>NC_140296.1:175655200-176867075 GCF_964211825.1 Aythya ferina
CGGTTTACTCCCCGTCTGAGTGAATGAATGGAGACAATGGCCTGATAACAGCAGCTCCACAAACATGGGAGACAATGGAAGAGAACCAAACACTTTGAAGTCTGTCTCTGGGCCCCTGGTAAGCTGCCCCAACTAGTTTAACCAGGCCCAGGAGACGGAGGAAGAAATGGGCTTTGCCAAATACCCCAAGGAGCACTTCCTTATCATCCTCATTCCTAGAGAGCCTTTGTGCTGAAGTGAGCCTGTCCTGCAGATACAGGACTAAGATAGGCCTACCTGAAATGCATCTGGTGGGGTTAAGCATTCATGTGTCCCTGTGTACATACAGTTAATGATAGATAATAAAGAGGGGGCTGTTTGGGGTCAGTAACTATTGGTCATTCTTTGCAAGGAGAGACAGGCAGGTGCTAAGTTCAGGTCTGAGTAATCCTGTTTGGCATACAAACCGTGGCTGTCATCATTCCCTCTACAAGCCTTGAGAAGAAAAAGGGCGCCTTAGGAGGTAATGACAATTCTAGGTGAACTGCTCTGTCTAAGGAAAGCACTGGTTATGTAGGGGAGGGATGCAACTCAAGTGGCAAACAGCAGAAAAGGTAACAGTCTGTACAGGCGATAACCAGAAGCTCTGTGCACATGTGGAGGAATCAGAGCTGTTGAAAGCTGAATCCTGAGCTCTGTCTGTAGTGAGCCTCCTTCAACATGCATTCCTCTTCCAAGTTCAGAAGTATTACATGTGGGCAGAATCCTCAGAAATATTCAGAAAGTCTTATACAGAAAAGAAACTGGGAGGAGATGCTGACAGAACTTGAACATTTGGCCAACTTCACCAAAATATAGATTAAAAGTAAAGCAGTGATTTTCTTGGAATGGTAGGCATATGATTTGAGAGTTTTTAGCTAAATCCTTGTAAGTGTTATCCTGTTCACATGAAAAGTGTTACATCCCTATCAGGAAGGCTATAAAGCCAGTAAGACAGGAGCGCTAATAATGAATCACCTGAGTGGCAGGCATTGAAGCCATTATAAAATAGACTAGAAGGCATTTTTTCTGTCCTCTGCAAATAGTGGTTAGTGCTACATCAAACAAAGACCTGTCCCCCATATGTGTACCCTTCTTCCCACAAGAAAAAGAAAACATTCTTTCAGGGTTTTTTTTTGTTCCTTGAATTCAATCTTGGGAAAGGAAACCCTCAGTAGTAAATAATTAGGTTAGGAGCTAGCAGGACAGACTTAAATGAAAGTGCCTCCTTCAGCGATTCCTCTCCCATCTTAATTGTACAATGGACTTTCTCAGTGCTGCTTCCTGGTATTCATCCAACCCTGAGTACCTGTAAACAATTAACATTCTCCCACATGGCACACAAACCCTTGGTCAGTGTTTAACAGGGTATTTGTGTGTGGCAGCAGATTAACCTCTCCTCGAGGAATCCCTCTGTCCTCGTTCTGCCTCCCTTCCTTTCCGCTCAGCTGTTTGTTGCTCAAACATTTGGTTTATATGCAGACTCTAAATACACTCTTGCTATATGATGCTAGTCTCCTCTGTCCTGAGAAGAAGCTCTAATTGCATCAAAATACTGGTTTTTCAATTGTATATCTGTAGTAGTCCCTACCTAATCTGTTTGCACCTACATAATCAGTTTGTTGTAGTAATAAGCTGCTGATAGGAATGTGCTGTTCCAGTCTTAGTGGAAAAAAATGAACTCTCTCCTGGGCATTCTGTAAGGTTTCTCTTACTGCTTTTGTCTTCACATACTGGATTTGAACGAAGTATTTTACTACTAGCTTCTGAATGGGGGCTCTGTTTTACTTATGGCACAAGAGTGCCTACCATGACCTTGTGCCACAACAAGAGCTGGAGATGCCATGTAATGTGGCACGGCTAGTGCCAATATCTCCTTTCCTAAATTTTAAGACTGTATTTCTGTCCAGCCCCTCTGCATTTAAGACAGGGTGCAATATTTGCCTTGCAGATGTCTGAATGTTCTAATGTTGCATTCTTGTGCAATGGCTTGGAGATACTGCAACTGTCTTTTTTTTTTTTTACAGCAAGAAAGACCTGTGGTGCTCTACAATTCACAGAGCCCTCTAATGTGGAATATGTACAAATGAGCTTGCTCTGGAAAGCTTTTATTGGCTAGTGGTAAAAGTAACTCCATAAAAACAACCCAGCACCCCAATCCACCTCCTAGAAAAAAGTAAAAATGGACAACTCTTGTGTGCTTCTGGAAAATAAAAGTTGTCTCTCAAATGACAGTTTTTTCTCTTGATTGCTCAGTGCTGGTGCTAGTCATCTCATGCAATCAACAGGAGTTAAAATTGCTGTACGGAAGTGCTCAGTGCTGCTTTTAGAAAGGAAAACAAGCCTGAAATTTTTGAATGTGTAGTTGTATCTGAGATGTTGGTCCCTTGAACATCAGCAGCAGTTGGAGCACTTCAGGAGTCAGTAGTGCATACTGCCTGTAATCATCTTAGTCTTGAGATCGTCTTGGCCTGCTCAAGAAGGTGACTCCAAGGATCAAAGCTGCACACATCCTACACCAAAAGAGAGTAGACAACAAATTACTGGGAATAATTTTACCCAGTAATGTAAATGACTGACAAATAGACCAAAACCTGCAGAACAGGGGAGGAATAGGAATGGCCCTTACTTCTTAAGCAACTTTTCAAAAAAAAAAAAAAAAAAAGTTAATGGAAGACTGCAGTGTCTTAAATATACTTTTCATCTAAAAGTAGAGTTAATTTTATTTGAAACTTGGTACTAAGATTTATGTATTCTAAGTTCTGTACGGACTGTTTTGTCTGTCTGGCCACTTCACATTAACGACAAAACTAGGAGCAGATTGGAGTGATAAGGTGGAACCCCGAAGCTGCTTCCTGTACATGATCTGTAGTGTTTTTTAAATTCTTTTCTTATCACCTTCTAATCATGTCTGGCAGCATAACACATGCCTTCAGGGGATGATAGTCTGTGGTCACGTTGGATTTCTGTCTTTAAGTCTTCTAGCATAGATTTTAGGATGCTTATATTGATCAGGTAACATTTCTACCTCTGAGTGGATCGTGTGCTGTCTGCCTACCCATGGGTATTATGTATGAGTAGTGCAGGAGCCCAAAAAAATGATAATGAAGGCAACAATCCGCAGTTGCTATTCCGTAGATCAATATTTATGCTGTAACTGGAGCAAGCTAGGGTTCAGCAGGGTTATTAGCTCAAGGAGAGCCTAGTGAGGTAAACACAGTTATCATCTCAGTGTTGCTTCAATCTTAAATAAAAAAATCAAAACAGAAAAGCGTGGTTCTGCTCGTCTTTGCATGCATAGAGACCAGCGAGGCTCAGAAAGGCTCTTTGCAGAGGCAGCTCTGGCATCTCTGTTCTCTGAGTTGGAAACATGCCTGTGCAACTCTGCCAGCACCAGCTGAGATGTGGTTCCTGTTGCCTGTTAGTCCTGCGATAAGTTGGTTTGAGTGGATAATTTCAAGATGTGGGTCTAGAGATATTAAAGAAAACTGAAAAAACTGTTAACTTTTTTTTTTTATAGAACTTGCTTATGAATGTCAGTACTGCACCTGAAGTGGGGGGGAAAGGACGAAATGTCTTTCCTGGAAGCTATATTGGGAGCTATCATAGGGCTGATCAGTGGGAAGTGCCTTTTTATTCTGTAGAATATTCTTCATATCATGTGTTGGTTCTTGTCTGTTAACTTCATCGGATGGCCTTTTCCTGTTTCTGAAACGCTTTTCTTCACGTTTAATACCTCTAATGGCTGTTCAGTCATTTCAAAAGGTAGGCAGCTCTCTCCCTTCACAGAAGCGTGTAATAAATGTCAGAGATGTTTTCCAGTGCACTTTGTCTTACCCATAAAACAAGGACAGGGTTTTCTTGTTTGTTCTGGAAGCTCAAGTAAGTTCACTGGAGGGCTCACGTTACACAACTGACTACTGATCACTGCTTCCCAGCAGCACTTCTGTTTCATAAAACCAGCCTAAAATATTCACCGCCTTGTTCTGTGGGATGTGTATCTCAGGTGCCACTGGTGTCTTTTTCTTAATAGGATTGAACCCATTTGAAGGACCTAGTTTGTGAGCTGCTTCTTTAAAGCCATCATATGGTGCATCAGGGCAACTTCTGGACAAAAAACTTCAAGCATTTAGTAAGCATTTAGTACCCCTGGGGAGCTTTTCTTTTAAAATGGAGTTCTAAAAGCACTGAAAAAAAAATCTTGTTTTTTGTTGCACTCTGAAGTTCCTAACTCCTAAGCTGATGCTTCATGAGGCAAAGCTCTTGGGCAAATTCACCTGGTATAAAAAAAAAATCACTGAAGCTTCCAAAGACATTGCCAGTTGTAGTCCAAAGTTATCACTTTGAGACCAAGTATATATTTTTAATCAAACATCTGTACCCTGGGAAAGGTGAAACATGTTATTTAAGAATTTATTGTCTGTTCAAACACGTATAATTCTCAAGCTGTGCCTGTTCATTTGACCTGCCTTTAGTTTGTTCAATAAAATGCTGCAGTACTATTTCTACGGAATACCTTCAATGTTGGGAACAGGGTTAACTTCTGGAAAATATTGATTACTTTGGTACTTCTTGGCTGTGCTTCCAAAAAAAAAATTAAGAGGATATCAAGTAAAGGCTTACATTTAAAGTCTGAATGTGCTTTTTTTTCCTCTCTCATATGTTTTTTCCCTTATCAGTGGGTCTGTCAGGAAGGCATTGAGAAAACTAAGCTTCCTACATAACTTGTCTCCCTTGCATCCGAAGTACTGCTTATATATTTTTTTTTTTCCTGTTGGTGGTTGCCTTGCTCCAGACTTAGGTCTACTCTTCTCCCACTCAAGGACTTGAGCTCACTGGTGGGTATAGAAATGTTGATTGTGGAAAAAAGCTTTTCATGGGAACATGGTAGTTTACCGTTCAGCAGTAAAGATGCAGGAGGCAAAGATCAACTAATTGAGAATCTGGAGATAAAGAAGACAAAGTAATTACCTTATCTACTTCTTGAACTGCTCCTTCATTTACTTGGACAGAAACAGGCTTACAGTTACCCAGTATGAAAAGGGTAATGAGATGGCAACATAGCTCTGAGCAAAGTGGGAGCTGTACGCTTTGAAGGGTAACTTAGCAAGAGCCTTGTACTCATCAGCAGACAAAGCCGTTGTAACTCACTGAAGCATGAGCAGTTCTTATATGTGTGTATCTCATAGCTGTTTTCTTTAAATAAGAGGGGAAAAAGAAGCAAATGCAACTGGTATTAGACTTGAAATACTAAAAATCCTGCTTCATGGAAGGCAGCCAGCGTGCTGCATGTGAGGAGTTTGATCACAACTATAAAACATCAGTCTTCACCTCCATCAATCGTCAGAAAACTGAGTTTTGGACCCTAATACTACCACCCACATTCACTTGTGTCAGGTCAAACCCTAATACAAAAGCTGTGTGAGGGTTGGTATGGGTACTATGTTCTCCCCAGGAGAAGGAAACAGCTTCAGGAGGTCGTTTGGCCTTACCTTCTCTCAAAGCAGCACTGACTGAATTCAGATCATCCTGAATCAATGCAGCATCAGGACTTCTGCACCAGATCTGTTAGCTTTACTGATCTCTTTACATATAATATTTTCATACATTAAAGATACGTGTAATAGTTCTTGTGTTCCAACTGAAACAATTGAAATAATAAAAAAAATCCACTTTTTCCTTGCCTCATATGCTCAATGAACCTTTGAGGGTACCGTACTGCATCACAGTTGGTGACTGTGTGTGTATGGACACACTCCATGGCTTCCTTGGTTCTTGGGCTCTTGATTGCTGAAGTAGCTGGCTGCATGTCTGGAAAAGGCACATCACTGACAACGTCTTCCAAGAGTCTTCCAAGAGCTGTGAGGAGGTAATTTAGAATCTATTAGGTTATAAGTATGATTTCTTCTCGAAATAGGTTCTAAAATATTAATTTAGAAGCCATAGTCATGAAATATAGGCAGCAATTCTCCACTGAATTTGGTTTTATGTCGCTGTCACATGCTGTAAGTGCTAAATAATTGAGCTTTGTCATGTTGAAGAGCAACGTCCCACAGCAATCATGGGACAGCAGCCCCCTGTGATCTGCGTGGCCCATGAAACAAATCAGATTTGTTCCCAAGATGTTTACAAGAACAGGAAAGGCTTCAGAAAGAACCACTTAGGAATGCGAGCCTACATTAATTCCAGAGGAAAGCACATATGAAATGATAGAAGATTGTCATCTCCTAAATCTCCATGGTAGGAAATCAGGTTTGGAAACTGGTCATTTGGAATAAATGGAAGTCCAACACTTACAACTGAGCTCAGACCTCCACATTTGGTCTGGTTTACATACAGGACGTCTGAATCGTGCTCCCTTGCAAGCTGCTTAAGTCGCATGCTCATGTCTTTCAGACAAAGTTTCTGAGTGTGGGTTCCTTCCAGGTGATCTGGGAGTAACGGGGAAGTTTGATAACTCATAACTATGCTTTAATGAAAAAGTAAAACTCTGAAATTGTGGATACCCAAAAATGGGTTCCACAGGGGTTTGGTGGAAGTTAGCTTGGGTGGGGGTTATGATAAAGATTGTTCTTAAAATCCCAAGGCTGTTCTGGGCATCTGAGGGCAGTTTGAGAATTGTTTGAAGCATTGGGGCATAACGGGCCTGTTGCTGGTGAGGGCTGATGGTGTAGGTAGATTAAGTGGCCGTGCAGGGAAAGCACACACTTTCTAGGGACTCCACTGTTCTGCACCAGTGTGCAAATCCAGGCTATGGAGCAAACCTGTTCTTTCTTTTTTGTGTCCAGCATGTGAGTCTACCACTGTTCAGTCAGATTGCGTTGTTGTAGATAAATAATGAAAGCTTCTTTTTTTTTCCATAAGCGTTGATCTCTGCCGAATGCTTGATTGAACATTCAGATACTTGGGTTGGATGTAGAAGGTGATATTATACTTTAAAACTCTTGTGCTCTTTGCAACTCCAGATAGCTAAATCCTGCCTATAGTAAATTTTTGTCTCTTCCCTCTTCCTTACCCCAATGTGCAACTGCAAAAGGAGAGGAAGATCGGGTGTGTCAGTCCGAAAGTGTAAGAAGAATGATTTGGCATAGATACGAAGATAACGCCTTGAGAAGAGGAGAGAGAAAAGTGCTCGTGTAGGGCCTGCTTCGGTTGGCTTTGAGTGCTATTTAGATAAGCGTGGCTGTGGTCTGTCTCTTCCCTCGCAGTGGCGTTACTGCTTGTCTGACCTCATGGTGAACCGGCTTAAGGAATCAAATCAACAGGAAATTTTGCTTTGCTTTTTTTTTTTTTTTTTTTTTTTTTTTTTTTTTTTTTTTTTGGCAGAGTTTGTTCTCTGCCTGTTTAAATTCTTGAACGGTTGCACCATGAGATCAACCGAGTGCCAGTGCTGGCATGAGGAGGCTGCACAGTCAGCACAGAAGAGGAAGGACAGAATCCTCACAGCATCCCAAATGTAAATGGGTTTAAGCAGTCCTTACGCTGTACCTCAAAAGTCCACAGTTACCCAGTTCTTGTTTATCTCTTGCTGGGGATACACCCTACTTCTCTCTCTTCTCTCTGTTGGCTCCCTTAGGACCCTTTTCTGAGAGTGCAATGGTCCTCAGAGATGTTGGCCTGTGTTGAAATCATTGTGGAGGCTGCTGCCCATGGTTACAGCTCTTGGCATTGATCGTTGGGGGTTAGAGCCCTCTGCCTTCCTTGCCTCCATGAGCTCTGCCATGACCTCTGGCCTCTTTGCAAAAACTGTGAGAGTACCTTTGTCCCTTCTCTGAAGTCCTGTGTGTATTTGTAGATCTGTGCCTGGAGACACAGGAATATTTCCTCTGTCTTGAAGGAACCTGGAGGTACATAGTGGGAAATTTTTTCTGGAGCTTCAAGGTGCCTAGGTAAAGAGTGCTGAGGTGGGGCAAGGGGAAGCATATCCCTGAGTCTTTTAGGTCTGGGATGAGAGAAGTAACTTACAAAACTAAGCAAACTTTTTTTTTTTTTTTCCTGTAGACAAAATCTGAGAACTCTTTTCCCTACTGCCTTTCTTTAAGGTACAGTAATCAGTACAGTATAATTACTTCTAAATTAAAAAAAAAAATAAAAAACATATGTAGTTAATAGCATGTTCAGTTCCATTTCCATCTAATCTTCTGAGCCTTTTTCTAGGGCACTGTGATTTGTTTTTTGAAAGTACCAGGAAAAGACTCCAGAGTTCCTCTTCCAAAGGAAGAAGGTTTAGATTTGCACATCTCAGTAGCGTCATGAATGATCCTGATACACCTGAAGATCAAAGAGAACAAGAGCGAGAGATTTAGAAATGCTTTGCAATAATCATCAACTTCTAAAGACTGCTACAGCTTGGTAGATCTTGAACACTAAAGTTGGTCCATCTGCAGTGCGACAGTGCAGCATGCTTTTGGAAACATCTTCTGCATGTTCTGTCATCAGCTTGATCATTGGATCTGTATCATACCCACAAATGCAAAATCAGGTCTGCGCTCACAAGAAGCTCCTTGTCTACATCACACACAAGCAGAAAAACAAGAAAGCTTAACAAACCTGACTGCATTCTCACTGTGTCCCCATTACCATGCTCTTAAGGAGGATTTCAGAGGTCCCAGATTCGGGGGCTTGGAGAGGAGTGCGGTGCCAAATTGCTTGTAGCTTACTCACTCAGCTTAACTGGCTTTCAGTGTTGACAAAGACAACATTTCCCTTCCTGAAGGAACTCACAGGGCACTAAAACTAAGTAACTGTCATTTAGAGGACGATGCTCTGTCGTGAATTTATATTGTAATAGATATCTCTGTAAAACACAAATGCACTTAAAAGATATTAGTATATACTTTCAGAGGGCGAACTTCTTGATTTGAGTGTGTTACTGTGAGTCAGAAAAACTGGTGATAACCAACGTCTTAACTTTTTTAATTAAACAGAAATTAAAGGTGTGTTGTGGCTATGAAGTCCTTGCCAAAATTTGTTACTTTATTATATCCTGCTCCTGGGGGAGGGAGGTCCTTATTACAGCTGTGTAATAAGCAGGCCACACCATGCTTTAGCAAAGAAGCCAGTAATAGGTGTAGAAATGAGTTCATTTGAAGTGATACCTGTAGTTAAGTGAAGATGGACTGGTGCAGAAAGTCTGTATTGCCAGCAATCTGTGCTGTTCTTACTGTGCTTTAATTTACATATGCATTCTCATGACTGTAAATCTCTTTTTTTTTTTTAAAAAAAAAAAAAAAAGCACCAGATTTATTCATGCAATTAAGAATGCAAAACAAGCCACACATCCTCGCACGGCCAGTTGAACCATTAAGTGATCTCTTCGGCTACTATGTTGTTTGCTGATCAGAAAGCCTGGATGTTTAGAAAAGATGAGTACACAAACACAGAGCAGGAAAGGACTGGAACATAAAGCCAGATTGTCCAGCTGCAGGAAAAAAAAGGGGAAAAAAAAAAAAGGCAAATTCAGACTGAAGTTGCTGAGGTTTCTGCAGTGCTTGGTCGGTAATGCATTATCTTGCCGTATTCTTGACTTCGAGCAGCTATTGTGCTGAAGTGTGGGTCCCGGCTGTCGAAGGGTTTCCCACTTTCTGCCTGCAGGAATGATGGCTGGAGCTTGGAGAGGCCAGATTGTCTGGCTTTTTTCTCTTTTTTCTCTCTCTCTCTCTCTTTTTTTTTTTTTTTTTTTTTTTTTTTAAGCAACCTTATTTCCAATCTGGTCTGAATGCAATCAGTTATCTGTAGATAGCAAGCAGTGACTGGCTATGAATAATGTCTGTGGTACTTGCGAGTGACATCTGTGACTTGCCAGACAGCCTACGTGAAATGCTTCCAATCATCTAGATGGTGCTTGTGCATGCACGCAGGAGGGGACCGCAGCCCTAGAGCAAGGACAGGGCTATGCTTCACTTCAGCAACCCCAGTCATGCACTGCTCTAGCCCAGGATCCACAATTTGGGTTGTACATGCACCGCTCTGAGGGGATGCCCAGGCTGGAGTGGGGCCACCAGCCGCTCCTGCTGCTAACAGTTGTGCCTGCTCCTGCCATCGTACAAATGGTGAGACACAGGAAAATGAAAAGACTTTGGGAATCCTTTGTTTGAACAGTTTGCAGAATGCTTCCTTTGCCGTGGGAGCTTGTGTATCGTGGTCAGCTTGTAAGGATATGGAAAGCTGAGTTTTCACTTCAAGGCTCAAACCCACAAATCTTTTGAAAGTGGTAACATGGATGGTAGATCGCCCAGCAGATCTTCAGTGTGGCTGAAGAGAGTGTATTTTAAGAGACTTGTAAGCCTCATCTGTCCCTAAGAATGGAGCCGAGGGACAGTTGCTCTGTAGCAGGTGAAAACATCAGAGCTAGGCTCTAAAAGCCTCTGGTCCCTCTGCAGTAAGGGGATACCAAACAGTCTGATTTGAAGGGCTGCAGTTGCTTACTGCTCACACTCACAATCTGGAGAAGATAATGATAGCAGATTGCTCTCACTGCCACAAGTTCTTTATTCCACTTCATTTCGTGATGCCAATAGGCTTCAGCCTAGCGATTCTGGCGTGTTTCCCTGCATGCCCCAATTTGCCTACACTTCTCTGTGCTGTTCATGTTTCCAGGTGGGTCAGTGTTTGCAACCCTTCAGAAGAGATGGAAATATTTCTTTTATGGCTGAGGGAAACTAACAAAGTTCTTTAATGAAACAAAATCCACTCATTTTTCTGTAGCCTCTCACATCTGTTAACAGTCCTGAGTCTTGACTGAAGTGGGAATCTTTAGAGAGATGCTCAGTTCAAAGGAGAAATTTGTCTGCCATGCCTGAGTTTTTCTTCAGGGTTGGCAGAAGCAGGAAGATGACTCTCACGCAGGTGGTAGGTATGCTAAGCAGAGAAGCTGTTTGAGAAGAGCTCTAACAGCTGCTTCTTTCTAAGACACAAGTCTTACAGCTTTGAAGCCTGCTGATGTATAGTGCTGGAAGCTGTGTAAGGGTACTGTTATTTCTATGATGTCTTTATGCAAATCCAGAATGCAAAATATTTAGAAGCTTAAATAGAGTTAAACTCATTGTGCTAACCTAGTCTTACAGACTGAAAAGAAGAAAAAAAAAATCCCAGAACGTAGCTATTACTTGTGTGGGGTTCCTTGCCAAATGGGCTTGACAGTTCAAGGTAACTGAGTTTAATTATGTTTGTGTTAATTAGGATTTCTGCTTAAGGAAATCAGCCAGGGTTGGGGATGGGATGCTTCATGGTACTGACCACATTTGCATGCAGTTTGTCCCCTGAACCGTCGGTGCTCTTCTGAGACTTCTGTTAAGGACAAATGGATAAAGCTTGACTGCAGTATCATCAGGAGGGGTCTAGGGTTTGGGGCATTTTACCTCAGAGTAGTTAATTTCATGTTTACACTCTCCAAAAACTTAGCAACAAATAGGATGTGTTGTTCTCCACCATCCATGCTGCTACTGATGGTTTTGAGAGGTTGTAGTAGTCGCATACGAAGACTTACCTTTGAAACAGATCCTTGGAACTGCACAGAGATGACTTTTTTGCAATGGATTAATGACTTCTTCACAGACATTAAGGTGAATATTTACACTGAATAAGTTCTGTTTACTCTCTAGCCAGGAGATGGCTCTGTCTAGCCATTCCCAAAGGACATCAGCATTTCTGAAGCCGGAGATAATTGGTATTCTCAGAAGAAGCGTGTCTTAAACTCTGGTATTTATTTCATGATTTTCAGGGTACCTATAGGGAAAAGCTTGAACAGGAAAGGATCTGAACAAAACTGGAGTAAGAAAAATGAATGTATATGGACATGCTTTCCTGCAACTGAAGTTATGTTTCTGGAAGGCCAAGGTAAAGGCCTTACAGTAACTGGAACTTGGCTATAAAAGCTGGGAAAGCACTCGTGCAGTGGTCATACTGCCTGAAACACAGCCCTTGAACTGAAGCATAAGTAGCCATCAATCATGGTTTTCTTATTTCTTTGCAAGTGCTGTTAAACTTGGTGGCTACTTCCACTGATATTAGAATAAAATAATAAAAGTAGATGTTGAGTGACTCCATACCGCTGGGCCACGGATATTTCAGTCCGTGCCGCTCACAGGAAGCCAGAGAGAGAAGAGGACTGGTGATCCACTCCATGGGATGTAGTGGCCCAGCACTAGGCTATGGAACCCAAAAGGCAGGAATAAGCTGCAGATTGGACAGACTAAACTGAAGCAGGATAAATACTTGGGAAGACCCATCTTCAAAGAGCAGTTGCTGACCACTGTCTGTTTAATACGCTGCCAAAAATGAAGGGAGCACTCGGAGTCTGAGTCTTAGGTACTACAGAAAGCCTGCCTGGTTTGGGTTTGGCTCTTCTGTTGCCCTAACGGGAATGTCAAGGGACATCCGACAGACTCTGCCTCAATGCTTAAATCAGCATTACTGTTATACCTGGATCTTGTTTTTGTGAGAAACATTGAAAGAGCTCAGACTCTGTGTGAAGATGCTGAAGAGAAACCAATTAAGTGGTTGTGCTTAGGAGTGTTATCACCGCTCTGGGATGCACAGGGTGAGGAGCTAAGGTTTGAACAAAGGATGTAGCATTTAACTAATGACTAACTAGAATGAACTTACACATTCCTTAATTACAAGTAATCCATATATTGGACTTTACAGCAGTTACGTTATTGAAGTTGTACGAGTTATTGCATGAAGGAAGCATGTTGGGCATATGTAGCGTTTCCACAGGTAAGGGACTCAGCAGAAAGAAACAGATACAACCTGGCCATGAATTGTAATTTTAGAGTGTTTATTTTCACAGTTCTTACCTATGGCACTTCTGTTCTGTGCCATTGAGATGTGCATAAATGAATCCTTGCTGATTATTAGGTCAGGTGAAGTAATTAGTGGGTACCTTGGTATTGTCACAGGTCAGAGGAAACCTTAGTGTTCTACTGAAGGTCAGTATGTTTTATAGAAGTCTTTTTTCCTTTTTAAATCAATTGAAAACCAGATAATTGGCTAGTATAAAACTTATCTTTCTGTTCTCATGTTGTCTTCTCTGTTGCATTGCAGAAAACTTACTTGATTTAGACCTCCCAGTGATACCTTTACTGAGGATTTACCAAAAATGTGTCTCTTAAGTTGAAGACTTCTGTCTAGTTGTACTGTTTACTGATAATAAACTACTAAGACTTTGAATAGGTGAACATTACTGAGAAAGGAGGAAACTTGTATTTCCAGCCCCTAAGACTTCAAGTGGAGCCTTCTTTGGGATTCTGAAGTTCCAGGCACAAAAAATGTCACATAATATAATGTAGTTGAAGCTGTTGCTGTAAGATCATCTTAAAATGGCTGCTACTTCTTTTGTTGTTCTTAATATTTGGTGATTTTTTATTATTATTTTTTTTATCAGTGTTTTAATGCTGAGAGGATCAACTTGCAACTTGTGAAGGAAAACCTGTGCATTTAAGCTCAGGGAATTGGCAACTTTCTATTGAGAAGAGAAAAGCAAAATATAAACACTTTAAAGTTCCAATAAATGTGAGAGTGTGATGGGCAGCATCTATTGGGATAGGACCCAGTTTAGGACTTCAGGAAGTTTGAGAGTTGCTTGGTTTCCTGTTCCACTTTATTTCCTGCTTCCTGTACAGACAAGATGATTTGCATTGTTTTTAATACTATGATGCCTTTGTGATCTGGAGATAAGAAACTCAAATTATGCAACACTTCTAGAAAACTCTGATTAGTAAATATGAATAAATTTGCATTGTTATTGTCCCAGCTCCTTAAAAGCTGGACTTTTCTGTGAGGTTTCAAAATGGTTAGCTTTGTTTTGGCTGGGAGACACAAGATTTTAGTATTTTTCTCCAGGGACTTTGTGGAACTGAGTAGCTTTTGGGCACACAAGACTGATTTGTTTGGATGCTCTCTGTTTCTGAGAGCTAACACATTTATATAATAACACTCAAATATTTCTGACTTCTTTTACGAAGAGTCTTCTGGCAATGTTTTGCAATGTGACAAGCTATGAAGATCTAATCAGCAGAGGGAGCTATGTGGAAGAACAGTATTTTCATCCTTAATGTAGTCCAAGTTCTATGAGGCAAGACGAGGTGATTTAAAAAGCTTTTGAGAATTGCCTGAGCTGCCATAAAATACCACTGGCTGTTTACTTCAGACACTGCCGTAAACTGATTTAAATACTTCAGGGAAGTACATTCCTATACAAATAGGTATAACTGCATTTATTTATTTACAAATATTCATGAGACCATAGGCTGATTGTAGGAAAGTAATTCCGAGATGCAGATCCCAACTTGGACTGTAGATACACTGGGGAAAAAGTTGCAAAGGTGAATGAAAACTACCCGTTATTTTTAAGTCCTCTGAGTCCCTGTAAGTTTGCTCAGTACAGGGCAAAGCCATGTCTTAAATTTTCAAGAGTTGGTTTGTCAGATCTCATCTACAACAGTACAACACGTCCTCACAAAGAAAAATAATTGTACTTTATTTTTTCCCCACCCTCTTTAATCCTTGTACTTTTGTTAGCTGTAAAGTAGAACAGTTTAACATCGTTATTACTGAGCATCTTAGAGTAGGGTGGGACAAGCAGGTGGGAAAGGAACATCTACAATCATGAAAAGATAAGTTATTCTGAACTCCTGGCACGTCCAAGTATTACAGGATCTAGAAAGTAGACTTAATAAGCTTTTTGTGAATCTCTTTGATTTATTTCTTCTGAGTCTTCTACCTCCGTGAGAATTTATAAGTGTGGCTTTTAGTGTAGCGCTGCATTAGTAAGCTCTTCACTTGAGATGCACAGCAGCTGGTTGTTAAACATGTAATTTTGCCAAATTTAGAATAAGAGATTTAAGAAAGAAGCTTTTTCTTGTAACTTGTACATATATATAATTAGTAGCTTAGTACCATTTTAAACTTTTCCATCTGCATGATTGTTCTTTTGCATTACATAAGTCTTCAAGAACAGGTTTAATTACCTAATTAAGCCTAGGGTTATTATTTCCTGTGGAACATTTTAATTACAAATAAAATCTGAAGCGAAATATCTACTGTTGAAGGAGAAGGTTTGTCCTAAGATTTTACAGCCATTTATGCTGGTGTAACTTAGTAAATGTTTCCATGTGAAACCCCAAGGAGCAGGAACTCTTATTTACATATATCCATCCACAGGAGCACTCCCTCTAAAGGTAGCCTGCAGAAGACGTTTTTGAAGTTGCTCTGAAGACATCTTTACTTCCTATCTTGAAGGAGTAGGCCTGAAAATAGATGCATTTGAGTGGTATATGTTCTTTAAATAGTCGTTTCTAGCCTTAGGTGCAAAGGGTATTGGATTGGTTACCTTGATCTTGATGGACTGGTGCCCAGGTTCTCCATAAGCATACGTTCTTGGAGGTTTATGGGTCAAGAAGTAGAATTCCTTCAAAATTTACATTACTGAAATATTAAGATGTATTAATTAGTTCCTTCATGACTAACTAAAAGGAAATCCTCCTAAGTGATTAGGTGTTTCTTCATGATGAGAAGGTGTTAAGAGTAAATACGTGCTGACGCTTTCTTCACGTTTGGGATTTTCAGGAAAGAGGCTGATCTTTCAAATGAAAACCTGGAAGCAGTTTGGCTGAACCACTTTCCTGGCTCTTTAGAATTCAGACTTCAAGAGCACAGTGCCACTTTTAAGTGGAAAGATGGCCTCTTCTCTATCTCTCACCCCTCAAGAAAATCCAAGTCAAAATCCCATTTTTTCCCAATTATTTTGTCAATAACAAAAAAAGCCAATAATTTTGTGTTTGTGAAAAATGTTATGAATTAATGCACGTCATCACCTGAGCTTTCCTTTAGGTAAGGTCTGAAACTTCGGAGATAATATGATTTGAAACTAAGAGAAGCTTATTCAGAGAAAAATACTATAAACATAAAATCCAAAGGCTGCTTTTGTGAACTAGAGGAAGCTGCATTCTTATTTTTACAGTAGAAGAAAGTGAAACAGATGGACCAAGTGGTTTGGCAGAAGCAGAAAGTTTTTATTGTTGGAGAGGATTAGAGTTCAGGAATTTCGGTTTAGTGGCTTGCACACACCCTTCTGACTATTTACTTATTAATTTTTTTAATAAGGATGTGGTTTGAGATGTAGGATTTCTTGAGGGATTTTTAGGGAGGGAGGGGAGGTAGGCTTGCTTGACAATTTAATTCGTATGTGCTTAATGATATGCACTGGAAATGCAGCACAAACAAGGCTCCAAAGATGAGCTCCAGAAATCTCTCTTCTGCTGGGGAGAGGAATATCTGCAATGTGTTTGCCTTGGTGAGGAGAAATGTGGTCACGGGTACGTGCTCGTACTCAGGCTTTCCAGTGATTGGAAGTGTTCTGGTGGAAACAAAACAGATCTTCGTGCCGTTAGCCAGGATGAGTGCAAGTCTGCATGCTCAGTGAGCCTGTGTCGGGGCTGGGAATGAGAGAGTTTAACCTTTTTGATCTTTGCTTGTGAAGCTTCATGAAGAAGCTCTGTGGATGGCTCTCAGTGCAAGTGGAAGACTATTTTCTTCTCCTTTGAGAGTCCACGTTGGCTCAGAGCTCTGAAGTGCAGCAAACCAGGAGCTGTACCACCTGGCTGCTAGGTTAGCATTGCAAGAAGAGTGGGCCACTTGAAACAAGCCATGGCTCTACACAAACAGCTTGGGTCTAGCCATAAAAATATGTATACATATAAAACACCACAATTTAAGGCTTGTTGAGTTTGGCAGGGATTTCAGGTTAACTTCTTTCAGGTCAAAATCATCTTGCACCCACACAAACAATTAAGAAGAAAATTATCTGAAGTCTATTTGCATGAATTACTCTGGAAACAAATTTTACTCAATACAGAATGAATTATTCCACCATAAAATAGATGGAGGCACTTCTTAGAATAAACTACTTTGCATCTTTTAGCTGTCAGCTTGCTCTTTTAAACTATTATTACTTACTTGTCTCAGCCTGCCTGCCGTTGTGTCCTTAAGTGCTCTGGAATCATCTTGCCTGGATATAGTCTTGCCTATCTGTGTGTATATATTATATTGTGTGTGTGTGTATGTACTTATATATAACATACGTGTATGTTTAGTGTATAAGTATAGCGAGAGCATGCAACCGAGTGTCTTTGTAGCTCGGTCTCTGTCCCCTCTGCTTCCCAGTGGTGGTGCTTCAAGGCCTTTCCCCCCTTGCACTTCTGAGTCCTGTTCCAGCAATAGTCACCAGGGTGCTGAGCTGTCTTCATTTTGGATCTATTAAAATGAAAGCGGGAGTGCATCTGGGCCAGTATTGTGGTAAAGCTGCAAGAAATGAGATGGCCTTGGGTAGAGAAGTCATGAGGCCCATATGTGTCACTTTTGAAATTAACCATGGTTGTGGGGCAGCTCCTCCTTTTGCCAGGCAGGCTGCCAGGGACAGTGTTGCCATCCCAGTGTGGCTGACAGCTGAAGCCCCATGAGGGCTCAAGCAGAAGGAAGTCTGATGCAAAACCCTGTGGCAGTGCCAGGCATCCCTGACCCCGGGCAGAGGAGCGAGCTGGCAGCACTGGGCTGCGTGTAAAGCAGGGTGCGTTCTCCACGGAGCAGCCCAGCCTCTCTAGCCATGGCATACCATGTTTTTTTGGCTTGCTGCTCTGCCTTTTGGGCCAAGGTGACTCTGCCCAGGAGTGTCTCTACTGCAGGGGCAGCCTCTGGAAATGCTGATGGTGTTACCAAGCCTGGACCAGGAGCGGTAGATGTCTCATGGCCCACAGGGCCAGGGTCACCATCTTGGTGATGCTGGCACAGCAGGGCATAGTGAACAGCAGCAGGAGGTTGGCATGGGGCTGTTCCTCTGCCTCCTGCCCTCTGCTCAAGTGGAAAGCACTTCAAGGGAGCAGAACGAAGAAAACGTGGTTGTATTGCTTCAAGATGAGCTCTTTAACATGAAGAAAGAGGGAAGGGAAGGGGAAGCAATCTCCAGCAGCCCGCAGTGTGCGGTCAGACCTCTCCTCCCAGTGCTCTTCACTGTGTGTAAGTAGTTCCAGAGATTTACATGGCTTAATGGAGGTTGCCTTCTGTTGCCTTTCCCTTCCCTTCCCTTCTCTTGTTTTGGCCTAGGGCTACAGGCCTCCCTGAGAAGCTTTCCTCCTGATTCCCAAGTCCCAGCTCAATCTGCTGCGTTGGTGTTGGCTTTATCCCAGCGCTGATGGTGCTGACTGTGCTGCTTATTTATCCCATTGGACATCATTAAAATAAAACTTCAGAATCATTTTTTAGGCTGTTTGGCAGATCGGGGCTCATGGTCTCACCAACATGCAAAGGTTTAACTGCAAGCAGTAATCCTTTCTGAGTTTATTCTGATTTTTGTGAAGGACTGAATTCCTATTTGAAACTTAAACAGCTTTGCTCTTCTAATATCTTTTTTTTTTTTTCTTCTTTGAGCATCTGTTTCCAGATCTGCACTAGCTCTTTGGTCCACCTGGATCCCCCCTCCTGCTGCTGGGTACGGCAGCTGCTCAGCAGGACGGGGCTGGGGGTGGGGAGGAGGTTGCTTATTAGATCCCATCCATCCTTAGCTGGCAGGAAGATGGTGACTGATCCCATCAGCTTTGACTTGGAGCATTTCTACACCCCAGATGTCTGTTCCCAGCATTCCCAAATTGGCTGCATTTCCTTGGAAGCAGAAGTTATGGGGGAATGAGATAGAGACGTCCAAGTTCAGCAGCACAAGAGCTATGCAAATGTGACTGTACTGTTGCTGGCCCAAGCTGGATATCCAGCTGCACTGCATCATGTGGATTTATGAGCCTGAGTCTCCACTAGCTTATGAATCTCTGCTCTTGGTCTGTTGCTTGGTGTAGGCACGCACATCTTTACAGATGCATGTGTTCGGGGTCCAGGCTCAGACAGCTGACGCTTTCTGTATTTTTACCATTTCCAACACCAATTCTAGAGCTGTGACAGGCCAAGAGCCCAGCAGCCATATCACAAAGGGCTTGTTGCCCAGCGCCTCATTCTCTTCACTGACTGAATCTTGAGTCACATCTAAGTCTTGGACCCTCCAAACTTTTGGATGGAGGGTCCTGGTGTTTCACTTTGAAGCATTCTCCCAGGAAAAAAAGTGGTCAACTGTGATCCTCAAAGTGCAAAGGACGATGTAAAACTTTTGTCTTCTCAATGCCATGAAATAAACTCTCCAGCAAGGCTTTTCTTAGGGAGGTGTTGCTCATTGCTTTCAAACCACATGAGAAAACCCAAACGGATGTGATGATGGGATACTTTAACATAATGACGTTAATGAAGAGATCAGCTCTTCTAGATCAGCAGTAGTTTAGAAAACCTAATCCATCAGTTTCGGATAAAACCTTACATACAGACTCTTGCTTTGTTCTGTTCCCAGGGCTATCCTGGCTTGCTTGTATTACACTGTAAAGCTAGGCATGTGGTATTTTTAATAAATACTTATTCCTGTATCTTGGTCCACTAAAGAGATGTTTCAGGGTAAGTTGCGTGCTGCAGAATCTAATTTCAATGTTTTGTTTCTGTTTCCTCAAGTGAAGTTATGAGATGAGAGGCTGTGCTGCAGGTCAGGCAGTGTTGTCAAGGAGAGCCATCTAGATATGAACTGATGAGATCTCAGCTTGGCTTTTCAAGGTAGAGCTGTTTTGTCAGTCAGGTTCCTGTTTGTGTGTGTGGTGGAGGAGTGGCACTGAATTAACCGTTCTCCACGAGTTAAAAATGACACATGCATCTTATCCTGATGTCCTACAGCTTATTACTGTAAAACTTGCCCAAACCAGTGGACAATAGCTTGATGACTAAACGCCCTGTAAATGACTTGTTTTAAGCAGACTTGTGCAATATATGTGGCAATTCATGGCTCAGGAGTGCAAATAGTACTTACTAAACCTGAAGTATTAATAATAGCACAATGCTAGCTTTTCTTCACGCAAAGCCTGCTAAATGTCATTAGATCCTTGAGGATCATGGATCATAGTCCTGTTGTGTTGGCTTAGATATTTTTTCTAGGACAAGGAATTAATCTGTTGCATCTAATTGCTAACAGAGGGGAATGCATGGAAGGACCCTGGCAATTACAGGAGGAATAAGACCGTCTTTTGGCACACTTCTGGTGCCTCCCATGGCACAATGCCATGGTGGCTGGCTGGAGAAGTAGAGCTGATGTGGCTTGGTATAGAAATACTTTCTGTTTTGAAGTGTGCATGCCTAAAACAATATGCTTACAGATGCATGGAGACTTACCTGTTCAGGTTACCTCTGACACTCTCACATGTTGGTAGAGCTGAAGAACGGTGGCAGCATTGCCAGTACTCACCTGGCAGTCCTGGCTGTCTCATGACTACTGCTGTGTATTACGGGACAGTGAGAAAATGAAAAGAGTTGCTGAAAAATGTAAAAATCTGTACAAAGATTCCTTGCTAATGCCTTTGTGACAAACTTTATTCCACCTGCTGGAAGGAAACTGCTATGCCAGTAGAAGCATATTTCTGTTAACAGCATTCATATCCTCAGAGTAATACAGCTTCCTGGTCTAGACAGAGCCTGAGGTACTTGAAATAAGGTATGCAAGAAAAAGGACAACAAAGCAAATAAATGAAGGGAAATGCAGCCACTGACCCTGATTTCAGAACTAGCTTTGCATACTCCACTGGTTCTTCTTTTCTTATAAACTATATCAATTTCCTACTAACCTATTTTTATAAGTCCTGTTACTTCTACAGCATAAGGCAGGCAGGTGCCCTGCCTCTGTGAAATGTAGAGAAGTCCCTGCCCTATCCAAAGTGTGCTCTAATTAAAGTATGGTCAGAAAAAAAGAAGGTAGTCTTAACTTTTAAGGTTTCCTTAATCCAGTGTTTTTATTACAGGTTGCCAGTATAAACATTTAAAACATCCCTCTCAGTCCTCTGATCCTGTTGTCTTTATTCTTCTGAGATTGCTTCTCCTAGGGACTGGAAGGCAGGTACTCATGTTTGTAAATACAAGATGGTCTAAGAGATCAGAGAACTGTGTGTTTTACTGCACTCTGTGACTAATTGAAAGATAATGCACTAGAAAGGAGGTGGGAGGGAGAGGACAAAAGAGAACAAGAGAGAATACACGTGTGCAAGTCAGAGCCACAAGCCATTTTCTCTGCTGCCAGGGGCATGGAAGGAACAGGTATAGAAATGTAAGCTGAGGTGGAATAAAGCCCTCAGACAAAACTGTTTATAATTTATAACCTGCAAGTTAGATCAACCTCGGCCTGTCAGCAGCGGAGATCAAGGTTTTATTTTGCCCTGGTAAGTTTTATTGAAGCTACAACATGCCTTTGGTCATGGGCACCCACTGGGGAATGCCTGCCCGTGTTGCTGCCCGCTGGCTCGGCCGAGGGAGCTGCAGCGTGCTGCAAGGTGCAGCACCTTGGCACAAGCTGCTCCTACAGCTTTGCTGCTGGGATGGGGGAAGGCGTGTGGGGCTCCCTTCCTGGGAACCTGCTGCTGTGTTGTACCTCACCCCAGTGAGTTATTATAATAGCTTTCATTTGCGTCCCATACCCTTCTCAGCTGTGCTTGCGTAAACTGTACAAAGGAGGTCTAAGTGAAAGCTTCCTTTACCCTGGTGAAGATTTAATTTGAGCAGAGTAGAAAAAAAAAAAAAAAAAGACAAAATCAGAGCAATCCTTCAGTGAAGATTTGATACTAACGCCTAGCTCAAATTAAGCTGCTTTCTAGAATTAAATCTTAATTTAATCAAGCTCTATATGCATTTTCAGCAGACGCTTTAGAGTAGACGGCCTTGATTTGCTCTGGGTCACATGTTTACTCCTATGCGTAAACTGTCGCCTGTTGATCAGACAGGAAATGTTTGGGGCTGAAAAGCTTCCTGTGGTGTCCTCATTCATGTGAAAATGAAGCTTCTTGCTGTTGCAATCCTCCTTGGCACGTCTTGCTAGGGGCGTCCCAAGGGTTAGGAGCTAACAGGTCAAGGGAACTGCACTGCAGACGGTCAAAAGAGATTGCAGAGCTCTTTCCAAAGGCTCTGCTCCATCCAAGCAGATGGTTGGCCCGGAAAAAAAAAAAAAAAAAAAAAAAACAAGGCTGGGACTCTGGGATGTTTCCCCAAAGAAAAGCGGTGAGGGAACTAAATGAAAAGGAATTTTAAAAGATGAATGACATGCAAAGTTCTTGCTCTTGGGGCAGGGGAGTTTTAGTTAAAACGTATGGTTTGTGTGTGAGAAAAGGTCATGGATCAAATGCTGGAAAAGGTGTGAGGCTAGTCATCCTAGATCTAGGTAAAGGTACATGTATCCAGCCCTAATGCAGCCCGACAGGTGTTGGATGACCAAGTAAGCTCCTTAATGTGTACGATATGCATCAGATGCTCCTGTGATAACTGGGGAGTGACCAGCCAGTCAGTGCTGGCCGTGCCCAGTCTCCACAGCTTCATTTATTTCGGAAGATAGTGACAAAACCCCGTATCTTGTAAATCACCAGAGGGATTTACAGAAGACCTGCTCTCCTGCCTACACAGCCTGTGTAAGATGAGTCCAGCCGGGTCATTAGACAGGCAGCTAATCAACAGATCTGCTCATCTGAATGCTCAATCCTGCAAATTCTCCTTGGTAGCGTTGCTGCCCCTGTGTTTTCTCCTGCTGGAGGAGGGTGGCAGGTTATGGGATACGAGCACGTTCCCCTGGCTGCAGCTCCCTGTTCCAGCAGGTTAGTCAAACCCATCGTGTAATAACCTCATTTCTTGGTCACATAGGGGCTGCTTCTTATCTTTGAAGCACTACTGATGTGAGCCACTTGTATTAAACCTCTTGCAGCTGCTGTGGCTGTCGCTGCTGCCCCTGTACTTTGAACCCTTTCTGAAAAGTGGCCATGGTGGCAGCAGCAATGCAAAGCACACCTGGGTGCAGGCAGGGGCTCGAACACAGCAGAGGCGAGTGGGGAGATGCCACAGACCTGTCATACCTCTTGCATATGTGCTTTTCAGCCCTAATTTTGTGTGTGGCACTAATTACACAAGTAGGCGTTAGGTATTTTTGCCAGGTCTGGCCCAAGCTGGTAGAGAAGACCAGAGAGAGCCCACGGAATAAACCTTGCCACCATCTCTGCAATATTCGGCAGCTGTGCCTAGGAAAACCTGGAGACCTGGTTGGGGAGCAGAGGCACGCGATGGGCTCCCTGCATCTCCCGTGGCTTTATGCCCTGCTTTGCACTTCCCTGGTGAAGAATCCAACCTCTGCATGAAAATGTCCGGCTGGGTAGCACTGGCGTACAACACTGGGCAAAATCAAAGCATTTACAACATCTATATCTTTGAAGTGGCTGCTTAATGGTGCCGTTGTCATGCCAGTTGGAGGCAACACTTCTCTTTGCAAGTGAAAGGCTCAGCGGAGCTGGCTGATAAGCACTGGTGCCCTGCTGTGAAATTGACCCTTTGAACTGGGAAGAATCGCTCCAGATAAGCAAGTAATGGAATTTTTATCAGGTCTGGCTTTTTATTGCAGCGTGCTTGGAGTTGCCAGCCTTTCTATGCGGCAAAAGTGTTTTCTCTCTACTTTTTGTAGGGGTGTGGATAACGCAATTGTTGCATTTTAAAGATGCTGCTTGCAGGCTAGGAAGAAAACAGCCGTGTCATGCCTACAGGAACAGAAAGGAAGCAATGCCAATATAACTTAAATAACAAACGTCTGTTGATTTAAGAGCTAAACTCGTGAAAGGCTGAGCATCCTAACTCCCAAGGAAACAGAGGAGTTACAAGGATATTGGTAGTATCGTTCACGGACAGATAAAAAGATAACAGTTAAAAAAAAAAAAAAAAATCTGAAAAAAATAAGCTTGGAAATATTTTACAAACTTCTGTTTTCATTTCACTGTAGAAATAAAGGTTCTCTTTGAATTATTTATGAGTTAAAACTCAGATACATTTGTCTCAAGAAATACAATGTCTGTCTCAACAGCGTGACAGTGTTTGCAAGCAGCATGCTGCTAAGCACTGGGCTGCATCTGTGCCAGGGAGAATCTGCTTTCACTTAAAGTAGGGACCAGGCTCTTCAAGGCTCTCCCTTCTAAGCTGTAAAATCGAGCCATTAGACTTCTTGTCTCCAACCCCAGCACCACAAGAGCAAAGGAGAGGACTTCAGACTTGACCTGGCGTTGAGGCTCGTTGTGTGCCTGGCCCGAGCTGTTGATGTTTCCAGTCCCACCAGCACAGGAAGCTGAAATGCGGATCCTAGGGGAAGGCTGCTGCTGTCCGGGAGTGTTTGAGTCGGCTTTGTGTGCTCGGGACCAGGATGTGTTGGATTCAGCACGCACGAGCTGCTTGGCAAAACAGCCCTTGCTGGCAGGCTGTGTGTAAAAATACAGATGGTTTGAGTTCTGAAGCTTGAAACAATAACAGAAGATATGGCTCTATTAAAAATGTTGAGCCGAACAGATCCATCTCGTGACCGTCCTCTCACCGAATAAAGGGAAACGCGAAGGGAGGGTATTGTGAGGCGACGTGGGAAGCTGTGGAGGGGCGAGCATTGCTCTGAGTAAAAATTCATCAAGTTCAGGCTGACATTCCTCCATATCGGGTTTCCCCGTTGGTCTCCCTAAGATACTGGTGGTGGTGGTGGAAAACCTTTCCCTCAAGTAGTTTTATCCCGCTTAATTGCTTTTTAAAATGTGCCCCCTATTCCTTGCTAACAATATAGCACAACAGCGCTGTATTGATGAATATGTAATGTAAAGAAGGGGGGTAGGGGCTGACATATGGCAAATACATGCTTTAGTTCTGGTAAGCACATGATTTTGAAGATAAACAAAGCTGTTTCCTTATCCTCAGCATGTACTTATTTTGCTTTGCTGATAATGTGAAAAAATTAACACTGCTTAACATGATTGAAAACAGCAGTATTCCGTGAGATGCATGGCTGCCTGAATGACACTGAGAGTCTTTTGGCCTCTTTGCATTTACCCTAAACTAGAGTTCATCTGTAAGTGTAAAATGTGTTTAAAAAATAAAATAAAATCATCCCGACTCCAAAAAGCATTTCCAAATCTCTCCAAGTTAATTTTCTTTTTGGTCTCATAACCAATTTTTTAATTTGCCTCTCAAATCTGTATGGCTAAATACTGTTTTTATTAAAAATTGCATTTGTTTCTATCAAAAAGTTTCCAAATGATGGAAGACTTTGTTTTAATATTTTATAACAGACATTTTGTATTGCTGTTTGTAATAATGACTTCCAGCATTCAGCTTGGAATAAATCATATTTCAAATTTTTATTTTATCAAGAAAATTTTGTAAGCCTGAAAATTGAGGGGTGTAAGCCTAAAAGATGAGGAAAGGCAGCAGTTATTCTGCTATTACACATTTTATAGGGGTTTAATAAAGTTAGTAGAAGACTTATCTGAATCCTGAGGCTTCATCTGTCTGGGCTGCTTTTCATTTTGTGATACAGTCACTGGTTCCCTGACCCTGAAACCAAAAGCCAGACTGGCCCAGTCCATGTTGCCTGGCCTTTGCCTGTAGCTGCACTGTGCTGTGCAACCCACGCACACACACCTTTAATAGAGACATTATTACTTTTTAGTGCACCCACCCACACAACAGGGTAGTTGACTGTAGGCTACTGCTTCAGCTTGTGCCTTGGCGCTGTTTTATCTACTAGCACAAGGTCAGCTGTGAAGTCCTTCCTATCAAAGGACAGCTGAGATACTCTAAATCCCCTCGACTGCAGTGGCTGGCTGTATTTGGCACTGCCCCCAAAGGATGGAGCCACAGCAGTGAACCTCACTGAAGGCTCACGGCAGATGTCTTGCAGGTCCTCCCAGCCTGTGCTCCAATGTGTGTGTTCTCCAGCACCCCGTGGGCTCGGTGCTGAAGGCTCTCAGCCCTGCAAAGATGTTCGGTGTGACCCCCACACTGCAGCTGGCCAGCAGGGTTGTCCATCCTGGCTGCTCCTGGGGTTTCCTTTCTTTCAATAGTCTGCAAGGGGGCAGGGGGACAGGAGATCCTAGGACACCATTCTGCACAAATAAATGTGCAGTTAGATTGCTACGCTCACACAGTACAGGAAAAGTTCAGCTAGGGTGTAAAAGAAGAGTGAGGATGAGGAGGTGCTGCATGTGGCCCTTTCTGAGGCTGAACTGGGATCCATGGTCTGTCCAGAAAAGAAGTTGAGTGCCACTGCCTTACGATACTACTGTGGAGGCAAGGTCGTCTTAAACTCTTTGCCAGACATGTTTTAGCAGAGATATTTTTGTAACCTAGGATCATGGGAGAACAAAAATAAGAAAACATGCAATTTGGAATTCTTTTGTGTGTGTGTGTGTGTGTTTTTCTCCTTTATCTTTTAAAATAGAGAGGTGATGTGTTCTGTATATGTTCCTTCTCAGCTATTTCCATGGAGAGAGCTGTAGCTGTAAAATCCTTGGCCCCTTGTTATTACGCTACAACATTCTCTGACAAGGTGACTGTATTTTGACCAGCGCAGAAAAAGAAGTGGGCTGCTTTATGCTTCATCATTGTTCTTCTGATTAATGATGTCACTCTAATTTCTTCTAACACCCCTCCTGTAGGGGTTATGGCTGTGCTCTTTGAAACAGCTGTACAACTATGACAGTAATTAGATCAATTCCAGTGACCGAACTTGGCCTGCTCTCCCCAGAGGAACTCTGCTATTTTGTTTACACCAGTGCCCAGGAGCAAGTGAAAACTAGGCAGAGGAAAACATGGTATTTAGGTTGAAAAGTGGATGTGTCTTCTGGGGAAGAGATGTGGACACTGAAATCTTTAGTGGCCAAGTTCCAGTCACTCAGAACAAACTAAGCTACTCTTTTTTCATGTTTGATGGATGATGATTTATGGGTGAGTGGAGGCAGCAGTGCTTTCGGCATTCTTGCATTGTTGTCCCTTATCCTGAAACATGCTTTCTTGCAAAATATCCAGAATTTCCCTATACATTTGAACAGTGTAATAGTAATGGCTCAGCTGTTGTCATGGAAAGCTTTTCCTTGCCTCCATTCAATAGTGTCGAAGTAGTGAAACGTTGTTTGTAACACCATGATACGCTGCTTTACAGTGTTGTCAAAGTAGTCTTCAAATAAGTAATCAATCCTTGCAAGACAGGCTAGCATCAACCCATCTTTCAGATGAGGAAAGCTGACAAAGAATTTAATGGTTCTACTGGAGATCTGTTAGGAGTCACAGAAAAGTGATGCTAAACCTTGATCCATATTGTAGGGTTTAAATTGGTATTGTTTCACTCTATTTTCATCGCTGCTGCATCCTTTATTAAATCTTCTTTATAGATCTAATAATGCAGAAGCTTCATTCTGTCTCATAGATCAGAACTGAAAAGGTAATGTGCAAGTGTCTTGCTGGAAAAATGTGCATTGATTTGATTATTTGATAGTGGATACACTTGCTATGTACAACTCTGCTTCAGGTAGTCGGCGTTGTCCCCCCAAAATAATGTCCACTGTTCAAGCAGTTCAGTCCTTGATGAGATGGACCATGTGCTTAATTATTGCCCTGCTGCTTGGAGCAGAGATTGGCTTTCTAAATGATGGGATTTGCTTTGGGTTCTCATTAAATGTTGTATGCCGTAGTGTGACACACGATATGCCCCGCCGAGTGTCATGTGCTATGATGCTAATCAACATTCAATACCAGAAGAGGAGAGCAGCTGCTCTGCAGTCAGCATGTCTGAACAGTCCTGCGCCCAGCAGGGTATCACTTAATTCACGCTAATGGATGAAGAACTGGCCTCATAACACTTATGTAAATTAGGCTAATGATCAGGGAAAAAATGCAAACTAGTTTTTGTTTATTCATGGAGATAGGTGTAATTATATGCAATAACTGGGTCCAAAAGCTGTCTCTCCATTTGTTGACAGTACAAAATGTGAATGGCCCATTGTACCGTTTGTCTCTTGTGAAGTTATTAACTTCACAGAGAAGTTGAAGTATGTACATGTATGTTCTTAAGTTCTCATTGAGAGGGTTACAAGGCTTAATGGGAAAAAGCTACAGATAATTGCATCCCCTGGACTTGCCTCAGTCATTTTCGCTGTGTGGTAACAGATCTCTATTGAAATCCATTGCTGGGGAGGATCAGCATATTGATTCAGATCCTTGACCTTTTTGTGTTAGCTCCACTGTCCTCTGAAGATCAAAGAAAACTCAAGAAGAGGCAATCTGTCCATTGCTGTTGTGACAGCTGAGGAACAAGATTGTAATTAGGTACAAAAGTCTTATTTTAGCATCTAAAGCCACCATCTTCTGTTTCTCCCAGTCTTCTTCCTCTTCCTTGTTAATGAAATCTGTTGTTCCACTTGTGTGTGTGCTGTCCCAGCGGCACAGCTGGTGCCACTTGGTCTTTCATGCCTTGAGGAATCAGTCAGCTATGGTGGCATAGTCTAATGGTATCGAGCAAGACTTGGATCTAGCTGCACTTTTAACAAGTTGTCATCTATTTGGGTGCTTTGGACTGCCAAGTGCACACTTTTGAACCTACACTACAAGCTAGGTTTGACTACGCAGATGTTCTCTACACAGTGATGTGCAATGAAGTAAATCCAGCCTTAGATCTCATTCAGAAGAGGAAGCTGAGTAGCACTTGAGGCTCTGTGGTCTTGGCATGTGCTCTTGGTATTTTATGTGGTTTAATGCGGTGCGAACTGTAATGCATAAAATTCTACGAGAGCTGTTTTCACTCCCACTGAGCATGCATCTCTCTGGACCTTTGCATGGTAAGGCATGTCAAATTTTAGAGGTTATCTGATCAGCATGATAAGAATTACTTGAGGAAGGACGTTCTAATCTGACTGTATAATGGCACCAAGTTTGTTTAGAAAGCAGTTGTAGTGCTTTCAAGGTCAAGATTTCAACAAGGTCCAGATTCTTCTTTCAGTAACTGAATTCTTGTTAAAGGAATTGTAGTTAGTTTAACTAGATTGTGTTTTTTTTAAAGCCATGTATCTTTTTCTTTCATTTTTTTCCTCCTAATGTCCCCATTCTGTATAACAAATTCTGTTTAGGTCATCTTTCCAATAATGGAGCTTCTGCCATTCTGAAAGTATGTATGGGATAATTTGCTGATGTCAGTGCTGGTGCATACGCGATAGCTGCCACTTGTCCAAACCTTCCAGGTAGTTCTTGCCCAAATCTCCATCCCTGCTCGTTGTTGAAAAAAAAAAAAAAAAAAAAAGTGTTTCTTTCTTTAAAACTTACCTGGTGTGAATTGCAGAATACCTTCAGAAGACTAGAGCTCTTGTTATGATGTTGGAAGAAAAGTCCAGGCCAGCTGTCAATAGATTGCATTTACAAAAACAATATAATTATCACTGACTCATTACTTTTGCATATCAGGGAAAGAGAATTATGAAGGAGTACCAGTGAAGAGAAAGTAGATGATGACTGAGGAGGGAGGGATATGTGTGAGTGTAACACAAAAATCCAAAGATTACATCAAGTTGGAGAGTTGTGTATGGGGTTATTGTGAAACATTTATTCTCATCTTTCCTCTGCTTGCTAATTGTCTGGGAGTTAAACTTGTCTCAGCAATAATTGTTGTAGGCAAGAAAGCAAGTCAGGAGAATGAGCAGGTTTAAAGCTACTAAATGGTCTAAAACTAAAACTAACATTAGACATATGCTGAAGACTTTTGGTCTTGGTATCTGACAGTTGCTATTGCTTAGACCTGTAAAAACATTATGTCTTGACAAATCACCTGTCAGACATATCTGCAGCCATACAAAGCAGCTATGACATTCAGAGTTTTTACTTAATAAAACCGTGTTTGTCACAACATAGTGTTTTGCCATTAATTTATATTGCTATCTCAAATGCTTGTTTTCAAAACCTGTTTAAGAGATACTGAAGCATTACGTAGTGGGAAGGTTGCATATTTTCTGCTGCCTCATCCTGAAAATGATTGAACTTTTCCCTTATAAGCTGCTGAATTGGAGAAATTAATCTTGAACTATCTTTGAGGAAATGTCTTGACACTTGAGCACCTCTGATGTTGGAACTCACAGCGGCGGTGAAATGCTTCAGTTCATAGTGATTGAATGGCACTTGTTCACTCCTGGTACTCTTTTAAAGCTGACATTACTCCTTCATGGCTGCATGTCCAAAGGAATCCACCTTCCTAAGTAAGCTGGTAAGAAAGAAAAGCTGGGACATATTGGCAAGTCCAGGTGGGTGTAGCTTAAAGCTAGGTGGCTGACAGCAAACTATGAGGTGTCAGGTAATGTCAAACAGTTGCTGTTTCAGCAGCTGACAGTCCTGTAAGGACTTAAGAATAAATGGGTGCTTGTACAAAGGTCACTCGCATCAAGAGCTCCAGTTAAGTGTTCCTAAACAATCTTCACTTGTACTGTATACCTCCTACATAAGGATTTTCATTACTGTGAATAATCTCAAAACTTCGATTCTGAAAAATATACTTATGTAGTCTTAAGCTTCTGCACATGTTTCTACGAATACGGTTAAGGAAATATCTATTAGAGGCTCCAGACATGTGTATATTAATGTTGTGTTGGTGATGAGGTGAAGCTTGATATTTAGGGGACTTAAGATAATTTTACCTGTTGTAGTCATGATTAAATACCTTTCAGTTTGTGTAGAAAGTCTAATGATTGCTAGCCAAAAAACATAATTAATTTTTATTTGAGTATTGGTTTAGCCGAGATCCTCATTGTTATCCTACTGAAAACCAGGTGTAACTTGCATCTTGAACAGGCGTTGCCTGTCCAACTTGGCCTTGAACTTCAAGCAGAGTCAATATAAAGAGAAGGAAAGGAGTACTTTTATGTCTCTTCCACCTGATCTAGCTATGTGGTTAAGGGAATACTTGAGAATAGAAACTTGTCTCTTTCTAAAGTCTTTCAACTGTGTCTCTACTAGGCTTGTTGTGTTTTGTTTTTTGTTTTGTGTTTTTTGTTTGTTAGTTAGTTTGTTGTTTTTTTTTTAACTGATCTAGTACGTCTTGGCTAATCTTTCTCCTCAGTTCATACCTTTGTGTCCATAATCCGAGCGGCACTTGGCAGGCAACCGAGAGAAACGCTGGTGAAGCCATGTTCCCTGGCTGCTGTTTGATGTGGGTTTGATGTATCAGTGTAGTTATAATAGCTAGCTACTGCCCAGCAGTGGGACCATCACTCTGCGCTCACCTCCCATCCCCTCCCTTGTGCCAACAATCTCAAACAGCTCATCCTACAATAAACCAGTTCTGGGAGGTAGACCAGCAAAGAAAAACTAATCATACTTAGGGAAAGGAAAAAAAAAAAAAAAAAAAAAAAAAAAAAGAAAGGATGTAACCTCCCAAATCATCATTCCTCATTCTGTAAAGTGGAAAGCTCATTTGAGTTTCCCAGAAAACAGGCTGAATCATAATCCTCGTAGGAAAAGAGAAACCAAGCATAAACCCTGCATGCTTACCCTATATCCTGCTTGGTCATGCAAAGTTAGATTAATGTTAGTTAGGTGAAGTTTGTACTACGGGGAAAACCCCTTTAATGTTGATTTTACCTGGCTAGGCCTGTAAACGGTGATTGCTTTGGTGCCCTTCTTAGGGCAATGGGTTACGTTCCAGTAGTTCCACTAGGAAACCAGACATGGGGATTTTTATTTTTTTTTTGTTTTTAGCAAGATGCCAGCTTATGGAGATTAGTAATAAAAATCAAGAAAGCTACCTTAACGGAAGTGGCATAGAGCACGAACTGGCTGGATAGAAGATCAATGAACCTTTGCTGGGGCAGAAGCATGCCCAGCTTCGAGACAGAGCTCTTTGTTTGCTGAGCAAGAAGTGAGAGGATTGTTCCCAGCCTTACTTGGCTGTAATAATTGTTTACCAGTTGATCTTTCTGTGAAAAAAAAAGGAAGAAGAAAAAAAAAAAAAAAAAAAAAGAAACATTTATCTTCCTTTGGTGATGCCTTTTAGTAGAGTTGAGTGGCCTTCGGTCTTGACAGCCCATATCTCTGGCAGTCTCTTTTTCTCCTTTGCAACTGCTATGCCAAAAGCGAATAAAGGTGTCATGCATCTCCTTATCCATCAGACATATTTTATGTTCTCCTTACTTCACTGTGCCTTGAGGTCAGCCTGTGAGGTTCATTCAATAAAATAAACTAATAGTTAATCAATCATTGTTCTGTCCTATGTGTTTATGGTGCATGGTGCTTTGTATGGGTTTCAGAAAACGGCAGCATAGCACTCTGCTGGCTGCCTGCCTCAGGGGCTGCTAGATTTCCCTCCCTCCCCGGTTTTAAGCAACTGGAGGTTACCACAAATCTTTGCAAACCTCAGCTTTGGCTTTAAATTGGGTTTTGTTTTCCCTGAATATAGTGTTGCAGCAGTGGTAGTCAACCTCCATGTCAAACTTTGCCTTCACTTAGGAAAACAACAGGTGATTGAGAGTAAGTCTGGCTTCAGGGCAGACTGTTGAGAAGCACAGCCAGCGATGGGGCAGGCCACGTGCAGCTGGAGCATCTACTCATCCCCAAAACTGTGCTCATTGAGGGTCTGAAGTTCTTTTTTAAATACTGGTTTGTTTCTTTACGTGGATGCCCTGCTCCTGGGATGAATTGCCCTTGAGTAGAAGAGCCCCGCAGAGTTTACACCATTTCCTTTTTTAATCCAAATCGATTCCCAACCCAATTTAAGTGAATCCTGATGGGTTCTTTGGCGGCAAGGCCTGAGAACAGGACCTGACACAGATAAGAGTGACATCATTCAACAACCGCATAGGCTTTGGCATAATAGTTGGCTGAAAAATACCTCAATAAGCACGCAGCGCATTAGCACTGGCTACGCAACGCCTTCCACGTTGCATAATGGTGTTTGTGCTGGTGTGTTATTAAAAAGCCAGGCAACCATCCCACCCTGCGTCAGCTCCGCTACAGGCAAAGCGTCGCAGGCACAAGTTGTTGCAACTCTCTCCATCGTGCCTCGCGCAGCCTGGGAAGCGGGCAGTGATTAACCGAGGGTGTTAATGAGGCCGAGATAGCCCGGCTGGTACCACAGAAGGGTGGCACCTGTAGGCCCCTTGGCCTGTGGCTGCGGCGCTGCTGTGGGCCAGGCCTGGAGAGCCACTGGGCCGTCACTTGCCCACACCGCATGCAACTGCAAGCTGTGCAGTCAATGAGGATCGAGTCAGAGTGCTGTCTTTGGAGGAGCCTGCCCACAGTGAGGGCAGCGAAGAGGAGTGGAAAGTGAGCGCCCCGACTCAGCCATAAACCTGTGCGGGGCAAAAATGACCTCTTCCTCATTTTTTCACTTGTTGCATTTCACACGCGAGCTTCAGTTTAATCCCCAGCTCTCTCCATCTCTGTTGCACATCATCTTGTGTCTACCTGCCTTTTACCAAGCTGGTTTTCTCTGTGTTTTTAAATTTCACTTAAAAAATAGCAAGGACTCAGACCCTGGAAACATCAGAACTCATGCGGTGCCACCTCCATGCCCTTTCTTTGTAGTATCAAAAAGAAAAACATGGAACAAAAAGAAGCAGTGGCACAGCTGAGGGGCCTCAGCACAGCTGGTGTGCTGGTCTGCCATTTGTAAGTCATCTCCTGAGCAGTGGGTGGTGAGGAGCTGCTCGTGCTGCTCCCTCTCCCCCTCCTCTCTGCTTCTCTGCGGTTCCTCAGCCCCCTCCTGGTCCTGATGTGGTGGACATCCCCCAGTCCATGCTGGATCCACCATGGAGGGCACATGAGACGGGCAGGATGAAGCAGGGCTGGACATGGAGAGCACATGGAGGTTGCACCTGTGGCTGTAGGTGAAGACATAAAGAGGTGTGAACCTGCTCTGTAGGCTTATTACGGTCCTTCAAAGCTCCAGCTTTGCTTTAAAGGCATCAGGTGATTATATATAGCGGTAAAATTGTGCAAACTGTTCCTATATATGAAGGCGTACCTCCACGCTCTTAACCTGGAGGAGGCCTAAGGCCTGGTTTGACAAGGTGCTTAAGTGTCTCGAGCTGCCGATGGATGTCCATGGGGCTTTCAGAACACACCAAGGTGAACATAGTTAAATTTCGTTTGTGTTTTTGACATGTAGAGTGGTCTTTAAGGGGTTGGACCTATGTTTCCATTGTGCTAGCATTGGCTAGTTCAGGGAAAAAAAAAAAAAAAAACAGCATTTTTTCACTGGGCTGGGGTTTTGCCTAGGCAGCTTAGACTGCCATGGGACTGCATCCCTCACCCTGACCTCTTTGCTCCCTCAGGGTATAGACCTGGGGCCACTGGAGGTGGAGAGCATCTGAGTGCCATAGAGCTCCCGGTGCTGCAGCCTGAAGTCATGGTCATACATGCTCTGGGCACCTTTCCTAAACTTCCTTGAGGGTATGTATGTACAGGAGCGCACCAGGCCTGGGCTTTGATTTGTGAACAAACCTTTGGAGAGCAGTTGTAATTCCTGTTCTGTGGACTCTTCCCATGCTGTCAGAAATATGCAAAATCCTTCTTGGCTCGTTTTGTTTCAAAACATGAAACCTGGTCCTGGTTTATTTTGAATAGTTTTCTCATTGAGTTCTCTGAAATAATTATTACTGACAGATTTCTGTGTTTTTTGTTTTTGTTTTTTTTTTGTTTTGTTTTATTCTAGCTTCCATTCACCTTACTGCATACTTTCACCTTTCATAGCTGACTCACTTTTTTTTTTTTTTTTAATGGACAGATGAGGTGATGCTTAATTAGAAGTCTTGGAGTGAAGGTGGTGATCATTAAAGGGTGATGATATAGTGGGTGAACTCCTCTGTTTATCCATAGAAGTAATCAGGTGGGTGTTAATGCCACCGTCCTACCCAGAGAAACTGCCTCTAAAGCACAAGAGGTTAATTCATTCCCTGCTCCTTGGTCTCTCTTCTGTGACTGCCAACAAAGGTAGCAATTACTGGTGTTATCTCAAGGGATGTTCTGTGATGTGGATAATTGCGAACTGTGAAACCCCACTGATACTCTGAGCAAATTTCATACAGGCCAGAGAACACGCGTGGCCTGGTCAGTAGTAAAAGAAAGTTGTTACCCAGACTAAATTTGTGCGAAGACCTTGGGGCAAAAGGTTCCATATCCATTACAGATCCCCTCAACCATCCGGTTGTTTAAAGAATTAGCTCTACCCAGCCGGATCCAGGAATGTGGAACGTGCCTTAAAGGGCAGGGAGGTTTGTGATCATCTCTCTCTCTTTTTTTTTTTTTTTCCCTTCTTTTTTTATTTTTTTAGGTAACTTCTGTAGCATAGTTTATGCTTGGGATGAAAAGTATTTATGCTGCTGTATTTGTTGTGTAAAAATAAAAAGTCATAGCAACGCATTTGTTCTCTGGAAAGAGCCTGAATCAAAAGAGATAGCCAAGAAATGACTTGCACAATTTGCAAATGCCCAGGGGGAGTTACGATAGTTGATTCTTAGCCTAACATTCAAGGGTACAATTACGATCCAGTGCTTGAGCACTGAAATGCAGCAATATCGGATTAGAAAACACAAAACAAAACCACCCCAAACCAAGTTGAAAGTGATTGACTACTTGAAACAATTTAGCAAAGGGCTGCAGTGGATTTAACAGGAGTTGTACTGGGTTTTTCTGTACTGGTACTTTTAAATCAAAATCAAACGTTTCATTCATACAGACAGTAATTTTAGGAAAATCTTATGACCACATTGTAGGTGATTTCAGGCTAGAAGATCACAATAGTTGGTTTTGCCTGATAATATTTAAATACATTGCCCAGAACAATTTAGTAGTTTTTGTGCTCGAGCCAGAAAAACCTGGGAAAAAGAGCAGCGCAGGCAGCTATCTGTGCACGCCCTCAAGCTCTTCGGTCTCAGTGTGTCAGCAAGACTGGGGACAGTCTGGCTGCCCAGAAAAGTGGCTTCAGTAGGCTTTAGGTTTAGGAAACCCTGCAAACTTTTCTGTAGCCACTGAGCTGCACAAGTCCCAGATGAGATGCTCCTTCTCGTAGCGTGCTGCGCAGCCAGGGTGAGTCCTTGCTCTAAGGAGGACTGCTGAGCAAAGGTCAGGCACCCCTGAAAAAGGAGAAGACAATATATGCAAATTGTTGTTGGTTAATTCAGTCGTCTAGCAGGGAAGAGTAAACATTATTCCTGACACTTCCATTTTTGATTAATGATGAATGGAATTGGCAGATGTTCAGCTGGCCACCAGATGGGGGCTGTTCAGTCCAACAAACAGAGTAGAAACAGTCTGGGTTTTGTAAAGCCAACACTGACAACCGCTCTGACAAAATCTCTAGTTCATCCAAGCGATGTGCCAACTTTGACCTTAAAACAACTTAGCCATTTAAGAATTGAGGTGGTACAACCAGTGAGACTGCTTATGGCAGGGAAATGGGGTGTGGAGGGGCTGTAGCTGGTTGGTTTTGCCACTGCAGGAGCCACAGCCTGTGGCTTTGATTTGGTGGGGTTGGACCTGTGTGGGACCTCATTCACCTGTTTGCTTGTCAGCCCTGATGAAGAAGGAACACAAAGAAGATGTCAAAGGCAGTGAAGAGCATTTGGCCAGTGCTGGGGCTGGTGAAGTCTGCCGTGCAGATTTTGGAAGCCACCCCAGGCCTCAGGCTGTGGTGGTGCTGGTGGTGTCAGTGGTGGTGGCATGGTAGTGGTGGTGTCCCCTCTGCAGGGACATGGGCTGTGGTGGCAGGGCCCTGGCAGCCACAACCTGCGTGCTCAGCCTCGTGTCCCTCCTGGGTGCACCAGGAGCGGGGCTGCTGCTTGGGGCCTTCTCTGGCCACCATTTCCACACCAAGGAGCCCTCTTTGGCTACACGACGGCATTTGAAGGCCTGGTGGCCGATCAGGCTGGGATTGGTGACAGGGATCGGCTGTAGCTGGTGGGCTTTTGGTGACCTTAATCCCGCTCCATCCCACCCCAGCTCTGGGCGTGACGACCAGGCCATGGCCACACATCTCCAGCTGCAGGGCATGGCGGGGGGCTGCCAGGGACACCTCGCTCATAAACGACCTTTGCTAATGACTTCCCGAGGGAAACAAAGAGCAGTGGGGAAGGGGAAGGGGCTGGTGGGGCTCTCATCCTTTGGCTTAAGGCTCAGAGGCACACCCGGAGCCCCCAGCCCCGGCAGGCAGAAAATGTCGCCAGAGCCCAAGCAGCTTGGGTGTCACTGCCCCGGGACAAGGGCTGGGACGCCTCCTTCCCACTTGGGATGTCCTAAAAAGGCGGTGATAGAAAAAGCAGCGATAGCAAAGGCACTGATAGATCGCTTTTTTTTTTTATTTTTTTTTTTTTTTAAGTACACCCCGTGGCGGGACAATCGTTTCCCGGCTCTTATCAGCCCCCAGCTCCCCCCCGGGCGCCTCCCTCACGGCGGTGCCGGGGCAGGGGCCGGGGCAGCCCCCGGGGCACACAATGCAGGGTGGGGTGGGAAACCTATTTCCAGCAGCGGCACGGACAAAAGCGGGCTCGTTAAAAAACACATGTTCGCCGCCTCCCCGCCGCACAAACCGAGCTCTGCCCGGCACCGGGGGCAGCGCTGTGTCGCCCCCCCCTCATCCCGCAGCAGCCGGGGCCAGGGGCCGGAGCAGGGTGAGGGGCTCGGGTCGGGGGACTCGGGGGGTGGAGGGGGTGTTTTTGGGGAGGAGGAGCCGCTCCGTGCCCGGCCCGCAGCCCCGGGGGAGGGGGCAGTGGGGCGGCACACAGGTATCTGGCGGCGGGCGGGCTGAGGAGGGGAAGGAGGAGCCCCCCCCGCCTCCCCTCCCCTCCTCTCCTCAGCGAGCTTGTGCCTGGCCGCTCCTCCGAGCTCCCCGCTGCAGCCCGAGGTGAGGAGCGGCGATGCTCCGGGGGGGGCCGTGCTGGGGGTCGGGGGCTGGGAGCGCTGCGGGTTTCGCCCCCGGGTCCCCCCGGCGCTGCTCGGGGCTGGGGACCCGCTGAGGGGGGAGGCAGCCCTCCCTCGGGGGGCTCCGCAGCCTGCCCATCTCCCCTCCCCAGCCCCGTCGTGGCCGGAGGGGAGCGGGGGGGGGCCGGGGCTGTGCTGTGCGGAATTTGGGAGCCCCCGGCTCGAAGGAGGGCCGGGAGCCCTAACAAAGGCGGGGGTTGTTCGGGAGCCAACAGGTGACGGGGTGAAACCTGAGCGCCCGTGGAAGTCTGGCTGCTGCTTAAAACGGAATTATAGAAACAAAAAAAAATAGAAAAATATCAATGGGGGTGCTGTAAAAGGCTGGGATCCTGTCTCGCTGGGGCCGTGCGGGACGGTTTAGGGAGCGGGGGGGGGATTCCCTGTGTCCCCCTGCCGTCGGGGGGCGTTGCGCGGGGCCCCGAAACAAGCAGGTGGCTGTCACCCGGCCAGCCCTGATAGGTGTGATATGTGCGATATGTGCGATATGCATCTCGCGTCCCCTCCGGCCCCGGTAACAAGCTTTCTAACAAAAAAACTCGTTAACCAATTTGCGCCGCAGGACGCAGGGAGGCGGCAGGGGGTGGGCAAGGAGCTGCGCCCCCCCTCTCCCCCCCCCGGCTGGCACAGCCGGACCCCCTCCGGCCGGTGTGGGGTCGTGGTGGAGAGTAACAGCGAGGTGGAGACCCCTGGGCAAGGACAGCCTTGTCCCACCGAGAAATGGGTCCCCTGGTCTCAGAGATATCCCCATGCAGCTTTTTGGGAGGTAGTATTTAAGCAGAGCTGAAGCCCTGAGACGTTGCACAGACTACAGAAGCAAAACAAGCTGCGCTATGGAGATGTCATGGCACGAGCAGAAAGACCAGCTTTCTACCCTTCCCTTAGAAAGCATTTATTTTTTCAGCTGGTGTTTACGTTCATTTGAATCCTCCTTAGGACGTGATCATTTCAAACAGCCTCGCTTTGAAGGAGGAGTGCGGTGGGGGGGCAGGCAGGGAGGAAGGACCCCGTAGGCTGGAAACGCAAAACCAAATTGCACTCGAGCAGGAGAGGAAGGAGGACTTCCAGAGCAGTAATTGCTGAAATAGTTGGGCAAACAGCTTGCTGTTAAGCCGCGCCGTTTTTAGAAACCTCGCTCTCAGCAACGCCACAATATTTGCAGCACGGCCGTGTTGGTTTATGGTGTGGTGTCGGGCAGTTTATGGCTTGGTGTCAGTGCTGTGGTGGCGTTTTTCTCCCAAAGTGAGTGCTGTCCTTCGGGTTACCCCGTCTCGCTGGGATTTACGGACCTGGCTTTAAACGCTCCCAGTCACCTTGTGTGGGGAGGAGCACCCCCATGGCAAAGTCACATCTCACAGTTAGAGCTCAGGTACATTTTTCCCTTATTCTCTACCAGCCGTACCATCAACCCACCCTGTGTCGTAGGGAAAATGAGCCTATGGGTCTGTGGTTCTCTCTCATACTGCCCAAAATGAATGGGTAAAAGGTGACCCAGGCAGATCAATCTTTGTGGAAAAGCTGCACTGTCTCTTATCTACTTCTGGAATTAGGCAGCTGTCCTGCCTTTACGTCCCTGTGGTATGCCTGCAATCCGAGCAGCACCCAGCACTGCTTCTTGCCGTATAGAAGTAGCACATAGCCTTCGTGTTCAGAAATCCTCAGGAAAGTTACCGGGTCTACATCCCTTCAGATTTTATTTTGAATTTTGTTTTTCCTTGTCAGCTGGAGAAATTAAGCCAGCAGAGTCAATCTTTGATCTAACAGAGAGCGACTCTCAACCTTGTTACAGACGTGATGCTGAGCGTTTGCTGTGGTGTGAACAGGCTGAGGTGCACTTGAGGGCTGGCAAGGCTGAGTGTCTCTCTGGTGAAGCTTAATTTTGGGTTTGCTCCCGATGGCATGGCCGAGGTCACCCTGCCTACTAAAACGTTGACAGAGGTGTTTTGTCTGGTGACTCCTTTGATTCGTGGGTTTTCTGGCAGGAGTCGGTGCTTGAAAAGTGGCTGCTGGATCAGCAAGGTTCCCATGACACAAAGCCGCAGGAATTGGGAGCATCAGCTCAGACTTGTTAGCGGCACGTGATCGTGCACTGGCCATCTAGCACCTCAGCGGGGAAATTGCGAGGCAGTGCATCTGCTGCTAGGATCATGTCAGATGGGCATGGACTTCTCAGCCATGCCCATCGTGATGAAGGATTTTATTCTTCAGAATTACTTGGGTATAGATGATGTGGGACACCAGATGCTGACCCTGGCATCGCCGTCCTTCTGCAGCAGTCAGCACTGTCGCTTTTTTTGCTGTCAGGGATTTCTTAGCTGTATGGCAGTATTGCCCTGTCCCTCCGCGCCCCAGCTTTCCACAAAGAGTAACAACGAGCATACTGACGGCTGACTTCAGGCCCTGAAGGACATGGGCTGGGGGAGCAGTTGTGCACCGCTGACTGCCCCGTTATTTGTTTGTGAAGGAAGGGGGTCTGGTGTGCAGCAGGATGTCTGCCTGCACTTTAAATATACAGGATTGAGCCTTTAGGGGGTTGGTTTTTGATTCAGCTCATACGTTGCTTTCTCAGTAGACAATCCAGGACTTCCTGTCACTTTTCTACTAGTGAATAAGGCAACGCAAATCCTTTAATGTGACTGATCCACTAACACTGTCACGTCACTGACAGTGGATATTCGTACCCAGGGCTTTGGCTTCAACTCACTAACCAGCCGTGAGTGATTGGCACCTCTTTGAAATGACTGCGTTGAAAGGTCAGCGTCTGAGCAGCAGAAGAGCAAAATGAGGGAAAAGTCTCCTAGGGTAAAGCCAAAGGTGTTAGTGGGAGCGCGATCTACCTGTCTGTGGTGCTGTTAATACGCAGAATAACAAGTGTAGGGGGTTGGTTTCACTCGCCGTCCTTGGCAGGGACATGTGGTGATGCTAAGCTACAAGTTGCTTTGTAAATCTTCAGTTGTTCACCTAAACTAAGGTTTCCAAAACTTGCCTGACATCTGAGAAGCTCTGTAAGAAGCAGCCTGTTCCTAAAGGGCGGGTTTGTGTGCCCCATAAAATACCAGGTAAATGTTGTATTACAGTGCAGCTACGCAGCGTAATCGTAGCGTGTTGGCATCCTAGCAGCACACCAAGAATAGCACATACATCTTCAAACCAAAAGTTTTGGAGCGAAGGTAACAAGTTACGCTTTTTGAGTGCTGGCCCAGTGGAGTAGTTAAGTAATCCCACCTCGTTTTATTGGGTGTGGGAACGTACAGACATACTGAAACCGGGGGCAGATAGAACATGTAATACCGAGTATCATCATTTCTCTGAGCTTATAACTTCATGTGCATGTGGCTGCTTTCTACTGAGCAGGTTTGGGTCTGCATGAGGCACCAATTACCCAGCGTGGCACTTGCTGGGGCCTCGTGTAAAGGAGGAGAAGCCCCCGGTGTGCAGGGAGCAGGATGCCTGGGTACCAGGTCTGGTATTTTCCTTCCACCTGCGGTCCAGCAGCAGCTTGTTTCCTCTGATACGACAGAGATGGCACGGGACATGCCTGGAGCTGCTAGGTTGCTCTCCCCTTTAGACCCAGCAGCAAGGTTATTTGTGGAGGGGATGAGGGTTTTCTGCAGCTGCCCAGCAGCTCAGGTCTGGTGCTGCCACAACTGCATCCCAGTTTGGTGGACGGGTGGAGAAAACTGCCTGAAACGGGCAGCATAGCGTGAAGGCAAGCTTGTTTCCACGCTCAGGTGTTCAGGGTGTCTGTCCTGGCAGAGCACATCCTCTCTGGTTTTGGCAGTCGGTATTTCACTGAAACTCCCGATCCGAATTTCCTAAGAACTCTTGTTTGAATTAATGTAAGATATTTATCTTAATAAGCGTTTTACTGCAGAGAGCTGCGGATGTTGGTGAGAGCCGCCTTTGCCAGTTGTGACTCAAAATGATCCCACTGATATTAAGCTTTGTAGGCTTCATGAATCAACAGAAGCATCTCCCTGTAGGGTTTTAAATTAACAGAACAATCATGATGCATTTTACAGAGCCTAATCTGGCATAATTGGATTTCAGATATTTAACTGGACCAACACCCTTCCGCTCTGATACAGCTAAAACGAGGATCTCGGAGGAATCTAGCAGACATTCATTGCTTTATGCCTACCTTGTTAAAAACAGGATGCTACTTGCACAGCTGTCTTTCCCCACGGATTTCTTTAGGGTTTGATGAGCAGTTTTCGTGTCTTCTGTGCTACTAGATTAGTAGTGACTTCAGATAGAGTTCATCTCATTTGTTTTATGAGCATTTACTCCATGAGTCTTTCCTATTTATGTGTACGTATAATCTGTAATGTCAGATGAGCAGAAATGTAAGAAGGTGAGCGTTAATGCTGAAACAGGTATCGGCTGCCAGGCGTGGTGATGGGTGTCTAGTTTGTTTTTTCTTGGGTAGGTGTGTGGTGGTTTTTGTGTGTTTTTGAGAGCTCATTGGAATACTTCTGAATTGCTTGTAGCAAGTTGTAATGATGCTCCGATAATCTGTGTTCTGGCCAGCACAAGGAACTCTAAACTGTTGTAAGATCATTTGTGCTGATAATTAGTTGTTGCGTGTTGAAGTTTATTAAAGCTCTCTTAATCTTTTCTTCCAGATCAATTGCTTGATGAGCTGCAGCTGAAATATTTAACACTTCACACTTATGCCCTTGGAGATGGAGCCCAAAGCTAACAACCTCGTTTTTGGGTGTCAGCGAAGCTCAACGTCTGATGATGACTCTGGCTGTGCCTTGGAAGAATATGCCTGGGTCCCCCCAGGCCTTAGACCAGAGCAGGTACTGCCTGTGGTTCTGCATTATTAAAATAAGCCCCATACAGACTGTCTAAGGGAGCGATAGCAAGCCTTACTGAATCCTTGTAATATAAAACTCAAATTCACCTAGAACCCTTCACCTCGTTTTGTTTCCTATTCCAATGAGGCTGCCCCAAGGGTACTTAATATCCTCAGCATCGAGGAGTTTATATTCCCCAAGATTTTTCAATAAATACATGCCACAGAGGTATGTATTGTCAAATCTAAAAGTAGCAGGGAATTTTGCTTTCTCTCTGAAGCAAGCTGTTAGGTTTAATTGAAGCTCGTGGCACGGTGCTGTTTGTACAGGCGCAGTTAAGCAGTGACCATCTCTTTAAATAATTGGGCATTTGACATCGGGAACGCTGCTGCAGCATACATAATGAAGGCATTCTGTCACTGTGACAATTACTAATGTGCTTAACGCTTGTTTAAGTGGCGGTGTGCCTGCCATTTGTTCATACCAGCTTCTCCTCTGCCTTCCCTGCAGCCAGCACTGTGGGCTGGTTGGGCTGTTCCTCCCCCTCTCCCTTTTCTTTATCCACTACATCACAATGCAGTGGAAATAGGTGAAATTGCTGATGAGAGAGCTGCTCTAGGAAACCAAATCTAGACATATTTGTCTACTTGATGTTGTTATAACTGTACCGAAGCTGTGCATTCCCCAACACCCAGAACTGGGGTGTCCATGTTGAAGGGGCTGAGACTTCCTAGCACTAGAAGACTTCCTAGAGGAGGCAGAGCTGCTCTTGGCCAGCTGGCAAGTTATTGCAGTCTGTAGATATGGAGGTGCATCCTTCTTGTGGTGCAGAGATTTTTCGTAGTTGTGAATAAAGTCATGTCAGCAGGAACGGCAAATAATGGGCTATTTTTAGGGAAATTCTTTTTATTGCTTGCTTAAGCATATATATGAATCCCGATGAATCAGACCTTAAGGCAACCAGCAAGCTAATGTTCTGTCAGAACAATTAAGTAAATTCCATAAAATATCCCCATAATCAAGCTAGCTCAAACTCATTAAAGATTTCTTTTTTCGAAGAAGAATGACTTAATTTGAGAACAGGGCAATAAACTGAGAGAAGGGCATAAAGTGTCTTTCAGGCTTAACTTTGTACTGTGTGTCGTTATCTTTTCCTGCAGCTTCTTGAAGCGCAATCAGTACTAAGAGGACTTCTGATGTTTAAATTTTGGTTAAATGAAAGCCAAATAATGTTTCATACAACCTTTCCCATATAATTTTGATTGCTTCCTGACTGATTGCTGCCTCTTTTTCATCTGTCTCGCACAGTAATAAGCTGTTGACCTAAGCATTATTTAAATCTGGATGGCAAGTAATATTTTTTGCCAATAGTCGGCTCTTATTTACAGCCCCAGGCCTCATGACAAGCTGGAAACTGCATAGGAAAAACAATAAATCTGAAGCTGTTCCACAAAAATATTTTTTGCCACCGGGCTTTGTCATAGCATTCATTACAGTTTTCCTGTCATAATTTGCTTCTGGGGGGGAAAAAAAAAAAAAAAGAGTGAAGATTGATAGGTGTGTACACCCAATATTGATTTCTTTATCAAAAACACACAGCCCATGAAAATTTCATAGTTCATTTGCATCCGACTGAAATGTGCCTGGATCCAGCCTTCTCCCACGGGAAGGATGTTTCCACCTTCTTACCAAAGGCCACATGGAAGCAATGAAAGCTGATGCTCTGGGTGAACCTGATCAGCGGGAGGCTACAAAACAGCTTTTGTCTCAACAATGTGTAAAATGCACAGAGCAAATTAAATTTGTTTACACAGCGCCTGTTTTCTGGAAAGCGTCGTGCCTTGTGTGGTAAATTGTAGAGGGAAACTTGGAATTTCAGCTGGGCTGTTGACCAGCCCTGAAGGGGGGTGGGAATAATGAGAACATTAAATGTGCATAATTTACGATACCCCCTAATTGTCACTGCAAATTGCATTCCAGAAAAGCAATTCAGCAGCTTGGTGCTAGTTTTATCAGAGACGAGCCAGGTTTGCTGAGTTGGTTCATCTGGGCCTCGTATTTTCAGCACAAATCCTGTCACAGGTCTAATGTAGCATAGCCTCCTTCCTTTGTAAGTGGGACTTGAGATAAAACAGTAGCCGAAGGTCGCGTGCGGTGCTCGGGTGATGTGTGTCTCCTGGTCTGACTTCACGTTGCTCCCGTGCAGGTACAACTGTATTTTGCCTGCCTGCCAGAGGAAAAGGTCCCTTACGTGAACAGCCCCGGAGAGAAGCACAGAATTAAACAGCTCCTCTATCAGCTGCCACCCCATGATAACGAGGTAACCGGGGAGCCTGGGGGTGCACGGTCAGGATATAGGTCTCTCTCGCCTCCTCTGTGTGAATTACCTTCCTGCGTGTTTGTTACAAGCCTAAAACACGGCTTGTGCTGGCATCTGACCTGTGCACCAGCCCGGCGCATACACTGAACCCATTGTCTAGCTCTGCGTTTCACTGCCGTGCAGATAAGAGCTGTCTGGAAGGACACTGCCTTTTCTTGTCAGGAAGGTTGGTGTCACTGCAATAAACTTAACACAAGTCGGTTTTATAGTGTTTGCAGCCACCCACCAATTACCAGGAGCCTACAAATTCCTGGGATTTCATTGTAGCACACAAAAAGGATGCTTTGTGATAGTAAAAGGTTTGCATCTCAGATATGCAGTGTAATTTGGAGTAGAAGTGGAAATAACAAACAAACTCTTTGTAAGAAAAGGAGGCGGGGGTGTCAATGCTTAAGATCTTGTGTACTGCAATATTTAGTGCAGGCACTTCACCATAAATCTAAAGGACAGTGTTATGGATGAACCTGATCTAGGTTCATTCCATTATTATGGAATTGCCTTTTAAAAATGTTATTCCTTGCCTGGACAACGTTTTAGTTTGCAAAACCTCTCTATACTAGGCTTGTATTGTGCCATATTAACTAAATACTAAAGCTGTAGAGAAGACAAGCTAGAGAAGTTTAATGATGATTGCCAGCATGCCTGAAAAATTTCTTGCATATTATGTGCTTGCTCATTGCGATGTTATTTTAAAAGCTCGGTACCTAAAGGAAGTTCTTCTGTGTTTTCACTGGAAGGTGCGATACTGCCAGTCTTTAAGCGAAGAAGAAAAGAAGGAGCTGCAGATGTTCAGTTCCCAGCGCAAAAAGGAGGCGCTCGGCCGAGGCACTATTAAACTCCTCTCGAGAGCAGTGATGCATGCTGTCTGTGAACAGGTAACGCCACTGGTGCCCCGAGCCAAGCGGCGGTCTCAGTAATATCTCAATATTAAATGTAGGCTTATTTCTGTCTACACCTGAGCATACATATATATAAAGAGGGTATTTGTGAAACTGCATATGAATAGAAAGAAGGTAGCACTTGCTTAAGGAAAACAACCTTTGATACTAGCAATGAACTGAATCTTTGACATATTTGCTACTGTTGTTGACTCGTACTAACTTATATTAAAATAATGACAAGTGAAAAACAGGCATCCCTTTCAAAACATTATAATAAACTTCTATTCACACAAGTTTTGTTGATGCACAGAATTGTCTAGCCCAAGTTTGAAAATATATTTTTTCCCCTTCATGTCAAATTTTGGAATATATTTTGAATGAAACCTTCATGTTGGGTTTGGTGTTTTAATTTAGTTTAAATGCCAGAAGCTAGCGGTCTGTAATATGAAGCATGTTCTCTTTCTCTTCTTGTTCCTAGTGTGGTACAAAAGTAAACGGCGGCGAAGTTGCAGTTTTTGCCTCGAGAGCTGGCCCTGGTGTGTGCTGGCATCCATCGTGTTTTGTATGCTTCACGTGTAATGAGCTTCTCGTTGACCTTATCTACTTCTACCAAGATGGAAAAATTCACTGCGGCAGACACCATGCTGAACTTCTGAAGCCTCGATGTTCAGCCTGTGATGAGGTAAAATTTACATTTTACAGCCAAACCACCACCCGTCATTGTTCAGCTAACAAACTGCATCACTTGCCTGGGCAATTACTGAAGGCAGATGCATTCCTTCAAGCAGTAAGGACTGTCCTGCATAGATGTGTTTGAAAGCGGAGGGGTGTGCCATTTCTTGTCAGAACAGCAATACAACAAGCAGTGTGATTGAATTTAGAAAACAGGTACCTGTTTGTATTTAGAACTGAATCTTGTAGATTAAATTAAAACAAGAATCTGTACAGATATTCCAAAATATCGTAACATCAGCTTCTTTGTTGAGTTCTTACCTTCTTTTTTTTTTTTTGCTTTAAAAAGTTTTTTTTTCTCCTTTTTTTGCTGTTTAAGAAAATATCAGAATGCCACAGTTGTTATAGGCAATTGTCATTTTAGCTTTGTACTCAAAAGCCAGCTAAACAAAAAATAAATAAGCATGTTAACTGCACAAACAGGATATTTTGTTTGTTTTAAGTCCCGAGGGGATGTTTTGTCCACTTAACTAAGAGTTCGCTTTTCTCTCCGAAAGATCATTTTTGCCGATGAGTGCACAGAAGCTGAGGGTCGCCACTGGCACATGAAACACTTCTGTTGCCTCGAGTGTGAGACAATCCTGGGAGGCCAGAGGTACATCATGAAGGACGGGCGACCCTTCTGCTGTAACTGTTTTGAATCGCTTTACGCGGAATACTGTGAGACCTGCGGGGAGCACATTGGTAAGTATGTCCTTTATAACTTACAAATTAAGGGAAAGCCAATTTATGGAAAAAAAAAATCACATTCCAGAAGTGTGAATTCTGCAAGTAGTTTTTGAGAGAACCCAAAGCATTGTTTGTTCTCCTTTTCCAGGTGTTGACCATGCCCAGATGACCTACGATGGACAGCACTGGCATGCTACGGAGGCTTGCTTTTCTTGTGCTCAGTGCAAGACCTCTTTGCTTGGCTGCCCTTTCCTTCCGAAGCAAGGGCAGATCTACTGCTCAAAAACCTGCAGCTTGGGTGAGGACGTTCACGCCTCTGACTCTTCTGACTCTGCATTTCAGTCTGCTCGATCAAGAGACTCCAGGAGGAGCATTCGCATGGGCAAGAGCAGCCGCTCGGCTGACCAGTGCCGCCAGTCTCTCCTCCTGTCGCCAGCCCTCAATTACAAGTTTCCTGGTCTGTCAGGCAACGCCGATGATACTCTTTCTCGCAAGCTGGATGACTTAAGCCTTTCAAGGGAAGAGGCCAGCTTTGTTAATGAAGACTTCTGGAAAGGAAGAGTGGAGCAAGAAATGCCCGAGGACCCTGAAGAATGGGCTGAACACGAAGACTACATGACTCAGCTCCTTCTGAAGTTTGGTGATAAAAGCCTCTTCCAGCAACCTGCTGAGGTAGACATTAGATCAAGCGACCACTGGATTTCTGACAGCATTGTCAAGAGCAAGTTGGACTTGAAAAAAAATAACCCAAGCCTAGCAAGTAAGAAGTATCAATCAGACATGTACTGGGCCCAGTCCCAGGATGGCCTGGGTGACTCCGCGTATGGCAGCCATCCGGGTCCTGCCAGCAGCAGGAAGATCCAGGAGCTAGACATGGAGCACGGGGCGTCGGGATACAAACATGACCAAACACCGTGGTACGGAGGGTCACTGGAATGTTTGTCTGATCTGAAACAGCAAGAACAAAGCGTTCGAGACTCGATGGATTCTTTGGCTTTGTCCAACATAACAGGTAATGGGGGGAAATTGCATGGCTTTGATGCAGAGGTCAACCAAAGCATGGATGTTGTAGTACTCTGAACTAAGACTGGTCATATTTGTGATTCTTTTAAAAAGCTTTCACAGCAGGAGATGCATTATATGTTTGATACGCTTTTTTCAAGCACATAATTCTTCCATGAGTACACGTCTGCTATTTAAATTCTTTTCCTTTTGAATTCTTTTCTTTGCTTGTAACAATAACAACAAAAAACACAACAAAACATGATATCAAACTGAGTAAGAATGTTCTCGAACTATTCATTTGTTATATACAAACCACAACCTCAAGCAAATTCTGTACCTTAAGTACAAGAAGTTGCGTTCCTTACTAGGATCATATTGAAGATAATCCGCAAAACACTGTAGATAGTTTCCTGATTTGCTTGTAAAAATATGTAGAAAATCTGAAAGGATGGCAACCTTCTTAGCCTTAGGAAATGAGGTTTATGAGATTATCTTTCTCTGTTGACTAAAGAGAAACTGATAATCCACTTCTGTGAACCTCCTTGTCAAACGTGATTGAAATTAGCCAAAAGGATAAACGTCAGATATGCAACTGCATCTGCGTTGTTAACCTCCCATTCCTATTCCCTACCACGAAAAAAAAAAAAGCAGAGAATTAGCTAAGAGAGACACATTTTAAAAGTTGTCCTATCTTCTTCTCCATTCCTTTCATTCTAGCACGAAATATTCTAGCTCCTTGCATAGCTCAGAAGCAGCCACATGCTGCACTGCCCATGCAGTAAAGCAGGAACTGATGAGGGGAGCTTGGTTCAGGGGGTATGGAAGGAGGAGGAACCAGAGGTACTGCACCTGGGAGGGTCATAGGGCAGATGAAGCCCTTGTTCTGGGAATGAATGGTCATTTGACACAAACCTGAAGTAAACCAGGCCAGCTTACTGTTGACATTTTATGAGTAAAGATCCTTCTTTGAGAGGAAGTGATCCTAGGTTTCCTGTAGCAACAGCTGGAATATTGAACTTAGCAATATGAGAAGCACAGAATATTTTAGCTTTAAAAATGGCAAGCATGGATCGTAGAGTAATTTAAAGTAATTCTTTTCTTAGTGGCTTAGCTTCATGTGTGTTTTAGCTGTTTAAATATTTTAAATTAATTAAACTTTTTACATTCTCAGTATCCTAATGTTAGCTAGTTCTTAAATGTTTGAAGTAAAACAACAAAGCTTATTGTTACATGAAGCTAGTCCTTTTGGTAATAGTTCCAAAGAGCAGAATTGGAGCAGCTGAGGCTGGCAGGCCCTCAGGAGCCCACCTGCCCCAGCCCCTGCCCAAGCAGGGACACCCAGAGCAGGCTGCCCAGGGCCACGTCCAGGTGGTTTTAGAGGATCCCCAAGGAGGAGACCCCACAGCCTCTCTGGGCAGCCTGTGCCAGTGCTCAGGCACCCACCCAGCACAGCAGTGCTGCCTGGTGCTCAGGGGGAGCCTCCTGTGCTCCAGTTTGTGCCCAGTGCCTAACACTTTAAGGTCTGCTTTCATGAAAACAAATGTTTTTAACGTTTCATTGCATTATCTCTCTCTCTCTTCAAGGCGCTTCTAATTCTGCTTTTCCTCCTTTCTCAACTCCCACCCCAGGGGCTTCAATGGATGGAGAAGGCAAGCCACGGACATCTCTCTATTCTTTGCAAACTTTCCAAGAACTGGAGGTAGAGGACTGTGAGAAGATGAGCAACATGGGAACTCTCAATTCTTCCATGCTCCACCGGAGCACAGAGTCCTTGAAGAGTCTGAGCTCAGAGTTGTGCCAGGAAAAAGCGTTACCAGAGGAGAAGCCAGTGCACATGCCTGTACTGAGAAGATCTAAATCCCAGTCTAGACCACAGCAAGTGAAGTTTTCAGATGATGTTATTGATAATGGCAGTTACGAGAATGTTGAAATTCGACAGCCTCCAATGAGTGAAAGGACTCGTAGGCGTGTTTACCACTTCGAAGAGCGCGGAAGTCGGCCTTCTCACCATCGCAGAAGAAGTAGGAAATCTCGTTCAGATAACGCACTTAATTTGGCCACAGAAAGAAGATGCTCTCCAAAAGAGAGATTTCGCTATTACTCTCCTCAGGATCATGAAAAATTTATTCAGAACAAAAGCTCGCGTGAGTTTCGGGCATATATTCAGAACGCGGAGCTGTACGGCCAGTACGCCCACACGAGTTCTGATTATGCACTGCGGAATCAGGTGGTTGATAAATTTTTTGGATTATATGGTGATGAAGATGACTCCTGGTGTTCGACTTCATCCTCATCATCTGATTCTGAAGAGGAAGGGTATTTCCTGGGACAGCCAATTCCACAGCCGCGCTCGCTGAGATACCCATACTATACAGACGACCTTTCTGGTCAAACTACTGCGTTATCTAGTTCTCAGTTTGGACAAAGGACAACCAAATCAAAGAAGAAGAGGGGACACAAAGGGAAAAACTGCATCATTTCTTAATTTGTTTTAACGGTTGGGAAGACCAGTCAACTCTCTAGCTACAGTTGGAACCACGTCCTTTTATATTAATAATTGTACTTAGGCAAGTTGCTGAGGTTCTTAACGCTTTGCCAGTGTAAATGATAACTCTACCCGAGTTTACATTGTAAAAATAACATTCAGAAATGTCACTATGCCAAATGATGACCTGTTCAGATATTGCTAGGTTTACACGTTTGAGCTGTCAAAATACTGTTATTGCAGTTCTTGATACAGACTTTTTGTAGACATTTATTTCATGCTCTCTATTCACCTGTGTTCAGTTATCTGAGAGAAGGGAGTCAACGAAGATCAATAAATAAACCTGTCAGTCTTGTACTGTAGCTGTACCCACAGAGGGTGAGCCTCAACTCTTTCCTCTTCTCTCCAATGAAAAGGTGACTCTATGTCGTGTCCTTTCTTCACTGACAAAACTGATTCTTCCTTCCTTGAAGTTTCCCTACAAAAACTGGAACTTTTTTTTTTTTTTTTAATTTGGGAAAATGCTGCTTTTCCAAAGAGTTCACTAGTAAGAAGGCAAAAATCAGAATGTGGGAGCTGAAATGCTTGAGGCCTTGATATATCCTAAAGCAGCACTAAGTGGTTTACACATTTAACTTCCAAGTTTTTCCTTTTGTTTTTATTTTTTTGAAAGAACTCCATCCTGTGTAAGCTTTTTTTTTTTTTTTGTGCCTGTTTAAAGGAAGGTATTAATTCAGCTTTTGGAATTGGACCTGACTGCCAGTTGAGTACAATGAGTAGTGATGGTTTTTATGTCATTTCCTCCACTCTGCTGCATTGAAAGAGAAAGGTACAAATGCTGGAATCCTTTGCTCAGGCACGTAACCCCATTTAAGTCAATGAATCTACTTACATAACAAATACTTTCGTAAGGGCTTAAAGGATTAGGCTCCAGAATTGTGTCTTTTCAAATGTATTATCCAGGTTTTAAAATGTATTAGTTGCAATTCTAAATCAAAAAAAAAATAATGATATTTATAACGTAGTATTTCATAGGCTTAAATGTATTCATAATTTAACAGTGCAAATACTAATGTACATATTGTACAGTTAAAATTTTAAAAGCTGAATATTTTTATATCCCTGAATTTGAAGAAGTTTGTTACAATACCAAACTAGATTTGTTAGGGGTTGAACAGCAGCATTATGGATGAAATATTGCTTGTATTTTAGTCAGGGGGTTTAAAAATATTGAAAAATGTTTAGTGCAAAACAGCTTAATTTTGTCTACTAGGTATTGAAAGCTCTGTATGCATGGTGGGGCTATGTAAATACTCTCTAACCTATGGCCCTCTTAATCTTGCAAGTGTTATTTATGGGTCAAGCAAAATGTAAACTATATAAATGTAAAAATCACACAAGCCTGGAATATATCAGTACAACAAACATGCAACTCCTGTGGATGTGGATTTCTTTCTTATTACTCCCCTCCTTTCCCAAAAAGCGTTCCTCATGTTCACCTACAGCAAGGCAGAGAGAGGTGAGGTGGTTCTAGAAGGCAAGGGGGCCGAGCATGTAATCAAGTTGCCTTGAACTCAGGTGGAGTGCAGGAGCTATTTCACATTAAATTAAGTTTATCAGTGTTTTAAGCATTTCTGCACTTTAGAGCAGAATGTTTTTACTGGAATTAATGCAGACACCTGCGACTTAAAATAGTAAATAGTAAAACCATAGGCTTTCTGCTCAGCTGAACAATGGTAATTAACGAAGTAACAGGTACTTACTTCTTACAGGTATAAAAGGCCTGACCAAATGAACTGTTTGCCATTTCTGAGGCCATAACTTCTTGAAACGGAGAGGACCTAGACCTAAGGGATGGAAGGCACATGGGTAGCGCTCACACCAAATAAAAAGGAAGCTCTTGCTAAGGCCAAGTCAAAATAGCAGTTACTGGCTGATATTTTCAGGGTAAAATAAGCAATAGATCCTTTACTCCCAGAGGTGGTATTCACCATATAAGTCACTTTTCTAGTACAAACAAGTCTTGTGTACATGAAAGCTGATCAAAGCAGTATCATGCAGCATCGTATGGGCCAATGGGTGGCGCGTGGGCTGCTTCCAGCTGGCAGGCTGCCCTGGTGGCTTAGGCAGTATTTGCTTTCCTAGCAGCTAAATGCCTGTTGTGCTTAACAGGCCAACAGCCAGCCTGCGAGGCCTTCGGAGGCTTGAGAAGAGAAACTGCCTTATTAATGCCTTGCTTGGGATACCCAAATAGCGACTGGGACTTTCCGTTCCTAACTGCATTTCCAGATACAGGGAACCAGGACTCTGAAACAACAAGCTCTGCTGCTGCTGCTGGGTCCACTTTGGAGTAAGTGGCTCATGCAGAGACATCCCCACCACTCCGTCTACCGATCCTACACCATCTAAGGATGCAGCACGTGCCCGCCCCCGAAGTGCAAAGGCTTATGGCATATTAGATGATAAACATTTTCCCATAGATCATTGAATAGTTGTTTAAAAAAAGTTAACAAGCAACAGTCACAGCCCTAGTACCCTTTATAAGCTATCTTCAGAGCATTAGCTTGCACAGCACCTCCCTCTAAACCTCCAAATAAGTGAGCTGAAAGGTAACTCTCTTCCCCTTCCCCTTCATAAAACAAACCAACCAACCAAGGATAACTTTGGACTAAAGGTGTCATTGCTGGGGCAGTGTAAACGCTGCTCTCACAAAGGCTCCTGGTACTTTAAAATGAGTGATGTAACTAATGATGCTTCCCCACTTCCCACCACTCTTTGTTATTATTATTTCTCATCTGGAAGCTTTGGAAGTGGATAGAGGCCTTTTCTCGGGCTCAGTTTTACTCAAAAAAAAAATAATAATAATAAATAGAGGCACATCTGTGCAAGAGGAAGTATGTGTGTGTGGGGAGCGGGATGAAGCAAACCTTTGTTTGTATTATGCAGTGCTGCTCTTTGGCTAACCAACCAGCAGCAATTCTTTCCAGCCCAAGGCAAGAGCCGTGAACTCTTTTCCCTGGTGAGCACACCTCGTCAGGGAGGGTAAGGCTGCACCGCACGGTGCCCAGGGCAGCAGTGCTGCAGTGTGGTTGCCTTCCCCTGGGTCAGCAACTCCTCCAGAGCTCGTCCAGCCCTCTCTGCTGTGAGGCACAAAGCTCTCCCTTGCCTCTCCTAGGCTGCAGGACCACAAGTAATTAAGAACATGAGAAACATTCAGAAAGCCGTGTTTTGCTGAGGACTGGAACACAGAGACATTCACTGCAGGTGAAGAATAAGAGGTGCTTGCACCCACGCTTAATGAAACGGGGGTTAGTGTTTTGTAATTCCATCCACCTGAAATATTATTCGCTAAGTTGAAGATGGCTACACAACGTTTTAGGTTTTTCAGCTTAACATAAAAAATTTCTATTTCACCCAAACTGTAAATTCTACTTTGTGTTATTAGAAGGGGTGTGATATTCCAAGAGGAGCTTACACCTCCACGATAGATAGTGAGAAACATTAGAGCCATACATTACCCTCATCCCCACCAAAAGAGGAAATCCTGCACAAAAAGCACGGTCACAAGGAAGCAGTTCTTCATGGGGAGCATTAACTCCTCTTCTATTCGTTGTGATTCATTGCCGATCTTCATCCTAACTGCTTAAGTTGTCACCCAAAGCTGCCAACTCACCACTGAGATTGCTCCAGTCTCAGCAGATAACACTTAACGTCCACACTTCGTTCTTCATTCCTTCCCTTTCCTTTTCCCCTTTCAAAGGGCATCTGCACACTGATGGGTGCGAGGAGTATGTTTTGTTTTCAGCAGCTCCTAACGTGACAAAGGAAGATTCCTGCAGCACAGCATCCGGCTCCTTCCACCACTGGTCTTCCTGCCCCTTTCCAGCAGCCCCACTGAGGCTGTACATGAGACCCAGGACAACTTGCACATTGCTATAAAATCAAATTCCAAGTATTCATTTCTACAGGAAGCAAGAGTAAAAGCCATGTATCTTGCCCAAGTGAAGTGGCGTAACATTTTACTTACATCAACATGAAGAGTACATCACAGAAGGTCAGACACGAGCATTCAAAGTAATGACAAGTACTAAACAGGGAAAAACCAGTTACTCATCACCCATGAATGTGAATTAAACCTTTCATAGAAATAGCATTTATTTAAAAAAATCAGAAGTCTCCTCAGTTTATGAGCAAAATTTAATCCATTAAAAAATAATAATACGCTAAGGACACCCTAAATACCTTACTGACCTATCAGCTCACCACAACAACACAGGAGTATTGGGGGCTTAGGTGTCACTTTTTAGAAAGACACCTGAAAAATCAGCCACTTTTAGAAACCTGATTAAATTTCACTAGGAGAACGAAGGAGACTCCTAACACCATTTACAATAACAAACTTTTTAAATCAAAAATATATTAATCATGATCCCAGTTTTTTTTTTCTTTAGTGTTTCTTACCCCAAAGCAGAAACTGCGCTGTAACACCCTGAAGACTGACCTGCCCACGGGCAAGCAGCGAAGCCCTGACGGTTACATTCCTGTCTCAGCAACGCGATGTACATTTGCCTGTGGTTTCCTTACTGCTCCTGGCAAGCCCGGCTGTTGCCAGAAGGGGTGGCTGAGGTCTAGCTCCTGCCCCACACCACATTGCCCTTCCTCCCCCTCTCCCACCCGCAGTTAGCACCCAGGAGGCTCGCTGAGCCTCCCCAGCGGCTGCACAGCTCCCAGCGGGGTAAGCTGCAGGTCACCCCCTTTGAGCAATGTGAACACTTCAGAAACCCAACGAAAGCTAACTGCAAAACCACACCCAGCTGACATTAAAACTAATCGGGCATCTCAGGCATCTGACGTAACATAGACATTTAACGCACCGTATCAGGATTTGTATGTGCTAGATGCTGTGATATATACAGCACCTTGGACATGCAAAATCCCTGCCATTTTATTTACTTTCTTGCAAAGCATTCCCCTGAAACCTTAGGAGCTACTTGATAAGGGGCTGAATTCCGAGACTTTTTCATTTAATACCGTGCACTTCGGGAAGGGAGAGCTTTAGTCGCTTGTCCTGGTACAGAGTTTCAAGTTTCTAAATACAAATGTATACAAAACACTCATGTTTACCTCTTTGTGATTATGATTCAGTTCACCCTTCCCCAAACATTCATAAAAAACAAGATCTCATTAAATGAACACAAATCAACAGCCAGGATACCACCAGTGAATCCTAAATTATGTTTCACCTCTAAAATGTCACCACATAGCACTGGCAGCCTCCTGACTCTAACTCAACCATTTCTCCCCAGCTACCAGTAACTATCAGGTCAAAAATGGCTGCAGACATTACCCAGAATCATTTGGGTTTGAAACAATGATCAATTTGGGGCCTATTTAGGGTTCAACATTCACATTATACCTAATCTGAAGCAACTTGGAGTTACTAAATAAAGAGACAGCCCATGCCCCACCTCGCCACCCCAAATTCCTGCCCCTTCCTGTTGATTACAGAGATTCATAGTTGTTAAAACTGATGCACAAAACGTGGTGAGAAGGCATAAAGGAGAAAAGGGCAAACGAGGAGACCTTGCCTCGCTCAGTGTCTACCTGCAGTTACACTCTGTCAGGGATAGTGAGAAAAAAAAAGAAATAAAAAAAATAGAAAAATAAAACAGAAAACATTTAGTTGCAAAAACTAACAGAAAAATGGAATTAATTCTACATAATACTGCTTACTAGTAACGGCTCATGATACAAAAAACACCACAATATAAAAGGCATTTGCAGAACCTGCAAGTAGAACGAAAAATACATCACTTATTGCATCAAGCAGGCAGGGTTTCTCTGGCAGCTCAAGACCAGGAACAACCCCTGGTGCAATTTTAGAGAATGAATGTGAAGTTCAAAATTAAACTATAATAAATAACTTAAATCATAGCTGTGAGCAATTCTGCAAGTCTTCCCTTCCTATCGTATATATGAAACCAGGCCATATTTCTGCGTAAGTTGAGGAACAAAGAGCTGCTTCATGTTATTTTAATAAAAAACGTCATTTTGTAGTTACACTTACAAACGTCAAAACAGCAGTGTACATACATCAGACTGAACAGTTTTTCCTCGGTAACTGTGTAAAGGTTGCAAAAATAGTTTGTCACTATATGGCGTTTTTGAAAAGAAGATCCTTTTCAAAGGAATCTACGTCAACAAGTACAGGTAGGAAGAGCACAACTGCGGAGACTGCGCTCAAGGTACAGCCGTCTTAGGTGGTAGGAAGGAGCACGGGTCTTGGGTTGAGATCTCCAACTGGAACTCCTCTTTCCCCGCAGAAAGCAGATTTATGTATTACAGCCTACAAAATGCAGAGACCTGAAGTTGTATTTCCGTCCTTAGTAGGGGCCATCTTTGAAAGACTCCGATAACTCCTGGTTGGCGGCGTCATACTGGGCAATGAAATGTTTGAGTTCCTCAATGCATCGCTCGCCGATCTCGTGCAAGTTCTGCCGCAGAGCAAACTGAATGGACTTCTCTAACGACGGATCTTTATCAATTAGCATCTTCACTACCATGCCAAAGGTTTCACAGTCTTGTCTGTAGACCTAGGAAGAAGACATTTTAGAAAACCATTAAACATGAGACAGTGTACGTTAGCACACCAACGGCCTTCATCGGGTTAGGAGCCACTGCAGAGCCAAAACCAAAGGATATTGGGTTTAACTGAGTGAACTGAGAGCCAGCTGTAAGAGATACCTGCCTTTTCCTCTCTTTCGACTGGCTTTAATACAAATATAACTAGTTCAGAACTATCTGAATACAAGAAATAACTGTTATTGGAAGAAATGCCAAAAATGAGAGCAAGTTTCTCTTGCAGCAGTAAAATAAACGATGGCAGAATAAAGTGGAAATGCTAAAACAGATTTTGTAAAATACATAAAATTAACTGTGGCATGCCTAGCAATCTCAAACTCTGTACTATAGTAACTTAGCTTGCAATCTTTCATAATTCTTTAAATACAAGTCACATTTACATATTTTCACCAGATTATGTTTGTTTGTTGGACAACACTTTCTCACAGTGCTTGACAACCATACTTTAAATAGTTTGACTGCATTGGTGATTCAACTTTTAAGGATAAAAGAAACCTTGGTAGGACTCTTCCAACTTACTTTTTTCCTGAATTCCAGCTGGAGTTGGTTATTCATCTGAACACCACCAAAAAAAGAACATGTTCAAGTCTTACAACTGCCAGAGGAAGCTTTCATACAATTTTGCTTTCTTTAACCATTTTCCTTCTAAAAGATACCACGGATTTCTGAATGAAGACAAGTCAGTTGTATATCTGTACATTTTTTGGAGGGAAAAAAAGCTAAGATTTTAATATTTCTCCAAGTATGCCTATCTTTCAATACTGTGTTAGAACTTCTTTTAAAGATATGTGACCCTTTCCACCCACATTTATCTTAATTGTAGACACAAATGATACAACTGTATATGCACATTTCTCTGAATTTATTAAGAAAATAAAGAAAAAAAGAAAAAAGAGAGAGAGAATAATAATAAAAAAAAAAAACACCCAACCAAATCCCTCCCACCACCACGCTATTCTTTTTTCATATTGACTAGTCATTGGCAGCCCAAGCATATTCATGTCAGAGAAGCAGGAAAAAATACGTACGTTCTTCACACAAATTCTATTTACTACTCTCAGAAATACAATGACTTAACACAATGCATTTAATAAAGATTGTTGTCAGAGGTTTGACAGTATACTCTATGATTCAATAATAGTTCAAACCCAGACCCATTTTTCAAACACTGGTTAGCAAATAAAGGAAAACCTTTTAGGAGAAACTCATTTCAAAAGACAAAAAGACAAGTGCAATCTGAAGCTAATTGGAACAAGATATCCTGAATGAAGGAACAGTGGGAAAAGGTGTTTTTTTTTTTTTTTTTTTTTTTTTTTCAGAGACTGGGTTTGTTTCCTGCTTTGTATGTATGGTTAGTTCACTGGTAGCAAAACATCAGTAAGGAAAAAAAAAAAAAGACCATTTTCTACAAGTGGTGCTTGCTAAGAGAAACTCAGAACAGAGCAAATTTTAGTTCTTTTTTTTTTCCTGACTCCTTCCAAGGAAAAAGCTCAGGCAGAATTACTGTGTGTGATTAGCCATATGACAGGCAGATGGTTTTGCATTTTGGGCAACTAAGGCTTTTCAAACACTTGTAGCAGGCTTGCTGCTATCACCTTCACAGAATGATTTTTGAAAGCTTTTTTTTTTTTTTTTTTTGTCCCCATTGCCATTATATTTTGGGGGAAATGGTTCAAAAAGGTGGTTTGGGTTGTTGTTTTTGTTTTTCTTATTGCATGTCTATTTGCCCTATTTTATCACCTTTCAGTGTTCAGACCAAGGATGTGTGAATGGCCTTCCACAGGTAAACTGACCTGGTAAGGGGCAGTCTCCACAGCATGCTGTGCAACACCAATACAAGTGGAAACCCAACAGTAACAGAGGGCACAGGCACACTGCCCTCCCTGTCACACCGCAAGGCACCCCGAGGTGCAGCTGGAGGAAGCGCTGTCCTTTTAGCTGGTCTTCAAATGAATGGCAAACGGTGCTGCTTGAGATTCCTCTCACCCTCCCCAAAGAAACAACCCAGATGAAATTCTCTGACCCCGAGCACACAAGGGTTTGCTCAGCCTGGGCACATTTTCCTTCTACAGTTCCCCAGCAGAGACCCAGAAGAAGAACCAAGAGGGCCACCATCATCGTCATCAGGCCTGGAGGCAGAGAAGTCGCTTTGCTGAGCCGCCGATGTGGGAAGCAAACACCTTCATACCGCAGATGAATGGTTTCAGCACTTTGTAACAAAAGCCTTTAAGAACTGGATACCTAACGTAGGGGAAGAGGGCAGGAGGTGGAGCAGGAAGGCAATTCCAGCAACAGAAAACAAAGGAAACAGCTCAGCTCCTGTAACAACACCTGAGTCATTTTCCCTCAACGAGCTTTCTACCCCAGTTGCTAATTCTGATCCTCCTGGTGCAATCTGCCTCCTCCTCAGCTGTGCTAATAAACCTATTTATATAGCCGCAATGTAAATTGCATCACTGAAATGATCCCTTTTAAAATTACTTCCCTCCAATTAATGTGATTCAGTGATTCAATTCTAAAAACAGATGCATCAGCACCACCGAAGGAGCTGTGAAGCACGGTTGTGAAGTGGAAAGAACTTCATAAACCAGTTTGTTTCTGAAGCCAGTGCATGAAAACCAGCTCTCAGGGAGACGTTACCATGCTTTGCAGAAGGGAAATGAGACTATCCATTACAAGGATATCGACTCCAGAAGAATATTAATTACAGCTTAACGATACCATCAGCTATTCCAAAAAACTGTGAAAGTACTCGGAGCTCTTGAAGAAGAAGGTGGTGGCCTTGCATATTAAAACCCATCTTCTCCACAGAAGATACGAAGGCTATTTCTGGGAAATAAGCTGAGAAACGATGCTTGAGGAGGAAAGGAAACTGCAGAACAGATTCCCAAAAGCAAAAAACGCTTTCTGTTAGAGAATACTGGAAGAACTCATGACCCACCAGGTTTCAAAATACCCATATCTCTAAAGTTCCTGCTGATGCTGATTTTGAGTTCAGAGCATGGGACATCCATCTGTAAGCATCTGGCACTGAAACCTGAAAGTGATTCCATGTGTGGGGAAAGAAGAAATAGCGCCTGTATATTGAAAAACTAGAAAGGGAATGACACCAACGACATGATTACTCTGTCTGATGGATATGTCAGGTAATCCTGAAAACAGCTAAAGGCATAGGGTGATCATTTACCCAGGCCATAGCCTACTTTTATTCTCTGACCTCGGCTACAGCACCAGCATAATGGAAAGAACGTGCATCACTCCAGCAAGCAGATTAGGGAGGAGTAGAAACAGCTGTTCTACTCCTAAATATATATTATATATATATGATTTGTGTGCGTGTATATGATATATATATATATACATATATATATATAAGTCTTGATTTACCTATGAAGGAAAAGTATCCAAACTGAATTCAAGTTCTCTGAAAAGTTTTCCAAAGTCAGCAGAATGGGGTACCCATGAGCTCTGAGGATCACAAATACGCTCACTTTATATTACTCTCCTGGTATTTTAACATCTTTTCATTCTTCCACGATAATTGCCTAGAAGCTCCAGCTGAGATCAGCTCTTCGCCGTGCTAGTCTCTGTAAAAGCACTTGGCCTTTGTCTAAAGGCAAGTCTAAAGAGGTGATGCACCTACAACATGTTAGCAAACACTTCATATATTCGAGGAATCTAGCCCCAAAGTTGCACAGTTAGAGCTGTTCAGATGTAGCTGAAGACCTGAGCAGACTCCCCCAGGTACTGCCCACCGGCTGGAGGTGACCAAGCCCCCAAACTCCCCAGGCAGAATGAAACCTTTGAGAACCCCCTGTGCAGTTTGCAGAGTTAACCTCAAAGCACCACCACTAGTGCTTTAAATTACAATTTATGATACTGACATAGAAGACGTGAAGCATACTCTGGATTCTCTTCTTCTGCCTCACCTTTGGGATGTTAACCTCTGATGGTGAAGAGGAGCTGAAGCAACCACCTGGAAACTACTGTATTCGTTTCTTATGTGCCTTCTGCGGCGATCAGCTAACAATGGTCTTGGCTTAAACCAAAAAAAAAAGCACTGAATGGCTCAGCTGACGTGTGAGCCATTCAAAAATTGGTTGTGTCTTCAAACCCTGGGCGTGGATGAAATTCTGCCTAGGTCGGGAATACCTTGATGACACGCCTACTGCTCGCTGTCAGTCTGCATCATTTCCTTTCCATGCCTAGCACAGCACAAGGTACTTCTCCAAAACTATTCTGGAGCTGCCCATGCATTTTGCAGAGCAGAGCTGTTGGACAACATAAACAAAGAGCAAGGAGAACAGAAATCAGAAGTTAAGACTTCCTTTCTTGCAGGACACCAGTCTGCAGAAGAGTCAGATACTCTGCCGTCTTGGTCTCAAAGCCTTGCATATCTGGCCAAAAAGCTTAGTTTCAACACCACGGGTAGACATGGTAATCACGGGGATGTTGCCAGGAAAAACAAGGAAGTTAAAATGGAGATATTCACAAACCTTATTTCAGGCTGTGGTGGTGTCTGCAGCTCGGCTCTACAGCCTGTGCACAGAAAAGCTTTTTGATGTCTCCAAGTAATCCAACACAACCAGAACAGGGACAAGGTGGGCACTGGTCAGCAGGTAGTGAGCAAATGCATTGTGCATCACTTGCTTTGTACATTATTTTATCCTTATTATTATGTTTCCTTTCCTTTTCTGCCCTATTAAACTCTCTTCATCTCAGCCCCTGAGCTTTACCTTTCTCCAATTCTCTCCTCCATCCCCTGGAGGGGGAGCAAGCAAATGGCTCCGTGGTGCCCAGCAGCCTGCTGGGTCAAAGCACAACAGCAGCCCTTGAGGAAAAGCAAAACAAAAGCAGTTCCCTGACTGCTGGAAACCCCTCAGGAAGGCTGGTGCCACCAGGCTGCAAGTCAGCCTGCATCTCCTGTGGCCCCAGGAGATAGGAAGCACAGCTGAGAAGCAAGGGGGAGATGAAAATTGTTCCTGTGTAAGAAAGGATTCAACTGAGCCTTCTTCTCCCACTTCTGAAAGAACCTGTCCAAGAAACCTGCTTTATATAAAAGGTGGACGTGGTTTTGAATGAATGACACTGGCACTTTTTTTGGGTTATGAATACATAAAAAACACCGCCTTGAATGGGAATCACTGAGACACTTGGGGATGCGAGGCTTGAGCAGCTTCGTGGAAGACATTGGCAAATTCATCTCAGCACAGAAGATGGTGCTTCTGCTCTCAGACACGAGCATGGCATTAGGCACAGCGACGGTCACATCCACTGAGTGCCTGTGATGACTTAGCAAGCAAAATTGATGCCCATGCTTTAATCTGCCATGTCCAGCTCCTTGCTCTTTTCCATCACGCTTTTTCCTGCCTTTCTGAGCGTTCCTGTCGTTCCCTGCATTCACAGGTTCATCCACCTCCCTCACAGCACCAGGACACAACCACAGGTTCCCCGAGCAGCCCCTGCACGCCCGCAGCCCACCAGCAGTGCTCGTGAGCCAGGGCTCACCTTCAGAGGTGGCTCTTCTCAGCTCCTCACCCCGAACCTGAAGGCCAAAGACGCTGGAGGCTCAGTTCAGATGGGGGAAGAGTTAGGGCTGTGGCTCAGAAACCGCCTGAAACAGCCTGCAACCCTCAGATACTAACTCGCCTTGAGAAGATCTGACATGCCCAGCAATCAGGGCCCTGTATCTGTGAATCATCCCAGCACTCACTTTATACATTATCTTTCAGAAGGCAGCAGCTTTCCAGTTCCTGGGGAGCCGTTTCCCACAAGTATCAAATGCCCCGTGCGAAGAGAGAGGCGAGGGGCTCGCTGGTGGCTCTGTGATTTCCGACAGAGGCGCTGCTCGAACTTGCAGAGCACGAGGCTGAGTGCCATCCCACATCCCCTACAGATATCCCATTAACGAAAGAGCAAACTGCTCGAAATCCCTCTCGCTTCGTGAAGCCCCAGGGCTCCTCTGCAGAGGTAACAGTTTTTGCTCCCCCGGCTACACCCCGATGGCTCGGTTGGTTATAGCCCTCTGGTGGTGTGCAAAGGGCTTCTTTCCTCTCCACAGCCCTCCGAAGGGCTGACAAAGTGCTCCTGTGTTCGCACAGCCACGTCCACGCCAGGTTTCTCCCAGTTTGCCTGTGAGCTGGGTGAAAGGATTTGTAAACCTGGCTCTGAGGTGACTGCGCACGCAATGAAATTTCAGGCTGTAACTGTGCACGTACCTGCTAGCAAAGCGGGAAGCTGGTATGCATCCAGTGACCTCAATGCTGCTGGGAACAACATCTCTTCCTTGCCACAGCCAGCTTCTGAAAGCAATTACCTCTTCCCCAAACCACTTTTCTTTAATTTACACACTTCGATTTTTCTCAACCATGCAAATCAGCCTTTATTAAACCACCCGAAGTCTTCTCTCCTCGAGTACAGTAAGCTAACGCTCTGCTGAAGGAGCACACAGGCATTTTCATCCCTGCAGAGGCACTGCAATCGGACTGCTCTGTTCGTGAGCACAAAACTTTTAGGTCAGAGGTTGGACTCGATGATCTTGAGGTCTCTTCCAACCTAGAAATTCTGTGATTCTGTGATTCTGTAAACTCAGTACTGCACGGTGCCAGCAGTGCTCACCACTGCCATCGAGCCCCTGCAGACAGGTCTCGTGATCTAGATCCTTTAAATTGTTTTTCAAGCCGGACAAACTGTTTTGCATCAGTACAAAAAGCTAAATTGAAGCACAACAACTTTAATACTTGGTTACAATACAGGCGTGCAACTTTTAATTATAACATACCAACAAGTCTATTCTATTCCCTTTTACACATGCACTAACGATTTTGCCTTGAATCCATGTAATAATTTTTGTACCCTCTAATCAATGCGTTTTTAGGCCAATCAGTTATTCATTGAAATGCAAATTGGGGGAAACAAGTTATTTAATCCACTATAAAATAATGAACAATTTCATGTTAATTTGGCACTTACTGGAGATATGGAAAATATTCCGGTTATTTGTACTTAAAGGCAGCTCTGCCCTCCTTCCCGCTGGAAGTTTCAAACGCCTGGTTTAATAGATTTAATCTGCTTTCAGAAAGAAATGTTAAAACATATTTTTGGCATTTAAATACCTGACTGGAAGGACTGCCAGAAGCCCCTCACGTGGAAAAGATGCTGACACAGCCATCATTTTAAGAGTATGAATTCAGATCTGGGCCCTGCTTTGTCCCCCAGAACCGGGGCTGGCGAGAAGTGGGGGGCACGTAAGCCCTGCTCTGAGCCCCAGAGGAGGCAGTCGCTGCTCCCCAGCACGGACCAAAGTGTTTGGCTGATCTATGGTGTCCTGCTTCCAGGACCCAGCACCTCCTGATTTATTTATTTTTTGTTATTATTTGTTCCTTTGATTAATCTGGCAAAAGAAAACGCAGCCTGAAACATCACCACCGCAAGGCTTCCCACTCCACTTTACATCAGAATTTTCTTATGGAGAGAGATGAAAAGTCCCCTATAAAATTGTGTGCCAGGGGCGGGGAGCTGTTTCTGTCTGTACCAACCCTCCGCTGAGTCTACATACATTTTCAGGCTGAAATCCCTGAGCAGCTGCCTTGGGCCCTGAGACACAACTCTGGTCTTTTCCATGCTGCGTAATTCACTGGGAAGAAAACATGCAGGCCAAATTGGTTACCTCAGTGAAAGCATTATCCCCAATTTAAGCTCAAGCCATCATCTGCATCCTCCTTTGCTTCAAAGCACGCCCCTGGTGACACCTCCGCACTGACAGTGAAGTCATGGGGCTCGCACAGGGTGGAGCGTGCTGTGGCTCAGGAGAAGCGCACTGCTGGCATATCAAAGCCACGTGGCCTTGCTCAGCCACCATCCCTGTACATGTAATTAAAAAAAAAAGTCTTAAGTACGTCAGCCTCATCCTCCTGTGCCTTCTGTTGTGCAGGATTCTGCCTCTGAGCAGAAATGCTTCTAAGCACCACCTCCATAGAGGAGCACCATTGCTCCCAAATTCTTTTCTTCTTCCTTTCACTGCCCAAACAAAGAATTACACCGCCTTGTGCATTTACTCAGCGCTTGTAAAGGAATCCCCAGACAGAACATGCAGCTTTTGGGTGACACCTGAGCAGAGCCAACACCAACAAAACACAGAAAGCAATTAAAAAGATGAGTCCGCACCGATTGCAGCCGGCGTTTACAGCTCCGCTTACACAACCAGGACAAATCTGTAGGCTGGGGCTATGTCGTTCTGCACAACCATAACAGAGGCTAATTGTGTTGATGCCATTCAGAAGCCTGCTCATGGGAATTATGGGACTGTCTCAAGTCTCCTTGAAGTTGAAGTGAAGGGGGAAAGCACAGCATCACACGGCGAGATAAACCTTAACCTGCTCCGACCTGTATTCCTGGCCTTTGCATTAATATCTGGGGAGGTTCAGCAGCAGATCTTTACTTATGAAAGCTTCCACTCTCTAAACACTTCCCCATCACTGAAATTATTACAAACAAGTTTTCAGTAAGGAGAAAGAGGTTTACTTAAAATATATCGCTAGGAAATCCATATATTTACTTTAATAATTTTTAATACTACAGTGGAGGACTTGAAGCGAGCGCTTAAATGAGCGAGAATTGATATATAACACCAATGTGCATAACGATACACTTCATTTAGTTTTACATTTTGGCAAAGCAAGTGCATTATTGCTTCTTCCAGAAACGTCTTGCTCAGCCAAGCAAAAGCAGCTCCCACGTGGGAGAGCAGGAACGATTATGTTACATGGTTTTACTGGAGATAATTCTTTACTAAACCAATCGGACCGCGTAATAACAGCATTCTAACACCAGCTACAGGCCCTCCGAGACTGGTTTGTGTGTGGCCTAGATTTCCTAGGCTCCTTTACAACAGATGTGTTGGACGAGGGTAGTGTTACCTCACGTATTAACCGGTGTGCTCTCGAGGTAAAGCAGCGGTACGAGGTTAAGTTCTGCCTCACATATTCTCCTCCCTGAAAGCGTGTGCCCACAGCCAGCAGATTATAAATCTGAAATAGTCCAAATAGTCCATAGCGGTTACAATTCATCACTTCCTAACCTTTACTGGGAGTGCTGATAATCTCTTGTAGACGTTACCAATTATACCTCTTTGGCTTATGTACTCGTATGTCCACTCTCATGTTTAAGGACATCCAGCTACAAAAAACGTGCAGGTAAGCCCAAAAAATTCTCCCAAAGAGCAGCAATTTATATGTCTATTAATTTCCTTTTTTTTACCCTCTAACAATGCCAAAGTCCAGAAATCACTTTTTCATGGGACCATAAACTAAACAGAAATCCTAAAAACCCTTCTCTCTGAAGGACACTAAAAAATCCCATTGCTTAAAATGCACGAGTTCAGGATTAAACAGGAAATAATCAGCTTTATGCCAAAGGAAGGACCTCGCCCTGCAACTTTTTATTTATAAAATACAGAATTGATGGAAAGCTATTTCCTAAATTTGCTCCATGGTAAACTTATTGCTGGATCCAAAACAGGAAGGGCGAAGTTTATCTCCAGAAGACTCTGTTTGTCTGTGTTAATTCTCTTGCTAAAAATGCTTTAATAGCTTTCAGTCATGTCCGCTGACCATAAAGGAAAGCTGTAACTCATTTAAGGTTCATCAGAAGGGGCTGAATGTTAATGGCACTAATTACAACAGAAACCACTCTCATCAGAAACACACACCACCTTTTTCATACAGAAGGTACAGCAGGTTTAAAATCCACATATACGGACTGTGTTGCAGTCAAAATCAGCAATGGGGCATGAATTTTTAGCAAAAAGTGCCTTGAGGTGAATGAGCTTTTCCCCAACAGAAGTTTTCATGCTTTCAATTTCATCAAATACCCTCAGCTACAAGAATTCTCGGATGCAACACGCCGCATTAAAATGGCTTGGTTTTGGCATTGGTCAAGAGCGTGGATCACCTCTAACTTCTTCCATGGCACAATGTAAGTGAGCACTTAGCATGAAAATTAATAAAAATGATTTTTTCTAATTAAGAACAACTATCAGATCAGTTGCATGATTAAGTGACAACTACCCCTTACTGTAAGCTCAATGCTAGCGAAACAACAACTTTAAGAACCAGCCTTAACCGAGAAGGCTTTCTCTCCATCACTGCCTGAGAGCAACCTTTTTGTTTCATTTTTTAAATGCTTAAAAAACAAATCACTGAAGCAGGTTTAGTTATGCATGCCATAAGACTTTTTTTTTCTTCTTTTAATTACATGCACAGAATAAAGAAAATACTCCAGCAAATAAGTGAAGTACTGTATGTAATGGCCAACTTCTTCAGAGAGGAAAAACAACAGCTGCAAGAAGAAAAACAATTACTTAGATTACCAACATTTTATTACTTAGTTTATGTTAAACCTTTAGGTTTCTGAAAGTTTAGAATTACTTCACACGTTATATTAGCCTCACAAATCAGTTTTATTAGTGCCTCAATAATGGACCTGCTTTTTTTTTTTCACGTCCAAGTCATGGTCCTGTCTCTGTCTCTAAGAAGTCACTCATCATTTATTCAAATGCTAATTTCAAATATAAAAATAAATAAAGAAAAAAGTAAATTAAGGCTGTGTTGTTTTTTTTTTTGTTTTGTTTTTTAAGCCTTCCATAATTTTCCCTACTTTGTGGATGGTGTCTTTTTCCATAGGCAGCTGTGACAGCTGAGGAGCCTATTTTCCCTTGCCACCTGTCACCATCCCCATGCCAGAAATCACCACCTCACTGGTTCATGAGCCAGCACTAAGGAAGGCTGCTCTCAAAATTAAGTTTTTAAAATTAAGTTTTAGGCAAAATCAGCCTGATTACATCACACACAGCATGTCAGTTGGGCTGCAGGGAGGAATCGTCTGTTTTGGGTGAGAGGGTGATGAGCAGCTAGAGATGATGTCTAGAGAGGACATTTAGCTTTATCCTAGTAGGTTAAAAGTCTTTGGGCTCATTTGGGACATCCTATTGAGCTGCTGCCTAACCTACACAAAGCACATAGGATCTGTGCTTAAACAAGTGTGCATCTTAGCACGCATCCTCAGTCAAAAACGAAGCATCTTAAGAGACAGAACATAAAGCTGGCTTAGCCTGTAACGGCTAGGAGGGGAGCAGGGGAGAGGAGATCAGAAAAGATACATGATGAAGCCTCATTTCTTATTGCAAACATCTTCCTTCCTTCTGTATTTTTTAGCATCCAACACTCAGATCATCCCTCCTGAATCTGTTCCCACAATTCTATCTATTTGCAATTCAACTGGAAGCAGAAATCTGATCCAAAATTTGGTAAAAACAGAAAACATATCTCCCTAAAGGGAAAGCCACAAGGAGCAGAAATTGTCTTTTATGGTTAGTAAATCATATATCTTAAGGCAGTGATTACCAATTGTGGTCCAGGGGGACACAGAAGTTCAGCATTACTCAGTGGATACACCAGTGCCTGTATCCTCCAGTACTTTGAATCAGTTATTGGGTAAGCTGGAGTTATAGCTCATAAGAAAAATCAAAGAATCACAGTTATCAGCTGTTTCAAATAGCTTGGGAAACGCTTGCTTTTATAACACAAGCTATTTTTCCATGTGAAAAATTAGCCTATTTTGTATTTTAAAAGATCTTCTGAGTCTAAGAACATGGGCTTCCTGTTTCCTCGTTCCGTGCCTGTAGCAATGCGATAGTCGAGCACGGCTGCAGCATTTCAGCACGAGAACTGCTACCTATCAAACTCACTGAAGGAATGTCTGCGTCGCTCAGCCCAGTGACACCCAACACTTTCCAGAAGTCGTCTAACGGGGCGACCTGACAGAGGGCAGAGCTGGAATGAACTTGGCAAGGTATGTGAACACGTTTGTGACTTTTTGAAGTGTTCGCTTGTCTTCAGGTTCTGGCATCCACTGAAAGGCTTTGATTCTGTCAGAGTCTGGTTTCAGTCAGTCGTTATAAAAAGCATTGCGACCTGCAGAAGAAAACTGGGATCATCAAACACTTTTTTTTTGTTTTTTTGGTGGGATGGGAGGGGGAAGTTTTAGAGCTTGAGCTCTGTATTCTTCAGATATCTTAGAGCAGCTTCCTGTGATCCCTGACATCTATAAATTATGAAAACAGCGTGACGTAACAAACTCACTAAGTCAACAAGTATCAGAGATTACTCAGGAGGTAAAACTTATACAAGGATAGCAGAGCTTTACACTCAGCCCTTTTCAATTTATTTCCTCAAATTCCTTATTTACTCTCATTGTAAAGTAGGGAGGCTGATTATACTACCAGTATTTGTTTGCTAGTAACAATGCGAAAGCATCATGTAAATTAACAATTGCATCAATACAAAAATTAAACTGCACTACCATCTCCTTCTATACCAGTCTATCAATCCAATACTGTTAATAGCAATGTAATATTTACACTTTTATATTTTTCTTTTCTGCAATGCTGATTTTTTGCCTACTTTTAGCAAAGCAACGAGAATTCTTGGCAATTGTAATGAAGCAATGTTTTACTGACGAACTTTTGCCAGCTGAATAATTCCTTAGTCCGTTGGAAAACTGCTTAAACTTTTAACAGACTGAATCTGCACTTAGTCTTCCTTTCATGGATTTAAGTCTCCTTCTTTCATGTTTTATAATCACTGTATTCCTACAGATTTCTGATCCTTAAAAGCAGCTTTTTGGGTGCAGGAATTTTAGATTACCACCGTAATAAGGAGGTAATACAACAGATCTAAACTAGATAATGAAACTGGAACCCATAGATTCATATATGAGAGTGCTTATTGAATAAAATGCACTGTTACAATATAAACAAACTTCTTAATGCTGCATCCCTAAGTAGAATAATAGCCACTGCAGATAAAGGCTGCTGATGCTAAATTGATACGGTGTGTTTTGGATAAGAACAGCATGGAAAGAGAGCGCTGAAGTCTCTTTTGATAAGCAGAACAGTTTACTGCCTCAGATAAAAATAGGTTTCTAAAGGTCAAACACTTTAATGCAATAGCCAAAAGAAACAGTACCATGCCATTTACCTTTTAACCTTACTCCACACAAGATTACCATGTGCTCTCAAAGATACAGGATAGACAGGGGTTATTCGTACAAACACATCCTGAAAAATAAGGCATTCCTCGCTCTGTGCGGCTTTCCAGAACTTTTTTGTTAAAAACCAAAACAAAACAATTCATGCCAGTCAAATTCTAGCTGAACCACGCTGTCTGGAAACGGAATCGAACGAGGAAACAGATTTAATCATCCAGAACAGACCAAGTCAAATTCAATAAAAAGCGCAATGAAAATGAATGACACTTTCTCATTTCATTTAGAAATTCCAGCAGGCTTTCTGTTTTTTAAAATCACATAAGGGTATAAACACTGCAAACTTTCTATTTTCAAGCCCTGACATTCTTGTTATTCCAAGGATTAGTATCCACAAAGAATTGATTTACATGCTAACAAAGGATTATTTCATTTATTGACTTAAAGAGCACCATGAACCCTGTAGGATGATAACAGTAACTTTCATTTAAAGAAAAAAAAAAGTTGCCTTCCTTAGAGTAAGCCAATAGTTTACGTTCTTAATGAAAAAAATACAACCATCACTTTCCATTCATTGGCTTGCAATGCACTGCAACCGCATGAGAGAACCATTGCTTGGTTTTAATATGATTCATTGACTCACTTCACAGAATCACAGAATTTTCTAGGTTGGAAGAGACCTCAAGGTCATCGAGTCCAACCTCCAACCTAACGCTAACAGCCCTCCACTAAACCATATCCCTAAGCTCTACATCCAAACGTCTTTTGAAGACTTCCAGGGATGGTGACTCCACCACTTCCCTGGGCAGCCTGTTCCAGTGCCTCACAACCCTTTCAGTGAAGAAGTTCTTCCTAACATCTAGCCTAAAACTCCCCTGGCTCAACTTAAACCCATTCCCCCTCGTCCTGTCACCAGGCACGTGGGAGAACAGGCCAACGCCCACCTCGCTACAGCCTCCCTTGAGGTACCTAAAAAGAGCGATAAGGTCGCCCCTGAGCCTCCTCTTCTCCAGGCTGAACAAGCCCAGCTCCCTCAGCCGCTCCTCGTAGGACTTGTTCTCCAGGCCCCTCACCAGCTTCGTCGCCCTTCTCTGCACCCGCTCAAGCACCTCCATGTCCTTCTTGTAGCGAGGGGCCCAAAACTGAACACAGTACTCGAGGTGCGGCCTCACCAGAGCTGAGTACAGGGGGACGATCACCTCCCTAGCCCTGCTGGTCACGCTGTTCCTAATACAAGCCAGGATGCCGTTGGCCTTCTTGGCCACCTGAGCACACTGCTGGCTCATATTCAGCCGACTGTCCACCATCACTCCCAGGTCCTTCTCTGCCTGGCAGCTTTCCAACCATTCCTCTCCCAGCCTGTAGCTCTGCTTGGGGTTATTGCGCCCCAGGTGCAGGACCCGGCACTTGGCCTTGTTAAACTTCATGCAGTTGACCTCAGCCCATCGGTCCAGCCTATCCAGATCCTCAAATCCTCCTTCATCTTACCTTGGCTCAGCACTGACCTCTCTTTCACTTGCTCACCTCTTATCTGTGTTCTCCTCAGTTCCACGTTGCTCACAAGCATTGCTATGGACAAGGCCAAGTCACTCTTCCTGCTCCAAAGACTTAGCAGATGGCCAACACACATACATGTATAACAGGGCACAACTATCGCTTCCCACTACCTTTACTTCTGCTACCACATTGTACCCAAGTATTCTCTGCTCCCTTATAATCTAGTTCCTTAAAAAAAAATCAGAAACTCATTGAAAAATATTTCACATCAAGTGAATTATTTGAGTGTCTTTGCATTACCTTGCGACATAAAGGCAAATATTTAAGAACGTACATTTCAGGCATTTCTATCAAATATGAAAACATAAAAGGTAACACTTTGCTAAGCAAATGGGAACACTGTTTAAACACTGAGTCCTGCATACATTACATACATATGCACACCTTCTCTCAAAGCTTTCATTTGAAATTTCATTTGAAATAACAGAGTAGCTTTGAGAAATGCAGTAAAAAGCTAAGTTCCAAGTTAGATGTACAGGCTGAGCAACTCATACTGCAATGAACCGCAAATAAGCCAGTGAAAGCTTTCACCCTTACATGCATAAAACCTCACCTGACATGGAGTATTCAGACTCGACTAACATGGTATGACTTTTTAATACCTCAGCCAATCCACAACATAGACAAGCTCATTACTGTATCCCAAACAAACTATGCATATCTTAATCTAATTCTTCAGCCACATACTAATTTATTTTTCAAGACTACTTGGTCAAACAGCAGATTGGAGATAAACTGAAGCCTCAGATAGAGAAATAAGACACAAGCCTTATTACTCCAAAGACACCAGACTTTCAAAAATGTCCACCATCCGTTTAACAAAAGGGTTACAAATGACCAAACCCTGTTTTTCCTGAAGTAGAAAGGCACATTTTTATCATGAATGCCATGACTCAAAAAGAGCGAATAAAATGGTCTGTACATCAAGTAAGGGAAGGGGGTGGTGCTGCAAACCACGCTACGTTCCCGAAAGCCCCCACCATATACACAGATCTAAGGCAAGTGAAGAGTTACCTTATGTTTTCATTGCATGTCAAAAGCACATATTTACAAAAATATGTAATCATTACAAAATATGTAATCATTACAAAATATGTAATCAATAAAAAAAGTATTTGGATCAATATAGATATACAAAGAGGGAATAATATCTGCAGTAGATGACCCAGTTCTGATGAGAATCACTCCTCTACCTGCTTACTATGACACGAGTAACACCTCCACAAATCAAAAGCCTTGAGTCTCAACTCACTGTGACGGGCACATGCTTTTCCTGGCAGCAAAAAGCCCAGCCTGCCTAAAATAGAAAGGAATACTCTCAAAACTGAGTTTCCGTGGCTCGTAAAAGACAATATTATTACTTTTAATGGAAGATTTTTTTTTTTGACCACCACCCCATTCCCCAAGTACTGGCTGACAAGTGATGTGGAAAATTCACATACCAAGAACGCATGCTATATTTGGTTTAACTCATTTTAAAAGTCTGTCTTATCAAATCACAGACAAATTTGCAATTTTAGATTAATCACATCTGGATTAGGTATGTTAATGACTCGGTACTACATCCATTTTACTGTATGTTCACTAGTGTACAGATGATAATTGTCACATTTGGAATGCAGATGCAATTCTCAATCCAAAAGGAGCCTGCAAGAATAACAAGACCAATCATTTTTTTTTTATGGATTATGAAACATTTCACTGTGTTATTAAAAGCACACATCACTTATAAATGGGCTCAAGAAACCAACAGCCTGAACCAAACCAAGGGCGACTCAGAGATCTTTCCGTGGTTAGGAGTTCAACATTTAGGCATCCTGTTTCTAGAAACCCGGAGGAAAAGGCATCGACTGCCTTCAGTGAGGCAGGAAACAGAATCTTAGAGTTTATCTTTGCCTCTGATTTTAGAGAAAACATTGCTGCAAGAAAACATCCTATGATAGCAAACTAAGAAAATGGGAAACCGTACCGTGAACTGCAGTTATGCCTCATCATGAATTTGAGCAAAAACTAAGAAAAGCATTTAAAAATTAAATTGGGACATTTCGAGTTATAGCTAGACGTCCACTCGGGCAAACAGGTTAATAATTTCATTTGAAACACTTTTACATGATGAAATTATCCGTGCTGTTTTGATTTTTAATTGATGAGAAGCGGGGTAAGCCAAAGCAAACAGGAGCACAACCAGCAGTGATGTGTTTATCTCATTCCTCCGCGAGCAGTTTCAGGTGTTCGGAGCTGGCACGCTGCACATCCTGCCTCCCGACTGCAGCTTCCCGTGGATGTCCCGAGGGTACAGAGAGGGGAAGACACCAGGCTGGTAGCACCTGACTGCTCCCCACTTGTTTCTGGCGCTAGAAATAGCAACAGGTTTCCTTGCATGATGCAGCGTCTCCACCCCGCAGCCAGTGAGAAACTCCACTGCATTTGCCCATGGGCTTCAGAGCTTCTCCTGGGGAATTAATTCCCATCTCCACCCATGTCCCAATCATTCCCCATCATTTTCTTTTCCCCACCCTCTTGGCTGCAGTTCCTGATCTCGGCACAAATCTTTTTTTCAACTGCATGTCCAGTCCCACCCTTGCTCATTGCTTTCCATACTCCCATTTGCCAACTCTAAAACCCTCCTGTCACCGCAAATCCTTTAATCTCTTCCAGACTGCCTCCTCCCTCCAATTCACAGGACACATCACCCCTCAGCTAGACGTAGTTCCAATCCTCCAATTCCTCAGAAACCCCTGCATCTTTTTGCTCATGCCTGCTGGATCCTCTCTGGCACCCAGTCATCCTTTCATCTTCCCTTTAGCACCTCTCTCCATTTAAAAAAAAAAAAAAAAAAAAAAAAAAAGGAATTTTGACAAGGAAGTTGCCTACCTTGATATTCACACACCATCCTATGCTGGTTTCTCTAATCTGTGTGGAAAAAAAAATAAATGTACTTTTGATTGAGGGGGAGCACCACTCATTGCCAAGAGCTGGTGAAGGTACAGCCTCCGTCCCTCTGCTGGGTAAGACTGCCCCACCAGTAGAAGTTTACTCACAGGCTTCACGGAGGCTGCATCCAGCTCACAGGTCCCCCACAAAATGAGCAAAGAAACAGTATCTTAACCCTAACAGAGTCTTTGCTGCAACCATCCTACTCAGTGGTAGTGTTCAAAAGGGTTTTACTTCACTTGGAGCTCTGTGGGGATATTACTCTGCAACTGCGTACTTCCAGTTCATCATCACTTTGGCTGGCAGGTAGTAAAGAAATGGTATCAAAAGATTTCTGAATGTTTCATTTGCCTAGAAGTGCCAATATTTTAATGAGCTGTAAGACGTTTGCATTTGAATTGAAAGAGAGCGTTTTGTCCATAAACTACTCAAGTTAAAAGATGGTGAGGTGTCCTACAGAAGAGAGTTCTGGTGATGGCAGCTTTAGACAGAAATAAAACAAATACTTCGAAAAGTTTTATCTTCCTTATTAGTCCCCATTAAAAACAAACAAAAAACCAACTGCAGCACCTGCACAAGAGGATGTTCCCGTGTCTCATGAAATGTAGTAATGCTACGGTCTTTCTCCACTGGAACTCAAAGTTTCTTCTACTGCCCATTTTCACAGAGCTGGTAACAACACATCATCTCAGGTTATGCCTAAATTGAACTCAGTTGAAACCTGAGAGCAGATTCAAAAGATACACAGCACATTGCATAAGCCAGTTTTCCCAGGGAGCCAATTTTGGTTTTTTAAAAAAGCAACAAAATGGGCAAATCTCCAGTTGTAGGTGCTCACTGAAAAGCCTGTGTCAGCACAGCCTGATCTATTCCAAGTTTGCGTTTAAAGTGCTTATGCGGAATTTTTCTCTTTAGGTAGCATGTGACTAAAAAAGTTAATATGTGAGTTACCTACCACTCTGAGGTGGTGAACTGCTTGTGGGGAGGCATTACAGCCAAGTAAGTATGCACAGCAATGAAGGTGGTGTAACAAAACAAAGTACTTAAGCTGTTTGGGGGGCAGGAAAGGGGGAGAGATTGCTAACAAGTCAATTAAACGATCTATTAAGGGTTATTAGTGCCAGTCAGAGCAATACACAAAGTTCAATAGTTCAGAAAATTAATGTACAAACAGCCCTAAAGAAGCATGAGAAGGCAGAGATCCATGAACAACGTGACCTATTTCATTCAGTCAGCCTTCAACTTCTGTGATTTTTACAAGTTGGGTTGACTTCATCAGCCTTTCACAGTCACAGGACCAAGGTAAAATGGGCACACTGCAAAACCTTTGCCCCATGTCCCAAGGGGAATCCTGCCCCTCATTCATCTGCCACATTTTGTGAAGTGTGCCACCAAATGTTGTGCGTCCACAGTAGTCTATGACCAGATGATTACTGAGGACTGAAAGTCACGTCAGTGCAAATAAAAGTCAAACAAAACAAAAAAATGATACTTGTGGGCTGGCAATAAATGATGATGTGTGTTAGTCATTTACACCCCAAGATAAAAATCTAATGTTTTTATAAATCTTAACTTACAGAAATAGTACATGCATAAGGTACTTGTGCAACAAAAGATTTTCTCCATACCATTTAGGAAAGTAAGAGCTAACTCCAAAGACTTTTGGAATTAACTTTCTAAAATAAAGAACGTGAAAAAATAACTATAAGATTGCCTTATATTTTACAGGTCAGAGCGTACAAATACTTTCTAGGTCAAGTTTTTAAGATATATATATATATATATATAAACACCGTATGCACTCAAAATAATTTGAACAAAAAACAGATCTCTGTAAATTTCAGCTTTTTAAAAATCTTTGCTTCCAAACTGCCACCCAATCTCTAATATTCACAGGGAAGAATCAGCTATTAAGAAATTGTAGCCTATCCATCTTCAAATCTTCTTGAGTTTAGCCTGCTCCATGGGACAACTGCCAGCACAAAGGACATCAGGATAGGGACTGAGAATCAGAATACAAAAAGAAATAGGAATTTTAAAACTAAGTGCCAAATACAGTCCATCAGCAAAGTGTCTTTGGATGCAGATGATCCTGTGTTTACAGGAGCATGTCAGTGTTTTATACAAATCAGATTACAAATGGATCAGAGGATTTAAACTCTGTGTACCAGCAAAGCTATCATCTCCCAAACAAGCTGCTGCTAAATTACGATCAGCCCCGCAGTTTGTGAGACACTCAAAAACAAAGCTGTAGGTTCACACCGCACTGGACTTTCCCTACTTCCAGGTTGCCTGTGCAATACTTTTCTGTGGCTGTCTGTTCCAGCCTCCTGAGGCCTGGGAGCTCTTATCTATACAGCAGAGATGGAAACTGGCTTCTGTGCTAAACATCAAGTGCCTCCTGTCACCTGCCTCTCAGTGACTACACTGCATTTGCCACTTACCAGGGGTTTTTGCATGTTTGCTTGGTCACCCCCTTCCTATCATCACACATGGTTTTATGAAACTCTTTCCCTTTGTGACACTGTTCTCCATGTGCCCTGGAAACATCCCGTTTTATCTCCAAGTCCTCAGAAGATCAATGCTCAGACTGTATCAGGAATACAGATGGAGCTAACGTGAAAGCAGTGTTATGGTGGCAGGGAAAATAGATACTAGAGAGTAGTTCTTTGAGCCAGGGCAATTCCTGAGGCAATTTAAATGTCTGGACCTAACTGTTAGGTATATTGGGCTGATCCTATGTATACTCGTTTAGTTTTAATCCATGAAGCAATCAATTTCTCAGACAACAATGCCGCAACATTCCTCAGAAATTCAGACGTGTTCTTCAAGAGACATTTTTTATAAGAGAGGAAAATACTAAGTTCATATCTTAAGCCTCAGTGCCCTGATCCAACTAAGAGAGCATTTTGTCTTTCACCCCCTAAAACAGTTCAAAAATAAATCTGTGCTGCTATAACCACTTCTCAACCCCACCACTACCCTTCTGTTAAAGCAAAAATATGCTGGTTGGAGAAAAAGTTGGAAGCCACGAGGCTTCTCTCTTTATCCTTTAAATGAAATTCAAGTTACTAAATACAGGAAAGAAGAAGGAAAAAATAAGAAGAGAAAATGCAACCCGTCCCCAAAACAGTAACCCTCACCCCCATGCAAACCATTGCCTGTGTTAAGGCTTGGTCTATTCATCATTTCTGCTTTTGTCCTTCAGCTTTCTCAGGAGGTTTTCCTGTGTCATTTCTGCCTATCCTTCCAAGCACCTTAACTTCTGACATTCTTTTCAGTAGGCAATTACTCACAATTAGCTCCTAATTACATATATCAAGGCCTATACGTTTTTAGATAGTTTATCCTCTTCCAAATGTCTTTTCCAATCCTGTTTAATGTTAATCCTGTTTATCTCGTGAAAGCGATCCTTCTTCTTGTCTCTTCAGCATTATAGTTTCCAAGTCTTCTTTCACCCTCTTAAGTTGTAGTTCCTTACAACAAGATATTTTAGATCAATCACTGCCAGCAGCTGATTGAAAAAACACTAATAGTAATGTAAGCAATAGTACCAATAGTAATTAGTAATACTAGTACGTAACAGTGCTAATAGTACTATTCCTAATAGCAATATAATACTAATAATACTATGTTAATAGTGGATGACTCCTTAGATTTTCACTTTATTCAATAATGAGTGGCCCTCACCTTTCAAACAGCTGGACACAGAGTGAAACAGATACCATTCTCATTCACATTTTTGTTGGTTTTAATTAAGTTGAGCAATTTTATCAAGTACTTAACTGCTACCATTTAAGTCTTCCAGAGATCCACCAGCAACCATCTGTAAGCAATCCACCTTAAGACTGTCTGTAAGCAAAGAGTCCCTTTGGAGATCGAGGAGTCTGCAGTACTGCTCGATCACATAAATGAAGCATCACTGGGTCAAAAGTTGTATTGATGACTCTACAGGTGAAGTTCCCGGTACTAACCAACTTCACAACAATGTGCTTAGCACAGGACAAAGAAATATTGCATTAAAAAGGTAAGACAAAACAAACTAAGACAAAATCTTCCCTAGATAAATAATGATAGAAAGAGAAAGGCGAATTCCATCATGTAATGTATTTGAGTCACTAGGAATGAGCATACCTTACTGTTACATGTGTACAACATCTCTGGTGTTGAATTCCCTTACAAGCATTGCCCTAGGAGTGCTTACTTTAAACAAGAATCACTTTTTATCAGTTTTGCACTGAAAAAACCTGCTGGCAAAAAGCTGAAACGTGGTAATACATTTCCTTATTAAACTATATACCTTCAGGTGCAGAAGTAAAACGAGTGAGTTGCTTTGGTTTTGCATATGCAGCAGTAATTATGAGCACGGCAGCGCGTACCAAATAACTCATTAATGTCCACGGAAAGGGAAGAGAACGCGACTAAACAACTGGGAAGAGGAAGACTGTAACTTCTAAGGTACAGTATCTCAAACACAAGGGAAGGAAGGTAGCTGAAGCTTTTACAAGTATCCTGCTTTAAATCAACGTGTTTGTAAGGAGAATCAATGGTACGATGAAGATACTGACCAAAAGCTTTTATGTTCTCCATCTGGCAGTCCCAATAAACACGAAAATGCAGATTTCTAATAAACAGCTCAGATTTAGAAAGCTGAAACATTGCAGTTTCAACAAAAACCACTTAAGCCAAGCATGAACTGTAAGAATGCAAATACATATAACGTAATTGATTTGAGTTCATAATGCTAAAACTTAAGAAGCTCTAATAATATTGAAAGACTGTAGAAAAATTAGCAAGTCATAATTAGTGTGGAAGAAAAAGTGCCTAACAGTGTGCAAAAAGTAATAAATTATTTGTCCTGTATGTAAGGACAGTGGTACGCATATAAGGAAATCAGTAAACCACAGAAGGATGAAACAAGACCATAGGCAGATACCACCATTAAAAGGAATCCTCATCAATTTTTCCGAGATGCCTAAGGCAAGACACCAAAAACTGAGACACAAATTTTCCTGATTAGGAAAAAAAAAAATAATACTCTTAACTATCTCTTACATTTAATAAAATAAAATAAAGAACATAAGCTTAGAAGAGGCATGACACATAGTATGCTACCAGACAAATTAGACTGATGAGGAGTTCTTCATTAAGCTCCTGCTACTGTGTACTAAATACTCAAGGTCTGAAGGACAATAGAAAAACTAGGAGGGAACACAAGATCTACAGCTTCCCCATCTTTTACTCTCGTCTGGTTTATTACTCTTGTCTGGTCTCCTCCCATCAGAAACAAAGCACGTCTGACCTCATCCATAATCTGAGCTAATCCTTTAATGTGTTCTCCAGCTACCCCAGTTCCTCTTAGCTCTACTTAATTTACCCACCTCTTAACTCATATTTTAATTAGGAGATTTTTTCTAACACAGATCATTTTGCCTGAAATGAGCAACAGCACAAGCAGACCAACAAGCCAACCTGAGGAAACTATAACCCGTTTCTCTGGCTCAGCTGAAGACAAAAAGAAAAGGTACATCCAAGGTCAGCTTTGACAGCCTCTGCCTTCCTTATTCCCTGGATTCCCGTTACTCCAATTTATTCATTTATTTCACTACAACTGCTAAAACTTAAATGTTTAACCTAATACACCTAGAACTTGTAAAACTTTTCTGATATACTTACCATGGTTTCTCATTAGCTTATTCCTGGCCAAGATCTGGAAGCTACTTCAAATTTACATCCCCTTCCACCTTTACACTGTTGATAACATCAGCCATACATTCCTTGAACTCTCTTCCTCAGCCTCTCATACCCCTCTGATCAATTACTTGTTATCCTTCCCAGGGACAGTTCTCCAGTTTCTGAAAGACATTTACAGGTCTTCAAACCTAGTTCTACTTTATTCATTCTGCTCCACGTGGTCTCAGGAGTCCACACTGTCTCACCAACAGCATAAGATGAAGAATTTTTTTCCCATCAAACAGCATAGCATTTAAAGTAAAAATTGGAAGTCCTGGATAAGAGTGTACTCAGCATCCTGGGAACTGGAAAATACATTCTGCATGTAATGCCCGACATCTCCAGTTGCTTTTTTTGGTTTGTTTTTACAGCGCCATTTCTCCCAAGGAGTGAAGGAGTAAACATGAGAAGTAACCACCTCTTGTTCCAGATGCCATACAAACACAGGCAAAGTCTAAGCATCTTATCCCACAAGAACTAACTTGAAAACAGCAATTCAGTGTACACATTTACAGACTGGACTTTATATCAGAAAGCAGATGACATACCCAACCACATAGTGATTCTTCCTTCTTTACATGCACTATATATATATGAGGTTTCAAACATAAGCGTTACAAAACCTGTGATCTTCAGCATCTTCCAGCAAGAAGGCTGTCCATAAGGGTAACAGGTCGTTAATTCTACTGAGGGCTGTTAATAATATTAATTTAGAAAGTCAAGTAAACAAGCAATCCATCCACATGTTGGAACATTTTAAAATATTGTTTGAAAGGGTCCAGTCAGTCAGATCTAGTAGTAAGCAGTAATTCCATTTAAAAAAAAAATGTGTTCAGAAATGCATTCACTCCTGCTTCCTTCACAGATGCCAGAGCTCTGCAGTAACAGAAGTTTTGAAGTTTGAGTGTCAAATCTCATTCAGAAACATAGGAGGTTTGGTTTTTTGCCAAAACCAAGGAAGGTACTTGGCTCATTTGGTAAAATTTGTCTTCTGAAAATTAATGGATTTTCAGAGGTAACCCATGTCACTTAAACTTGCATATGCAACATTTAAGAACTGGACACATAATAATGGCCTAGTTAATACAGTGCTGCAGACTTGATGTCTAGACAAGATAAGACATTTCAAGAATCCCTGCTACTCCTGCTTATAAGGAGCAACAAAGAGGTAGCCTTTTGTGTAACACCGACAGTGAATCGCTCCAATTGGGAACTTAACACCAAGGACGTATTTGTCATCACTTCCGAAAAAACCCACACTTCAGCACATTACGTGCTAAAAGCATAAGCTGATCCTTAACTATATAAAAACAGAAACTGAACAATATGCATTAGCCTGTATTGGATATTATGAGATTCAGAAGGATTAAAAATACACAAAAAATTGTTACATCAGCAAACTCTGAACAGTCATTGACCTTGACCTACCAATGCAAAATCCTCTGCTATGCTATTTTCAAATACCCAAAGCAGTCTTAAACATCTACCCGATGGTCGCCTACCCAACCACGCTGAGAGAACACACACCACCACATTTCAAAATTATGGTTACGGGGGAAAGAGGGAAAGACATGTTCAAAGGCATTAAGTGCAGAAACAAATTAGATAAGAGCTTTCTTGTAAATATTTTCTATATTTCATTATCAAGTCAGTCTTCCTTTTCCTGAAGAGTATTAGAACCTACAGTTTACTTTCCAGATTAAGTGCTACATCTATATAAGCAGTGTGGTGTGACAAGCAATAGTATTAAAATTGAGTGTTAAGGACTAATTTTACTGTGAGGAACCCAGAAACATGCTTTTGTTTAAACAGTAGAAGAAATACAGCATAAATTATGTTGAGAAGTTCATCAGAGCACCTTCAGTAAACAGTTCACCACAGGCCTGAATATTTAGCTCCTGTTCCACTCCTTGCTGCCTCTCACCTTCCTTGTCAGTACCGGAGAACTCCCGCCACACAGAATTAAACCAAGTTTCCTTTTAGATCCTGACAATTCAAAGCCAATGCAACAGGCTACAACATTTCTACAGAGAGACTGCTTCCAGATACAGTTAAAAGACTTGCTGTGTTTCACAATCATGAAAAACAGTAAGGCTACCATACTAATACATTTTCTGGATCGTGTTTAAATTGCTGAACCAGCAATCACTTAAAATTACTTGGAAAAACACATAGATCACTTTACAGTGCTAAGTTTAAATGATTAAATATATGTCTTCTCTAGCTTTAACTTAAATTTACAGTACCTGATTTTATAAAAAAAAAAAAAAAAAAAAAAAAAAAAAAAAAAAAGTCTTCAGTTGAACAAAATGTACTGAAGATGTTTCCAGTATGATTGTAAAACCTTATTTTAATTCTGTGGAAGCTGGCAGCTTCAGTATTCAAATCAACAACAGGAGAAACTGGTTCTGTGAAATCAAAAACTTTTAAAGTTATTCCTCAGGCTTTTCTGAGTGAAACTCCTAAAAGTATTGTTTTATAAAATGTAATCTAGATTCCTCTAGAGATAAGTGTCAACACTACCAAACATAATAATTTTAGATCGCATTAAAAACAACAATTGTTTTTACGCCCCAATTTTCATCACTCTTGACTATAAGCCTATCTCTAGGACCTAGGGGCACATCTTCATGGGAAATAAACCAATTGCAGTTTCACCAGCATCAGCTAAATATTCATAGTTGTTCTTTTCAGAAAAATCTGCTCTTAGTCTTTTCTTTTTTTTTCCTTCTCTGCTTGTTACTTTTAAATAGTCATAAGTTTATGTATTTGGTGGTAGCTGATTTAGGCCACGTAGAAACTGGTGATCGACACACAAGGATAGACCAACTGCAGCACGACCCTAGTAAAAGTTAGAGCATGCTCTATCCCAGGCAGAACCAGCACAGATGATGCCGTTTTCACCAGGAAAACCCTACGCAAAATCAACATTAAAAAAAAAGAGTAAAAGTTTGGTTTTCATGTATCAAGAGAAAGGAACAGTGTTACAGTATAGGAAATGGGCTCCTGGGCAACAGAACAAAAGCCACAAGAGCTCGGAGAGAAGAGACCTAGAATAAACTTTAAAATCTTTTCTCATACAGACCAGAGAGCTACTTTCCTGAAGACATTATGAGATGATCAAGAGGGGGATAAGTGATTTGTATATCTTCTTTCCACCTATCACAGACACACACCGAAAACTTTGCATATCAGATCTTGATGCCTGATGAATATCACCTCTCCTGACCAACTTATAAATTTAAAACCAATTTTCCCGTGTTGTGCAGGGTTGTATTGAAAAAGGTCAGAAAATTCTCCAGAATTCTACATTAAAAGTAACAAAACTATGGAAACAAAACACTTCATTTCTTTATGACAAAAGAAATATAGTAAGTTATTGGAGTCGATTTCCTTACTGTGGAGTGATATGGTAAAGACTAGTAGATGAATAACCTTCTTCTGAACCTCCTCAAAAACTCAATGTTACAAGAAGAGCAACAAAAATCATGTTTTGTGTTGAATCTAACCCCAAACACTCTACAAAAGAAAAAAAAATACATTTTTTGAACATAATACATGTATACCCCTCTCATCCAGATAGAAAACCCTTCAGTCGAAGAAAAATGTAAAGGTTTTTAATCTTTGAATAAAGACAATGGCACTGGATGAGTTAAACAAAACCAAACAAAACCACAACAGGCAGCTTCTAGTGTTCAATCCGCAAACTGTATATATTCTAGTTAAAGAAATTATAGTGTAAAAGTCATTTTTGATAATTTGATCTCATGAAAAACCATATTTTTAATTACATTTGAAATTATCCGTTTATATTTGATTTTGGAACAGCTATTCACAGCAGCAATCATCCTTGGCTTGTGAAATAACAGGTGCTACATTTAAGTTACAGAAAACTACCACTAATTCCCACGTGCAGATAAATTTCGTACTTCTTCAGTAATGTATCTGAATGAATCTCTGTAGATGGAGATGTTGTGATCCCATTGCCTCAACAAATTAGATTACGTTACTATTATGCTCCAAGGAAGACACAAAGAAAGAAATCAAGATATTTACAGCAGATCAAACCATTGCACAAGCACAAGCACTGTGTTAGTAACAAAACAAAAAAACAAAAGGACTCACCTGTTCAATCTCCTTGGTCTTAGTTGCAATTGCTTTTGAGCGGCAAAGAAGCTGGCCATCCTCATACAATTCCGTATTATCCGTTATATTTGTTTCTGTTTCCTCTGTTTGTTCGACATACAATGGCGCTGAAGATCCAGCCTTAAAAGAAAAACAATATTCACAGCTCTGAGAGAAAATAAAAACTCATAACATAACACCAAAAGTAAAAACCCAAATACATTTAGTTAAATATGACTGTGATTATCAAGGCCATTAGTGAAGTATTATTGCTACAACCTAAAATCCATATTTCTCTAACTGTTAAACACATAGAAAACATGACATTATAGAAAACCCATGACTCAGTCTTAATTGTGTACGGACAATAATGTCAGATAACCTTTACCTGCCTTTCCTCTGAGAAGAACCTTGTCTATTTAGTATTTATCACAACCAACCAGCAAGAAATCCACAATTAAAGTGGGATTAGCTTTCTGGGAATGCATAAAGGTAACAAAACCAAAGTTAAATAGTCAATGACAAAATCAGAAAGAACTCTTGCAGCATTCAGTGCTACGGGTTAAATATTAAAGGAAAAGAGATACCTATTACATAGCAATAGAAGACGTGCTTAGAGGATTTCTAATAGTATCAGAAATCTTACTGAAGTATCAAATTTCATAGGCTTCCCCCTAATATGGAAATTGAGACAGTATTCCTGCCCTAAAGAATACAGACTCACACTTCAAGGAGTTTATACAGAAAACTGAAAGAGAAGAAATTACTACAGCATATTTAAATGCAATATTACACAACAGATTTATACAACAGTAGAAAGGGGATTGGGGTGTTTCGGTAATAAGATTGGAAAATTGAATTAGATGCATAAAATTTCAACTACTTAAAAATAAAGAAATGGAGGAACTTAAGACATAAGTAATGTGTAGGAGAAGAGCATTAGAAAAAAAAGTTGAAGTGATCCTATGAGCATCTGCTCAAAACTCAGAAGCAATATAAACCATGAAGAGCAGACCCTGAATCTCTTCGCTGCACTAAATCATGAAATGCCTGAGTAGAGGCTGATAAAAAGTTCAGTGCAACACAAGGTTCAACCATTACACACTGTGCAAGATAAACAAACTGGGAAAAAAATTGTTGCAATTCATACATGACAGCCTACTAATCAAGGTGAGAAATACCCTTTCTGCTAGGACTCTGAATGAAATGCCTCACCTCCTTCATTAGCATTCCCATGACACACTTTCTTGGTCAATAAATCATCTCAGACTCCTCCATAATCTACAACAATTGTTTCATTTTGAATCTTTCTCCCACTGCAATTTCCTTTGAGGCAGAGAGGCAACAACTCTTCTCCATACGGCCCACTCTGTTATTTCCCCCATTGCATTACCTTCCCTTCATCAAGAACATGAGTGATAATTTCTCTTCAGCTCTTCTTTCCTGAATCTCTCTACAAATGGAACTGCCCATGCATATGTTCTCCTCTACAAGGCATCTGTGCTTGGATCAGTTTGCTCCTTATTTTTCCGCACTTCACCACCTTTTTAAACTTTCTTTTTCCTGGAGGGAAATGAGCGACTCTTTTGCCTACCTGTATCTTCCTGTTAGTATCAAGAAGTTGCTGATAGCTATTACATTAATGGGCATGATTTGAGAATTCAGATAAATGTAGATCCAGTCTGTTTATTTCTCAAATCTAGATCTTTGGTTCTGTAAGTGTGAAATACAAGGAGGAAATGTAATGCTTCCCAAGATGCTTTTATTTTCCCTTGAATCATTTACAAACAAATATAAAATACAATCCCATTAACTATAAAGTTTAAGACATGACTTTGTAAAGTAGGTACTATTTTGTTTTTGTAAGACTGTTTCTCAAGTTGAAAAGCAGGCCTGCTGAAATGATTGCAGGATTAAAACAGACTGTATTACAAAAAAAAACAAACAAACACAACACTATGTGACTTTGATTTGTTTTAAACAACAAAAGGCAGATGTCTGCATCAAAAGATGCTAGTTAAAAGACACCATGCTTACTAGGTTCTTGCTACTGTCTCTTTGCCAGAAATTACTGTCTACTAATCTTGCCAGCCTTGGCTTTGAAAATCCTGTGTCACATATAGTCTTCCTGTGACTAAAAGCCAAAAGACAGAGTTGAGTCTGTCAATCTGTTCAGGACAGAAAGGTGAGAAAGCCACAAAAATGGTTAAGGTATAAAAGGTGATAAGGGCTCTCCCAGAAACGCCGTCCTTTCAGTGCTAGGCTGAATGCTCCCATGATCTGAGAGCCCTAGGACTCCCATTAGCAATCCCTACTAACCTGCTTTCTCCCCCAGTCAGGGATTCAGGTTATCAAGTAGGTCCCATACTTGCCCGAACACAAGATCCACAGCTGAATTGTCCAAGAGCAAGACGTTTGTCAGTTCCTTGCCAATATTGCCACAATTAACTTCAGTAGTAAATACTGAACTGTTTAAGTTTTCTCAATTGATGAACACTCGCAGAGCCTGAAAGCCTGCTCTGTTAGCAGAGCAGTGAAAAATGATCACTGAAAAGGGCTATAATCACACTTCAATATACGGGCAGAAGACAAGGAGGGGCAAGAACAGAGGGTTCTAAACTGACAATTAATTAATGCTGAGTATTAACGAAACAAAGGTTTAGGGAAGATAAATAAACCCATCTATCAACCAAGTGCAGTAGCAAGGGTAAAGACGTAATTTTTAAGATGAAGGATGATTGCTTTCAAAAAGGAATACCTGAAATGACATGAGAGACTGCCACAGCATGGAACTGAACTCAAGAAACCAGAGCTTCTCTTCTGGTCTGATGTTTTACATGAACACTCATATTTTGACTCAGTAAGCCCTCACTGGTTTTAGGGAGATGAGTAGGCAAGCCAACTTACACCAGTGCAACAGTTCCTTGGGAACTCTCCATGGGAGAGCCAGAGCCTGATTTTGTCAATTGTTGCTCAATATGAATTCAAATCATAGTAACAAAACACACTATGTTTTTGTGGGTTGGTGTTGCATTGTGTTTTGTTTTGTGTGTTTTGTTTTTTTTTTTAAACAACGAATATAGCATCATAAACACAAGGCTTTAGTTTCCTTCTCTCCCCCTTACACCAAAATTTCACAGTACAGGTAGACAATTCCAAGGGTAAATTATAAGACATGCCTTTCAGGAAAGTGCTAAAAAAATAGAAGCTACTGTTTTAACACTTATAACAAAATAAATTGATTAATGCTCCTGTCTTACATCATACTCTGTTCTTTCAGGTAAACTGCTTTCATCCGCCTTTTCTGCCTTTTCAGCTGCCCACTTGCTTGCAGCTTCTGCAAGTTCCTTCTCCGATAGTCTGTTGCTCTTATCCAATGCCTGGAGAAAAACATTACAGTGAAGGTTTAAACATGAAATACATTTCCACATGGAAAAACATCCTCAAAATGAAAATAAACATTTTTTCACAACATCTTGAAATAGGAAATAAGGAAGCCGAAAATTTCATTTGCTGACTTGTTTAAAAACAAAATAAAGTTCAGGAAAATGTTAAAAAAGCACCATATTTTCAGAATCAGGGTTTTTGTTTTGTTGTTCAAAGGTCAGATAACAGAAAAATTTGAGACCAGCCGAGTTTAAAGACAAAGGGATCTAATGCATACTATGGAGTAATCAGACACAAGTGTGGATTGACCTTATAATTCAATGCAATTTTCAGGCGTAAAAGGTGTTGTGGTTTAACCTATCTAACAGCTCAGCACCACACAGCCGTTTTCTCACCCTCCCCAACCAGCAGAATGGGGGAGAGAACTGGAAAAAAAGGTAAAAGCTTGTGAGTTGATATAAAGACAGTTTATTAGGACAGAAAAGAAAGAAAAAATATAGCAATAATAATGATAATAGTAATAATAACGGCCACACTAAGATAGATATCAAAAAAGATACAAAAGGCAACTGCCTGAAAAAGGATGCCACAATGTCTACCCAATAGTTGTTCCACCTTAGCATGTAGATGGACAAAAAAAAAAAAAAGCAAACAAGAAATAAACAAAGAAAACACTTTATCATTAGTTCATTGCAAATTACATAGATGTCCACAGGAAGCAAACACTCTGCAGTCCGATATAGGATTCTGTGTCATAAAGACACAACCTTTAACTGAATTGAGAAGTGAAATACAAAATTACAGAATTAGAATCAGCAAAATCAGGAGGTGACAGAGGTAACGAGGAGTTTGATATGCAAACAAGCTAGTAAGAGGGTTCCTAAGAGGAAGAGGCAATGTAACTCCCAGCTCACTTTTCCAAAGTACACGATTATTCTTATACTAATTTCACTACCAACTGCTGCCTGCCCAATGTTCTTATTCCCCAATGTATGCACAACTTTTACCTATAATTTGACTTCTTCCTAGCTGCCAGAAAATCTTGTATTGTGGTTTTATTACAAACCTCTCCATTTCCTCAAATATAGCTCTGCAAAAAGACATAATCAATATCGTTGTCACCAATTGTTATCGTTGCAAAAACTTAAGATAAAATCTCACATGCCTTACAACACTTCTACAAGCTGAAAATAGAAACTAGCCATTCAAGTATCTGGAAGACAGCAGGGGAAAAAAAAAATTTAATCTCACCAAATTATGTGGGTCACATGTGAATAACATGTACTAAAAATACTGAGTGTATTTTATGTAATAAAGTAGTAGCATTTCCACAGGTACACTCCATTAAAGGTAAGAGAAAATTAAAAGAACATGAGCACACTTCAAATGAAAACATTTGAAACTATTTAGGTTGTAAACTAGCAAGAAATGTGCAAAAAAACCTTTTTTTTTTTTTAATCAAAAAAGGGTGTCTTTTCATTTTTTCTTATGCATAATGCAAGAGCAGCAAAAACCTGTCAGTTTTCTGCTATCTTCTCTGGGAAGCTTTCCTTGTCTCACACATCTGTCTTTGGCTTTAATTACGTTGGATGCAGCCTCCAAGGCTTGTAGTCCAGAAAGATATTAAAGAAAAACACAAAAGATGTCATGCAGCAGTCAATTAAACAGGTGGTTAAGATCTGATAACACCAGCATGTATTAATTCACAGGCATGAATATGTAAAAAAATTAATTATAAGACAGATAAAAAAACCTTTTTCAGATTTGCATACAGTTAAAGTGAAAAGAGATATTGCTGTGAAAGCATATACCTTTACAAGTATTTCAAAGCTAAATTATTACTTAGAGCAGTGAAAATTATCTCCTTTAGTCTAGAGAATGAAGCATACAATTCATTTCTCCATTCTAGATTGTAAGACCCTCGCCCTAGAGATGTTTATCGTGTTTTGGCACAACTTTTTCAGTTGATATTTCCACACAAGTGAAGCACTTACACAGTTTAACTGGGTAGTGTAATCCAGCCATCACCCCAGGAGGCTCCTCTGACAGAAAACAGTACATTACAGGCAGATGTGGGGACTTAAAAGGGACGAGTGATAAAACATCACTGAAGTAATTCCATTATTGCAGCTTATGTATAGCCAATAAATACTTGTGTGACTGGGGTAAAGATTTCAGTCAAACAAAGTTGTATTTTGTGTGGTCTACATCAAGTGGATATACGCAAACCTCTGGCGTCAAAAAATAAAATAAAATATCAATACAGCATCGATCAGAGCTCTCTGGAGAGGAAAGCTATACAAAGAATACTTACAGCTCAAGCTCACACTGCATATTAATACCATAGCAAGAGATTTTGTGGTATCTCTTTGTTCCCACAGATTTGTATTAAAGATTTGGTATTAAGCTGCGGGATGTTAAGTCCGTAAGCAAAATAGGTGAACTAATTATAAAGTTTATTTTCTAATCCAGATCAGCGCAACTTGTGCCTAACAGCTTTTATCTTACTTATTTACATCACTGTAAATACAGGACTTGCCTCCCCCCTTAAGGACATTGGCACTTCACTAGTGCCTAGCACAGCACTTCCAAAAGAGCTGCATAAGGAATAAGTACTTAGAGTGACATAGCACAACCAAAACCTGATTTTTTTTTTTACCCAGTTAATTATTTCCTTCAGTCTTACCTTCTCACAACAAAAATACCATTCTCCCCCTGCTCCCCCCTTTTTTTTTTTTTTTAAAAAAAAACATTCCACTTTTTTTTTTTCTTTTTTTTAATTAAAAAGACCCCCAAGAACCAGGCTAGTATATCATGCTACTTAGGGTGAATGCTACTTTCTAATAGGACCTTGTTCACTCAGAACAATATATAGCATTGTTTATTTTTCATTAAAAAATATTTCTCAAAAATGTAGGGAAAATACTCCTGTGGAAGCGTTCATTTTAACCTCAGATACAATTTCAGGCAAGCAGTCTGTGATGTGAAAATGTTTTTACTGCCACAGGACAGCCAGAACAAAACTGATTGCTGCTGATTGTTCATTAGCGTTTATTAGTCTGTCTGTTTAACTAATTAGTAAGATTATGTAGTTGGTGCTCAGCTGACAAGATTTTTTTTGATGGGAAATTAAACGGCATCATTTAGAATCTTAAAAGACATTTACCAAACTGTTTTGCAATGTGGCTCTGCTCCCGAGGAAATGCTATCATTCTTGCCACATCCCTATGCAGCCCTGCTTCCAGGCCAATTCTTCTGTTCACATTACTTTCCCAATCTGTCAGACACTTCACCTCACTGTTTCCAAATCCAGTCACACCTGAAGAATCACTAAAGGATGGAGTTCAGTGCACGTACATGCATGTCCTATTGATCTTTTGTTCCTAAAATCTGCTTCCCCATTTTTTTTTCCTTGCCATTCCTTTCCTAGCGTACTCCAGGCTTTAGAAAATAGTGATTTAAAATCTATTTAAAATGTCCTTTCTCCTAAAATAAGACAGTGACTACAGAATAAAAAGCGTTGTCAGTGTCATCATTAGATACACAGCATTAGCAGCACCTTCCTGCTAGATAAAGGAAAACCATCCCTTCTGCAGGACTGCAGAGCAATACAAGATGCTCCTTTCCTTAACAGCTGCATACAGCATCTCCTCCCAAGTGAGGGGGAAAAAAAATAATGAATTCCAACAATGAACGACCTGAAAGAATGGTGAGAAGTGCTCAAAAAACAAAATTCACCTTTGATGATGGTACTGCTGTGGAACCCGAAGGTGATGCATCTCTTGACGTTTTCAATGTCTGAACTGAAGTCCTCTCTTTACCTATAATTAAAGAATAAATTAAGAAGTGCAAAATTACATTAAATACATATGCTGCAAATATATTGGCTTTCATAATTTATTGGCAGAAAAACTTCAGTGAAATTTGCTCAGCTCAGACAGGAAATCTATAGCCTCCACTATCTGATAAATTCTGATAACACTTTCTTCTCTTTACAAAGAGAGAAGAGAGAGTTGTTATACTTGGCAGATTTAGGAAACCTCATTACTCAATATTTAACTGAGGAGCACATCAATATGATTTGGCAAGATGATGTCGTTTTACTTTTTAATGTTCCTGTAATAAGCTTAATCCTAGCAGGTGAGATGAAGAATTGCTACCTTTTTATTCTGTTAGCCACCAATCAATCACTCCAGGAAACCAGGCAGTGCAGGAACTGGTTTAGCAGCCACAGTACATTGGAAGGCTCTGCGGTGGGAAATCCTGTATTGTACGAACCACAGGCTAAATTCTCTTTGTATTATCAGAGGTTTTCTTGTAAGTGTTCAAACCAGCAAAATGCCACTTCAGATTTACTACGCTAATCACAGTCTGTGCACAGCCTTGCCACAGGTCGGTTACAGGCAGCCCACAGCACTACAACTGGTTGCAGTGCAGGCTACTGGTTTTCAGCCTGCGGTCTACGGATTGCATCTAAAGGATCTGCAAGAGGTGAACAGGTACAACAGGTCTGTTGTCAGCAGGCGTAAACTTACTAAACTATTCACATTCACTAGAAATTGCACGACTGCTCACAAATGGAAAGTAATACAGACTTATCTTGGCTTCAATTAAATTTGTATCAGTTCAATTAAGAAAGGGATGAATTAAAAACAAGTCTATCAAGCATTTATGAAAATTTGGATATAAATTATTTGAGCAGACTTATTTAGGAGAACCAATACGGCTTTAAATTAATGAATTCAAGCAATAAAAAGCAATAAAACAAGGCATCTCACTCCTAACAGCTGAGCTATTTTCTTTTTTTTTTTTTTTACTCAGTGCTGTAAAATAAGATGTATAGCATTGTTTTGAAATATAAAATATATATAGATAAAATATAAATATATAAAATAATATAAAAAGATAGCAGTATTTCAAAATCTGCTATCTACAAAAAATATAAGGAAAAGTCTATGCAAAATGCATACTTCTCACAGTAGGAAATCAGAACTAGAACCATAGAATGGTTTGGGTTGGAAGGGACCTCAAAGACCACCTAGTCCCAAACCCATGGGCAGGGACACCTCCCACCAGCCCAGGTTGCCCAAAGCCCCATCCAGCCTGGTCAACCTGTCTGGATATATATTCCATATTTTTCACATATTTCCTATGGTGAAAAGCATGTATTTTGCATAGACTTTGTGTTCAAGAAAGACTTAAAAAGCTGGTCTTCTACTCTTTCCTCACATTTCCATGCCATCTGTGTAAAGTAGACTGGTAGCACAAAGCAAAGATCAAACAATTGCTCATCTCTGCACGTTATTAGAGGCAAATGAGTTACTACTACCATGATGCTGAAGGCCTACTAATCCATGAAAAAAATTTTCACAGCTACTGATAGGTCTTTCAAAACGTTACTGATAATAGCTGGGGAAATTACTTGGATAAAAGTAAGTGTTCCAAATTACAATTTAGTCCCTGATTTGAAAATCATGCTAAATGGAAAACATTTAAAAACATAGCAAGCAGATGTATTTAAGAATTTCTAGTGGCCAAACCAAAGATTAGATTAACTATGAATTACCTTTAAGCACGAAAGATCTTAAACAACAAAAAGAACACCAAAAGGAAAGCTGTGCAAAAATTAATAGCTGCTATAAATACAATGCATCTGACAGAAACAAAAAAAAAGATGGAAATAATCACATCTTTAATCTGTCACACTCCCCAAAGCACAGAACGCCACCCTGACATCAACAGGTAACATACAAGTTTTGCTCCTGTGATACCTGCTTTTCAGCCTCATGATGAGCCACATCCTTTCTTAAAAAAAAAAAATGCAATAACTATTTCAATTCTGCCTTTGACATACCTCCTTCATCACACTGGATTCTTTAGAGATTACCTAACTTGAGTAGATTATGTGTTTGTGCTTGAACAGACAGAATTACTTGAAAGAGGTAGCAGTAAATTAGGCAAAATTAAGAAGAGAAAGAAACTGCTGTATATTTTCAAGGCCCTTTATTGTGAACATACAACTATTCTGAACCATTGAACATGATAGTTGCTAAGTAGTGCTATTTGCATTCCTGCATCTCCTTGGCACAGCACTCTATAGACCCCTTACTGGACTGGCCTGACCAAGCCATGCCACCCTCCTTCCTACACGTTCACCCAACGTAACTGGATTGAAAAGGCTCTTCCCACTAGCCCCTTCTGTTCCTCTACTCCAAAAGTTCCTGTATTTCCCTAGTTTTTTTTGTTGAAATCTTGTATTTTTGATTATTTCTGAACGGCTCAAGAGCATGAAATATTCCTCCTGCAGTGGAAGTCATCAGGTCAAACTGATTCAGACAGCACGACTTTAAGCAGTATTACAATATTTAAAGTATTAAAAGTTCCGCATGGAACAGCATACAGTTCACTTATTGAAGAATCCATTTTTCTAAAATGAACAGACTAAAATGGACTGCTGAAAATATGACATCAGTCCCATTTTATTTTCCTTCTAACCATGTAATAGATGAGCTTACCTAGGACAAATCATTTTCGAACAGTATGCTGGAAGTTTTATTTAAAACATTTATATCTTGCAAGTAGATCGTTTTAATTCAGTCATCTGCAGGAACAGATGAACCAGAGTACTATATTCTGGGGAACAAGCTATTATAGAGAAATAGTCAGTGTACAAGCCATCTGGTCTCTTCATATCGATTAAAAAATGGAGAAAGGTGTTTAACCATGGAATTGAAAAGAAAACCCCAAAGCCACAGACTTAAATATAACTATCTCTCTGGACTGGCATCTTTTCTGAAGATGTCTGCTTCCACCTCACCACTTCCACTGCTGTTTGAGTAATTCTGCCTCTGCCAATGCACTAAAAAGTGACAGAAGTCAGCTCAGAATTGTAGGAAACACCATAAACATTTATGTGTTTTTCCAAACATTTTTTTTTCATGTAACTCCTGGTAATTCTCATCTGTACATCGACAACACTCCTGCAAATATAGTTGAGTATCATATTCTCTTCCTCTCCTACATTGACAGGAATTTATATTCACTGGGTATTACTACTAAATGTTACAATAATTGCAATGATCAGCTAGAAAGCTAATTTGTATTCTACCACTAAGTGAAATAATTCCTTAGTATTTAAACAATGTGAATTGAATTCCACAAGAAACTTTTTGGCAAGAGGAGCTACATAATTGTCTAGTATGCCACATATCAACTAAAAAAACCCTAATTAATTAAAAAAACTACTGTCAAAATGAACAGTAGGTTTGTGTAGCTCACTAGAATAACATTTGCAGAAAGGAAACTCAAATCCAATTAATTTACATAAATTGAAGAAACAGCAGTAGCTAAGATTGTAGCATACTTTAAAAATGCAATTTTGCTTATTTTTGCAAATTAAATATTTCAGGTTTTCACTTTTGAAACAGATGATTCATTAAATTATTTTTTTTAAAGATTAACAGCTGAGCTTTTACAAACCAGAACATATTCCTTTTGTTATTGACTCTACATTTCTTTGAAGAAAGGAAGATTTAAGAGAACCTGGCAATGAATTTAAATTGCTACAAAAATAAATTAAAAAATAATCCACCAGCATCAAAGCCCTAACAACACAGTTCTAAAAACATTTTCAGAAAATATAACAAGTACCAGCATGCACCTTAATTTCTCCAAATTTTTAATCCCCCTTTTCCCCTGGTTGCAGGAATAAAAGCCTTCATCTGCTACAGATGACAGCTGAGTTTCTTCTAAGGGAATCCAGAGAAGTACTTAAGAAGTAACAGAAGCAGTTGATGCTAAAATGAAAATAACAAACTAAACTGGGAAAAACTGCACAGCTGAGAGTTCTGCAGTCAGTCTGGAGGTGCTGTTGAAATAACACCTACAATCCCACGCATGAAATACATAGAGGAGCAGACAGTACAATGAAGCAGCTGAAGAGCAGACAAGTAATTGGTACACGATGTCTCGTTTTCTCATTGTAAAAGAGCATACGTAAAGAGAAAGGTCGTATAATGAGTTGAAGTTTCACCTCACGAACCAGTTCTCATCATTAATCCAGCATTACCTTGCTGAGAAGAAATATTTCTTTTATGTAAAGATGACATACTTCTGCTATGCTGAGACTGGTGAAAAGGATAGGCTTTGCTTCTTTCAGGAGAGTAGCTCCTGCTGCTGACACTAGAGCCAGATCTGCTGTGCGGAGAATCCCTTCGGCTCACTGGCGATTCCCTGAAGAAAAGAGAGTCCCTCTTATGAGGGGATCGCTCTCTCATATAATGAGAAGGATAGAAGCTTTTTCTTCTGAAGCTGTCCCTTTGAAGACAACAGAAAAATAAAAGTTACTTGGTTATCCTTCCATTGTTTGTACAACAGTGCTAGATAATACAACAGCAACCTTTTATGTCTGATAAATACAAACAGATTAGCTGTCATCTGAAGAACCAGTCTGAAACAGTGCTATATAATGAAGAAAAATCAAGTAGAAAAATAGAAAAAAATTGAATGCATCTTTTCTGTCAAATTTCATTCAACTACATCATAGCTAGAAGCTAGCTGCACTTCTGTTTCTTGATAACGCAGCTAAAATATAAGAGAACGAGGCATTCAAGAAATTGAGATTCTCACATTTTGTTTTCTTCAGATTCTCTCCACAATCTTACCTTGAAACAAAGTCTGACTATAATAGTAGGAGAAATGCATACACAAATATTGCTCACACTATTTGGCTGTTTTTCCATTCTATTTTTCTCTTACCTTTACTTTTATGGGAATATCTCCCTCATCTGAGTCCACACACCTTGCTACAGGAAATAACATTGAGGGATTTCAGTTTATTTCCAGCAAGTATGAGCAAAACTGCAGAATTTCTCACCTTATGCTTATGTACCCACCCAAGGTCAAGCCCTGAATGAAAAAATGTATTTATTTATAGCTATTAAAAAGTCTGCCTTTTGCAATATGCAGTATTTACTTCAAACACTTCTATAAAATGCCACAGACACACTCAATATTACATGAAATCCATCTGATTTGAAAGTATAATACATGAACAACGGAAGTTCCTGCTAAATTCATGTATTTTAACTCCAGACCATAATGAAAACATGTTTATCAACATAATTTGCAGGTAACCGGTATATGTAAAGATAAAAAACAAACAAACAAACAAACAAAAAAAACTACCAAATTCAACTTTGCATACAGAATCTCCAACTTTAACATGCAAGCAAACATCTACTGAATCTAGAGCTGTGGCATTTCCCTCAGTCAGAAGACAACTTGTGAAGAGAAACAAGGTTTTCTCAGCTCCTCTGACAATCAAAGCATTGCTAAGTAAAAAATAAAGACTTCAAGGCATTTAGTGTAAACTAGAATGTACCTTTTTCACTGCTTTTCTCTATTTCTCATCATAGTCCAACATTAAAAATAAGCGAATGCCTCACAAAGACTAGCAAAGATCTGGTGGCTTCGTTTAGCACAATGTAGCTATAGCTAATTTTATGTTGATGGAGAAAAGGAGAAAAGCCCTCTAGTGTACAACTCCTGTAGCATGTTACAGAGGCATACTTGTGGTGGCTAACAAAGGCCTTCAGTGTGCCAGCGGTGGTTTGCACTACTGACACTACACAGGTAGCACCACAGTGACACAAGCCCTCCAGGCCACTCACACTAACGGGTTTTATTCAGTAATGATCCACTTTTGGCATGGAGAGCACATCTACACAAGTGGTTCATCAGAGCACAAAAATCCCACGAGCAACACAGAGCTTATTTTACCACAGAAAAATCGTGGGGGGAGACAGAGAGGGAAAAGATGTGTTAACATAGCCAGTAAGACTGCAGACAATCCTTCAGCTTATTTTTCAAATTCCAGGTGGAACGTAGCATCAGGAAGACAAAAATCATCTATATTTCGAAAATTTTCATATTAATGGGAAGCATGAAGATATAAATAGCTGTCAGCCACTGATTTTCAGTCACACACTAGTGAAACAAAGCCAGTTTTTACAGTTAAATAATTATTTCTCTGTTAACAGGCTATAGGCCTTTCTTCGCTATCTTATCTTAGCATACTTTACAGGCCTACGTACCAAAATTGCACATGACAACGTTACAAAGATTTGTATCTAAACAATTTTAATTTCCTTTCTGAACATTTCTTCTTCTGTTTCTTGTGACACTTCCATCTTCCCAAGCAGGCTACCGAAAGAAACAAGAATTGCTAAATAGTGCTTCAAGATAACAGTCCCTATACAGTAGCCATTGCACAGATATTTGCACTAACAAATGAATCACCAAAGCATAATCCTCCTGCTTTCTTCAAAGGCCCTAAGAGCAACACGCATAGCTTTGAACACTACTCTTCAGGAAACATGTGGAATAACCAGAGACTTTCCAGAAGGAAATAACTGAAATGATCAGGGGCTGAAATAACACACTTAATGAATAAACACTCAAAGCCTTTTGTCTTAAATGTAGGAAGAAGAAATTTGAAGTTCTCAGATGAGTTCTCAGTCCTGTGAGGTGTAGGTGAAAATAGGAAAGCAACACCTGCATTAAATGTATGAAGGGTTTAAGTAGAAATAAACATAAACTGGAGGAAGAAGGAAAACGAAAAGACAGCTCAGACTTCAGTAATGGTAAAAAGCCTAGCTCAGCACTTAACTAGTTTGTCTCAGCAAGTCTCCATAAATATTTGATCAAGATGCTCTTTAATGAATAATAAAGAAATACTTATCAGGAACAGGCTAGGTACAGCACACTTTCTATGCAGTTCCCTCCTAATGCTCTCTGTTGGATTTGAAAAAAAACCTGTGCTTCATTGACTGTAACATCAGTGAGAACGATGCTAAACACAGACTTCAACAAATCAGCTCTGCTTTTAGAGACACAGCCCAGGACAAAGAGGCATTAGTCTTAACCAGAAGTAACTCAGAGTTAGGGACACAACATTACAAAACATTACAGTGGCCAGCAGGCAACAGAAAGCAACTACAAATGTTTTTCTAAATGTGTAATTGCACAAAACGTGAAAAGATCTACTAGGCAAATTCTGAGATTTTACATGTTATTTGTTGCATTACTCTCTGTAACATACAGAGAGTCTTTGACCTTATTTATTTATTCTTAAAGCTCCAGCTTTCTAGACTGCTACACTGCTTTTATGCCCAAAGCACGTTTTTATGAGCAAGTTATTAAGCCCTAGTATATAGAGAAGTTTATTATGGAAATTTTTACAGAGCCCTAGCTATCTAACACATATAACAGTAATATGCACATAAGAATTTACAAAATATCATTGGAGCACTTTTAAAGAGGAAAACATTTTAAAACCTCATTCTGCAGCAATATTATGCACAAAAAAGCAGAAATTTTATTTATCTATGTTTTCGTTTCATCACCCTATGCTAATTCTTCACTGGACCCAATCTCGTACACGAACACTCAAGCTATTTACTATATTAACTATATTAAGGCTGTTTTGGACAGCACAGCAACAGCACAGCATTTCTGATGTTTTCCATTAATGCAACAAACCACGCTGAACAGAACAAAATAAGCATTGTTTGACTTTTTTTTTTTCCTTAAATACTTAAACTAACATACACCTGCAATTTGGTAATGAAGGCCCCAATTCAGCAAAGCAGTTAAGCACATGCTTCAGATTCCAACACATACTCAAAAGGTTTATTGAGCAGGGACAATATTTATTAGAGATTCAAAATTTTTGCTCAGCTCTAACTTTAAAATAGAATGACTCCCTTTAACAAGAAATACAAATTAATCCCCTTTAAATAGGATCCCTCTTATCTCTGTACTTGGTGTTTACATCTCTCACCTAGTCCTGGAAAGCACAAGTTAGTTCCCCCAGCTGTACTGCAGTAGGAACTATCAGCTTTGTTAACCTCCACAAAACTTGACCACGAAATTCTCCCTAAAGCTGGTAATCTTGGATGAGCTCCTGCACTTTTGTAAGTAAACATCCATATACATACACATATATATATACACCATCCACCAAGGGCAGCTGAGGGAAGAGCATAGGTCTGAGAGTTATTTCAGTTAACCATCAGATCCAGTTCCCTGGAGGGGAAAAAAACAAAACAAAACACAACGAAATATAGAACAGGCAAAGGTACAGTTTTCTCTCTAGCAGGAGACCAAGGGAACACAGTACAGGGGAGCTTTTCAGTTGCCAAAGGATAGGAGAGGATCGTAAGCTACCCCTACTGCACCGAGCTCTTCTGGGCTCATCATCCCCAACCATTTTAAGCCCAGCAAACCATTCAGTACTGGGGAAACTGAGGGCTATAGGAAGCCCTCAGTGTGGTACAGATTAAGCTAGAAGCGAAGAATAACATGAACTGCTGTGCCAGTATTGTAATGTGAGAGAACATAAAAGGCAAAATTCAATCACCTACTAGATATGAAGCGCCTGGAGCGGAGGCATAATTGAGTATGTGAAAGCACATCACACGTGCAAATAAGGGAAAAAGCTGCACCATCACAAAAGAAAATATATGAGGAGAGATTAATAATCAATAAGAAAAAGGATGACAACATATATGGATCTGTAAGATAATCTGATTTTTTCTCTCATTGAATTCATACTGCCTGGCAACTGTGTACAAGAACTCGTGCTTACTGTTCTCTTTCAAATTACAGAACTTGGACTTCTAGATCCCAGTAAAGACATCTATCTTTTTAACTCACGCATTAATCAATCTACAGTGTGATCCAGCCACAGAGGACACATCTCACACTTTTGACACTGCACTGAAAAGACTTGCAACTCAACAGCATATCACAGTGCAGCAGAAACCATATGGGTGCTTTCAGTAACTCACAGGTGAATGTGGTCTACCACCTAGACGAAACGTCAACTGATAAGTTTTAATGAGCCATCCCATCTGAGGAAGATTATTGTTATTGACAAAAGGGTTAAATATTCCATTTATAGGCTTAAGCTCGATTATTAACCTTGCTTTAAAACAACTCACAATTTTATAAACTGAGGAAAGGATACACACCTCTTAAGACACTGGACTCACGTGCAAAAAGATGGAGCACTTCTCCATAAAGACAGGCTGAGGGAGTTAGGGTTGTTCAGCCTGGAGAAGAGAAGGCCTTACAGAGGCCTTCCAGTACCTAAAGAGGGCCTACAGGAAAGCTGGGGAGGGACTCCTTGTCAGGGAGTGTGGTGATAGAACAAGGAGTAATGGCTTTAAACTAAAAGAGGGTAGGTTTAGATTAGATATTTAGAAAACATTTTTTACTGTGTGGGCAGTGAGGCCCTGGCACAGACTGCCCCATCCCTGGAGGTGCTCAAGGCCAGGCTGGATGGGGCCTTGGGCAACCTGGGCTGGTGGGAGGTGTCCCTGCCCATGGCAGGGGGTTGGAGCTGGGTGGGCTTTGAAAACCCTTCCAACCCAACCTATTCTGGGATTCTATAAACTACAACAGACAAAACTTGAACTCTGCTTAACTATACGCCTTTTCTGTCTTAAAATACGCCGTGGGGGAAAGAGAGAGAGGGAAAAGAAAAAATACCAACAAAGAACCTTCTTGCCTTCTTTGCCAGGATAATGCAGGGCTTAACAGAACTACCAATATGATTCAGCTGACCTGGAAAGCATTTATCAAAGTATACTACATCCTCTCAATTTCTCAAAATTTCCTGCATGTTAAGCACCCAAAAAGCAAACACGAAGGGTCAAGAACACTTCCAGCATTTTCAAAGTAAATCTAGATGGTTGAAGATTCTGGCTACCATCCTCTCTCCCAGAACCCATTCCCTTTCTTTCCAAAGTTTGCAGTATACATTTATGGAACAAAGCAGCAATTTACTTTAGCTCTGCTTCATAGACTTGCTATAATCCTTTGTTTTTGTCCAAAGATCTTTATGCTGATTTACCATAACTTAAAACAATAAATTACAGCATTGTAGATACAAATAATCACATCTGGCTCCATCAACCTTCATTTGAACATCTGAAACGATGACAGATTTCTTACGACAACTGGTTTTGAACATTATAGCTGAGCAAATAACTACAGTCCTTGAAAATAGCATTTGCTTTAAATGAAATTAACGTAATTTGGTCTAGTCAGTATAATCTCATTAACCTCACATGAAGGTAGAAGGCAATAGGTATTGGAGGACAGTGATAAGTCTTGTGAAGAGGATAGCTAGACATACAGCATGTATACCAAAAAAATTAAAAATAAATACAGTACCATAGAAGTCATTGTATGCAAACACCAAAACTCCACACTAATGGCACTTGTCCAACTTATTCGATATGAAATCTATTGAACTCATCTTCCTCCTCCACACCCCCAGATATCATAGCAGATGAGGGGAAAAAGAGAAAAAAAATAAAAAAATAAGATAACTCGAATATTACAGTACCATTAGGGAGAAGTGTCTATGTCCATTAATCAAATAGCCAGGCTATGCAGTTCAGCTGAAGCTGGAAATCAGATTACTTCTCTCTTTATCCTCAGAGAAGCGCATCCTCTTTTCTACTGTCATCAAGGATGTAATTTATTAAACTTGCTGGAAGATAAACTCAAACAATAGAAGTATATTCAGACTTAGACTTTTTCTATTATCTGACAAACTATTGCCAAGCACACCGATTATGACAAAGGAATTAGTAAGAGTTAGAGTCCGTATAAACGTAGATTTAATTTCCACAGAATTAACAGCAAACAGATTTATACAACTGTATGAAGAACGAAGACAAAACTATAATGTAAATTAGACAAATTAAGATCAAATCAGACAAAATAACTTCATTCAAATGCATGCAATCTTGGCTTCTCTTCTTTTCAAAAATGACAGCTTAATAAGTCCTATAATTTCTCTACAATAGAAAATAAATCATAGAGCTGAAGTTCCAGAGCGCATATTTGCTTAAAGTGATGCACAAACCTTCAATTTCTAATAACAGCTACAGCAATTTCTTCAGCACAAAATACAGCTGATAAAATATTTATTAACACACACTACTGTAGGGCCAGATTTCATACTCTCGACTTTATGAGCAGCATATCATCCCCGAACAGTCATGCAGTTCAGATAACAATCTGAATGAATAAACTTCTCAGTATAATAGCAACTGAATCAATTCCTAATCAGACTTAATTCAAAATTGACACCACTCACATCTTGTATCTCAATATAGAAGCCTTAAATTGGAAGAGAGACAGGAAGCAAGATAAGTTATCTCACATACTCTACCCAGATACCCTAACAGACCAGTGAAACTGGTTAGCATTATCACTTCCAGAGGAAGTTCTAATGGGACAGACCTTTCTGAATCAGCACTCAGACATCTCACTGTCATTTTACCACAGGCACCAAGACCAGAACATGAGAAAGAATTTTAAAGAGTTCCTCTGGGGTACCAGAGAACGCAGGGCTGGATGGGGTGGGAGACGGAAAAAATTCCCAAGTAGTACAGAAATCAAGCACAAAGGTATCGAGAACAAGTATCTGAGGATAGTAACGTCCTACAAAACACAAGTAAGCAGCTCTGTGGAAGTTTTAAAGTAAGTTTATTGTTTGTTTAAAGATCTTCTAAATCAGGGTGAGAAATTACATGAGACTTTGGAGAAAAGTAAATGCTGTTTACAGTCATGCAACTTTATATTGCCAAGTTCCCAAGCAAAACACAGTGTGGGTGGGTGGTGGGGTTTTTTGGTTGGCTGGTTTGGGGAGTGGTTTTTTTATCCTCTTTTTTTTCTTAAGAGAACAAACATCGGAGTGTTATATTCTTCTAAAAAGAACAGCACATAAGAGAATTGCTAACACACTTCACAGTCTGTGTTTGCCATGTTACAAGCAGTGCAATGCAGGCAAACGTTTGTCTAACAATACACACGCTAAGCACCACAGATAAACGAAATATTTCTGCACTATATTTTTATGGGCAGAAGTCAATTGTGTTATTCTTCATGTTGTTATTCTTCTTCCCAAATGCTATCTTTAAAATTCTTAAACAAAAGAACCCAGAGACCATGAAATACCTGCTAAAGGAGCTCTTAGGACTTCTCATCAGTGTGCTGCAGAACGCCATTAGTTCACTGATACTTAAGAGAAAGCACCAAATAGCGTACTGCACCAGTATACACTGATTTGACCAACCCTTGTGCTCAATTTCCTAGCACTGTCGATAAAAAGCTGCAGAAGGAAAGAACAAGTTGGGGAACAGGTTTGTAAGCAGCAATTCCTTATGTCAGCAACACTGATACACAATGCCCTTGTTATATTTAGTGGTTGTTCCTCTTTCCAAATTCTTTAATGAGATCTATAAATCAGAAAAAACACTCAATTTTTCCCTACATCAGAAGAATAGTCCCCAAATTTCTGTTTTTAGTGTTAAATTAAAGTAAGATTTGAAGCAGATAGGTTAATTTGGTTTGATGTGCTTATGCCCCCACAGTTTTGCAATAGCAGTATGGACTTCTGCATAGCAAATTTAAATAAAACTTTGCAAACTCTCTTTACTTTCAGGTTTCCAAAGATAAAAGCCATTATTATATGGCTATGAAGAAAAAGTATATTGTTCATTACTATTTTCTGATCTCATTGCTTCCCGTCAAGTATGTAGCAAGTTTGTTCAAAATTAGAAAGTCCCAACTTAAGGCAGACATTTCCTCTTGTAGATTTATTCAGCTGTCTAGCTTTTTTTGCCCCCAATTTGATTTTTTCTTTCACCTTGGTTGCAGTTTACAATCACTATAATACACATGTCCATCTCTCTTTCTCTCTCTGTTATTTTTTAAAGTTATTTCCTACAGACTACAAACAGCACTTACTTAAATATATTCAACAGAGACAAGCCATGCTACTTGGCTAATCTCCATATTAAAAATCCTTTTGGAACTACTGTACAGCTTCAGTCACTTCGGTGATTTAGTAACAGTTAACTTCAGAGTGCATACAAGTCACACTGATTCAAATTGATGCTGCTACAAACCTGATCTTCCTTGGATATGAATCCACATTCTCAGTGGCTGCCTAGCTTGGCACTGATGTTTTTTCTCAGGCAATCAAACTGGCAGCAACCACCTTGGTTTTGGTGGGTCAGGATGCAGTGCCAGCTCACTGAAGGGTGAAATACATGAAACAGAAGCAGAAAGAGGGAAGAGCTGGAACAGCACAAACCTATATAGGATTAAACTACTGTGGAAAAAGATTTTTCCTGTAGGAAGGCTCAGTCTCCATACTGCATTCATGACATCTATTTATGATAAATCAGAGGTTCCTTGGCAGAACTTCAGAGTAGCTAAAGTTAGAAGCACTAAGACTAGGTGTTTATATATAAATTTATTTTCCTAAAAATAATATGTACACATATTTAAACAACACTGAAAACACAGTATTCTGACTGAATAATTAACATAGATTCAAAGAATTTTTTAAACAGAAAACTGTTTAACAGAGACATGTTACTAAGGGATAAAAGTAACAGCAGCTGAAGAAAGTTTTTGAAGAAAATAATTCATTATCATCTCAACTTCAATCGCCTCTGTTAACATACTCCTCTGCCTGTCTTAGATAATCCTTGTACAAAACTCTTCCAAAAATGCATGTACTACAACAAAAATTGTAGAACCCATACTGAGCTTCTACCTCATCAAATTTGATCTGAATTGATCTGAAGGCTGAGTTAACGCACTCAAATATCCTTCTTTCCCATTCTACTTCCAAACTGCATAAACCTGCTCTCAAACAATTTCAGGGAAATAGCCAGGCATACTACAATAGTTAAAGAAGGACTTCAGTTAACACAGTGCAACCGCTTCTGTCAAATTTCAGAAGAGAAAGACACTCAGCCAGCTGGCTGAAGCAGCACTGTTGAGTGTCACAGATTAATATTCACTTGCACTTAGACAAAAGCATTCATTACCAACTCAAAACCAATATTACAAAGTTTTGCATACAAGGGAAAGAACCTTATATGGTTATGCAAATATGTATCAGGAACAGACATCAAGACTAACATTAACTTGTTAGCATACAAAAATATCAACACATTTTAGAAATAATACCAGTGGCATGAGATCATGGAGTTGCTTTATTAACGAGCTTTTCCTCATTCGTAGATTGTAACAGATTGGGAGCAGCAGGTGGAAATGTTCTACCAAGAACTTTCTCTCTGCAGCAAAATCCTTAACAAAAGGATGCCCCTACTGTCAGCAGCACCAAATTTGTTTTTGCTTACCCTCCTCTACTAAAATTTACAACACATCTCATTGCTTACTCTAAGGGGGGGAAAAAAGGCAGCTTGTGTTCACCTAAAGAAACAGCATCTAGGCAAAGCTCCTTCTGCCATTCCCACCCTCTCTCACTGGGAATTAAATTCCCCTGAACATTTAGTCTGTACCAAATATAACAAATAAGTCCATGGAACCTATCAGATGAAGCATTTATCTTAAGAGAAATTAGGTACAACTCCTCCGTGACAATACTTCCCCCATCCTGAGAAAGACATGACTGCATTCATAAAGCCAATTTGTTGGCTGGTTGTCGAAATGACTTCAAAATGACTGAGCTAGATGCCCAACTTCGCAGTAGCTGTCTGGACTCGAAGGGAGACTCCCACCTCCTTCCCTCCCCACTGTTTCTCAGTTCCTGGCTGGTTTTCAACACATTTGTCAGGAAGCCCTTCCAGAATAATCAAGTCCTATCCATGGGAGTTTGCCTCATTATTTCCCAACAGGGCTTTAACTTGCTAGCTTCACACCATCTCCCACCTGATTATAATGATAGCTTTAAAACCAGAGCAGACAGGCTTGGTTTTAAAAAGTCTTCTGAGTGAGGTGCTACCCAGGATCTTGCAGCGTACAGGTACATCATAAGCAGAGGGTCTCCTGACAGTTCATTAGCAGTATGTAAACATCACTGACTGAAAAAAAATAAAAATCCTTTATTCAGCAAGGTGACTTGGTTTGAGGTAGCAAATCACTGCTATTTCAAAATGCAACTGAATTTGAACACATTATTGATTTTTTCCTTATCATAGCATAGTTACTAATAGCTATGGTAAACAGCTACAGACACTGTTGAAAATGTAAATACCAACTTCATATCCTGATGTAGGACCTTACAAAAGCCACAGTGGGCAATAGTTGTCCACACAAGAAGCCCTAGTTCCATAAAATACAGCATTTCCTTAGATCAAAAGCAAGCTGTGTAAACACAATAGCAGCTGAGAACCACCAGAATGAGAACCTGTAACTTCTTTGTTACCAATTTTGGAGTGTTGAATGGCTGTCAATTAAATAATTACAGGACAATTTACTACCTAGGTGTTCTTTATTCAGCAATAATTCAGAGTGGGTTTTTAAACACGTCAAAACTTTCTTTGACAAGATTATGACTACCTGTCTTTAGTCCATAGAGTATTTTGTCAGGCCTTAGAGTCACAACCTAGAGACCGTATTTAAAAGTAACTGAAACATTTCAAGGGACTGTCATTAAAGTATAAGAAATACCATAGGTGCAGAATCCATCTGAAATCACCTATTTGTAATAATGCTTTTTGAAAAAAAAAAAAAAAAGCTCACACGGTTTTGTCTTATGGCTCTCAGGTGGAATTAAATCAAAGATTTAGAGTTGTCCTAAATTTCATACAAAGGGTAAGACCTACCACAAGAGGTTGTATACTTAGAAGTCTGGCAAAAAAAAAAAAAAAAAAATCATCTGGTGGGAAACTCTGCTAATTTAACAATTCCCATACACGACAAACCTTGAAGTGTTTTGATCAGAAAAAATGAAGCTCCCATGACTTCACTCCAAACCTAAGTACAGCTGCCAGACCTCTCTACTACCAATACCAGTCAAAGGAGTCTCCCACCAGCCAGGAGGAAAATCACAGCTCAAACTTCTACAGGAGCTTACAGGGTCGTGGTTCAATAGCAGGAGTTGACCTCAGAAGCTCATCAGGAGAAATGATTGAAAGAAAAAGAAACTAAATGATCATTACAGCGCATATAACACGGAAGTTTGACACCCCACCACCACCTCAACCTGAGCTGGAAATTGCACAGGCAATTAAATCAGAGTTCTTCAGGTCCCCTGAAGAGGAACAAGATTATCAACGGATAATTTTTAAAAGAGAACGTTTCCCACAACTGGATTGAGACATTCTTTAATGAAATAGAAGAAAACAGGTCTTTAACAAAAATTGCAATCAACAATTATTCAAATAAAAATATTTAAAAATTGAAAGCAACCAATCAACAATTTCTAATAGCTGATAGCAAAGGCAACATTCACCTTACAGAATAACCTCACAATTAGCTGAAACACACAAAAACATCCAGTTAAAATACAAGGATTTTTTACCTCTTCCCATAGTTTTACATTGTAGGGTGAGGGCAGAATAATTCTACTACTGAAACCTTGTCCAACAGACAGGTTTGTTTGAATTGAAACCTTCCTCCTTTCAGCTGTGCTGGCCCACAGTAGTGCACAGTTCTAAACACTTCTTAATTAAATGCAGTGTTTTAAAACTGCCCTGCTCTGGCTAAGTGCCCACAAATGCTAAGGTGTCCCCATCACAAAAGAGCTAAAAAGATGGTGAAGCAGAAAACATCTCAGTGTTGAGAGCAGAAAACATCCCAAACATCTTAACTACTGAGCTGTTAAGACTGCTGTGTAAGATATGTAGTGTAATGCAATGTCATTAAATATGAGCTGTAAACTGGAACCTCCTTTTAACTTATCTATTACCTATTATCTTGTTCCAAAAACATCAATTCCTCCCTCTCAAAAAATCCTACGCTAAGGTAAAATTCTTCAGCTAGCAGCCTAACACAATGGGTCTTCTGAGGTAGATTTTGACAAACAAGTCCCTGCCTGGAGTTGCAGACAGGTATAACCAACCTCCCACAATGACCTATTGTGAGGAAACTGGAACTTGGGATATGAATAAGTGCAAGTTACTCTGGTAGGCTGTGTGAATGCCTGAGAGCTTGAATGTTCTGGCAGAAATTTTTACCTTTTTTTTTTTTTTTTTTTTTTTTAAAGGCATGTGCTAATGAATATGATCAGAACTCGACTTATCATTCTCCGTCAAAAGCAAGACCATTTTCTTTGGGTGGCTGCCATATTTATTTCCCTCCACACATGTTTTTTAATAAAGAATGAGGTCCTTGTATGGCGTCCCTTAAGACTTGTCAAATATTGCAGCAGAACAACGGACTTATGTACATTTTTAGCACCATCTCATAAATCCCTTTGGTTAAGTTCTCTCCTATGTGCAGGACAAAGATCGGTTTACTTTACAAGAAAGTCTAAATCCAAAGCCTGAGGACCTCCCACAATACAATATGCTGCTCTAAATGAGTACAAAGTATTTAAATAGTTTCACTGTTCCACTTCATTCACTAAAGAATACTTTCAGGGGAAAAAGCAGCAAGCTACCTCCTGTAATAGAAAGCTGATAATGTAAAGGTAAGTGCCAAGACCTACATCTGGAAAAAAAACTCTCACAGAATCCTCAGTATTAAATCCTGCTTTATTAAGAGAATGGCAGTGACCCTTAGCTGCTATCTGGAGATTCTCTCGTCATCGGTTTTGGTTTAAAATGACCACTCTTGCCCAAAAACATGGCTTTTTCTTAATGCAGAAGCTTTAGGTCACTCCTCTGGAACATCCCATCATCGTATACTGCACCTGCAGGGAGAGGGTCACCAAAAGGAACAGCAGCTCCGGCAGAGAGCAGAACGTGACTGCTGTACTGCACTCCCACTTCGCCACCAATTTCCTCCATGAACTTCAGTAAACACCATCTCACTGGGAAGGTTTGTGTCTACAAAAGTTGGGCTATGTAATGCTGTGCTACTCTGCAGAGATAAATGGAAGCTTAACGTTAAGGAAAAAAAAAAAAGAGGAAAGGTAAAGTGACACTGATTTAAAAGATTTCTAAAGCACAATACAGAACTGACTGATGAATCCCAGTTGTTTGGAGATCACTAATTGTCTAAAATGAGTTTTCAACCCTTTGCCACAGTTTTATTTCATTTCTAGCATCAAAATTACTTTTTTGTTGCTGTTTAGTACTTCTACTAATTACTAAGTATTCCTTGTACAATCCAGCAGATCTGTTTTATGCACACAAATGCATTAGCATTAAGTACTGGACTAGGATTACTTCTTGATTTCACACAGTAGATGGAAAACATGAAAGAAAAGATGGAGTTCAAGTTGCAAGCTGCCTTCATTAACACAGGAACACATATTCATAACAACAACCAGAGAGGAGATGCTCCATTTTCTGTGTGAGCCACTTCTGTACGATACGGAACACCATTACTACTGATGCAGAATGCTCTGTCTACAAACACAACAATCCTTATTTTCAGAAAATCTGGAACTCAGATAATTTTAAGTCTTAAATTTAATGTTTGTATTGCTTGGATTTACAAGTGCGTTATTTTGCAATTTCTCTTTGAAGATGAGTCTTACCCATCTTAAGTTGCCAAGTTTTGCATATTTGAAGTCTATGAACTCAGTGTGGCTGAAAAAAAAAAAAAGAACTAAGCAATATTCTGAACGCTCTAAAGGATTAAAATTTGGTGTGATTAAAGTAAACAGCAGCTAGCAATCTAAAGCGTTTCAGACAGAACAGTTCATCTCATTTTATAATAATGTACACGCATGTGAAATCCATTGTTATGAGGGCTGCTGAGAAGAAGTGGAACCCTGGAGTTCTTCACCGCATACTTCTGCAAAGATCTGACATGCATGGAAATAACTCCTTTGAGTGCTCTGAATAAATGAGTTTGATATATCACGAAAGACAAGTAATAACCCAGCCCCAGAAGAGTGATCAACATCAGGAAAAGATAACTGTATGAACAAGTCACGTGTTATTTCATCTCTACTCCTCTCCTAGTTTCACAATTCTCATAGCATCAGCGATCTAGACATTAAAACTGCCATCACAAATAGAAAATTCTCTGCTCGGCACACTACGACACTCTGCTTTGATGTACAATTCTTCAAACGTGCCAGCTAGGCTTGTACCAAGAGGCACACAACTTCCAACCAAATTGTGACTGTCAGGTTACCAAATTTTTTATCAGTTCCTGCAGTTCAGAAATCCAGTAAGAATCCCTTGCTGGTGAGCCCAGGAGAAAGAGAGCTGGAAACTCATTCTGAAGCCTCTGCCCAGCAGATCCTTCACATTATCTTTACATATAAAAAAGGTATTACCATGAAGAAGTCACATCAGCATGAGAACAATTCATGGAGCATGGTAGAAAACGGGGCTAATGGCTCTACAGGACTGAACAGTCCAGAAAAGGGCAAAAGCACCAGGAATGCTCTGCTCAGTGGCAGACAAGGGGCAAAGAGCAGCTGCTTAGAAACCAGAGCATAACTGGGTAAGAAGGAAGAAGGTAAGAAGAAAAATACAGCTAAGCCAAGCTGAAGACCCTTAGCAATCCTCTTGTCACTTGTGGAGAATTGCTCCTGGTGAGCTGACACATCACAGTCCAAGCCATAGCTGCATGACTGTAAAGCAAGCAAGCACATCTTCTTTCTTTATTTATTTAAGGAAAAGGCAAGAAGCTCAAAGAAAGAATAAAAATTAAAAAAAACAACAGCATATGGTTTCTTTAACATAGGAAACTCCACCTTCTCCCCCCCCCCCAACTCTCCACCATATAAAGGTTTTTGATTTTCCAAACAAGCAGCCTCTTCTACTTTGGGAGGATATCAAGTAATGCTTTTCTTCAAAGGAAGAGGAGAGGGAGAACAAAAACAGAAAAAGCAAGAGACCAGAAACTACTTTTTGACAGTTAAACTGCTAAAGAAATCAAAGCAGGAAAGTGTGAACGATGAATGCTTAAAGAGGAAATGCTAAACGTAATACTGACAGTTTCTTACAGCACACTTCTAGCTGCTGAATGAGTTTTTAAAAATACTCAAGAAAACTCCAATTGATTATTTCTGGCAATAAAAGAGCTATTCTTTTTTAGAATTCCTAGTAACAGTACTGACTACAAAAACCCATTAACTTTACAAGTCTCCTGAGTGTCTTTAGTTTTACAAACCTCACTTTGTACTACGGCCTACCCACATTCCATGCCTTTTTTTTTTTAATTTTATTTTTAAGTATTTCTGGTTAAAGTAATCTTACATCTCCTTTTACTACCTCAAAGAGAAAAAAAAATGAAAAAAAACACCACCATTTATACATACTCCACAAAAACTTACAGACAATATCTCTATCACATCCAAAGCACATCCCCATACAATAATTTCTGAATCTTGAGTTTTATAGTGCGAGTGTCTTTGAAACACAAATTAGCTTTTTCACCACAAGACAAAATATACCACGATCTGTACTTTGACTTCCTCTGTTGGGACCCACTACAGCTCAGTATGTGCAATATGAGAAAGACACATAACTATTACCAAGCACGTAACGCTGGAAGCGTTGAGCAGTCTGATCACAGAATTTGACATTTAAGGGTATTTACTATTCCCGTGCTCTTCTGTACAAGCAGACTGCTGCCATAAAGCATATTTATGTAATAAATCAATAAGGCTTCATTCAACTGCAAATACGACCACGGAGCTCTTCCATAGCACAGCAGCGTGACAGTCAGACGCTCTGAAACCCCTAATAAAGAACAAGCTGGGACTACCACTACCATGTTACTGAAGCCTGCAAAATGAGCTGACATTTTATCCTTGCATTTTAAATGGCAGGAATCAGGAAGCATTTAAGACAATCTTTTTGACCACTGGGTGCCACTCTTGTTCTATGTAAGAATAAGCTGCCTGGCATTAACTCAGTTTTGTGTCCCCCCCTACCTTTTTTTTTTTTCTTCTTTTTTGGTCTTTTTCTTGTTTCTTGTGTTGTAAAGTAAGAGGTAAAGGTTTAAGATTTTTTTTCACACGTTTCTGTAAAACACTACCTTTCAAAACCGTTTACGGTTGCTTCTAGTCCGAAGAACACAGTTTTGAGAGAAGTCCTTGCACACAGACCCTTATGGCATACCAAGGTGTTACAGAATACAAAGCTTTAACAGCAATTTTTCTAACTGACCAGGTGTCTGTACCTAACACGTTTACCTTATTTTTTTTTTTCTTTAATGGTACAAACATACACGTAGCTTTATGCAGACAGCAGTAAGGAAGGGTTACTCTACATAGGAGGAGACATTTCCAACTAACACAATGATGTAGTATGCAGAAATGCAGGCCTGCTACAACAGCAGACACCTTAAGAAGGGGAAACACAGGACACGGCATTCAGAAAGACAGTTATGGGATGATAAGAGATGGGAGCACAGGCCTGGCACTGGAGATTCCTGGGCTGCAAAGTATTCACAAATGGTCAGATGAACAACACTGGTTTTAGGGGTAACAAAAAGGCAGGTGTTCAGCCATCTGCAGGAAAGCAGGGCTCAACACGCCTAATGGGTTCTTGGGAACACAAGTCCCATCACTCTGAGCATGCCCCCACCTCATCCTTTACCCCAGCTTTAGTTATCCCATATGGTACGGGACATCCCTTTGGTCCATTTGGGTCAGCTGTCCTGGCTGCATCCCCTCCTAGCTCCTTGTGCACCCCCAGCCTCCTTGCTGGTAGGGCAGCATGAGAAGCATGAAGTCCTTGATCCGTGCATGTCCTGCTCTGCAGCAATTGAAACAGCCATGTGTTATCACCATTATTTCCATCCTAAATCCAAAACACAGCACCATACTAGCTACTGTGAAGAAAATTAACTCTATCCCAGCCAAAGCCAGGACATTAATATATATGTGGCAACATATATGACAAATTTGGCTATAATGTGGTGCTGTGGACCAATGAAAAAAGAAAAAAAAAAAAGATATAAAACCCTATTGACAAAGTGATCCCAAGTGCACCTTACAGTGAAGCCTAAGCCACCACCATCAACTCCTCCCTGCAAAGGAGTGAAGATGCTGACAATTCACTGTTTGAACACCATCATTCATACACAAAGGAGCAGGTGAAGAAAGGTTAAGGAACTAAGAAGTATGCATGTAATAACAACACCTAAAACCATTACTATTTAGCTTCTGTATAGATTTATTCTTCCTGTAATAATTACATTTGAACTACTAATGATTCTTAGATTACACTGCTAATATTTCCATTGTACAATGGAAATATACACTAACAATTAATTCTTGTCTTTATATTTATGGTGAATTTCATCCTTGTCCATAAAACGTGAGTGTAACACTGTCCTTATTTATCAGATCAAAAAAAATCCCATATCAAACTGCATTGCGGACACGTACATGTTAACCACCCTACTGTTTAATCCTATTCCTCACGTTTCGTAGATGGGAACCTGAAGTACAGACTAAAAGTTGGTCACAGAAATTAATTTATTGTTTTAATACCTGCTCATCAGTCCAGCTGAGGAAACAGGAAGGTCAGAACAAGGATATGGTGCCCTGCATATTATCCACTATCCACTTCAGCAAGTTTTAAAATGGCTCAGTTATCTTTCCATTTGGCCTCAAAGTACTGCAGTCACTGAAGCAAACATTAGACAGATGAAAGAATTCTCTAAGTCATACAAAAAGTGTGACTGACTAGGTAGATGCACTAAATTACTTGCAATCCCAGGCATCTTAAAGTTATTATCATTGTATTGCCTACCCTTACTAAATAAATATTAAAGACTTCTGTGTCATTTATTTTATTTGTATCTCAAAACAATACAACTAGAAAACACTTTTCACCATCATGTCACTTCAACAAACAGCCTTTCCCATATCACTATCATTCCACTGCTCTACTCTACAAACTGTTTTGATAACAAAGAAAAATGTTCTACATAGTCACAGTAAGTGTTATGACAGTTTTGATGTCATGATCTGTACAAAATAAAACAGTAAGGTTAATTAAGGAAAATTCTAAAGAATAAACTGTCAATTACGGATTGACAAATTTATACAACAGGAACTTTTCTCTGTTTCTGCATTTAAGCATAAGTACACACATCTTCTAGATTCTAAGAGAGACTGATCTGAATATATCTACGGCTTAGAACAGGCTTTCGTGAGACTATCGCCACAAGACAAAGATTATTAAAAATATAACACTTATTTAACCTCTTTACCACATGTAGTCATATTTATATATCCCTATGCATGTGTACATTAGATTTACAACATAAAAAAGTTTGTATTTCATTTAATAGACTGGGGCAGCAAAGATGGGAAAGTAGCTTTTTAACTGTTTTTAAGGGAAATAATGGGAAACCCAAATAAATCAGTGTGTTTCTAACAGATGCAAGAGCAGCATATTGATATTCAGAGCAGGTCATTTAGGTACATCCCAATAGCTCAGATAGAATGACAGCATGTGCACATCGCTAACATGCTGTTTCAATCAAATATGCTAAGACAGAACCTAACCTTGAACCCTTTCAGAAGAAGGAGAACCTGAACCCTTGCAGTTAAGCAACATTCAATATCTACAAAAACAAACAAGAACTTCCCAGCATAGTTTTAAAATTCAAAATTTAGCTGAACAAGCCTTGATCATTCTGTTTCAAACAGAAATTGCTCCAAGTAGGAGACTGGAACAGACAGCCTCCAAACCTTCCTATGCATGGCAGTGCTGTAAAGCTTTATAAAATACCTGTATTCAGGCTGCCGACTTATAGAATGATCATCCCTTGGCCATCTGTATCCTGATTCATCCTGCAAAGTATACAGAGACAGTTGTTTGAAGCGTATCTCAGCAACAGATGTCAAATACAATGTTTCCAAATGGTACTTATTTACTGCAGAACCAAAGCATTTAGTGAGCTAAGAGAGTATTAATCGTTCACGGAAAGACTTCCTCTCAGTTTATCCACTTGGCCCCACTCCTATTTTCTGCCTCTATCATTGATAAAAAGAAAAACTTTGAAATGACATACCAAAAAAAAACAAAACCTTGTACCTTGTATGGGACAAAAATTTCCAAACCATATAGAGGGGCTCTGATTTTAAAAAATAAATTTCCTCAGTGAAATATAAATTCTCGTCACTAGCTTGGAATTACAGAATTTCAAACATCTGCAATTGGTGGACTCACAGTAATGACCTTTCAAAGTGACCACAAAGTTTGTGTTTGAGTAGCTATTGAAACAAATCAGCATCATGGCAGAATTTAACTAAGTTAACAACTGTGCAAATTAGAATGCTAGGTAGACAACATTCAACAGGCCAAGTGCGAGCACTTGTTATACACAAAGTTTTTGCTATCATTCTTCTTGTCATCCAGGTAACTTCGCACCATGTTACACAGGACTCCCGGCTACTCCTGTTTTCCCAGATCAGACTCTGAGCTCCCCATAGACCTGGACAATGGATCGCTTTCAAGCCCATACAGTAGCTAGGAAACACAAAAAGCAGCGAACGCTTATTACAACATCATCACAGGAGTCTTGGAGGCACAGTAACTGCATAAAAGCATGAAGTAGCAAAACCAGCAATGTTCTGTTTGAAAAAAATATTTTAATTGTTCACCATTCAAACCTTCATAAGACAACAAACATCACAGTCACAGGAGAAGAATCACCTTATGTACACCTCGGTGTGGTGGGCCACTTCTTCGTTCATGGGCAAAACTGCGACCCTCTTCGTAGTCCCTGTACTCAACGTGGCCATAATCGTCATACCGACTGTAACTCCCTTCTCCAGGTCTGTCAAGCAGTGGTGGTTTCTTTGGTACGATGTTTACTACTCGATGGTAATCATCCTAAACCACAAAACAAAATCATTTTGTTTTTAACATCTGGAAGTCTATAGTGAATACACAAGAGTAAAAACATGTTATTTCTAGACAGTGGACTGTGATAATCTCAAAGCTGAAATAAGCACAGGGGAACACCAGAAAAAGTCACGACAGACTGACAGTGGAATAACTTGTATTTAATTGGACACTATTCTGATGCAATCTTTAGGCATTGGAAGTTTAATTACAGAGAGAAAATTCTCAACACAGTTTAAGTTTCTTTTGAAATTTTAAAGCAGTAACGTTAATCTCTACTTCATCATCAACTACATTTTTTAAGCATGAGATACACGTATTTCTCAGAAACTTTTATATTAATTTATGAATGCAATAAAGAAAGTTACATTTGTAATGCCTCTAAAACAAAGAGCCTATTTGAAAATTATTCATTTTCTTAACATCCATAAAGTTTTCTACACTGTGGAAATCGGGGTGAAGACAGTCCTTGTTTCATAGTCTGATTTGATAAGCATCTTCTCAATACCACGCAGCACATGATCTAATGATTTATGTGACAGAGAGTTACAACACTGTTTTTCTTTTAATGCAAGTTTTGGATAGCTTTTTGCTAGACCGCAAAATTAATTTCCTTCTAGTGTATGACATTTCCTTCACATAAAATGTCATACACTATTTACCCATTAAATGGATTCTTTGCTTATTAAGCACAAGTTGTACAATTACAAAAGATACAAACTCAATTTTCAGGAATCAAGAAAATAAAAAGCAAATGGAAATGCAAGACTTTGTCTTTTAAGTCTTCCTCTTTTAACAAGGTATCTTTTCTGTTGGCCTTAAAAATAAGGTATAATTCAAAAGATGTCAATTAGCATGTACAGTCAGGGGGGAGACATTCAAACTAGCTTTTTTTCCTAGCAGCATAAGTCACAAGCTAATGCATCAATAGCTTTTGCAGAAAACGCATTTAGTTCACAAACTACTAAACGTGCAAAAGAAAAAAAGAAGCAAAAATGGAAAAATTTGCTCTGATTTCAGAGACCAGCCATCAGGGTTACTAGAAGGTAATCCAAAATCAGCCTACAGCCATACTGATGCAAAGTATAGACTATATACACATTCCTATGCTGCCAGAATGCCTGATCTACCATTACCTTGTTAAGCATCCTCTACATATATTTTTTGTTTGGTGTCTTACAAAGAAGATATGCTCTGAAGCTAAAAAAAAAAAAAAAAAAAAAAAAAAACCCTCTGTGCTTTAATCTCACCCAGTAGTCCCTACCACCTCAGTTAATGACATTCAGGAGTTAGACAGTTCAAGTCACACCCATTTTGCTTAATTGTGCCAAGCACCCACAACTTTTCGCTGTTTACCAGCATCTGAGAGCATGTGCTCCTACCACAATGTGATGTATAATTAACATCCAGGATTAGATTAGGACACGTCTCTTGCTCTCTCAAACAAGCTGTACTTCATTCTGTATCAATGCTTTGTCTCAGTTCCAACATACTAAGCTATCAGCAAATGCCGAGGATTTTCATAACATTGAGGAATAAATTAATTTCATTTTACTTGCCTGGCATAAAACTAGGTCAGCCCTCTACACGTGGACACACAAACAATGGCACAGGGTTGCATGGACAGAAACTGCCTGCTAATCCTCTTGAACAAGCAGAGTTGTATGAGGAGCTTCATATTCTTCCAGTAAGTGACACTGGATCTTGGTTTGACTAACTACTGTGGGTGCTGCTTTGGTACAGATGCATAGTACTGATGCAATAAATTAGCTTATTCTGATAGTCTCTCTATTCCCACTTACAAACTCATATAATATAAAGCCAGCGCTGAGGTATCTGGTTAACTCTTGCATCAAAAAGATGTGGTGGTTTCACGTCAATATGTAGCTAAGCTCCACTACGCCGCCCTCTCGCTTCTCCACCTCAGCAAAACAAGAGGAGGAAATATAATGTGGGAGAAAAAAAAAGCTCTTAGGTTGAGGTAAGGACAGGGAGCTTGCTCACCGATTACTGACATGGGCAAAACAGACCCAGCATAAGTCAGTAAGGGAGATTAATGTAATTCATTGCCTATTCATAACAGACTAGAGCAGTGAGAACTGAAAGCAAACTGAAAACACCTTCCTCATCCACCATCTTCCACTTCCTCCACATTGCCAAGTGGCGCAGGGGAATGGGGGCTGTGGTCAGTCCCTAGCGCTTCATCTCCGCTGCTCCTTCACGGTCCCTCTCTGCCCCTGCTCCCCGTGGGGTCCCTCCCACAGGATGCCGTCCTTCCCAAACTGAGCCTGCGGGGGCTGCCCACAGGCAGCAGCTCTTCAAGAACTGCTCCCACATGGCTTTGTACCACGGGGTCCATCCCCCAGGAGCAAACTGCTCCAGCACGGGTCCCCCATGGGTGGGCGGCAGCTCCCCCCAGGCCCCCTGCTCCTGCGGGGGCTCTCCATGGGCCGCAGCCTCCTCCAGGCCACATCCACCTGCTCCACCGGGGGCTCCTCCACCCATGGGGGGGCTGCAGTGTGGAGATCTGCTCTGTGTGGGACCCATGGGTTGCAGGGGGACAGCCTGCTCCACCAGGGGCCTCTCCACAGGCTTCAGAGGAACTGCTGCTGTGTGCCTGGAGCACCTCCTGCCACACTGACCTGGGGGGCTGCAGGGCTGCTTCTCTAACGTTTTCACACTCCTTGTTCTCCCAGCTGCTGTTGTACAGCAGTTTGTTTTTTTCTTCCCTTTCCTAAATCTGCTCTTCCAGAGGCCCACCCAGTGTCACTCACTGGCTCAGCTCTGGCCAGTGTCGTGTCCCTTTCAGAGCTGCCTGGAAGCTGGCTCTGACCTGACACGGGGCAGCTCCTGGTACCTCCTCTTACAGACCAACCCTGCAGCCCACGTGCTAGCAAAACCTTGCCATCTAAGTCCAATACAGAAGACTACATCATACATTTTAACTTATAAAATAAAATTCCATAATGCATGTGCCATACTTTGTTACCTGGACATCTCGAAAGATTAATGGAATTCAGAAATGTCACTGCCAAAATGGATAAATTGAATTAGCAATGTGTTAGTCAAGCCAAATATTGATTTTAAAGAAAAAAAATGTGAAAATATATTCTGTCTTTCCTCATATTCTATTACTGATAAATGTAGGGGAGAAGCAGTGGACTAAATAGCCTGTACAAACTTTTCTGCATTTTCAGCAAACTAGAAATCAGATACTTTGTTGTTGCCTGTGAAAAGTATTAAAAATATTTCAGAGCAGCCAAGCACTAATACACTGATCAGTGGAGAAAACAGCATAACTAGTTACCAGTGGTAGCTTGCTTTCTAGAAAACAAGCTGAAAATACAGCAGAGAGAACCCAGAAAGCATGCTAAATTAACTGCATGTAGACAGAAACATTAAAAAGTATCCTTAAAGTTCTATTTAAACCACAATAGCTCAAAATGGCCAAACTGCAAACTGTTTTGTCTAAAGAAGAGACTTCAGACATAGGGGTAAAAAAAAGGAATTTCACCTGATTCTTTGGCAAAGATATTTTCTAAAAGCATTCTGAAGTTATTACACATAAGAATAAGCATAGCCTTTGCATTTGTTTTTACAGACATAACACAGAGAAGTCTCCAGGCCTACAAAGTAAGATTTCCATCTACACCTTTTGGCAAGCATTTTCTTGATAGGACTCCACAAAATAATTTCTTTAGCAAGTGTGTATTTTCAACATTTGCTATAATCATTTGCTTTTATGCCTTAAGCATAGTAATAAAAAGATGCATTGGTGACAAGAACAACATTACAAGTAGTCATTTAACCACCCTTAATCACTTCAAAGATGTATTAATATACAAACAAGTTTCTGTAGAAAAACAAAATACAGTATGGCCTTTGCTTTTCCACGAGTTATGAAAAATCCTATGTTTAATGACACAAAGAATTACACTGGATAAAAAAAAAAAATCACTTTATCAAAACGTAAGTACTCCAAACCACTTTCAATAGATTTGAAAATATGACAAGATTTAAACTGGTAGGCCTCCTACTATCTCTTTACAGATGTATTTGCTAGACTGTTGACTTAAACAAATGAGGAAAGAACTGAACTTGGAGGTCAAGGAGGAAGATGCGAAGGTTTACCAGGAATTAACTCCCTAAATGCTGCCTTTAAGTTACAGGTCACTGTACAGTATAATACTTAAGAAACACAGTATACATAGTATACTTACATCTGGATGAATCCTCGGAGGAAGACGTTCTCTTGGAATTCTTTCATAGTCATATCGCCCTTCAGACCACATTTCATCTCTTCGATATGCCACTAAAGACAATAAAAATTCAACTAGTCAAAACCAGACTTGTTATGAATAGATGAAAAAGCGGTAAGCATAGAAATGACAGATTCTCTGGCTTCTCCCAAGGTATTAAATTATGCACAAGTTCAGTAAAGGACTTTAAAAAAAAAAAAAAATGAGGTCCTTTTAAAAGTAAATCTATCTAGTTATAATTAATAAGGAATTAATTTAAGGCAACTAGAAATCAAGATTCTGGTGGCAATATTGTTCAAAACTTCTGCAGTACCAACAGCCAACATAAACCACCTTTAAGTGTTGAGGGATATAATTTCAAATAGTCAGAAACTGTAGTAAATAAGAGCAAGATCTGTAACAAACTTTTGTTTTAGTTTATATGGAGCTCTGCTATGCACTCTTCACAAAATAACTCAGCATGGGCAAGAACTGGAAATTAGTGAAGTATGCTCAGCATCAATCCTGGGCTTGCAGGTACTATAAACAACCCTACTGAGATTTACACACGGTGCAAATACCAGCTTCAGAAGTAAATTCATACACACATACCTTATAGCAATTCTGATATTTCTGTGCTAAAAAAAAAAAAAGACTTGCGTTTTTAAAATGAGTAAATGAGTTCAACTTCTCTTTATTAGACTGCAGAGCTCCTACTTTCCTATATAATAATTTGGATTGAATTATTTCAATCCAAACCTTGACCTTCAGGAAACAGGATAAAACACGACACATCGTTCAGCTAGCACAAAGGTCTGCTTTGAATACATGAATGATACGTACTCTTCACAAGCAGATTTTTCCTTTTTTAAGCCAGCAAAACACACAAACTCCTTTTTTCAGAAAATGGTGACTTCGAAAGTCAAGATTAATAACTAAAAATATGTGGAAATAAACCATCACCATAAGAGACTCTGCTGTATTAGACAGCACAAACTCAAGGATCTGAAACCTTTCAGATAATTGTAAAGGTTAAAAAAAAAAAACATATAACATATATATATATAACTGAAATTAGTTAAGAAATTGCTAGAATTGCATTTCTTAATTTCTTAATGTTTCCTTTCACAAGGGGTTCTAGCTATTAAAATAATCCATAAGAAAAAGAAATAGGACATATTCAAAAGGAGAAATAAAAAGCATTATCTACCTTCATAAAAGAAAAATACTTAACTGGAAATGGTCTTATGAGGCTACATAAAAATAACGATTCTTCTAGATGCCAAGAATCAACAAGATAAAGGGTTTATTAACTGTAATCAGAGGTAAGCACTGCCAGCTATAAATTTTTGTGAAAAACAATTACTCGCATACTCACTTTTCTGTTAGTTTCAGCAACTGTGCCTCAGAAGACCCATTCAATCACCTAGGAATAGAAAAGAAACTGAAACTAGCAAAAAAAAAAAAAAAAAAAGCATTCAAGCAAGCTCATATGTAAATTTCATGTACGTAAATCAGACATTTAAAGTATAAATCCTTCAACTGCCCGTCACCCATAATCTGTCTGAATTAGTAAAGGGTATTCACTGTACTCGATCAAGAAAGAACATGAACATAAGAATTTACAATACCAACAAAGTATCTGTGACAAATTACTATATGTACAACACTTCCTGAAAACGTTTGAGTTTTATTTCCCTATCACGATCTTTTACTCACTACCTCCAGTATCAGTTTCTCTTCCATTTATTAGCAGAAGTTATTGAAAATTATCAAAACTGCTTTCTTAGAAACACTCAGGAATATATCTAATATATTCACTTAACTTACTTTCATTTAATTGTCTTTCAGTATTAATATGATTAATATTAATTTTATGTTCATTTTGTGTTTGCATTAATATTAATAATGAGAGAAAAATAAGACTCCACTGCATGTGACCAGAGGTTAATGAAAAGTTTGGTTTAACACAGGTTTTGTCTTTAACAGTTGCTTAGCAAATCATTAAGAAGCTCTTTCCCGAATTGTGGGAAGCCCTTCAGAGCCTTCGACCCTTCCCAACAGCATTGATTGATAGAAACTGATCAGAGCATCTTCTTAAAACGCCCCAATTTATAACTTGACCTTAAGTGTGCTCCATAACCGAGACACAAGAGTAGTCTGACGCAGGCAGGAGTATAAATAAAAAGCTGACTGAACCAGCAGAGCTGGGCTGGTACTGGTTTTGGTAAGGGTAAAGCCTGGAGGGTCTGTTGTCCTGGGTCCTTCAGATGGTCTACTCACAACAAACAACTGCTAATTCTGAAACGGTTGCTCACAACAGTTGCATTTGTTGGTCGGGCGCACCCCTCAGAAGCACTTTTCCTGGCGGTTTCACAGTAACTACATCAACTTTTCTTCATTCTCTTCTTTGGTGACTTTACCTAAAGGCTTAACCACATGCCAGGGGCTGGGCAGGCATCAACATGTCTCAGGCAGACTGCGTCCCCTCTTCCTCGTGCCCCCTGGACTGTGGAGGAATGGTTAAGTGAAGTAGGTCATGTGAATGTTGAGCAACTAGGAGGTTGCGAGCTAACAAAGTATCGAACGCAGCTCATATGAGTCTGAGAAAGTACGTAAATGAGTCTGAGAAAGTACGTACGATCTGGGAGGTTTCAGGTACAAGAACATGATATCTGTTGATGGTCTGGGAAAGTACTAACTGTGTTATTTCGGTTGATGGGAGTGAGAAACTAGCTGATAAAATAAAGAAATGCACTAACCAATCATGAGCTTAGCTTTTGCAATATGTATGAGCTAATTATATTGAATTAGATAAAAGACGACTGAGCTATCCAATAAATCGAAGTTCACTGATCACTCATATTGAGCGTCTGTGTCTTCCTTCCGTCAACAACAAATGTCCTCGCAACACTGGACCGTGCCCCATCTGTCCCTACCCAACTCCTCCCTGCCTGCACAGATCTCTTCTTCCTTGCCAAGAGTTACAAGGACAGTAACCGAACACATCTGTACTTGAAATGCACTGGAAGGGACTGAATTAGTGGGGGCAAGACAAAAACCATCACTACAGCAGCAGAGCTGCATGCACCATTTCTCTCCATGCCTCACCACTGGTGCTTTATGCCTGGATGCTCCGTGCTGCCAGCCCCCACCTCCAAAGCACCTCCTGCACACAAGCGGACACCAGCCCTTGGTGGAGACCCTCACTCGGCTTCCAGACCAGAAGGGACATTGGCAACGGGATGAAGACAGTACCTGGTGGCTTTTAAGGGATGTTGTTTGCTTTGTGGGCTGTTTTTTGTTTGTTTGTTTGTTTTGATTGGGTTTGTGTTGGTTTCTTTTTCTGTTTGCATTTTGGCCAATCCAGCAACATCTGTGCCCTGCCGCCTGGAACAGTTACTGAAATTGTTAACCGAACACAGTGTTCAAGAAGCAACGCGTCAGAAAAATGCCATTAAAGCAGGATGCAAGCTTTCACACCACGCTGCTCTGCCAGTTAAGCCACCTCCAACATCGCACTACATAACATTGACAGCAGGCACTGGCATTCACAGACATGCTGGTTGCTTCGTGGCTGAGAAACACACTGCCACCTCCATCACTGCTGTGGGACCATACTGCAGCTGGCAAGCATTATCACTACCATTTTGACCAAAAAAAAAGGAAAAAAGGCAGAATATGCCACCACAAAAGTCAATAGACTGAAGGAAAAAAAAATACATACACAATTTTATCAGACAAGAAATTAACAGAAAGAAAAGAAAGAATGGAGAAGGGAAGAGGGAAGGAAAATCTCAGACGTGAGATTTTGCAATTTGAGGAATGGAAAAAAATAATCAGACAGAATCAATTATAATGTACATTGTCCAGAATGCTGGTAATGACGAAAGGCAGAAAAACAATTTTATAGGGAAGACTAAAACCACAGTTTTTAAGCTGAGACCACTGAAATAAAGTGAGGATGCTTGTGAAAATACCAGAAGAAAAAAAAAAAATGCTTGGAGAGAGGAAAGCACTTTTTCCATCACCTTGAACCCATTTCATCTGGTTCTATAGAAAAAACTTCAATTTCTTAAATGATGTGACTTAATCAGGGCACAGCTTTAATAACAACCACGAAGTGTCAAAACTTTTAGGATCAATATGAGAATATTTCATTAAGGAGGATTCAAAAGATCAAAGCTTAAGATCTACCTGCTCTCTCAGTAAAGTTGCTCTAAAACAAAGATTAAAAAAATATGTAACTATTTTTGTTACACCTAACCCCACTATCACTGATGCTATTTTTTATTAGCACGTACACCAAAAGTGGTTGGTATTTCTTCAACATCATGAGCCATAATGCCCTGCTACATTAATTTAATCAACCTCTTCCTCATTTTTGGTCAAAGGTGACTGTTTTCCCTAAAGCAAATTCCTTATTTTCTCAAATGATGACACTTTAGCGCACACAGAAGCCATTCTATTAATGCAGCACAAGCTGCTCTGCTGTGGCCAGCTGCCAAAATTGGCTTTGCTCTGATTATCACAGCACTACGTCTTCCTTTACGCTCGTGTAACAGATGTAATACAAAAAGGTTTTCTTCATTATGCAGATTACACAGCTCACTTAAACATCAGATTTTTGCACAACTGGGTTTTCTTTGTCAATCTTTTTTTTTTTTTCCTGAGGAACATTAACACATTAAAAATACTAACATACTGAAGAACACTTCAGTATTCTGCAATATTTTGTACATAATTCTTGTCTGTTTACACTTACTTGAGACATCAATTTTCATCACTGCTAGAAATACCTACTTCATCACCGCCTGTAATTTTCCAGTGCGTGCTATCAACCTTCCACAGAATCTACATTTTTGTCCCAAAAACGTGCAGCTTTCTTACCCAGCTGGCTACATTTTGCCATATGCAAACAGGAGTCCAAGGGCAAACAACTGCGCTCTTTCTGATGCTACTGGGACACGCCTGGTTTTGTACTATTACTGTGACAAACCACAGCAATTGGCAAACGTAGGCCAGTTTTGTCCCGCCTACGCCTTGCAAAGCTCTCAGAAAACATCTTGGATGATCTGGTAAGAGTAAGACCTAGGAAGGGCCCTCAGGGAATTGTAAATTCAGCAGACATATCATGGCCAATTTCACAACAGTGAGCCATTGCTGCCTTGAGGACAGGAACAAAGAGACACAATGAAGCTTTTTTTTCCAACCCTTAAAGGCCATATTTGACAGTGCTGCAAACCTATCTGCCATCTCCTAACTAGACAGGAAGGAGGCTAGAGAAAACTGAGTTTGGGACAAAAGCAGCCTTCTCCTCCTCTCCCCATACTTGGGGCAGGCTGAAAATACTGATTAGACCTCTACTGGCAACACGAAACATCAGAAGTGTAAGAGCAGAGGGGAAAAAAGTCAGCATGACAGTAAATAAAATACTGGGAGGAGAGCACTGTGAAAAAGCAGGGTTACAGAGAGAACCCATGTCTACCTAAAAACAAGTATTAGGCCAAAAGATTTTCAAAGGCAATTAGAAGCATGCCTGAAATAAGTCCAGGCATGTCCCACGTAGGTGGGACACAACTAACTTGAAGTAAGAGGCTTTCTTCCAATCTTTCTTAACAAGTTTACAATGGTTTTGACAGAAAATAAGGGTTTAAAAGAAAATATTAAAAAAAAAATTAAGAAGGCACTGATGGCAAAAGTCAGATCATCTCCACACTCAAAAGGAAAATAAAAAAACAGAAGTTGAATAAAATTATCAGCAACATGGGCCTTCCAATGAGCATCTGAAACCTCAACAGTTCAGCTTTCTAATGGTATCACTCTAATATATCAACAGGAGTGAGAAAAATTGAGATAATGCTTTGGGAGTTTATATTAACATAGAGATACATGTATTAGCGGTTATATTTATGTGAACAGCCGCAGTTACCAACATCTCATCCTTCATCAGTGTCAATGCCATCGAAAAATAAGCTGCAATGGGACCACTAGGCTGCTGACACAAACAGCTGTACCTCTGTGGTGCCTTTCCATCTTGTGGCACGAACAATTTGGTAACAAGACATGCCAGCTCACCACACTGCTGCTGTAGCAGGCCAAGACTTTGATGTTTTTAACATTTATCTATGAAAGTCTTAACAGATGCTGAATATTTCAGCTAGGCAGGATCAATACCTCAAACTCTACTCATCGCTTGCACAGGTGGTGTGCGCTTCCACATCTTTTTATGTCCTTCCTGCACAGCTTTTGCTCTCCTGAAGTCCTGAACACCTTGGATTAAAATATAAATATAAATATATATATATGTATTATAAGACTATCCATCAGAAGTCTAACCCAGGGCAAAGTAGGTTCACTTAAAGAGCATGAAGGCAGTGAAAACCTAAGTGTTGCAATACTCATAGGAGTTTAAATATATTAGGGGATGCTCCCCTGTTAAGCTAAGTGTAAGGACCTGTTTTAGAGCTGCTATGTGCCACATTTAGGTCCTGTTTAGCCCTCCCAAACCATAAATAAGGAAAAGCCGGATCCATGCTCCGACCCTAAGGCACACCCCCACAGCCATGGGGCTCGCCCCCCCCCCCCAAGCGCTCGTTAGCGGCCGCTGGGGACTCATCGCCTCCCGGCATTACCCCGAGCAGCAGGACGAGAACCGAAACCCCAAACCTGCCGCACGTGGGCTTTGTAAACCTCATGTATGCATATGCGTGTGTGCGCGTTTAAGATACCTTAAACACATCCTAAATACGTACACAGGTACATAGGCAGGTCCTACACACGCGTGTATTTAGGACCGTGGCCGCGGTTCCGCCTCTCCCCCCAGCGGACACTGCGGGACCCCCCCCATGAGGCCGGGGCAGCGCCGGCCCCCGGGAGGCTCCGCGGGCGCTCCCCGCACCCCCGGCCCGGCCGCTCCCGGCCCCGCTCACCCTCCTGCCGCCTCCGCAGCCCCCCGCGGGCCCCGCCGCCTTCCCCCTCTCCGCAGGCGCCCCCGGAAGCGGCCGCCTCGGCTCCCGCAGGCGGCGCTCGGCGCCCCGCGTCAGCGGAAGGGCCGCGCCGGGCTGCGCCGGGCCGGGCTGCCCTAAGATGGCCGCCCGCGAGGGCTGAGCGCCGCCCCGCCGGGAGCCGCCGGGGAGCCGCCAAGGGTGAGGGGGGTGCGGGGGGCGAGGAGGGGACGGGGTCTCTGCTGGGGTCCCTGGGGGGTCCTGGGGGGTCCTGGGGAGGCGGGCGGGGTGTTTGGGGCTCCGTTTACCTGCCTGTGAGCCCGCGGAGGGGTTGTGTTGTGGTGTGTAAGGGGCTGCGTGGGGATAAAGCGGGCTCGGCGCTGGTGGGTCGTGACGCGGCTCTCGTGTCGGGAGCGGGTGCAGCCCGGTGTGGGGGCAGAGAGGGGATTAATTCGGTTTCGGGCACTCAAAGGTTGGTTGGGGCTGGAAGGGGCCTCAAAGCCCACCCAGCTCCAGCCCCCTGCCATGGCAGGGACACCTCCCAGCAGCCCGGGGTGCCCAAAGCTCCATCCAGCCTGGCCTTGGGCACCTCAGGGATGGGGCACCCACAGGACTAACAGGGGACTTCTCTTCCCTCCCTTCCCACAGGCGTGTCATTATAAGCCTGAGCCAAGTTACTACCAGAAGTAATGGTTTCTTGATTAGGTTCTAAATTCTGTTGGTGCTCTTAAATTATTAACAAAACATGGCACTTTAAGCATCAAGATAGAAGAACTGAAGTTGATTGGCCTGAGCAATCGCATCTGGAGTGATTTATCCACAAATTTATACATTTTTAATTCATTAAACCACATATCTGACCTTACTGATGTGTATTTAAAACCAACAAGTAAAACATTTGTGTGTAAGTTGCAATGTTGGTGTTAAGTCCTGAAAGTGTCGGTGCATTCAGACTCCACTTGATGCTTCAGAGGCATCTGAACCATTTTGGAGGTGCCCTTGTAAGTCCTGGGATGGAGCAGAAAAAATGGTAACTGTAATTAATCATTGTCTTTTCTTCTGGTGCTCTCAACATGAGTGATGGACACTGCATGAAGTATATCGGAGTCAAGCAAAGCACACTTGAGCACCCAACGTATTTTGCAGGAGACCCAATCGCTAGTGACAGATGGCTCTTGTCAGGGAATGGCTTCTTTGAATTGTTGGCAAAGGCAAAAAAGACTGGATTCCACAAGTCATAGTCATGATAGACAACCTCATCCTGAAAGTTAATATGTGAAAATAATAAATGAAGAAAGCATTAATATTGCAGAGAGGCTGTTAGATTAATGGGGGTTCTGCTAGACCCCATGGAGATGATGTGCTGGATTCCAGCTGATGCTTTAAAGATAAGTAACCAAGAAATACCTTGAAGATCGGGGAAACCACATAAAAGCATTCACTAGAAAACAGAAATGTTTTGATTTGTTGACGGGCTCTAGAGGGATATAGAAGTCAGGTTGTGTGTAGCTCAGAGAGTCCCCCGCGTCAAGTAGAAAGCTCAGATGCTCATTTTGGTTTTTATATTTATTTAGTTATTTATTATCTTAGCCTGTGTAGTGAAATCCTGGAGAGTAGAGAGACTGGTGAGCAAGGAAAAAGAATGTGATGAAAATGTTAAACTTGTGTCCAGCTGTTTTATGAAATTAGAAATTTCCCAAAGTAAAAAGACTCCGAGCCTTAGGATAGAGGAGTTTCTCATCTAGAGAGTTAAAGCTAGAATTGGCTGTTTTTTACATCCTTCTTTCCCAAAAGCTGGTGAAACTGGTATGGCAAGGTTGGCAAAAAACAAAAAACTATTGTTTGTATCCCTGTAATCGCTTCATGGTGGTTTATTTAAAAAAAAAATAAAGAAGGCAATGTTTTGTTAATGTTTATGGGAGTGGAAAGAATTGTGGTTGTAGTTGGATCTACAGTTGCATTTAGACCATTGTATTCACACAGATGGCCAGAAATCTGCATTTTTAACATGCTCGAGCTTTTTGAGAGACTGATTTTGGGAAAATCATAAAGTTTTGCAGTGACCCCAACAACTTAGACATTAAAAGTCAGATGACTGAAGCACCCACACGGGGGTCCTGAATGATACGGATTGCTACCATTATTTGGGCAGTCAGAACTGCAGCACTACTTCAGTTAAATTTGTCCAGGGGACTGTTTTCTGCTGTTTTCTCTGCTGTTGCAAAATATTGGTGTTGTACCATAATGCAGCACTGGGGTAGCCCTTACCACGTCCTCTGTGTTGTGCTGGATGTCTGCATTCCTGCGCTTGAGCCACCTCTCTGTACGGCGCCTCGCCGAGTCGGTTTGGTTGGGCTTGTCAAGGATACCAATGCCAAGCAGCGAGGAATTTGGGGTAATGAATCAAGTCTGCATAACACCAGATGCAGTACGTGGCCTTTGTTGCAAATTTATTCTGTTTTCGTTTGCTTAACCTTTATGTTGCCATTTCTGCTCATGCCAAAAAACACAGTCTCTGAACGTGGAAAAACTCAAAATTTGATCACTTAGAAACCGCCGCTTAAACGAGTTGTGAGACACTAAACTTGTCAGAAAAAAGAAGCAAAATGCATGGATAATCAGTGTCTACTGGGAGTATTAGGCCTTCAGATGACTGAATCATGAAATGCCAAAAAAAAAAAAAAAAAGCACCAATGGATTAGGGTATGACATTAATTTCTGTGCTGACAATTGACCCTTGCATCTGATCAAACTCCCTACCTGGAAAGTCCTCTAAGGCGCTGCGTCTGTTCTATGATGGGTGTTGATTTCTTTAGTTTCTTTCATCCCTTCAACAGCCTTTGCATTTTAAATTGAATTGGTCTTGCTGAAGAAATGGCTCGAGCCTCAGTGAAGGAGGCAGCTGGGAATCAGTGAGGGGTACCAAGAAGCAGGAATAAGGCTACAGGAAACTGGCTAAGCAGGTATTAATCATGGAATCATTAAGGTTGGAAAAGACCTCTGAGATCATCTGGTCCAACCAATGTCACCCACTAAATGTCACCCACTAAACCATGTCCCTAAGTGCCATGTCCAACCTTTCCTTGAACACCCCCAGGGACGGTGGGCTGCATACGGAAGATTTTTGCTGTGCTTTTTGGTGTGTTCTCTCATAAGGGCTGTGTTTTATTCTGATCTTGCATTTTACCCATTTTTGCACCAAGCCTTACCTACAGGATGAATCAGAAGGAAGAAGTGCTTTGCACAGACTTTAGTGCCACTTCAGTTTTTTGGGAAAAGTCCAAACATGAGGAAAAACACAGCCTGTTCTCTTTCAAGTTAGTTCAGTTATTCCTTACCTCATATTAGATTATGTGTATGCAGTTTTCAGATGGGATGTTTAGGATGTTTTTGAATGGGTTCACTGATTCTAGCTATAGTCTTAGCTACTTAGGCTCAAGAACTTAGGATAGGAAGGAAATTGGCACTGAGATTTCCCTGGCCAGGAGCAGGGGAGATGCCATCCGTAACCAGCACTGGAAATCTCCAGTTCCAGAGCACCACAGAAGCATGAGTAATGGATACAAGAGGAAATACATGCTGCTTTAACAGATGAGATACACTGCCTTGGCGTTAAAAAGTGTCTTTTTTTTTTTTTTTCCTTCCTTAACCAAAAGTGGTTTATTCTATGTTGAATGCAGCTGAGCTGAAACTAGTATGAAGAATCAAATCATGTAGGTACTTGTCCAAAGGTTATTAATATCACATATTAGCCAGAACATTCAGTAAATGGAGATGGAGGCTTACTTCAAGTACACAAACCCATCAGGTTTTTTTTCATGGCTTACTGATCAACTAGGACAAAGAAAAAATATGCTTTGAATGCAGGGGAGAGGGAAGAACACGAGGGCAAACACTGATTTCATGTAAAATGCTAAAAAGGAAATGAAAGCTATGCTTTATTGCAACTTTGTCATGACCATCTGGGCTGTGTTTAAAAGAACAATTTGGGGGAGAAAAAATCGCACAACTGCTTTTCAATTTCTCTTGTTTTGGATATAGTTTAACTCTTCTCTCTTTCTCCTTTCATCAGAAAAATGAGTGGTGGCTTGGCACCAAGCAAAAGCACCGTGTATGTGTCCAATTTACCCTTTGCTCTGACCAACAACGATCTATACAGGGTAAGTTTTTAAGAACACTACTGTTCAGACTAAACCAATTGGCAACAATTTGGAGTGCAAATATAATATTGATGTACGTCTCTTAGAAGAGTTTGTCTTGATAAATTTGTTACCAATGGCATAGAATTGTCTATTGTTAAATCTTTCTATTTTGTTCTGTTTTTCAGATTTTTTCAAAGTATGGGAAAGTTGTCAAGTAAGTGATCTGATATGGCCTGCTATTTTTGTAGCTTTCTTAAATATTTAATGTCTTTGATTCACTGGCATGTCTTGTGCTTTTTATAATTTAAGCCTTAAATGTGTAACTATTGCAGGCCTGTTCATTTTTAATAAAGTATAAATTTAACAGCTGGGAGTTCTTGCAGTTGCACACATGCTGTAGGAATATTTGTCTTGCAGACGAGTGCTGTTTTGTTAACAGCTTCTCAAGAGCAAGTACAATGCTACCGTGTACCAGAGATCTTTTCTCTCAAGTAGTTGAAGCAATATTCTTCTAGTCAGTGTTGTTCTCTTTCCTTCACCTCAGCCACAGGTGAATACTTGTAGGAGTGGGAGGTTTTAAATACATGAATGAGATGTCACAGATCCCACAGCCAGTTCCCATTATTGCAATGTACAGTTCCTGTTTGTGGTTCCAGGGGGATTTGTTATTGTGACTGTTTAGTGCTACATTTAAGATCAGACATAAATCAGACATAATCAGACATAAGATCATACTCTTAATATGTGGGATATTCATGAAAGATTATTGCGAATACCCATCTATGTGTTGAAATGATAGAAATAAATGTCATGGTAAGGAATATGCTTTTTGTTTGGTTGGTTTTGGTTGTTTTTTTTTTGCTTGTTTGTTTGTTCGTTTGTTTTTTGTTTGTTTTTTTTTAGCTGCTCAGAATAACAAAACTCTAGACTTCAGTCTTCAATCAAGTAAATATCTGCTGTAACCTCTGGTGGCCACTGTAATGATTTCTGATATTTAGAGCTAAGTTCAAAGTTTTTGAAGTTGCCGTAGGGTGTTTCAGGTGACAAAATAGCAGGAAATGCCAATCAGACCACAACTTCAGGAAAACATGCATGAGAGGAAAAACCCTTACGTAGGGCTCTGACAGACACAGTGACCAGTGAAACAGGGCAGCTGCACTCTTTGTTTGCAGGCTGGGGGTATCTGACCTGTTTTAGTTCATCGCTGAACTACTAATTTAGAAAAATCCCAAGCCAAAGGTTGTAGTATCACTGGTGCTTAATAGCTGTTGACAGACCTGTTCTCCATAAATTGGTCGCTTTTGACTTCCCTTTTGACAATCCTTTGGTAAGGAGTTCCACAATCTAAATGTACCTGTGCTCTGTGTGTGTAGGGAGTAGGGGTCTTCTACCTTGGCTTTTGAACTTGTTTGGATAGGAAGATGGGAATTGCATGAAGTATTGACTGTATAATACATTGCTTACTTTAAACATGTTATAGCTGCATGCATTCTCTTTCTCATTATCAGTAGTTTCTAGTGTTTTATTTGCTTGTTTTGGCTACCATACACAACAGAAATGGTGTTTTCAGATGCCTGTGCTGAAGAAATCCTGTGCTGCATGCTTTATGAAAGTCAGTGATTTAGAACTTGCTACTCTGCATAGTTGCTGTTTTCCTTAACCTGTACCTTATTTCACAAAAATCTCACTTACTGATACCTAATTTTTCTTGACATTTTGTCTAGTAACTGCCAGATTAAACCAAGTGCAGACTCACAGAATACCGTGTGTATACGATACTACCACGACTACTTTTGTATTTAGCAAAATTTGCTACACAATTCTTTGCAAGCTCACCTGCCTCTAAACAGTGCAGATACTATGGGAGACTACTGGTGTTCCCATTTCAGTGTGAAACCTGATCCTTGTTAGCCTCAGTTTCCTATTCCTAGCTAGTTATTAATTCCTAAGAAAAATCTGTTCAAATATTAGCTTGATTTCTGGAGATTCTTCTGCCCTCTGATTAAAGTCAGTTTAAACAAGCTTTAATGGGTTTTTCTTGAGGTGTGACTTGACTAGGCAAAATCATGCTGCCTTTTCTTCTTCCTTACTACATTTCTCATCCCAATATATCCTATTATGACTTTAACTCATTTGCTGAGGTTTCATGCAAACTCATTCTTCCTACAGTGGCAGATATAGGAAGGAGTCTATTCTCTTAGTTTTTAATGTGTGCTTTTATTTTTACATACCTGCCAACTGCCATCCTGTTTCCCACTGATGTTTTCTAGGACAGAATACAATTGACATAAGATTGAAAGGACTGAGGTTGGGTGGGTTCTTTACCTCTAGTCATTCTGTGGATTTTACTGGGTAAAAATCTTTCTTAAATTTCCAGATGTGCTACTACAGCTGTTATTTTTAAGGTTACTTCATGTCGTGTAAAATAACACATGCATCCGTAACCTTCTTGGACTCCAGTTGGAGATACTTCCAGAACAATACAGTGAAATAGCTTAGCTGGTTAGTCCTACAGAGAAGTACAACTCTGGATGCAGTTCAGTACACTGCTTTTTCAGCAATTACAGCAATGGTCAAGATTGGTCCCAGATTTTTAAGTTCACCTCCAGTGAGTATTTTTCCCTCCAGGTTACATTGTCTACAAATGGAGTGTGTTCTCCTTTCTTCAAGTTGTTCAAGAAATAAGCATGATACTGGACTGGAATGATGTCGAAAGACTCCATGTACTTTTTTTAGATAATCTCTGCTGTACCTCCAAGCACAGGCTCTGGTTAGCTGTTCCTTTGTATTGCTTTTTAATGAGCCTTTCCATAGTTACTTATACTTTATTTTCTTTTGGCTATATAGCAAACTAAGATCCCACTGAGATCTTTCTGGAAAAAATGTCTCTAAAACAATTTAAGCATACCAATAATGTGGTTATATGTTTTCAGAGTTACTATTATGAAAGACAAAGACACCAGGAAGAGCAAAGGAGTTGCCTTTATTTTGTTTTTGGATAAAGAATCTGCACAGAACTGTTCTCGGGCACTTAATAACAAACAAGTAAGTAATGGAAAGTTGTTATGACAGGAAGGTTGGGTTTACAATTCCTAAGTATTTACTTTTATTTTTTCTATTTTCTGTAGCTGTTTGGAAGAGTAATAAAAGCAAGTATTGCCATTGATAATGGAAGAGCAGCAGAATTCATTCGCAGACGCAACTACTTTGATAAGTCAAAGTGTTATGAATGTGGGGTGAGTAAAACCAAAAGTAAAGCAACATATTCCATCTTTCAACTTTCAGCTTATTTGTTCTGTTTTGCCATTGCTAATCCTACCCAGGGCGTTAAAATACGTTTTGCTGTTGATATTATCAACTTGCAGAGCAGTTGTGCCATTTTCAAGAATGATAGTACCCTTTTTGCATTTTATTTCGGATTTTTGGGGTGGAGAAGAATGTTTTTATAATACCTGCTTAACATGCTGATGAGCAGACAGAGCTGAGTAGTAGTATAATGCTGTTTGAGAAGGAAAACCCCTTAATTTTTGCTTCAAAATACCTGGTTTTTCTCTACCTTTGGAAATAATAAATGTTGGATACAGCTCTTTTTACACGGAACAAGTGTTCTTTGAGTTTCAGGCAACTCCTCGTTTCTCCTGAACACAATAACATAGGCATTTGAGATTTGGATTTTATTTAACATCAAAGGCAAACTTGATTTATATTCATAACATTTTTGAGAGCAAATATGTTGACTCAGACATATTTCTTAAACTGCTAATGCTGAGGTTTATATCTTGTCTTGAACATAAACCATGCTGTAGCGTATTTCGATGTTGCAGCAGCCAAAGAAAATCTGCTTTACTCTTAGCTTGTTCTGTATTTGCAGTTAAACATGCATATCACCACCGATCTCTTTGTTTCCATGGCAAGCTAATAAAGAAGAGTTTGTCTTCTGTGTGCTTATTCAGCATTCCATTTATCTTGTTAATTGTTTCCATTTTTTTTCCCCATGAACTGTCTTCCATTAACTTCCCTCATGATATGTTTCAACGTGTAGTGGTTGGAAATGATTTTTGTTAACTAATATTTCTTTTTCTACAAGGAAGCAGGACACTTAAGTTATGCTTGTCCTAAAAATATGCTGGGAGAGCGGGAGCCACCAAAGAAAAAAGAAAAGAAAAAGAGAAAGAAAGTAGTTGAACCAGAAGAAATGTATGTATTTATTTCCATATCAGTACTTCACTTAAGCAGCTTTTTCATACCAAACACTTAAAATAAAGATCTCTGTATTTTTGTCTCTCTGCACAATGAAGTGAGGAGGAGGAAGAAAGTGAAGAGGAAGGAGAAGACCCTGCTCTAGACAGCCTCAGCCAGGCCATAGCTGTCCAGGTACAAAATTGAAGTATTGCTTATTTATTTCTAAGTGGAACTTCTTTCAAGCTTCTTCTCAAAAACAATCTTACAGTCTCTAAGATACACTTTTAAATCTGTCTGTTCTGTAGCACTTAGGGCACTCTTGCCAGACAATAGCTGGTGACTATAGTTGGGTTCTTCATATGACAGGCATGTTCAGTCCTTTTTTTTGTTTCAATGCTTCACTATTGCTGTGTTTTTGAATTGCACTTCTTTCTTTCTTTCAAGCTTCTTTGCCGCTTAGTTCCCTGTCATCTCTGCTGTGATGTTCCATTAGGTTTTTGATCCACAAATCCCTCTTTATTCTGATAACTGACCATCTGGAAAAACAGTTATGCATAAATGAACAGGTACATCCTCTGCTCTCACTCACTAGAATATCCTTGAACAACACCTATTTCTGGAGCACTTCCTTTGCCTAATACAGCCTATTGCTGTCTCTAATAGAACTATGAAACTTTCCTCTCAAAACGTATTTATTCCAGTTTTTGTTATGTAGATAGGTAGTCTGACAGCTATACTACTGTCTTCTTCAATACTTCTTTACAGGCTTTCACTTCACTACACATAGCAAGCCTGAACTGATGTTCAGATTTCATGGCTCCCCAGTCCCCAGCTGTTCCTTGCATACCCCCACTGCCTAAAAACTCCTCAGAGTTTTTAAGATAACTTTGTCCTGAATATGACTTTACTTCAGGTAAGTCATATTCATAGTCTGAAACAAAAATGATGCAAATCTGCATGATTATTCCCCCCACCCACATCCCAAAGAAACTCCACAATTACAAATAAAACCTCTAAATGTAAAGAAAGCAGGAAATATTCCAATTTTTCGTCACAATCTAAAGATTTTAAGTGGGATAGCATGCTTCCTAGTAAAAATAGGAAACATCTATTTCAACCTTTAGTTGAATAACCTTCATATCTCTGAAGACGTTCATTCCATGAATAAGTGACTGCAAAAGGCAACAGATGGAAGACTTCTTAGTGGAACAAAGCTGACTCAAAAATGTCAACTTCAAATTCATTGCATCCTTCGCTTGAAATCTCAGCTACTTTATAGTTCTGTCAGTTTACTGTGTGTGTACAGTTCATCTCTTTGAAAACAGAGGGTACTCTGTGTGGTCTGCATCGGTGCAGAAGACTTTTACCATCAGCATGTAAGAGCTGCTTTCAGAAATGTTTTTTAGTGCATTCAGCACACAGTTTATCTGGAAATGGAGTTGAACCCTCTGAATTCTTTAACTCGTTAAATAATTCAAAGCCGATTAGTAATTAAGATGCATTACTAATAACAATGCTAATTTTTTTAATACTAATACTTCTTCCATTGTAGCAAGCCAAAATTGAGGAAGAACAACAAAGATGGACACAGACTGCAGGGGAATCTTCCATTTCAGATGACTCAAAACGTCCACGGATTAAGAAAAGTGCTTATTTCAGTGATGAGGAAGAACTTAGTGATTAAAATAATATTGTTTTATATGCATATATATAATATATACAGTGTACATTTTGTAAAGTGCAACAAAGTTATCTGTAATACATGTTTTTCTTGGTGTTGAAGACACTGAAAATCATGTTGCAGTTCTACCCTCCCAGCTGAACCTCTTGTTTTTTGATCTCTCTCTCTCTTTTTCTCTCCCTTCCCCTAACCCCCTTTCTGCCCTCAAGGCAGCTTTTTACAAAAGTGATGTGTTTCTATGCTTAAATCCAGAAAAATATCAGGGAGAATGCTTCCTGCAGGTAGTACCTAGACCTGAAATGGGAGTAAAATCTTACATTAGAGGATTTCTTAAGAGTTTTCCTAAGAGGACTTCCTCTTAGATGACTGTTAGCACCTCTGATGCTTTATTAGTCCATTTATTGTCTCTTTGGAAGCAGTGCTTTAGTAGCGTATGAATAATCTTGCACTAGCTCTCTGCCTAGGGTTGAATTTCATCCTTAACTGCTGTACTAGCCTTTTAATTCTTCGTGCAGTAATATAATAAATTCCTGTTACATAAATTTGGTCTGTGAAATCATTTTAAACAGTATCTCTGTTTTCCAAAATTATATTAAGATGCTCTTCTGTTTTATGTACAGTTTCAGTAATTTGCTGTACATTTCTTTATTATCTTATAGCCTATATTTAATGTAGACTTTGTAGGAGATACAAATTAGAAGTGATATGGTGGTGATATGGTGATTAGGTCACTCTTAAAATCTTAATTTATTTTTTTTTTTAAAGAATAATAGTTTTGTTGCTCTTGAATTAAAAACAAGAATGGCCATATGTTTTAAAAATGGGTGTGTCCATATGCTTTGATATTCTCTAATCTGATATTTAAAGCCTCCCACAGTGACAGGGGCTTACGCTGAGCTGTTTGTTCCTCCTGACAGCAGTTTGCGTGCCTACCATGGTAGTTTTAAATATATTTGTATCAAGCACAGATCTCAGTGCTATCTAATATTCTTAGGCATCTGAATCTGCTGCAAAACCCAAAGGGCACAAAGTTCCCTCTGTGCCTGAAAAGCAGCTTTAATGTATACTTGGAACTGTCAGAGTCTCTAAGTGAGGTGTGTTGGTGCCCATTTCTCACCTAAAGCTGTTCCAGTCTTAAATAGGGTGTCCATGTGTAAATCTCTGTAGGATTCTAGTCACCTTCCTGTGACTACATCTAAAAAGCTACATAGATGCATCAGGATCAGTCCAGAGCCCTGCTCGAGCGATCACTCCCAAAAACACAGACACATGGTGATGGCAGTAACCTTTTTATATTCGCCACTTTGTGTAGTCAAACTTCTCATTTTTAGGAGACACAATATAAAACACATTCACACTTTCACACTTGGAAAAAGAGACCATCTGGCCTCTGTTTCTATTTTCAGCTCTTCTTGTTGCTCATCAGGACTTGGTTTTCTTCCAAATATAGAAAATGTAAATCCAAATATACCATTACATATTTTTAGCTAATGCCAATTTACATTCAGATATATAGCTGACTATTTTAGTATGTGCAAACAAACAAGCCACACATGCGTACACCCTTTAAGTAAATATAAAGCAGCTACATTCAGAAGGTCATCCTAGGGTCTTCTGCTGATAGAGAAGTTCAGAAATGAGAATAAGGTAATCAAATCAAAGATTTGTCTGCACAAGCTGTACAGTCCATGGAGGTGGGAAAAATATTGGGCTTTATGCTTAGAAAGGTCTTGGACTTTGCAGTCCTGGGAGTGTTTTTAAGACTTATTTTGTGACTTTCTGCTGAAAGCACAAAATATTCAGGATGGTTAAATCTAAAGCTTCCTTCACAGGATTTTAGAAAGATCTCTTGATGCTAAGTACTGAAGTGGTGCTGAAGTGGCAGGTGCAACTTAATGTTAACAAATGCAGATAGCTGCACATCGTGTTTAATAATGAAAGCTATAATAGTTCAGATTGTGGAGTTCTAAGCTCTGCTAATGAAAAAAAAATTGCTGCTAGCTTAATTCTTTCTAAATGGTAATCTACGGCCAAACTGTAGACAAAAAAAAATAATAAAAAAATAATTTGGGGAAAAAAGAAGAAATGGAGAGTAAAACAAATCAAAAAACATACTATGCTGCTACTAAAAATCAGGGTGTGTGTACTTCTCCAATACTATGTTCAATGCTGTTTTGCAAAAAATATAGAAAACCAAAGCATGGCAAAGGACCAGGCTGACATTGTCCATAACTTTGATTTGGGAATGTTTGATGGCTTGTAAGAGTTATGTAGTCAATGAAGTGATCAGGCAGCGAGTTCCAACAAACGTATTTCATTACTCTCTGCAATCTAGTAATGGATTTCATTGCTGTGGGACTTTTTCAGGGTCATAAGCTTAAAAGGATTAGACTTATACGTAGAAGGTGATAGTTACTCAAAATTGTTAGCTTAACTGCAGTCTCCGCTCAGAAATATCCTAAATGACTGACTACCTGTCACTATAAAATAGAGGGAGAGATTAACAGCCTAGGAGTGCTTTATTCTTACATACTTTTCCGTTGTTTCCTATTTGCTACTGGTCCCTTGTCAGAAAGAATAAACCAAAACTGACCTTTGTTCTGACCTAATACGGTACTTTTTCAGGAGTTCCAGTGGCTGAAGCACATTCATATATCTTTCTGCTCTGCAGCTTCGGCCTCACCACTTTCCCCATAGGATTTGCTTTTGTCAGCATGAAGCGGTAGCTCAGTCCAGGCTATTATAACTGACCCGGTGTCATTGCTCCACGCTCTTTTGTTCCAGGCATAAAGTCACTTGAAGAGTCAGGTGCCATCGGAAAAGAAACAGATAAAAATGAGCCTGCTTCTGTGCGGAATTGGTATCTAAAATTCCTTACCTTAAATCATCTTCCTTAAACAGTTTTCTTAACTCCATTTGAACCTTTATTGATTAGCAGTACTTGCAGTTTTGGGCTTGGAGTTGGAGTGTAGAAGAAAGCATCTAGTGCCTAAAACAGGACCTAGAGGGACTATGGAGGAGTGGGATTTTTTCTCTTTGGTCTCACAAATTATTTTAAGTTTTATACTTTTTTGACAAGATGGTGAAGCATGTCTATGTGAGAAATTCAGAATGCTAACATTCGATAACCATTAAGTTAGACAGCATGAGTACCAGTTCTGCTTGCTTAAGTCCAAAATTGTGTTCTGGAGCAACACCTGATGCAGTTGCCTCATTCTGGAACAGGGCCAACGCTTGTCAGCTTAGCCCCTTTTTGAGCTTTGAACATCCCAGCATTTGCCCCTGTTCATACAGAAGCTCACCTACCCGGAGCAGCCTGGCTTCAGGTTTCCATCTGAGCCTGATCAGAGTTAAGAAGCTAGTTAGAGCATCAGCTAGGCTCCTAACTTAGGTCAGGCCAATGGAATATAAATATTTTTCAAAATCTGAGCGACAGAGTGGTTCCTTGGTCATAGTTTGGTATCTTAAAGCAGCATCTCGGGAAGCAGAAAACAGTTGCATGGCTCTGGGCCAGCCAGATGAGGCTATGTAGGCATATTATTAAGTGAAGAACAAAAAGTGCCTCGTAGCACACCTTCCTGTCACTGTGAGAAAAAACACAGGGTTTTGTGGGTGGGTTGGTTTTTCTCTTTTCCTTTTTTAAGTACTTTGAGGACATAGCTTAGGCTGGCGAGCTGAGTGCTGGTTTTAGAGTATACGTATTATGGCTATAATTATAAAGACAATGACATTAAGTGGCAGACTTTTTTTTTAATAATGTCAGAAGCTCTGGTCTTTCTGCAAACACCCACTTATTACATTTTACCTTTCATATTTTCGAAAGAGCTCGAAAATTGTTGAAATAATGCTTTCTGGGTCGGGGGCCCTCTTCTTGTCTATCAAATGGGCTAACCACGTTGTGTCTCAAAAGCTACTGGAATATGACTTTTATCTGTCCTTGGTGAAGAAGGGGCTGTGGAAGGGGGATAAGGATGATTAGCTTAACTGATTATAAATGGCATTGCTCAGTTTGTGCCTATGCAGCACTTGTTAAACCATTGCAGCTATGAGGCACTGGAGTAATGTAGTCCATGTTCAGCAGGCTCCCACTATGTGCTTGGCATATTCAGGTTACTACTCTCAGCAGAGCAATAGATGGGACTGTAAATATAAAGAACCATGTCTAGCTAAATAGGTGATGTCTGGAACAAATTGTAAACAGTTTATCTTTGGCTTCTGGGTCACCGTGTTCTCTAGGATAGCCTTTTGTTAATCTGCAGGGATGACTTGCTGTAGCACGGGAAGGGGAGCTGTGCGTGCTCTTTTGGCTGTAGTCTTCTGATGCACAAAATATGGAGCTGCTTAGAAAAGCTAGATGTAAAGCTTACGTGATATTTAAAAAAGGGATTTATTAGGTGCTTCTATGAAAAATTAGAAGTACTGGTATAGAGACTTCTTAGATTCAGGTTTCCGTTCTACTTGGCATTTGCAGTGTCAATATGATAATATTGAAATCCCAATTCCACCATTGCTCTTCTATAAAAATATTGCAGATACACTCTTCCAGATGTGTTATCTTAAAATAACTGGTAATAGGAAGCTGATTGCCTTTTTATTTTGTATAGATTGCAAAACTGGTTTTAGGTGTTTTTCTTAAAACGTTCTGTACTAAACAGCTTTGTTTATCTTGCAGATCATAACAGGGTGAAGATTTTTTTTTTGTTGTAGCTGTTGAAGCCAATATTAAAAAATGCTACATTGTTCCTCCTTTAGAGAAAAAGGTGTAAACTGAAGGGTTTAGCTGCTGTCAGGGTAGATGACCTTGTTTCTTGTATCTACCTTGGTGCCTGCAAAAAGCAGCCTAGGAGGGATAAGCTGAGGAGATTCTGTATGTAGAAGAAAGGAGTATTTCTGAGGCTGAAGTATTGCACAGGTTTGTGAAATAACATTTTTTTCAGTGTCAGGGTAACCTTGACCCTGCTGTGCATTCAGACAGATGAGATGTGTGCTTATATATGTATTTAATGGATGTAATAGGTAATCCAGCAAATAAAGAGTTACAGAAATTATCATAGTAAAATGTGATAAAAATGGGAGTGAAACACCTAACCAACCTGGTTAGGCAACGTGGGTCACGCTGGCTTGAAGAAGTACCACAGCTACTATTACGAGGACTTTCCTGTCTGATTAAAAGGGTTCTCCAGAGAATCAGGTGCAACTCTGAGATGACGAGTCCATCAAAGGCAACAGCCACAAGCCTCCTTAAAGATGAGCCGATCCATGAAAATTCAATTTTATCAATATGCAGCTAAAGAAAATTAGAAGGCATCTAAATTTAGATACTGCATCAAGCTTGGTGCAGTACAGCAAAGCTGTCACCGGGCTGCCGAAGTGAAGATGCATTATTGTGGCTGTGGGTGTGATGGCAGAGGGCATGTACATGTTCTGCCCAGGGAACAGGGGAAGAAAGGACCCAAAATACAACCAAAATGGATCTGAAGGGCTGTGTGGGTATGCTGTGAATTTCCAAAGCCCTGAATGTTGTTTTTAGAGTGAACGGACTAGAACTGTGTATATTACTTTGTGCTTAATTGAGGAATGAGTGTGTTACATCTGAAAATCATGAACCTTTCTGGAGGTACAAATCTGTAGTGATGCGCAAATGTCTGAGGAAGGGAGAGGAGCTGAAGGATGATGCAGTTCTACAAAGGACCACACTTGGGATGCCCTTGATGTGTGAATTTGATTAGATGGCAAAGAGCCATCTGCCCACGAAGCCTGGAGCCATGAGGGTGCATAAAAAATGAAATGACTTAGTAGCATATGGCAGCTCGGAAAGATGAGAACATGCAGTACGTGGATGCGATGGCTCTGAGTTCATGAACCATGGATCTGGAATGAGTGATTATAGTCCTTGAAATTATGTTCTTTCGAAGAAAGTTTTTGGAAGTACAACAGCTCGATTTATTTTCATCTGCTGCAGCATAGCATTTCTGAGAAGTGTTTTTACTGTGGGAGGCTTTCACAGGAAAAGCTTAAATGAGGAAACTTAGTTAATTAAAATCTGGAGCATGGTTCTGCAGCAAGGGTGGGTTCTCTGCGAGTCCCATGCCTGCAGCATCCCAGCGAGTGCAGGGCCCCAGGGCATTATTCATGCTCATCTTTAATTTAGCTGAAGGTGCTGGAGAAAGTCCAGGATCCTGTCCACACGCTGCACAATTTAGGTCAAGCCTACTACAGAGTGCGTGAGTTCAGGACAAAGCAGCCCTGGCAAAACTTTTTAACCTTTTTTTCACCCTTCTGTTCTTTGTGCTGGCTTGGCAGACTTTTTAACTCCACTGCGCCCACGTTGGATGCTCGCTAAATAATCAAAAAGTGCAAGCTACAATATGGTATTGCTACTCCTACCAGCATAATGCTGGTAAATATGGTGTGGTGTGGTGGTTTTGCTTGGGATTTCATATGAGTACAACCATTACTTAAACCTTTGGCAGCAGACGGGTTGGGAAGGCACTGAGCTCCCCGTCTGAATGCAGTAGGAGCACTGCACGCAGATGACTGCTCCTCCGAGGAAGGGGCAATCAGTAATTATTAAGCAACGGGCACTGGGGGGCAGGCAGGGAGAGGAATTAATAGGGCAAACATCCATCCCCAATGAGTGTGTATCAATTATGCTAAATATTTTCAGCTGCCTTTCTGCAGATTCCACTCTCAGCAGTACTTTAGATGAGGATTCATGGTGGTTAAATGTACGTGGCAGTCAAGGTGTAAATAGTAGGTGTAAATACTACTGCAACGATTTGATGTCAGTTGTGCAGCTGTTCCAGAGGTACAACAAAAGCACCGCATGGATTACATTAATGCAAATGGGACTGGCTACGTTTTCACACTTTCTTCATGCTTTAACTGGCTTTTCCTGGGGAGCAATGACACCTGTCTGCTAGTAGCAATATTTTTTGCATAGACATTGCATTTAAATAGATTCTGACAGAAGAGACTTAAATGCAGGCAAGACAGTGGCTTTTTGGAAATAAAGAGGGCATATTAGGGATGGGAGGAAAGGATAGAGAACTTCAGAGGATCAAAAAAAAAAAAAAAAGAATTGGCAGATGAGATTGGGAGTATTGGTAGAAGAGAAATCAGCTTCAGAATAAGGGGTAAAAGGGAGCAAAATAAGGTCAACCAAAACCCAACAACCACCATCGTCTTTAACATCAGTTCCCCTCCTCTTTTAAAGAAGGCTTGTATAGGAAGTGAGTGATTTTATGTATCACAGGGAAGCTTTGCTTTTCACATTCCCCTCTGAACTCAGTTATATGATTTTCTCAGGTGCTGAACTTCAAAGTAACATGAAAAAGGTGGATGCAAGGCTCAGGGTGTTTTGTTGTTTTTGTCTGTTTGATTTTTTTTTTTAATAAAGCCAAAAATGACTTCCCAGTCCATCCTTCGCTTCACCAATTATTGTTCTAAGAGCTCTTTGGCCAATTAACATCTTCCAGACCTAATGATGCTCCCAAACACCAATATCTTTTAAACTTAAACCACTATTTCTTAAACCCCTTGCACTCCTGCCAATACTTCCCCCAGGGGATTTTTACTTCTCAGGACTTTCTCTGTTTTTTCCACCTGTCTGAATGACAGATTCCTGTCTCTATTCACTAGTCCAGGGATATGATTTCTGCTGAGGGCTTCTTCTTCGTTCATCACTTCCCATTTGTTCTTCTGTCTGTGGTGGGTTTCCTTCTTAGGTTTCCAGCTCTCACAAATGAACAGATTTCTGTTCTGATCTTTGATGTTGTTTGTTTGTTTGTTTGTTTTTGTTTCCTTTTAAATATGCTGATATGCAGTCTTCAGGTTGGTTTTGAGGTGTCTCATAACTACGCTCTACCTGCAAGATGCTTTGTTTTAAAAAAAAAAAAAATTGCTTTCCAGCTATGCTATTTATTTAGTAATTCTGTCCAATTGATTTTCCACTTTTCTTTTCATTAACTTCATTTAATACCTAAATAAGGGCCTGGGTTTACAGCTAAAGGAGATTTTATTCATTCGGGTTCTTTTCCCTTCAGTCAGCTGCTAAAAATGTGAGAGGTTCAATTATCTTCTGTCACATTTAGCCCATCTATTTTTAAATTTTTAATTAACCAGAAAAATATAAAATGTTCAAAAAAAAATGGACACAAGCCTAGCAGCTGAGGTGAGCAACTAATGATAAAAGTTAATCCTATGTTTTGTTCTAAAATTTCTTGTATTAATAATGAATCAGGAACAAGAAATCCATTCTAAAATTTGCTGCCTGGAAATCTCCCTCTGCCGTCTCTGTTTCTCTCTCTTCTTGTAGTGTAATTGTTTCAGTTCCTTGTCATAATATGAATGAGTTAAATTGAATTCACTAAGATGATTAAAATATATATGGTCATCATTAACTGAATTATAGCAAAAAAACAAGCAATGAATCACACAGGCTAATGTTTGCTGCCATGTTTGATGACAGATGTATCATACTTAGGCTTCTGCTGGTGAGAGCGGCCAACAAACTACATTTCAAATGTCCAGACGTGTTCCTTGCGAGAACACTCAAGTACCAGTTTTATCCTTGCCTCCAGTCCGAGTGATGAATGTTGTTCATTGATTTTTAAAAAGATGCATTTCATGTCATAGTGTTATGATAGGCAGTATTTTTTGATGTTTCTCTCTTAAAAGGCTTATTAGCTAGCCCATTATTTTATTCTTTCTTTCTTCTTTTCCCCCTCCTTTTCAAGGGTATAAGAGTTCACCATGGAAATCAGCTGATGTTTGGCAGAAAATTCTCATTTTAGAATAAGAGCTTAATTTCTAAAATAGAAAACAAAGTGGTGGGGAATTTCAGTATTATTCAATATATTTTACTTTGTTTAGAAATAAACATTAGCTGATTGTCCCTTTTAACAAGAATAAGAAAGCCAGCAGATGGTTATTCCATATTTTGATTCATATTTTTGGAGTTCCTTACTTAGGCTGTTCCCAAGTGTTCATATTTCTTACTAGTACCACTGCATCTGAATACTGATTTCAGGAAACTGCATTTCAACTCAAAGAAAAGAATCACAGAAGGGAACCGAGAGACTCAGAGGAGCCTCAGTAGACTGCTATCATTTACTTGGCATGAATGGTTTGTCAAGAAACAGGCAAGTCATATGAAGCAAACCAGCCACCTTGCTGAGGAGAAATCCCACATGACTGATCAGTCATTCTTACCAGTTTCCCAGCCTATTTTTCTCATCCAGAGGCTGTGGGTCAGGTTTCACTTAGTAAAAGTACCACTGATCCTATTAATTTTCAAACAGTGTCATGACAGAATGGAAGCAGTAGGAGATGAGAACTCACAGCTCATGGGAAGTAGTCAAAAGCAAATAAAAAAATATATAATAATAATAATAATAAAAACAGTTCCTTAAAGAAGCTGTGATAAAGGCATTATCACGAACTACCACAAAGAGGGATAAAATAAACGGTGAACTAAGAGCCCAACTTAGCCAAACCATGAACTCGTCAACAGTGTTAAAACCGAAAAAGAAAAAAGGAACCTAGGTCGGCTTGCTAAGTGTGGTTAGCACAGAGGGATAGAGGCAAAATCAAAAGGTCAGCCAATTAAATGAGAAATAGTAATGAGTTTTGTGTGAGTGACAAGGAAGCGGGAGTATATTCATGGGAAGTTTAACACCAGGGAGTCGCTCGGTCCATGCAGCAGAGATGTCGGACTCCTGGTGGAATCCATCTCCACTAGCAAAGTCAACTGCAGCACGAGCAACAGAGTATGCAAGCTGCATCTGGGAAAGAAAGGGTTAGGGAATACTTAGGTAGATGTTAGGTAGATGTTTTTAAAATGGCTGGGCCTCCCAGAGCACACAGAGACCCGAGGCAATTTTAGCAGTTGTCTTTAAGAATTTGTGTTTGCAAACGTACACCCAAATTCTGTTTTAAAAAGTAATGGAGCTGAGGAATTTTAGACCTGTGGTTAAAGACAATCTTGGAATAAAGTTATTGAGTAAGGATGTGAAAAGTAAAAAAAAAAAAAAAAAAAATCAATATAGACTGTAATGAGTCTGATGTCTTTCTATACAAGGGTATAGATTTTACAAGTGAAAGAGAGCTGCTAGATATTGTTTGACTTCATTAAGATGTGTGATATTGTGACATACTAACAGCATGGTCTAAATGCTACTGCTATAATCTGAGTAAAATTTATTTTGGCAAACCAGTCTCAGGAGCTCACAGACAAACTGATGAGACGTATGGAGCAGGGTTCTGCAGAGGTCTGTCATAACTGCAGTATGTTCAGTGCTCTCTTTAAAACCATGGATGGCAGAATTGGGAATCTGCTTGTAAAACTTATGAATAGTGAGCATCACGTAGGACACCAGCTGTCTTGGCTTTTCATCTGATACTGCTGAATATTGAATGGACATAAGAATAGCTCTTCCTTCCCTGCCTGTGCCTGATCTAATCAGTTACCTCTGATGACCTCTGCGAGTACCTTCTGCTTCTCCCCGTGGTTCTTCCAGCCTGGCACAGGCTCCTGCCCTCCTCTTGTCACTGTGACTGCATGAGCCAAAGTGACCTGTGCTCAGGGCTTGTGGGTCTTTGTCCTGAGGGGACGTCAGCAAGATGATCAGTAACTAAGCAGCATCTCTACAGCAGAATATTTTAATAAAGGTTTTTCAGTTAAAAAATATGACTTAACCCCCTATACTTGGTTTCACATACCTGACTATTTTTTCCTGGCCAATCTACATTTTTAGTAGAGTCTGTATCTCTTCCCAGAGAATGATAGCTCCGGTAATGTTTGGTTCAGTAACTCTTCAATGTTTCAGGAAGAGATCCTTTAAATCTGGCTGCTTTTTTTGTTTGTTTGTTTGTTTTTGTGTGTGTATGTGATTGCTTTTTGTTTGCTTAGGATTATTATTATTAATGAGATTACAGAATCACAGAAACACAGAATTGTCTAGGTTGGAAGAGACCTCCAAGATCACCTAGTCCAACCTCTGACCTAACACTAACCAGTTCTCCACTAAACCATATCCCTAAGCTCTACATCTAAATGTCTTTTAAAGACCTCCAGGGATGGTGACTCAACCACTTCCCTGGGCAGCCCATTCCAATGCCTAACAACCCTTTTGGTAAAGAAGTTTTTCCTAATATCCAACCTAAACCTCCCCTGGTGCAACTTTAGCCCATTCCCCCTCGCCCTGTTGCCAGACACATGGGAGAATAGCCCAATCCCCACCTTGCTACAGCCTCCTATTAATTATAATTGTTGTTAACAATTATTATTATTATTAATAACAGAAAAAACAACAATCACCATCATCGTCATTATTTGATCTCTAGAGTGCTTGTCTGGCAAAACAAGATGCTCTTGTCCTTGGAGGCATGTTATAAGATCTTTAAAGCTAATAATCATCCTCTGTCTTTCAAGGTTATGTTGAAGCCTGGGGCCATAGACTTCTTCCTGCTGGTATTTCCCACAGCTCCCAACAAGCTCCATTACACCTATAACTGTGGTGCTGCTCTAAGTATCAATAACCTCCCATCACTAACAAGGTCAAATACTGAATTTATAAAATACTTCAGTCTTCTTAGATCGAGGGCAATCCTACATTAATCTGGGTTTATACTCCATTCCAGCAACAGCCTGGTGCTCTGGTGGAGTGGTGGGGGAGGCATCCCTTGCCAATGTAGTGAATGCCAAAACTGAAATACAAATTCCTGGGGCTCGGCTGAGTCCAATCCCTCCAGCCTGATGACATGGAGTTTAGCAGCATGTGGGGAAAAGAATAAGAAACGGACTCTTAAACACAAATGAGTGACAAAATTGGAAAAAAGGCTCCTTAAATGTGTTTTTACACTTTAAGATTTCTTGTTAATTGGAAAAAGATTGGCTATGGGAGGCTATGGGACCATCACTTAATGAGGAGGTTATGGCAAGCAATTTCCATTAGACACCGAGACAGTAAACCTGGGTGAGGTGTTGGTCATGTTCATTACATTTCTTATCTAATTGTGCGATACTATCAAGCCCTACTCACTGGAAAACCAGTCACTCTCATTATTTATGGGATCATGGTGCTAAATAACAACGTGGTTAGATTAGAAGAGCCAACATTTTAACAATTTTGCAGTCTTCCCCTTATGTTTGCAGGGCAGTAAGATGAAAATTTCCAGGTCCTACTTTGATAGATCACAGCTTATAATTATAGTCACGTTGCATGGGAACGTGGGCACACTGCTGGCTAGATTAGAGAAAGAGACAGACAAGATCGAAACCTCCCTGTTATTTTTTTTCCTCTCTTGAGTGTGCTAACATGTGCCTATTTTAGGAATTTTGATGAGAATGTTGTCATACTTTTTCTCCTCTCCTCACTTTTATAGCTCTGAAGGTTTTAGTTGTTCTGCTTTGTTTCACTTCTAATAAATTTCCCTTTTGTTTGACCCTTATCTATTTCCACCGCGTTCATCTGACTGTACAATATTCCTTTTCTTCCCTCACCAGCTCTAGCTCTCCACCCCCTCCGGTGCTGTCTCCACCTCCCTCCCTGGAGGCAGCCCCTGTCATTATCACCTCTCCTTCACTCCTCTCTTCCTTGACACGAGCGAGAAGCTCGATGACACACAGTTTCCTGCTTACAAGGAGGCTGTTCGTCGCCAGCATGCATTTATTTAATAACCCTCTCTCACAGCGGCTTGCAGTTTATTGTGGAAATTAGGGGAACAAAGATCAAGCAGTGGTTCAAGGAGTGGTGAGGTAGAGCTGGGGGTTGACCTGCCATCTCTGGGTCTTGCTCATCAGGGGCAGCAGCACCATGGAATAAAAGGGCTGTGGGTCACAGTCTGACAAAGCACTAAACCAGACTTTTGAGCCCCTTGCACCAGATCAAAATATTGAAGCCAGATAATGCAGAACACTGTTCCAGTATAAAATCACCCCAGAAGGTTAACTCCTCCAAAATTGGGTTATGTTTTTGCTTACTGGCCTACGTATTTTCTTTCTACCTGGGTTTTATTGGACCTCTCACATCTGTCCATACGTCTTTTTTTTTTTGGCCAGTTCTTTGCCTGCTTATGGCTGCTTTGCCCAAGAGCAAAGGCGACTCCTCCAAATGTAGACGTTTGTCCCTGTTGTTCCTTTTCTTGCAGTTACTGCCACTGGGTCCCCGCAGCCTTCACCTTGGGCCTTGCCTTACACCAGAGGTCCCCACTGCCATGGTAGCCAGCAGCACCACTGCCACCCATGCAGACCCCATCAAAGGCCATAGAAATGTCATTTGTGTTCAGTCCTATTAGGTGTGATCCAAAGCAGATCCCAGAAGACATCTGCTAAGGCTCTGGGGAGAGGCTGGGCCACAGTCCCTGACTGCCAAAATGGCCATGGATAAGGAACACAGCACCAGTGCCTCGTGCTTGCTTAAGGAGAGGAATCAGAAGGACTCAGGCTAGTGGAGCATCTCACTGAGGCTTTGAAGAGGGCCTATAAAAAGACAAAGAATATTAATATATTGTGCAGTGCTGGGGGATGTCTTGGTTGTACCAGAATGAACTTGGCTGCAGTCAGTGTGGCAGTGAGGACGTGGCTCCTGAGTGCAGCAGGGACCTGGTGGCACAGCCCCACGCCTCCCTTCCCCTCCTCTGGAGAAGGGCATCTGTCTGCTATGGTGCTTCACTTCCTCTTCATGGCAAGTGGTATTTCTGGGGCACTCTGGGGTTTCTGGAAGGGCTGTCCAGTCTCCTCAGATCCTGCACCCTGACCCTTCTGTAGCAGAGATGCTCCCTTCTGCGAGCTCCCTGGTCCATACCACCTCAGAAGCTTTGATCAAGACCACATCCCATCCCCATCCCTTGGTGGCTGAAAGACAACTTCTAAGCACATTGTTTTTGTTTCTTCTCTCAAAACCTTTCCCACTGAACAGTTTTTAAAGTGATGGCAGACACGTTCACACATCTCACACACGCCTGGAGCTGTTTATTACCATCGAAAAATGTTTTGGCAGTGGATGGACACAGAGCCAACCTTGCTGCCCACCCTTTGTCAGTTTTCAGTGATCACATATATTTAACTCAAGTGATACTGGAACTAAGGTGACTGTTTTCTGGTGAACACAAAGCCTACTGAGACACCTTTGTGACCACAATGTGTTCTTGTGAATGACTTCTTTTAATCATAGAATCATAGAATCATAGAATATCCTGAGTTGGAAGGGACCCTTAAGGATCATCAAGTCCAACTCTTTGACACCGCACAGGTCTACCCAAAAGTTCAGACCATGTGCCTAAGTTCACAGTCCAATCTCTTCTTAAATTCAGACAGGCTCGGTGCAGTGACCACTTCCCTGGGGAGCCTGTTCCAGTGTGCAACCACCCTCTCTGTGAAGAACCCCCTCCTGACGTCCAGCCTAAATTTCCCCTGCCTCAGCTTAACCCCGTTCCCGCGGGTCCTGTCACTGGTGTTAATGGAGAAGAGGTCTCCTGCCTCTTGACGACCCCTTACGAGGAAGTTGTAGACTGTGATGAGGTCCCCCCTCAGCCTCCTCTTCTCCAGGCTGAACAGGCCCAGTGACCTCAGCCGTTCCTCATACGTCTTCCCCTCAAGGCCTTTCACCATCTTCGTAGCCCTCACCATCTTCGTAGCCCTAATTATGGCTTTAATTCCACCTGAAACGTAGTTTAGGTGCCTTATGTCTGACTATTTACACAAAAGTAAGAACTGCACAGCTGACTTTTTAAAAAGCTACCCAGCATCCCCAGGTCCTTTCAATGTCTCAGTAGAAAACATTTTATTTTCCAAATACTGACCTCAGCTTGGAATCAGCCAGGCCTTTGCAAGATACTAAGCAAATGTATTTAGACAATGCAGACACAATAGTTGCCCACAGGAAGATTGACTGAAATGCTGTTTCCCAAGTCATGTTGTGCTTATCCCTAACCTCCGAGGAGAAAGAGAGATGAAGAGAGATGTAGTTTCATCCACGCATCCTACTCCATACCTGTTATTACTCGTGACAACAGAAGCTGCAAGGGGAAAAACGCTGAATGTGCACTTCTAAGAGACGGATGCCCCGGAGCAAGAGAAACACAAAGCAGCTCCCACAGGAGAAGAATAGGATTAACAATCTTGATTGTTTTATAATGACCTCTGGTATGTTTTTCCTGTTATGAGGCAAAAAAGAGCTGTTTGCTACGCATAAAAAGAAAAAAAAATACATAGGACCTATCTGTGCTAAAAGGTAAAGAGTGGAGTATAAATAGGTTGGAAATTGAGAGGATGAATAGGGAAAGAGTCCTGCATGGATTTACCTAGGCATTCTTTAGCAATAGACTGAGGGGGGGAAAAAAAAAAAAAAGAGTTTGAAGGAATTTTTAAATGTCTGTCATTTCTGAAGCATATGTATTGTTTTTAATATTAAAAAAAACAGACTCCAGCTCCAAGCTGATGTCATGATTCCACGACAAGCCAATGGAAGCCAGACTAAAAAAAAAAAAAAAAAAAAAAAAAAAAGGGAGAAGAAGAAATATAAGTTATCTTATAATATTGTATTTTCCCCAGTATAGGGATTGTGGTCAAGATGTTCCTCAACAAGAGTTGTTCATGCTGTACGTAATCTGTCAGAGCTGTGGGCTGCCACCAGAGATGGCAGCCTTCCTCCCTTCGTGTCCCCACTCCCACGTCTGTTCCTGTTCTCCTCCTTGCATCGTATTGAGGGATTATGCAACTTCAGGGTGAATCAGCTCCACTTATCCAACAGAAAATGAGTGTGTTTTTGGTGGGAGTTTTCTCTCAGCTGACCCAAGAGAACTGACCTGAAGGTGGATGAGGAGGAAGGAGGAGGAAACTGGTGAGCATGTGGGCAGTGACCCCTTTACTTCTGCCAGCATTAGCCAGAGCAACATTGCTGTCTGGCTGTCTTAGTCTCAAAACTGGAAAAGCACACAAGGAATGCTGTTCTCCACCAATATGCTGCTGGACCAACAGCAAAAATCTGGGGGAGGAGGAAGTGACAATAAAATGTAACAGGAGACACAGAGTTCTGAGGGCTTGTAATGCTAAAGCATATGGGTATTTGGAGCATGGGAAACCACTGTCTCGGATCTTTCTGGAGAGCAGGAGGAGCAGGACTCATGCATCTTCTGTAACCTGGTGACCAAGGAGAGTTTTCACTGAGAAAATTAAAATCTCACTTAGCTTCAACGAAGAGATATTAATTGTTTTCTCTTTTGCTGCTGTTCACATATTTGCTGTTGATCACAATCTAGCAGATGATGTGCTGTGAAAGGTGGAGGCAGCATAAAATGCCTTGCTGAATAATTGATCACCAGCCCTCCAGGCTATGTCCATGGATGAATGCATATGCCAGTTAGGATGACTGTGTCCCCAGTTAATGCTCTTAATTGACAAACACTTGATCTGAATTAAAATTGTATGTTTAAAGATGTCTTATTTATGTCAAAAGAGTTTTCATATTTTACAATTTTTCTTTTCTTGTGCATGTTTCTGATTAAATGCAGGCACCCTTAGACCCTTTTATTCTATGACATTGAGAAATGGGTGTCTTTTAAAAACAGTGGTGTAAATCTTGATCACACTAAATCAATGGGAAAGCTCCCACTCACCTTCCTGCTGTACTTTTTCATCCAGTGAGTGTTGCCACCAACGTGTTAGAGCTCTCGCATTTTCTTAATAGGAATTAGGGGACCAAATAAAAGCCAACGTATCAGTGTCCTGCATCTCATCCACAAAGGCAACATGAAGAGTAGGAGGGATACTGAACCCTGCTGGGAGCAAAGAGCAGAGATTTCCCACTCTTAAGACCACTCTACAGATTTCTTAGCCCTTCACAAGAATCACAGGGATGTAATAAATTTTACCTGAAAATTGATCTAATTCCTAAACACTCCAAAATTTTAATACCTGATGTTAAGCACATATTGTCTTCTGGAATTTATTTCAGACTCTGGAAGGGAAAATGAATCTGGAGAAAATAAGAGAGATGGAAAAAAGTCAGCATTTGTTGTGCCAAGCAGTGTCACTCTATGTGAGCTCTTCTCTCCACATTCTGCCTCATCCCAGCTTCTTCATTGTTCCTGCTCCTAAAATGTGCTGGGTCTGGCTCTCAGAGGCCCTAGGCCATTCTCTTGCCTGCTGCCTTTGGGAGGATTAATAGTTATTTGGAGCCAGCTGCCTGGATTTTCTCCCCATGTGTCTGTTCACACACTCACATCCAAACTCAGTCATATTTGTTTTACATTTGCTATGATAAGCGGATTTATTATTTCCTATATGAATTGTTAAACATGACCTTGTAAGTCCAAAGTTAACATGAATTGTAAAAGGAGATAAAATCAAAACTCATCATCAATCATTTTATTTTTCAGTCAGTTCAAAAGCATTTTTTTACTCTTCTTTCAGGTCAGAACCTGGTGCAAAGTATATACAGGTGTGTCTACACACATCACACCTTCTGCATGCAACCCTCTACATTCCAGGAATATTAATTGGGATATAAGGTGCAAGGTGAAGTTTTTGAACGTTAGAAAGTGGCAAGTTTAAGATCCCCTCATTGCTCCCTTTTCATCTGTATTCTGTGAGAGCAAGGGAGAGATCCCATGGAGGAGCAATGCGTGCTGATACTGCATAATGCGCTTTGCACAGGGGGCCAAGTCAAGGTCGTATAGTTGGCTGTACCACTAGCTTTGCCTAACTTTTGGGTAGATGACTTTGCTACCCACATAATACCCTTCTTATATAGCTTAGTTTCTTTTTTACACAAACTTCAACTTTTCTTTAAGGAAGAAAACAACCATTTTATGTGTATCCCAGGCTATGGACAGATTTTTTTTTTTTGTCTTCTAAAGCTATGTAGGTGCTCTTGTGACAAAGGAAAGGCATTTTGCTTGGAAAATATCACAGACTCCAGGTAACTGCAACTTCTCAACTGAAAAATAACGATTGTTCAAGGCAAGGATGGATAAAGCCCTGAGCCACCCAGTCTTGCTTCAAAGCTGGCTGTGCTTTGAGCAGGAGGCTGGGCTAGAGACCTCCTGAGGTCCCTTCCAACTTGAATTATCCTGTGATCCTGTGATTTTTTTAAAGCCAAAAACAGCCGGGTATAGGTTTGCTGTCACTAGCACTATAAAGCAGATGCAAACCATTAGCACCTTGGAGAACTGGAGAATGGTCAGGAGGGTTCCCGTTAGGGCTGAGGCAATCAGGTGCCTGGTGGCCTTGGAGGGATGCCCTCTACTCTGCCACTCCTCCTGCTTTCTCTTCACTGCTCACCTGTCCCCACAGTGTGTTGGATCAGCTGGCTGAGCTGCAGAAAGCCAGGTTAGTGAGCCCACCTGGCTCAGCAGTGGGGCAGACAGCACCAGAGGCAATAACATGGCAAAAGGCTGGAGCTGGCCCTGGGAAAGCAGAGCCTCAGCTTCTCATGTCAGCCAGCTGTGAGACCAGTACTGCTTTATTTTCGTAGGTTAATGCAGATGTGTTTTGTCAGTTCTCCCACCATCACCTCTAATGCTTTAATATAGGGTCTGATCCTTCAGCACTGCAGTCCCCTTGATGCAGACTGGTCTCTCTGCCTCCATCTCGCAATGTGCAGGGCAAGCGTTCAGCCTGTACATGGCAGGGATTGAGTCCTGTATCTGTGAGATACTGCTTACATATCTGCTATTAACTGCACGATAAGCTACAAACAGCTCCTCTGCTGCCCAGCATGCTGCTTGTCTGGAGGCTTCTCCATCTTCTGATTGTGGATCGGATTCGTGTCCTTTCTGATTATATTAAGACAATTTTCTGGAGTGATTTTTAGTGCAACTGCCTTATCGGCAGGGCTATCTTCTTGTATTTTTTGCCCTCAAACAAATGCAACAGAAAAGAACAATTATTTAAAATTTATTATTTCTCCTGGCATAGAACAAGAGCAAGCTGGAGAATATTTTGTACTTCATCGGTTAAATATTTACAATAGTAAAGTGAAGTGGTGGTTTTCCTTTTGGCTTTCAGCAGCACATGCAGAACTGTGCAATGATTAGCTTCACATGAAATCAGTGTGAAAGAACAACAGTATTTTTAAGAAGCTGTCAGTGGCTTATCTCACAGCTGGCACCTATTAATACAGTGAGTAATTTCTGCAAACCTAGATAGGATCCAAAATTAACACTATCCATTAAGAAAGACCATGGAGTCCTATAATTGTGTCAGAATACTTTGGCTGGCAATAAACAAATCATTTTAATGTTGCTTTCACATCCATTAATGGAGGTTTCTAACCAGAAAAACTGTAAATTTATCTATTTGTAATACAACTTAATCTGTACATACTTCAACATCATCAAAAAAAATAACATTTTTTTTCCTATTATTTACACATCAGCATTTTTTGTGGGAACTCACCCATCTGACACTATTTTCTGGTAATATTCTGTGTTAATATGTGCTTTCACCCAACCTTCTCAGGCTGTTCAGAAGTGACACAATTACTTCAGACTCAGCAGTGCAGCAATAAATGACAAATTGTCCTCTATCTTGTTTTTGCACACCCACAGAAAACTTCTTCCCTGCAGTTGTTCTCAGAAGACTTGAGATTCCATCTGCTTGTTTTATTTTCCAGGCGGAAAGGGGAAAAAAAAAAACAACATACACATACAAACAATATAAAATTGAAAAGTCTGCATCCATTTAAACCTCTTCAAAATCCAGAGGGAATGCTTTGGTTTAAGCACAGTCACTGAAGATTTCCAATGACAGACAGACAAGAACTCAAAATTTTGGCCTAAGGCTGAGTTAGGATCACATTCAAGCAGCCTGGAAGCTGGGCTAAGCAAGAAAGAGCTCAGGCCCACTGCTTATTCCAGTGCAAACACATAATACTAACTTGAAATTTAGTCTGTCCATCCATTCAGGCAGCAAATTTGACCCTGTTAACTACCAGGAGAAGGTTCTTCAGCTGGGACTTTGGGGGAGTATTGAATACTACAGCCCAGTGCCCAGTTGCTAGTTAGGTGGGAAGGCAGGCTGGAGAATAGGAGAATATTGCCAGGATTCTGGGGATTTAGGTGTTAGAAAGGCAGCCTAAACAAAACAAACAAACAAACAAACAAACAAAAGCAAACAAACAAACAAAAAAGCCATAAGGACCTCTCTAACTTAGCTCATTTGCTGAAAGCACCAAGAGATGACAATAACTGACACGTAACAGCTAGTAACATTGACTTTTTCTGAAAACATAATTTAATCTTTTTAAGGGACTTCAATACAAAAGCGAGCAGATGTTACTGATATTCTGGAGTAACATATCTGGGCATCCCAGCTGAGGGCTATTCTTTTCTCCAGCATACAGCAATAAAGAATCACCCCAATGCAGCTGAAAAGTGTGGTATACGACTGGCTTTCTGACTGCTCTGGCTTGGTTTGATTTCAAACAAAAAGAAACTGAATGAGCATTTATATTTTCCTGTTAAAAATAGTTTATATGTAATAGAAAAACAGCCAACACCTAATACATAGTTTGGTACCCGACATATAATATTTGGCTGCTTCTTAAAAAAAAATATATAAAGAAACTGTATCTAATAAAGTAACTTCATATCTGATAGCTTTTTCAACATATACATATACATATACATATACATATACATATACATATACATATACATATACATATACATATACATATGTTTATGCTGACTTACTTTGTATATGGCAATGTATGTCTGACATTTCTTGACTTTCGGAAGGCTCCTGGAATCAGAATATGACCCCTCTTCCTCGCCAATTAAAAATGAAATAAAACGGCAGACAACAAAAGGGAAATTTCACCCACACCATCTTCTGGAGCTGAGTGTCTCTTTCTTTCAGCTCCCTGGCTTTTCCACCATCCAGGTACAGCTGCAGCACACTCGCATTATCACTGATGTTCCTGCTGTTCATCTTTATGTGGGTAACGTTGGCTTTACAACACTTCCCACCTTTGATAGCACTGGAACCAGACATTTCAGGGCTGCTTGTGAACTCAGGGGTTTTGTGCAGCAGCACCATTCACCAGCACATCTAAGACATTGTGGTCGGCCTGGCCAGAAATCATTGTTCCAAGTTCTTTGCTGAGGACTTCAAACCGAAGTGGCTTCATGCTGTGAGAGATCACCCTGCCGGGGCTGCTCTGCCAATCCTTTCTACACCTTCTGAACATCAGGAAAAGCTTATACAATCGGTGTGATCATCACCAGAGGTGATTTTAGTCACATTTACAGACCTTGAATGTGCTGCGAGGAACATAGGGTACTGGTGTGTTTCTAGTGCGTGTCTTCTTGTGGAGATCTGAGCGAACACTTCAATACTTAACACTTCTCTGCTTCACACACATCAAAGCTTCAAGGCCCATTCTTAGGGACTGTTTTGCATCAGCTGTGCTTTGGGTACAGCACTTTTTGTGACAACTTACAGATACAACATTTAAAATAATTTTTATAAGAAATGTAAAACAAGTTTTAAAACTGATTTTGTCTTTAGAAATGTGCCATTTGCCAGTCTCTTATCTCACTTCTCTGTGCAGTAATGCAGAAGTGTAGGAGCGTTCAAATTTGCTGTAGGGTTCAAGCTCCTGACATCTGACGTAGAGGCTGCAGCTGGAGGACATACATTGACAGTATGTTATTAACAACTGGCATAGTAATTTCTGTAAGCAATAAGCAGATGCAGATCTATATCTGGATGTACAACATCAGAGATAACAAAGCCAAGTGCCACCCTTCCTCACTCCCTGATTTGCATGGTACAGCTTAATTGGGCAAAATCAGTTGGGGACGCTGGCCTCATCTGGTAATAGTTCTCTCTGGCAGCACACAATTATCACCCGGTCCCCAGTGTCACTCTTCTAAAGGACCCCTGTGCCTGGCTGCTAGTCAATTAATGATCAGGTTTGTCAGGTCTCTTTGGCCAGTGCTACTTCCCCCAGTGATGCAAAGCAGCTGTAGGCCCGGCCTAGCTTATGGCTGTGTTGTGTTTGCCTTCCATTGCTGTGTAGCAGAATAAAACAGCAAGCATATGCTGATAAATATGTCTTAAACCACCAAATACTATTTCAATTGAGCCAAGATTCTTCATATATATCTTTATGACAGATATTGTGCCACCATTCATGTATCTTCTTACTGGGTTTCATCTCTGGTTTTCTTGTGAAACGTTTGTATGTAAAAGCCTTTTAAATAAACTCTCTGACAAACATCAATGCTAAATTGGAGATTATGTTCCTGATCACTGATTTCACTGCAAGTACCCCCGGAGCAGATATGAAGTGCACGCAGTAATGGCTACCAGCACCAAAGTCTGGATTCCCATTTTCACTGATTTTATTGTATCTGCAACCAGTGAACTGAATGTCAGATATTGAATGGACAATACCCAAGGGACTGAGAGTAAATACGTATTCTCACACTGAAGTCTGCTAGCTATTTTACTATTGCAGGTTGATAACTCAAATGTCAGGTTGCTTTGAATTATAAATGGGATAGTCTGTTTTATTTCTATACTATCTTACACTTTGATCTATGGATTACAACACTTCTTAGGAGATACAAATCTGCTGCACATATAGGCACAGAGAGAGAAACTCTTAGAAGGTGTTAGTCTTTTCCATTAGTGTTGATGAAAGCGGGCAGTTTGCTTTCCATTACAAAGTGTTTAGTTTACAGGACCTTGTATTCAGACTACCAATTAGTCATGCATATCAAGGTAATCTGATGATTGAAGACTTCTGTGTGTCGATCCCTTGTCCCAGTCAAGCCAACTAAAAACTCCCAGTAGTTGGTCCATTACCAGCATGATACACTGAACTTTAAACTATGTCATATTGCTCTTTGAAGCCATATCTTCCTTTGATTGCTACAGTGTGTAAAATGAAAACTGGAAGGATGACACTGTGGTACCCAACCAGTTCTATAGCTTCAAAGATTACAGATTAAGTAGATTTGCTTTGGAAGATTAGCCTATCAATAATGCCAGCATTAATGAAAATAATACCCTTCTAGCTTTCTTCCAGGACTAGTCTGCCTGCCTTTTTCTTCATACCTAAGAAAAAGTTTTCAAACATCAAGAATTCCATATTCCAAATTCCATTTAAATAATTTATTATCGATGCTGTTTCAAATGCTTGCTTTTGTAGCATTCCACATTTTCCCTGCTTTGTAAGGATGTTACGATGCCCTTTATTCTTTAAGACTAATCCAAAGAGCTCTATATCCTTGAACGTTCTGCTCTGTCAGAATGATACCTTATCCTGGCAAATGTCCAGCTGGTATTTCATTTATTTTTAAACAATAGAAACTATTACGATTTTGATTCTCATCACATAACTCCAAGCCCACAGCCTAGCTCAAACACAACCTTCCCACAAACACTGTTTGAAGTCAAGGGATAGTTGGCTTTTGGACATGCCATCAAATTAGAATCTGTGATCTAAAAGCTACAACTTGAATAAACCTCAGTTTGGCAGACCAGGGAGATTATGATTCATGCTTTAATTTTATCTGTCAGGTGCTATTGCAAAGCTATTCTGGCTAGCATCCCAGGCAAATTCTTAAGAAGACAGAACACAGCTCTTCGAATGTGTACACTTTTTAGACTTCTAAGCACTACAACCTCTCTTGTATTTGACCTCCCGAGGTTACTAACAGAACCCAAAGTCGATCAATCATTTCCTGCCACTGTCTTGTGAGGTACTTTTTTGTTATGTCTACTATATATTTTGTTATCTTCTTTTAGTTACACAGGGACAGATTCTCATCTGGAATTAATTGTACAGTTCAAACAGTTTGCAGAGCATCTAGCTCATTTCACTGCACATTAATGACACACATGGCTAAAGAGTTTCTGCTACATTTCTTCCTTCTTAAATGTGAAATAGCTTTTTTTTTTTTTTTTTTTTTTTTCAACAAATAAATCCAATTACAGGATATTTTTTTTCTTTCAAAGAATTGAACTACAGATAGAACTACTGAATGTATTGGAAATCTTCTTACATGTGCAGTTAACAAATATTCTGTTGTTACTATGTAAGCCAGGAACTCACATTATTAATTGCTTTATCTGCTTAAGTACTTCCCCAAGGATAAGGGGAATTGTAAGAAGCCTTTACTGTATGTTCTACCAGTATCATAAAAAAGATATTTAACACTTCATTCCTAGCAGTATTTATCAATGTTTATATGAAAATGGTAGTAGTTAAATAGACTTACTGAGGACAAATTTGGACATTAAAGTTGACTAGAACGCTACAGAATTTGCAATTAATTAAAACCAGAAGCTTCTAGATAGCCTTGTCATAAATCCAGTCCTCAGGAAAATGTAATTCTTCTCCACACCATGTAATTTAATAGAATAAGTATAAGGATTTTACTCTTCTAGGAGAGGTATGTTAAGGCACTACATGTCCTTATGTATTTTGCTAGTGGTGACTAACAAACTGAGGCAGAGATCTGTGGGTACGTTTCAAGGCATAAATCAGAAGCTGTCACGCAAAGCTGACTTAAAGCTTGTGCTTACACTGCCTTGATCCCAGTGTTTCTTTGAAGATTTCTTTGTAATGCCATAACAGAGCATTCTGAGGGTTACTCGGATGCATGTAATGGCTACAGATGATGGTAGCTCCAATTCAGAATGAAGTAGCAAAATTTATTTATTTATTTATTTATTTATTTTTTTTTCCAAACTCCCTTTTGTGTAACTCCATTTCTTTTTCCTTTTTAGCAGCCAGAGGGAAGCAGTTTAGCTCGAGAGCTTTTGCATCAGTGGTGTGCCTCTGCAGTGCCAGCCGTACAGCCTCCCCGGTCATTTGCAAGCTCAACAACACGAGAGAGACCGTGCAGTGCAGCTGCTTCGTAAAGAAGCCTGACCTCAGTGTTCAGCTTCCAGCGATGGTGATCTGTGAAGATCATCTTGGTAACTGCAATATTTTTTTCCTTTTTTTTTTTTTTTTCTTTTTTAAAGATTTAACCCGTCTTAAAAATAGCAGTGCTTCAGGATTAGATGGTCTTTTATTTCAACAATTATTCTCGCATCCCGAACAATTTGGAGTCTTCTCCTTGTGCACTCACCTAACGGGAGGAATCAACATGGATTCGTGCTGACTGACAGGTTCCTCGGGGAGATTTCTTCTCCTCCCAGCCCCAGACCACCTGTCAGTGCAATGGGTTCACTGCAGACAGAGCTCTCAACCTGCAGGCGAAGCCTGAGGGTACGCTTCATGTTAATTAAAGAACTTCATTACTGCTTCCCTCGCTCGTTTATATATTTATTTATTTTGAAAAAGAACCACCATAAAGAGCTTCTACCCAATACTGGGTCTCTACATGGTCCAGCCCTGCTCTGGGCAGCAGCACAAGTCCAGCAAAAACGATGGAGAGAGAGACGAAGGAAGGGGTGGTAAGATGCAGTGCGTGGATATTTAGAGATGCTTGCCTTGCAGTGACATCCTTTAGGATAGCGACAAGGAATCGTCTTTTCCTCAGGGGAGATGTTTCCTCGCCTGACCTTGACTCTGAACCCACATGGTGATGTGTTCTATTAATCGCATCTAATCCCTGTGCTGGTTGTGTTCCTTTTTGTTGTTCAGATGCTATATTTTATGCTCATTTAATTAAAAGGAGAAAAAAAAAAAAAAAAAAAAAAATGGAAAGTGTAACACTGGGGCTGGAGGCAGAGGATACTGACATGGATTATGTTATGAAAGATACATTTTTTTTTTTGCCAAACTGAGACAAAGCCAGTGATTCCAAGCCAAGGAAAAAAAAAAAAAAGAAAAAGAAAAAAAAAAAAAAAGAAAAAAAAATGAGATCTCTTACCAGCATTCCTGCATGGTGCATCTATATTAAACCCATCTTTCTCTTCCTTACCTAGAACAGCGTGGGATTTGGGAAAAGGGGACTCGAGAGAGTTCTCACGGAGATCTTTTACATGTTATAATGAAAACGTAATGGCCTGATTTTGAGTATCTTTTAAGATAAATTTGCAGTTCTTTTGAATATTTATACATGCACGCATGTCTCAGTCTCTCTGTGTGTATATACATCTATGAGCAGTGAAATGTGCTTTTTAGTATACACAGAGAAGGCATTCTGCTTAAGAAGTCATCGTCCTTGTGTATTTTTCTTTCTGACAGAAGGTTGGTTTGTTCACTCGCTACATTCTATTACATCTAAAAAAAGCAGTACGTTCGCAGTACCCTTTTTCTTCCTCCTGATGCCTCGGTGCTACACGTTCACCCTTTCCTCTTACTTTGTCACATGTAATGCCTGTAAGTCAAATCCTGATCTCAAAGTAAATCTGCAGGAATTTCTAAAAGAGATTTACAGGGAGGAGAACTGAATGGCACCTTTGATCCAAAGGTGGCTTATGGCACTTCTGAGCACAGCCGGTGCAGAAGGTGTTTGTGTGCTGACTGACATTGCACTGGAGGACTGAGCTGGAGCTGGAACTTGCTTAGGGGCTTTAGTTCCAGCATTTCCTTTTTGCTCTGACAGCTTTTAAAAAATGCTGTGTAGGATCAGGAAGCTCTGTGACTTTCAGCCATATCCCCTAATCAGACTCAGAATGCTTTAAATATTGCTGCAAAGTGTGAAATCTCCTCTGGGCTGCTGTTCTTCCTTTGGCACTATTTCTACTGGAAGGCTGCCACCTGCATGACACAAAAATAGGAAACTCAACCTCTGGGCAGATTTTAACACTTAAAAAAAATCTACTAAAAGAGAGTGCACCCATGAAGGTGAAAAGCAAGCCAGAGAAGAGTGCTACAGATGACAGAAAGGGAAACTGGAGGATGGAGCAGGCAGAATGAGCAGTACAAGACCAGCAAGAAAGATAAACCTTGGATGTAAAGAGAGGGAGGAAGAGAAAACAGGAAGTGAAATAAAGGGGGAAATAAAGAGGGAAAGGAAAAGGGAAAAAAATAGGGAGATGACAAATAGCAGAGAGGGAAAGAGGGAGCAAAGTAGAGGCATACAGGCATATGATGAAATTGAGGAGCAGAGCTGAGCAGATAGGACTGAGTGCGAGTTATTTTTTTTCTCTCCCATAGCCCCAAGGGATCTTGGCTTGCTAATCGAGGTATGTATTCACCCCTGTAACAAGCCTGATCTTATGCTGATGTCAGCAAGAACTGTCAGCTGAAGATAGAGGTTGTTTTTGTTTAAAGAAGCCTCTGCAATGCATTCCCGTTCCTCCTCTGCAGACTCTGGCTTGGCCTGAATGACTCCCCCTTAGCAGAGGACATAGTGGATGGTACCTCAGTGCATCCTGCTGGGAGCCACCAGGGAAGGGTTCAGCCCCATGTTTAAATCATTGATAGTGGTAGCTTCAGTCCTGTCCCTTTAATCCCAGAGGTCCAAATTCACAAATTTCTCACCAGGGCTAGGGAGCCTTGTCTCCCCCTGCTCCCCTTACAGAGAGTTCATAGCAAGACTGCACTCTGACAAGGACCATGGGAATGGTTTAAACTAAAAGAGAGGAGATTCAGATTAGATGTCAGCAGGAAACTCTTCACTCAGGGGGTGGTGAGGCACTGGAACAGTTTGCCAAGAGCAGTTGTGGGTGCCCCAGACCTGGAGGGGTTCAAGGCCAGCTTGGATGAGGCCCTGGACAACCTGATCTAGTGGGTGGCATCACTGCCTATGGCATGGGGGTTGGAACTGGGTGATCTTTAAGGTCCCTTCCAACCCAAGCTATTCTACAACGCTATGATTTGAACCATTTGCCCTTGAGAAGCCAATCATTCACCGTTTGTTAGAAGGGAAACTTCCACTGGCTTCTCAAATCCCAGTGTAGGTTGCATGAACACCTTTCCCGTGTCTGAAGCCACAGCCTGGAAAACCTTCAATCTAGCATTCACAGGCAGTTTTTAGCCCACCTCTCCTACAATAGAAGAATTAAATATCGTTATTATTTATTAGCAGTCATTAGTGACCTATCTAAAATGAATTATCATCTTCAGCCTAAAAGACTGTTCGTTGCGCCACCATGCCAGAAATCTCAGAAAAAGGACCAGAAGCATTTAATGAGGTTTACAAATGTTAGTTTATTCCTAGAGGTGATCCTTTACTCCTTAGATTACCTCTGGGAAAGTCTGAACAGAAAAAACAGGGAAACTTCTACTGTGATTCTTGCCTGTGATGAGGTAGAGAGCTGACAGACACTATGAAGCTGAACATTTGTCATCTTTTCAATTCACTACAAAATCTGCAAAGATAAAAGCTGGGACCAAACCAGCAGTGTAAATGAGAAGTAGGCAGTCACTGAAATAATTGCTGGATAATTACCATGTACCTAAAATTAAGTGGTTTGATAGTTTCATTCCAGCCCATAGAGGACAGATATAAAAAACTACTCCTATGGTGAAATTCTTATTGATCTTCTAATGATCACCTACACAGACAACTATATGCTGCCAAGGTATAGCCTTAAAGTGCTTTGTGTACAGCGCTCTTTGGTGTATATGTTTGGAGCCAAATTCTCACAACCATGTTATACTGTTCAGTTCTGGCCCTAGAAAAATTCCTGGACTGCATTGCTCCAGGTCCATGAAGAGTATCCCTGCTTTCAGAGCCTTTCTAGTTGTATGAAAACTGAAGAACATGGGGGTGAACTGAGCCTCATGACTGCAACACTTTCTAAAAGTGATAGCATGTCTGTAGGTCAGGCTCGTACGTATAACTAAGTGCAGAATTCTTTAAGATTTGTTTTAGGTTCCCAGGTGTTGTGGGGTACTTCAGATGTGGCCCTGGCCCTTTCTAAAGCAGAATTTCACTCTGTTGCCTACACATATGAATAAGAGAAGTGCTCGGAGCCACTTATATTCTTCTGACAGCTTGGGCTAACCAAAGGCTGAGCACATACACTCCAGGTTAACATGGAGGGGCAGTTCTCACTGCCACCAATTTTACTGTCTCTGTTACAAGCTCTGAGAGAACGCTGCAGTTACAAGAGCTACTTACCTTCCACATTTCAAAAGCTCTGAAATACTTGTCTTGCAGTGCAGGAGCACATTGAAGCCCAGACAGGATTCAGATCTCATTATACCAAGCAGGTTAAAAAAACTCACCAGGCAAAGTCCCATGAATGAATCCTGTTGATGTTATTATATTAGTACAACCCGAGCAAAACAGAGATACTGCTCTGGAACAAAGTGGCATTTGCTCCAGTGCAATGTTATATTTAGGTAATTTTCCTCAGTATAAATAGTGATTAAAAGGTGGCTTATCCAGCTTATCCATACTATAATAATAATAATCTTTATTGAGAGGTTTTCTTTTTCTTTTTCTTTTTCTTTTTCTTTTTCTTTTTCTTTTTCTTTTTCTTTTTCTTTTTCTTTTTCTTTTTCTTTTTCTTTTTCTTTTTCTTTTTCTTTTTCTTTTTCTTTTTCTTTTTCTTTTTCTTTTTTTTTTTAATTATTTTTATTTTTAAACTCAAGGAGTGATGAAGAGTTTATATAATTAATCAAGATACTGGAAAAACAGCAACTGGCATAGGTGTAATGTGGTCTGCACTGGTTAAGTATTGACTAAATGGCAAGTCTTCATACAGGTTTACACAGCAATGGCCTGTTGTTAAATAACCCCACGTGTGAACATTTTGCTTAGGAGCAACAGGAATCCTTTCTGCAGCAAGAATTTTCACACAGAAAAGATACTTTGAAATAGCTGGTATCCCCTTTTACATCCTTTTTATATGAAGAAACTTTAAACTGAGAAGTCATGCATGCCAGAACATGTATACTGTAAAATATTGAAAATATTATTATATCTTTAACTTCCCCAAAGCAATCAGCATAATATCATATTCAATATCATAATCACACTGTGTTTCCCTAATATAATGCTATAAGAAAGTCAGTTTTAAGAGACTTAACCCCAGCTAGAGAGCAAGAGAGCCTGATGTACAAAGATGTAAAATATATTGCACATGCCTTCTGTCTTAAAGATGAGTTTACTTTAGGTGATCTGAATTAAAATAGAGTGCAAATGACTATTCTGGTACAACCCTATTTATAAACAATAAATACCAATAAATATCTATTTATAAACAATAAATACCAATCTTAAAACTAAGGGAACTTAAGATTCACTCATACTCTTTCTTTCTCTGGAACATTTCTGAAGACTGCTAGTACTGACTCCATCAGTTCTGTCATCCAAACCACCTATCGGTGCAGTAATGTGCTGCACACATATTTAACAGAAGACAGATAAGTTTTCTGGGTTCATATAGCTATGACTGAATGACGTACTGTCTGGTTAAGGAATTCTCAGCTTTGTCAGGTTGTAGCAAAGTCCTCCTAACATTACTGTCCCTGTGAAATACTTTCTGGGTTAAGCACGTGAGTATTATACACACCTCTGACATGTGGTTTTCTGCATTATCACTGGAACAGGTATTACTGAAAATGGAGTCATTGGTTCCAATCGGCTCTCTCAGAAATGAAATGTGATTCCATAAGTGGACAAAGGTCAGTATTTTGAGAGAAGAAAGAAAACCAGTACTCTGAGTTCTTAGTACTCAGAGGTACTCTCATCCAGACTTGCTGGTACTGTGGTACATTTTTGTCCATTCTAGGGTAAAATTCTGTTACTAAATTCAGGATTTGCTTGGAGCTGTTTAGTCTGGCTTTCTTGTGAACTGAAGAACACTACACGTAGCAACTACCCCTCCCCCTTGGTCGCATGACAAACCACCACCATTTCAGTTGTAGAAATGATTTGGGACAGCTTGGAGCTTTTACTGGTGTTTTCTCATGCTCCTATTTGTAGAGAGAAGTTATGAGAAAAATGGCCTTTCTTTCCTCTTAAGTATGTTCCAAGAATAAGACTCATCCTTGCACAGAGAGGGCACCATGACCCAACCACTTAAACTTTTGAACGCCCCAACCTGAATCACCTTGGAGCTCCCAAAACAGGCATTAGCTGGGAGTTCAGTGGGAAAGAGGCCAAATGCTGCTGGGAAAACATCACAATCTTTAAGCACAGTGGTTTGGGTGATGTCCATGCAGCAGAAGGGCTGGAACATGACAACTGGAAAGATTACTCGGCTGTTAGGAATAACATTTGTGGCTGGCAGTTGTGATTCTCCCTGCTGGCTAGGAACGCTTCTCTCCAAGAATAGCTCCTGTGGGATTACAACACATCCCAGTGTTTTGTAACCATCAGTGGCAGTTCTGTATTGTTTCTCATAATCGGTATGGAAACAGTATGCTGCGACAGAGGAAAGGTCAAGAGAAAGAGCTTGTTTCAAAATCACTGCTTTCCGAAAGTGGGGAAATAATTTATTTTTATTTCTATTTTTTCATATGGTAGGGAGAATGCACTGTGTAAAAGGACACAAGGAGACAGGTTTCTCTACTGCTTCCTGTCAGGAGATATCTATTTGGGGAGAGATTCAAGCAAGAATGAGAGTTCTCTCATTTGTATAATTTTATATTATACAAATTAGATGTCCTGCTCTGGACTATTCATGCTAAGCTCTCTCTATAGTCAATGGAGAAAAATGGACCCCATAGGCATGGAAATCCTGTCTTAGCATCAGATGAATCAGCTTCTGGAGGAGCTTGTTTCTCCCTGCAAGGGTTTGGGTCTGGGTGTCTAGTTCATGTAGGCATCTGAACTGGACTTATGTGGCGAGGTTTTGGTATCAGGAGGTTGCAGAGGTGGCCTCTGTGAGCAGAGCCCAGCAGTTGCCCCAGGTTAGATCAGAGCCAGCTCCAGACGACTCCAAAAGGGACCTGCCGCTGTCCAGAGCTGAGCCAGTGAGCGACACTGGGTGGGCCTCTGGGAGAGCAGATTGAAGAAAGAGGAGTGAGAAAATGTGAGAGAAGCAGCCCTGCAGCCCCCAAGGTCAGTGCAGCAGGAGGGCAGGAGGTGCTCCAGGCACGCAGCAGCAGTTCACTTGCAGCCTGTGGAGAGGCCCCTGGTGGAGCAGGCTGTCCCCCTGCAGCCCATGGGTCCCCACATGGAGCAGATCTTCACGCTGCAGCCCCCCCATGGGTGGAGGAGCCCCTGGTGGAGCAGGTGGATGTGGCCTGGAGGAGGCTGCGGCCCATGGAGAGCCCCCGCAGGAGCAGGCCCCAGGCCGGAGCTGCAGCCCATGGAGAGGAGCCCACGCAGGAGCAGGAGGTCTGGGGGGAGCTGCTGCCCACCCGTGGGGGACCCGTGCTGGAGCAGTTTGCTCCTGGGGGATGGAGCCCGTGGTACGGAGCCATGTGGGAGCAGTTCTTGAAGAGCTGCTGCCTGTGGGCAGCCCCCGCAGGCTCAGTTCGGGAAGGTCCCCACGGGGAGCAGGGGCAGAGAGGGACCGTGAAGGAGTGGCAGAGATGAAGTGTCAGGGGCTGACTACAGCCCCCATTGCCTGTCTCATTCACCTGCACCACTTGGCGATGGTGAGGAGGTAGAAGATGGAGGATGGGGGGGGGGGAAGGTGTTCTCAGTTCGTTTTGTTCCTCACTGTTATTTGTGATAGGCAATAATTTATATTAACCTCCCTATGTTGAGTCTATTTTGCCCATGACAATAATTGTTGAGTGATCTCCCTGTCCTTATCTCAACCCTTGAGCTCCTTTCATCGTATTTTCTCTCCCTTTCCCTTTGAGGAGGCGGAGTGAGACAGCAGTTGCGGTGGAGTTCAGCTGCCCAGCTGGGTAAATCCACCACAAGGTCTAACTACATGCAAATTAATCCAGGCCAGCTGTCTGTGCCAGGCTTGGACCATCCCCAGATGTGCAACCCATACATTTTATTTGTAATTTATGCTAGTCTCTGAGTAGCATAAAAACAGAAGAAAGAAATTGCCATAGAAGAAGAAAGGGAAAGGCAAGGCAGATAAAGAAAGAAAAGATCAGAAAGCGGGGAAAATGACAATACTAGTAACAGGATGTAAATGCAGAAGGAAATTAGGATAAATGACCAAATTCATGTGTGAAATACTACACAGACTTCAAACTGCTGGTGTACAGGATTACTAGGAAGGCACAGAAGCAGTGAATCCTGCAAAAGTATTTTTATTATAGTTCGTTTGTAAAAATGTAAATGCTCCAAGTAATAGATCTTTCCTTGCTTCCATATGATGTCAAATGCTTTACCCACATTTTCCTTTTCTTCATCATATCCCAGTATTTCTAGCTGAAATTCTGTGACAAGTTGGCTTTCAGAAACGGAAAGTTTATCCGTTGTTCACTTGCTGAATTTTCAGGAATGTCAGCGTCTTCAGTTACGCTCATCCACACACTCGGGTGAAGCTCCCCTTGGGCATATTTTGCTCTCCAAATCCCATCCCTTCTGGACAAAGGCAACGCAGCAAAGACGACTTTTGCCCAGCCCGATGCTGACCACCACCACCTCATTGTCTGCTCGCTCCCTGCCGTCTACCTGTCCCTAAGCGCTGGCTGCTGTGCCGCGCTCAGGACGTGCGCTCTTTGTTCTGTGTGCACAGCATCTTGCAAAATGGCATCCTAGCCTGTGACTGGGGCTGCCGTGCAGGGACACAACACAGGTACCAGCCGCCTGGTGCCATGCCGGCAGGGATGAGACGAGCCCCGAGCCGGAGCGGTGCCCGTGGGCGCTGCCGGACACCCGCACCCCTCTGCGGGCCGCGGCTCCTCAGCAGCCCCCCGCCGGGCGCTGGGTGTCCCCAGGCGCTGCCTGCAGCCCTCGGGCCCGGCTCGGGGCCCCCCAGGCGGTCCCAGCGGCAGCCTCCAGCCCCCTCCCAGTTGCTGGCCGGGCAGGCCCGCACCCCGCACCCCCGCCCTGCCCACGGAGGGCTGAGGCTCGGCCTCGGGGCACAATGGCCGCGGCTCCGCGCTCCTCCCTCCCTCCCTTCCCCTTCCCCTTCTCCTCCTTCCCCCTCCGGGCCCGTCCCCGCAGCGCCCCGAGCCTGCCCCGCAGCCGGCAGCGGCGGAGCGGGGCCCGCCGGGCTCGGCGGCCTGCGGGCGGCCGCTGGTTGGCGGCGGGGGGACACGTGAGGGAGGGAGGGAGGTGAGGAGGGAGGAGGGGGCAGCGCGGCGGCGGCGGCGGCAGGAGTTTCCCCGACAGCTGGGGGTTGCGGCGCCGGCTCCTCCTCCCCGGGTCCCCGTTCGAGGCTGCGAGCCCCCCGCCCGCGCTGCTCCGTGTTGACAAATACACAAAGGGCCGCGCCGGGGCCGGGCTGGGCAGCGCGTCTGGAGCCGGCATGGGAGACAAGAAGAGCCCGACCAGGTAGGGCTAGGGGTAGGGATAAGGGTAGGGATAAGGGTAGGGGCACTGCCTTCCTCCGCCTCCTCCTCCTCCTCTTCCTCCTCCTCCTCCTCCTCCTCCTCCTCCTCCTCCTCGCCGGGGCCCGGCGGCGATGGCGCCCGGGGAGGGCTGGGGGGGAGCAGGGGGGCGGCGGCGTGAGGGCGGCCAGCCCGGGGCCCCCCCCGGCCGCCTGCCCCCCGCTGCCCGCCCGTGTCCCCCCCGCAGGCCGAAGCGGCAGCCGAAACCCTCCTCGGACGAGGGCTACTGGGACTGCAGCGTCTGCACCTTCCGCAACAGCGCCGAGGCCTTCAAGTGCATGATGTGCGACGTGAGGAAGGGCACCTCCACACGGTGAGTGCCGGGGGAAGGCCCCGCCGGGGGCAGCGGGGGGCTGGGATCCCGGCGGAGGGGGGAGGACACCGGGATGGGGGTCCCCAGCCGGCCCCGCAGCCCCCCCAGCTCCCTGCCTGCCTCTGCGGGCACCGCAGGGCGAGCCCCGGGCGAGGCTGACCCCGCAGAGGCCGTGCCCCGGCCGGAGGCGAGCAGCCCCCCCCGCAGCCCTCCCCGCAGCCCCCACCGCAGCCTGGCCGCCGAGATGCTCGCCCTCAGCCCTCGGCTCCTTTTTCCGTGAGTTGAACTTCTCCTCAGCAATACCTCCCCCCCTCCCCTTCCCTCCCCTCCTCTCCTCTCTCTATTTTATTGTTTGAACTCGCTCTCCGTCGCAGAGCCGTGCTGCCCCAGAGCATCCGCAGGGGCAGGCGATGGCTGTCCTCCTGTCCTCCCACCGGGGAGGCATCGGCTGCCTGGCACCCTGTGGAAGCGGCACCCCGCGAGGCAGTGACGTCCCAGGAGGACCTTTTCTCCGGGAACCCGTCAGAAAGCTTGCGGTGAATTACCTGGCTCCTGCATCCCTCTGATGTGTTGTTCCCTGTTACGGCCTAAACATGCACGCCTGGGGAACGGAGGCTTTCATAAAACCAACAGGACTGCACTTGTAGCTGTAGCGTGCTAAGCAGAGAGAATATTATTCACGAATCCTTTGTTACCATTATCATACCTATTAGCTAACCCCGTCAGCGAGGGAAGTTTAAGTGGCAATAAAAGTTGCAATCCTATCATAAGCAGCAATTACATTCCAGATACCATTCAAAGCAGTACTGAATGCGACTCGCTGCAAACGTTACGTGTTTGCAATGTTACGTGTTGGAAATCCTAAGTGCAAGGCTGGGTCAGATTACTTGACAGAAAAGGTTCGTGAAGTTGATTTCCTGGACTTCTGCAAACTCGAATGAATATTGGAAGTCCTTCCCCTAACTTCGGGTTTTAATATTGCTATTTTTAAATAAAGAAATCGGTGAGGTGAACGTGCTGAGAGAAATTGCATCTGTCACGTATAGCGTGACAAGAATGGTGTTGTGCTCGTGTCACAGATAAATGTGCTCAGAGTGGTAATATTCAGCGAAATAATATTGCTGAGAGAATGAACGCAAGCTCTTTGAAACAGCACAAATGAACGTTACAGCCTTCCTTAGCCTCTAGACAGCTTGATAGGTGAAGTCAATTTAAAATGATGTTTTGTTGCACTGGAAACTCCGTTGGATAAAAGCACTGAAACTAAACAAAAAAAAGTGTGTAAAAAATAATACTGGTTTCTAAGGACTGCTTAGCACTGAGTGAGTTTGTTTGTTTGTTTTCCTCCCTTGAATATTTCACAGTTTTTGACTGTTTTAAGAGCTTTTTTTTTTTTTTTTCCCATTTACCACTTGGTTCCCCATAGTATTCTGCTATGTAGAGTTTTAGTTGAGAAACAAAAATCAGTGTGTCTACTTAAACTCTGAAACAATGTATAGCTGACTAGGTTTATGGATATCTTTCCCGTACAGTTTAAATGGGTCGCACTTACACATGCATGTGAAGCCCAGGGTTTATACATGGCGTGAGATAAATACGGGTTGGGCTTTCAGACCAAGCAATTTTAGGCCACAATTCTGAAATTAGATTTGAGCTAGTAAGTAGACCTTTGTGTCTATGGAGAGAGTCATTAGGGTGCCAAAGAGACACAAAAGGCCATTTGGGTGGATTTTTTTTTTTTTTTAAAGGAGCTGAAGTACAAGACACCAAAGCAGAGCCTTGTTAAAACATTTGCTTGTGCTGCCTATGCAACAAAATGTTTTTCACAGTGTTGTTCAGAATAACAGTGCTATGGAGTTTGGGTGATACTGTGAATGCTTTTTTTTTTTTTTTGTCTTCCATTTTGAATCTTAATATCTATACATATTAAGCTGATGCTTTAGCACAATTATTAGTGTGCTGAGTTCTTTTTCTTTTAGTTAATGACACTTAGGTGTACAAGACATTGTAAATCAGTGGTTTTCAGTTCAGAGAAATCTGTTTCTTTGTGATAGACTGTTTAAGGTCTGCTTCTGGGTGTTAAAACTCACTAAATATAAACAGATTTGTAGACGGAAAAACAGGCAATCACAGTGAAGTGTAATGTTTTTGAAGACCACTGGAAATTAGGTTGACTGAAACAGTTGTATTTTGTATATTAATCTTGTACAAATAACTTTACGGAAACATTTTTAGGTAAGGTGTGAGTGTGTTTTCACTCTTGAATAATTTCTTGTCTCCAAAAGAATTACTTATTATGCTAAGGGCTAGATATGGATTACGATCTTTAGAACTGGTGGTACTGTTTAAGATGAGTGGAAATAATTCTTATGACTTCTTGATCATATTTTAATATACTCTTAAACTGCATGTTTGGAACAGATTTTGTCATGGACTTACTTAACTTAGCTTTTTCTTTGGTAGTGTCACCTTGAATGGTTAAATCTGTGCGTGCTTGGATAGGGAACACCTGAGAGACATCCCGGATGCTGCGGGAAGTGGTGTAACTGGCTCCCAAGGTGGCACTCTTTTCTTTGGGTTAGGACCAAACCAGTGCCCCAGCGTGGTGCCAGTTAGATGTGCTATGAGTCAGACGTGAAACCGAGATCCTGTCTGCCAGCTGGAAATCCCTGTACCTTCTCCTGTGGAGCTGTTGCCAGACTTTAACTTGGTAATGTCACCGAGGATCTAAATTCTGCCTGTAGACATGGCTTTCTTATTTACTTTCTAACCTAAAATTGTTCTGTATTGTTGCTTGGGTACTGATAAATTACTATGTTCCTCTTGATAGGAGTCTGTGCTGAATATAGTAATTTTCTATATGTGACCTTTAAAACATTTTGAAGTCTTTCTAGATGAAAGATGTTGTACAAATGTAAGGAACCTAGGGCTGTAATAATCATTCCTTACTTGGACAAATCTCCTGCTGAAGTTCATTAGATGTATGAGTAAGGAGAGCTGCATAGAACCTTAACGTCCTGCGTTATAGAGGGCTCTGGTAACAAACTCTATATTTAGGTTGCCTAATAGTTTCCATTATAAAGAATTTGTATGACCTCTTTGAGAAGCCCTATTGTTTGCAAAAGCCATTGAAGTTTGGCAAGAGAAAGAGTCCTTAGGCTAAATAAGTGTTTTGATTTCTTTGCCCCATGAAATTGTTTAAGTTTTCCCGAGATGTAAACATTTGAAAATCATCATTTCCCTTCTGTCACTCGCGTTGTGCAGAAGAGTAATTGCTAGAACACCGAGAAAGTCCAGACCCCTGTAAAAGCAACAGTGGCAATGATATTACGCTGAAAACCTGGAAATGAGTTATTTGGCTCCTGAAGGCGTTACAGTGTGACTGCCGAATTTGGCCCAGCCCTTGTAGTTACTGCTTTCCCAAGAGAAAGTTGCCTCAGCAACTTCACCATTTGGTTTGTTTCTTTGCTTCTGGCTCTTCATGGCACTCTCTGAACCAGGAGTATACCAAGACAGGTGGAACTTCGTGAATTGGGCTGGATCCTTGGACAGACCTTACTGCAGCGTTTGCTCCCAGTTTGTCTGTTCCTCAGTAAGGCTTTTTGTTTGTTTGTTTGTTTGTTTTTCTTGCCAGCTAACGTGGTTAGGCATTGTAGTTTGGGCATGTTGCAAGGCTGAAGGTGCAGAGTTCCAGTCTTGATGGGAAGAAGCACAGAAGGGGACTGACGTTCTCTCTAAGGGGATGTACGTTACTGCAGAGATGACTTCTTCACATCTCTGCACCTTCTTCCTCATATCATCCTAATGCTCGTGTTACTCAGTGACAGCATCCGGCTCTCAAATTACCTGTCACTTTGCTTTTCTTAATTTGGTTCTTATGCATGTGTCCTGTGGTTTGGTCTCTGCTTGCGTGATCCTATTCTCTTTTTCTATGCTATGACAAGCTGCTTGTCCATTCAGCGGAAAGGATGGGCATCCAGGGGAGTATAATGAGGGAGGAACTGCAAATCTGGCTTTTTAAACTTCGCAATGCTTGCTGTGAAGAAAAAGAGGGGAGTAGGGTACACGATCAGTTTTAGGGTTTGATAGGATTCTGTGATTTTTCAATTCAGAAAAAAGGGAGGACTTCCAGGGTGTTTTTTCACTGATATACTCCCTACGCTACTAATAGAAGAAGGCTTGTTGTACAAACTACTTAATGCTTCTTATTCTCGTATTTCATTTTATTCTTAGAACTGTTTTTTTTTGCTTTCTTTGAAATCAGTAAAAACTTAACTATGACTCTATAAAAGCTATGAGGCTAGCGTACGCTGTTCAAACCCCAACTGTTTTTCTTTTGGCAGGGAGAATAAAGAGGGAGAATAAGGAGATAAAACAGGTACAAGTGACTTCTCTCAAGTTTATTATTTTTTATTTTTTTTTAGGTATTCCTCTCTGACACATATCTTGGTCCAGCTGCTGTGTGCAATATCACGTACATAAAATAGCCCCTGAAATTTGTAGGCCAGAGTGAGAAGGTCATCTCAGGTCAAGGTGAATTTCCGTGGAATTGGGATACCCACGTTTAACCTTTTGTGCAGCTGAAATAGAGACACGCATAACCAGCTGAACAGGGCATGGCTTCCACGTCCCGGGCTCTATTGATCTCCATTATTGAATCGTTTTCTCTCAGCCTAAGATACGAAAAGGCAACTTTAAATCATACCAGACAAAAGAGTTAATTTGAGATATAAGCAACCAGGACGCCATCTTTGTGTGTTTTCTTGAGATTTGGGGTGTGCTTCTTGCTTGTGCCTTGGAGTGTGGCCGTTCGATACGTGCATGTATTGTATGCGTCTGACAATCTCCTAAATATGAGATACAGGTCTCTGCTTGAAGCTGTCATGAGTTTGTTTTGTGCTTTGAGAAGCATAAATAAAGTGCTTAATTTTTTAACTTGGATATCAAGGTCATTTTTCTTCAGAAAATATGTGCAATTTGTTTAGTCATGTACCATCTGGATGTTTATAAGCACAAATCAGTTACATTTAACCAAATCTGGTATTTGTATTTCTGTCGAAATGCTGTGCTGCTGAGGACAGAGTTGGTGCTTATCTGGTATATCTGGTTTAACATGTCTGTTTTACAACAGCTTGCTGAGGACTCTCTTCTGCCTTCCAGTACGCAGCTTCTGGGTGTACACGCATGCGCGTGTCGGGAAGGTTGTGAAGGAGAAAAAGAGGAAGAACCGCCTGTCATGCTGATTTTACAAATACATGCCTGAATTGAGCTTAAACTGAAGAGCTGTTCATTACTTGGGTAGCTTGGAGGAGGAAATATTTGCAGGAATGAAGAGAGTGGAAAAGTCATATTTAATCCATACTTTGCCAAGCTCTGTATTATGAGTTTTGTGCTTTAGTTTAAATATGAAATTTTGAGGAAGAGCATGAATAAATAGTTTGTGTTTATTTTGTAGGTAGCCGTCAGATAATCTAGTCATTCTGGACTTCAGCGCTTATTTTTAAAAGGATTTTTTTAGTAGTAACCTTTGGAATCATTAAGGAACTTATTTAGATATTATTTTCCCTGAGAAGTGTAGTGAAATTTCAGCATTTTGGACATCATTGTTTCATATGGAGAAACAAAACACCACTGAAGTAATTTTTATTACTTGTGGTGGCTCTTGTTGAAGCAGTTGATAGGCATGGCTTGTTGGAGGAATACAGAACATAATGGGCAGCCAGTCAAAATGAGCAGCCACAGTTTTGAAAGACCACATAAGCTTTTTATTTTTTAATACCAATCCTATTAATCTTTGTAGTTATGAACCTGAGAAATACTTTAATCAATTACTCCAAACAGCTTGTGAAAAATGTGTTTTTGTTTTTAATCATGAGTTTGGTATTTTTAGGTGTCTCTTCTTCCCTTTTCTTTTTTTTTTCTATAACTGTTACTTGGTGTCTATTATACCTTGGCTTTTATTTTTTTCACTTGTCTATTTTTAATACATTCTCCTCAGAATGAAACAAACAGTATTTCACTTGATATTAGGCTAAGATCCAGTAGGGTCTGTTTTATGTAACTTTGACAGTTGATTTAAACCTCGGTTAGTTGTTTCTTTTTGTATCATCTTGAATATAATAGTCCTATCAGCAGTCACCTCTGGTCAGAAATTTAGGTAACTGTCATTGTGACTTGGCCTTCTATGGCCTTACATAATTAAAGAAAGAAATATGTAGTAGAAAACCTATGCTTTTATATCAACTTTCTCTCTTTCCCTCCTACGATAGCTAATGGTGTTGGAACAGGAAGAAAAATGTCTTGGATGTGTCCAAGATCTCGGCCCTCACAATGCAGTTAGCAGATGTGCCCTCTGGAAAACCGTCGCTGTTAATGGGCACTGCAGGGTCACAGCTACAAATGGCTTGCTCAGCTGAACTGTACCAAGTCCAAGAAAAATAGATCAGCACTTGTCTTCCACATGTACTAAAGTAATGCAAGCTTTGAATAGATTTGGGTTCACTGTAGGAATGGTTCTAAGAAGGCCAGCGTGGCTCACAGTGATCATTTTGATTCTCCCACGTTACTTTAGGAATGCTGGATGGATAAAGTCTTGCTGTGAGCTAGACCTTCTCCTTGTGTTGAAAGAGGATCAGTAAACTTGGGCAACATCTAACATTATCTATGTCCTAACAAGTCTCCGGTGAAGGAGACTAACCTGCAGCTTGTTTCTAGTACTTTTATCCTTGATGTTTTTCCAGATACCTAACCTCTCTGCTCAGTAAGATAAGTTGATTTGTACTCCCCCTACTCCCAATCAAATTTCCAGTGTATTTGTAGTTCTTTGGTTATTTGGGTTATGGTCTCTATGTTCACTCACTTGTTCTTGCTAAGTCTATCTCAGAAAAACAAGAATGCAGCAACCCTTTCAGATATGCAATGTTTTGTTTTTTTTTTTTCAGTTTATATCGTGATTCTTTATTCTTGACTCTTCAGTTTGCACGCCTGTGTCTTACTGTGGAAGCCTAGATTGAGGACATGCCTTCAGCTGAGTAATTCCTAGTATAATGCTTCGTTGGTTATTCCTTTCTACGTTCCTGGTAAATGATGGTGTCTGATGTTGGTACTTCCCTGTATGAGGATTATCCTTTTCGTTCAACAGTATCATGGTGTTGGCTTCTCTGTGCCGTGTGATCTCAATCCACTACAGTCTCCTGTCCTTTCATGTCACATTGTTACTCAGGCAGTTTTGTATTTTTATGCAGTTTGGGGCTTTATGCTGTCTTTCCTGTGATTTCGTCATTGTGATTTTTGAGCTGTCTTAACTCAGGATGGTCTTGGCAGTTAGTTCTTAGCACCTTTCAGCTTGGTGCTGTTCGCTTGTTCTGTTCCTTATTCCAAATCACGATGAAGTATATTAAATAGTTTAGCTGTAGAGCGTCGCTATAAATGCTATCCTACGTCTCCATTTGGTGGTTGAGAGCAATTAAAAACAAATTTGATTTTGAACTTCATTCTGGACAACTTCATCCCCATCATAATCTAGCTTGAGTGAAAGAATGTATTGTTGATGGTGCTGCAAGTCAAGGCTCGGGTTTGTGTACTGCTTTGCTCCTAGTCACTAGGACAATTAGTCCCTTAGAAAATCTTGAGTGTTTCAAGCCAACTGGCTTTAGCCTTCATATCCTCCTAGCTGTTAAATAATTTTCTTCTAGTATCGTTATGAAATTTGAGTTAGGCTGAGTCATTTGTTATTTCCTGCATTTTTATTTGCCGATCTTGTGACTTCTCTTTTCCTTTTTTGGTTCAATTTGTTTCCAAGAGTGCATTTCATTAAATGCTGTTGACTGCCACAGACAGCGTTCAGTAGTCCGGTCTGTTTCTCATTTGAATTTGTACTCCTAACCCCTCGTTTAATTTGGTTATATGGAATTAAACTTTCATGTGGAGACTGAAGCAAAGAAGCCTTTATGCCTTCTGGTATTTGCTTGCTTGCTTTGTTTGATGATGGATATACGTCTTCCTTTCTATTTCCATGATGAAGTACTTTTCTTTTGGGCATGAGTGGTATGTGCTTTGATATGTTCAGCTTTTTTTAAAACTATTTTTTTTTTTTGTTAGTGGAAATGTCATCTTTGTTTTTAGGGCCATCAGTGGTATTCTTGCTTACTGTGTCTTTTCTAGAGAAATTAATCAGCTGTCACGGCCTGAAATGTAGTGGCATTTGAATAAAAACCTACAATAAGACTAAAGACTAAATCCCTTAAAAGAAAAGCCTTGCTGGTAAGAAGGAAGGTCTCGTATCACTTAGAGTGATCAGAAGTTGCGTTTTCTGCCCCATGACTTTTTGTAACAGTTTATCCTTTACTGTTATGACTGCCCACTGTGCCTGGACCTGTTTAATAAAGCTTGGTTCAAGTATCTGTCCCTCTCATCTTGAAAGTCGGGTTAGGATGGTATGCTCTGCAGACATTTTTCACGTGGCATCAAATGATGTATTCTCTTCTTGGCTGGTACAGCTGGCTACAAAATCCTTAAAATATAGGCTAGTGGGACCAAATATTAAGTGTTCATTGTGTCTGCTTTCCTACAGTAGCTTACCCTGGTTTAAGTAGGACAGAGGGATCCTGAGGATCGTCTGCTCTCTCTGAAGTGCATTCCGCTGGTATGTGGTACGTTGATGTAGAGCAGGCTTCAACTTGGAGAGTTGAGCTGCAGAATGTTGTCGGTAGGATTTTGTCTGCCAAACTTCCCATCAGAAGTCAAGTTGAAGACTACAAGATATGACCTTGAGGTCTGCTACAAGTTGTTTCATGTTTTCTTAGGAGCTAAGAGGAAAAAAAAAAGAAAAAAAGAATAATTGCAAGTTTTCCCATTCTAACTTACTGAAAGTCCAGGACTCATCTTTAAGCTTTTCCATAATGCTTGAATATGCTGGGTCTGAGCTGCACAGTTCAAATGACAGTGCTCGATAGGAGAAAAAAAATATATCAGTGGGAGCTTTAAAGTTTATTTTAGAAATAGAGTTCCTGACTCTAAAAGCTGGGAAAAGGTTGGTTTGACACATTCAGAGAAAGGAAAGTTGCTTTGTACAAATATCATTGAATTCTGTGATTGGTGTCATGAGCTAGTTCTGTAATTCGATGAGAAGGGAAAAGGAAAAGGTGGAATCTGATGATGACGGCATCTTTTTCTATTACTGTTCATCTTTCCTGAAGAACATTAGGACTTTTTAAGGTTTCAGGGGGAATGTGTAGTCTCTTTGCCTCCTTAAGACGGGCATCTTTGTGGGGGTGGCTCTGTCTGGAAGTGAAGGAAGCGTCGAATGCTACAGCCTTCTGGGGAGACCATGCACAGCCACTGTGCAGAACAAGTAGGATGGGTCCCAAACTAGCTCCTTCCTGTCTTGTCACAAAATTAGTTGTGCCAAGTATTGACCCTGTTTTGTGCAACAATAACTGTGCTTCTGCAGCATGAACCTCACGTTTTGCGTGCCATTTTTTGCCTTGGTTCAAGACGCATCACAGTTACTGCAGGAAGGGGACAGAGGAGCAGCCCAGAGGATCCAGTCCTTTGTGGGACTGGAAGTTGGAGAGGTCACTTCCCCATAAATCCCAAGGATCTAGGGGTCTGAAAAGACTGTGCCCACTGCCTTCTGTGCAGACTCCCAAATATCGCCTCCTCAGGGGATGTTGTTAAGGAAATTGAGCTTCCTGACCCCTGCTCACATATAGCACGTTGTCAACTGGGAAGCACAGATTGGTTGGTGCCCATATGCTTCTCAAACAGGATATTTTCAGTACAGCTATCGCTTGTGCTGAGCATCAGTGAGCCACAGTTTGTGGCATATGGAGAATTTCTAATAACAGCATGCGAGAGGCTGGAGCTTTAAAACTGGTTGTTGGAAAATAACATTTGATGGCTGCTTTAAAAAGTATCCGTGAAGATGAATTTGGGCCTTCTAAAGGTCCCGATACAAATATTTCTTCTTAGGGCAGACAGTTGTGCAGTGTACCCGTAGTCTTCAGGAGGCTTGCTGGCCTCATCTGTTAAATGTCATCTGGAAAATAGGGCATTCCCTTTAAGGGAATGATTAAATAGGGACACTGCCTCAAGGGGTAGTTTTCTGCACATTTATACAGTGACTGATAAAACCATATGGGTCTTGTAAGTCTATTCTAATTGAATCAGCTTTTATTGAAAGACAGAATTGCTAGAAATGCACCGAATGGATGAATTCCAAGTAAATGATTCACAGTGTAAAACAGCTAGGAATTTAAAAGCCCTGGAAATCAGAGCTGGCTGAAAGTTAGGATTCAAATATATATAGTGTGTGCCGAAATGGCATTGTTGCTCCGCACTATGCAGATGGATGCACGTTACGTGCTCCCATACAGACCGCGAGCTCCATTGTTTGCACTGTCATAATTATTCAGCTGTCTTCCTTTGCAGAGGGAGCTTAACGTACTGCTAACACTCCAGAATATGACAGAAGTGATGGTAATGAGAAAAAATAACTTGGGGTAACAGAGTAAATTATCGATCCTGAAGATGCATTTAATCACGAGCTGCTTCAGTGTGGAAATAAAGACTAGTTTCTCACAAGATGGCTTTGTGTGGTGATTAGCATGAGCATATTCATGTGACACGGCAAGCTAAACGTAGTTTAATCTGCTAGTTTTTATTCTCTGAATAGCTTAATAGAGAACTGATGACTGAGAGAGGGTGAGCTGATCTGTGTCAGAATCCACAGAGTGCTTCTCGTGCTGGTGATGTAATTTAATTTCTAGCAACTATTGTATTTGCATTACAAGAAACAGTAATGGGAAATATTTTTTTGCTTTTCATAATGTGATTTTAACTGCTGAAAATGTAGAGTGGCATCATTACATGCACTGCTAGCTTCTGCATAGACCACAGGTTGCAATATCTAATTGGCTATAGTGTTCACAGGGCTACTTAGTATACACAGTGTTCCTGAATCTTTTTATTTTGCTTTGAGTAGTATCAGTGATGTGCTTATGCAGAAAGGAGTCTTTTTTGTTGTTGTTTTCTCTCTTCCCCTCCTTGCTCTATCTCCTCTTTGGTATTAGGAGGTAAGTTGTCATCTGGTTGCACTTGATCACAAAACCTCCAATGGTAAGGTGACAAAAATTTGTTCTTTTTTTTTTTTTTTTTTAAGTGAAGTTGAAAAAGCAGTTTCCTTAGTTCTGGAATATTTTCAATATTCTCAATATTTTGGGAGTACGTAGAAGCTCTTGTAGTACAAGGTGCTGTACAAAGAGTTTGCAGAATGGATGTGATGGTCGATGAAAAGATAAGTGTGAGTTTTTCTTGTTTATCAAACCTAGAAAAATTAAAATGTTAGTTGAAAAATTGCTTGGTGGTAGAAAATAGTCTCAAAATTTTGTAGCTATTAATTTGCAAGTATGCAAAAGAGTGTATTATAAGTTGGCCTGTGTTGTGTGTGTGGAAGTGTGTGACAGTTCTGTAATTATTTGAGAATTAGTGTTTTGCATTTGACAAAACAAGTGAATAGTCCTCTATTATTGAAGTTTGAAAAATATATCAAGACATTTTGCTTTAAATGCTTGTTGTCAAGCTAGTCCTTGAAAAATTCATCATCTTCTCGAGGCAAGAAAATCAGTAAAACTGTAAAGATAGGGACACTTTTCTTCTGTTCTGCCAGATTGCCTGTATTTATTCCTTAATGATAGGGGTTTGTGCCTAAGCTAGAATAAATGGCTTAAAATGTAAGACTTAAACTTTTGCCTTCTCACTTGGAGTTTATTTAGATTCTACCATTCAATATGTGTGAAATACAGTTTAATGACTGTTGATTGTCTGCATTATTACACGAGGACAATTACTGTAATGACTCTGCAGAACTGTATGTATGTTTCAGTTCTGTTGATTTCTTTCTACATTATAAGGAACCTAAGTAACAAGAAACATGCTAAATTTAATTTAGACCCATTCATGCCATGTAAAGCTGTCAAAGCCATTACAACATCTGTATAAATACGGGCCTCGATCTTCCAACATTTTGCATGGATTCCTAGTCTTTAAAAAAAAAAATAAATCTCTTTGAAGTTACAGTCTTTGCAGGCTGAAGTTGGCTCAAAACAGGGAAGATTGGAGTAGCTGTGAATGTTTTTAAACTTGAAGGGAAGTTGCACACATTTGCTATTGTTAAAGGCAAACGTATTAAAGTGGGAGGCAAAAGAGAGTGGAAGGAGTATAGATGCAAAAATCGCTAGCCATATTTTAACGTGTTTTGCAGAAACTTCAGCAAAAGAGAGAAAACATGCCTGAGGAAGTGGGGAAGTTAATTACCAGATACATGTAACGTAGCTGGTTATCATTGTATGAGGGCGGGAGGAGGCGTATAACTGAATTACAAAGGATTCACTAACTGGTGGGAGGAAAGGTTAGTTATTTCTTAGGAGCTTCTACTTCAAGGTACCGTATTCCTTGTTACAGAATTCTGAGATATCTCCGTCTCCCTTTGGAGCCATTCAGACCTTGGGGCGCCTGACTCTAGATCATCAGTCCGTCATGGAAAAGTCACATTCCAGAGCTGCTCGTTGTAACCTGTCCTGTGATCTTCAGAGTAAAAAGCTTTCTAAGCTCTATTACAAAGTTACAGATAGAACATTGCATAATTAATGTCTTTTCCAAGACAGGCAGGAAGTGTATCATACTACAGTATTTAACCATAGCTGTACCCTGTAAAAATTGCTTAAATAGAGGTCTTAAGAAATGCACAAAACATTTGTAGCTACGTGAAGAAATTCTCCTAATAATATGCATTACAGAAGTAGTTTTTCCCTTAGAAAATCCACCTAACACCACTTTTTCATATCCTTATTTTTATCTACTGGCTTATAAGGTTCTTTACTGTAAAACAACTCTTCAGACATCTTCCAGTTGACTCCCTGTATGCATCTGCGTGCTTAGGAGATTAGGAATAACTTTTTATTTTTACATTAATTACTCTAATTACTATGTTAAGACGTATTTGAGAACGTGGACCTTAGTTGTTAGAGAAATGAGGACACGCAGAGAAGGAGGTTTGAGTAGGGACTAGCAAGAATATGATGATTAAGTAGAAAGTGTGCAAAGATAAGCTTTTCTTGAGATTTCAGTAATGACTGTGAGCTAGAAAAATGGAGATTAGAGTATTACTGTGGATATCAGATTTCTATTAGCTTCTCGAGACATTAATATTTAGGATAGATGTGAGTGGAAAACTATCTTCAAATAAATGATAAGATATTTAAAGCCTATACATTTGTATTGGGAAATGATTCAGCCTAGTAATGAAAGAACAGAGTAAGGGTTGAATAATTTGACTTTGTTCTCAACAAGATTTTAATGCACTGAAATGAATTCTACTTAGGCTTTTGAAAGACATGTATGGTACAAACATCAGCAAAACGAGGCTCTGGTTAAACCTAACCTCGTTGCTTCCCCTTAGTTTTGTTCAGCTCACAGCAGCACGTTGTTAATTGCATTTCTGAAAATGCAACGAATGCTATAACATTAAAGTTTGCTTTCTTGTTTAAGGTGATTAATTATTTAAAAAAAAACGAACAAGTACTTTAACAGTAGCTTTGCAGAGGTTTGTCCTTTCTTTTTGGTGACCGTTCGGAGAAGTGCTGAGCAGGCAGTCTGTAGCCCTTAGGTGCACGGTTGAGAAGAAAGAAAACGTGTGGCTCTTGGTGAGCTGATTCCACAGCTTTTGCACTGTCTTGCTAATGCATTCTAAAAACACAGAAGTGGTCTAAGCTATCTAATTGTTGTATTTTAATGTATTTTTGGTTTAGAATTTTAGTTTTAGCTGGTATACTACCAGCTAAATGAAGTTGTTCATACAAATGATATTTAGGAACGGATATTTATGAAACTATTTAATTAGGTATCTAATGGTAACACTTGATGTCCTACAATGGTTTAGAGACTGAAGAGACTGGCATAAGCATCACTAGGCTGGCTTTTTTTTGGTCTTGTCTGGAGATGAGGAAAATACGATAGAGGATAAAGATGCAAAGTGATACAGAATATTGACTGCAACAACGTGCAGTTCTCAGTACGAATATCTGAAATGTATTCCAGATACAGTTCCAAAAAAGGTATGTAATGTGCTTTTTAGCATATGAAATTATGCTAAACTGTATGAAATGTTCCAAGAGCATATTGACTTGTGTGCATTAAAATATGTTTGCTGTTAGCAAATGGGTTGTACACTTAAAGAATGATAGTTAGAAATGCCCCCACTCTATTTCCTTCATAAAGGCTGAAGCTGTAGGAAGGAGGTGACCAAACTTAGTCCAAAGACCTGTTCTTTGTCAGGGATTATTCCTATTTTCAATAGCAATGCAGTACAAAATACAGACGAGTAAAGATTTTCAGTCCACATCCTGTCACAAGAATTAAATTTACTTTTAAAATCTAAGAGAATTGAAGGTTGGAAAACCTCAGGAGTGTTAACAGGGCACTTCTGGAAGCCTGGCCAGCTGAGGGAGCAGCAAAGCCTGGTGGAGGGGGAGTATTAGTAGCATGATTGAAATTCAAATTACATTTGAAAAAATTTTGAGTATCTAAACTCAGTCAGCTGCAGAAGCACACAGAAGTCTCACAGTCGCAGATGGAAAAGAGATTCTCAAGTCTTCAGGGTGCTGGAGATACAATTTTTCCAATACATTTTTTCATAATGATGTAATTCTACAGAAACATCCAGGTGAGCAACGTACACACAACTCTTGAGGGCTTGATAGGAAGCGAGGAATTTTAAATTCAGCGCGGAGTAAGCTTAGAAGAGTTCGGCAGTGGCTTCAAAGAGCTTGCGCCTCAAAAAGGAGACAGACCCCTGAAAAGGGGTGAGTGTGAGGGAGGACAAGATGCAATTAAAGTAGGAATTAGTTGTGTCGTGCTACTGTTTTTAGAACATGGTACTGTAGGTGGTACGCTATTCTCAGGCATCGAGCAATTTTATCATTGCCCTGTTGACATATGTTTGATGTGACTGAACCTTCTAGCATGGTTGGGTTCCTTAAAAATCAGATGTTTAATGCGCTCGGGATAGTACAGAAGAATATATCATTTGGGGGGAAAACAAGAAGAATTTGTGTCTGAAACCAAGGTGGTATGGCAGATAGAAAAATGTAGGAAAAATGATTAAACTTGAAATTATTGTTTAGCTACTCAAGTAGAAGGTCAGCCTTTTTTGAAGGGGCTAGTTTTGAACTGGAGAAGAAGGGGTTGAATGCTTCTCTTGCATTTGGCAGTCATTTTGAGAAGTGCCTTAGAGTTTAATGCTGTTTGAATTGTTTGCATGATACAGTGTGGCCCTGCACACCGCCTTGTTGCCGGAACCATCGGCAGGAGGTTTTTCTCCTTGAGGCTACTGAGCGTTTGCACCGGCTTGGGAACGCTTGTGGCTGGTTGCTGCACATCAGCTCATCCACCAGACTTTGTTATAATGTCGGAATCCTTCATTTCTTTGTGCCTCTGCTAATAAATAGCTGTAGGGGTGGTAGTACCGCTCTTCCGTGATGGAGTATCATGAGGAATGATACACTGAAGATTTTGACTCCGATTGCAGTGAATGCCGCCTGAGATGGATGGACCGTGAGGGTAGGAAGCTCACCTTAAAGGATGAGGTAGATTCACGGGACACGTTTTATATGGGATTCAGCAGACAGCAGATCTGTCAGGGGAGGAAACAAGCAGCGTGGTTGTAGGCAAAGGAAAGAAAAGCTCCTGTGACTAAAGTAAGGATGAGCGCTTGAAGAGAAATTTCTAGGTATCCAAACAGAAATCAGCTGAATTTAGGGGTGACTTAAAGGAGAAGGTGCATAATCTTCTGTACACAGGGTAAGCTGGAGTGAAAAATCAAAGGGGTATTAATCAGAAAATGGAGGCATTGCCATAATGGTAGTGTTATAGCCATATTTCTTCACAATTGTTTGCAGTGTGTAGTTTGGGGATGGTTGTTGTTTAAATGGTATTCCTTCACAAGCAGTAAGCAAAGAAGGTGGGATATGGGAAAGCTTGCATTGGTTAGAGGAGCTAATTGACTTCCCCTTGTGCCTAGTGATTAATTTTAGGTATTTTTTCCTAGAAACTGACAGAGCTTGTCTCCTTATGCTTTGAATGAAGACACTTCATGGGGAGCCCCTGACTTTGCTTTCAGAGTTCCTACTACCCTCATCAGAATTGTGACAACTTTTCTGGGCTTAATCCGTAGTGCAGCAGCATACCTGTCTTTATAATGCAGATTTTGGAACAAACTCCAAGACTTTCCCAAGAAGATATTATAAAGAAAGCTGTGTGTGTGTGTGTGTGTACTATTTGTAAAGGCCAAAGGACTTTTCTGTACTGATCCCAATTCTGTTACCAATCAGCTTCACAAGAGTTTGACCGAAGGTGACCTGTCAGAGTGGATTAGTTACTGCTTATAAGGCCTTTTGGCAATAGTCATTTTGATAAGTAATTCTTAAAAACCCTGGAGAGTGAAATTCAGGGCCCTGATTGACTAGATTACTGGTTTCCAATCCACTTCTGCCACGCCTTGCTGGTGGGACAGAACAGATTGCAGACCTGCGAAGGAAGATGATGTTCAAAAACATGCCAGGCTCGTTACTTCAGTCCTGTGCAGCGAGGGCCTTAAGGGTAGCCTGTGAACAAGGAGTAGATGATTTGGAAATCGTCTTTAGCTTGGGAGCCTTTATTCAGTCCTCCTGAATCACCTGAAAGGGAATATTTTGAAGAATAATGTGGATTTTTAATTCTTGAGGACAGGATTCTGTGACCAAGGGCAAGGCAAAATCAGTAAGGACTCTGTTCCAGATATTTCTAACCTCTCTTTCTTGAGGGATGAGTCTGCTGTCTTGAACAAAAGGTCAGTGTCTCCCTGCAGGGAAGTGAAGTTTAGATAAATGGTACTGCTCAGGGACTGGGGGTACCTTTAAATAAAACCTCTTTAAGTCTTTGAAATCTATATATTTTTTCTTTTTAAGAAGTAAAGCTTTTTTACAATGGAGGAAAGAAAAAAAATCACACACAAAGTTGAAATTATGGAAAGTGAGGAATACCATGTAGAGATGCCACATTAAAAACTGGTGAGGGTTTTGAAGAAATACCACAGGATTTGATTTGCTCAGGAGCAAAACACATTTTAGGAATAAACGTGTGTTTGGAGATAAGATATAAATCTGACAGCTCAAACCGATGGATAAAGGATTCCTGGTGTATAGTAGTTACCTGTTCTGTTTGACAGTATAAATATCTCCTGTCCACGAACCAAATACAGTTCAATACTGCAGAATTGATGGCAGGTAGGGCAGTTACAACATAACATCCTTCTGTAGGAGCAGCGCTTCACAGGCAACTTCTTGCTTTCTAGGATGGGGCAAGATGTCTACTGCTTTATAGGAAACCAGGGAGTAAGATGAATTTGAAAACAAAATCGTTTCAGGTCACAGACAGGGCAGGTAAATAAAACTGTTACAGAATATTGCTGTAGATATTGGAGGAAAACGTGGTGAGTAAACTGGCCAGGGCTCAATAGCAGGCTTAAATGTCTGGCTTAACATGTGGTATTCTAAAAGCCTTTAGATATGTTGCACACGTGGAGCTTGCATTACACAACAGATAATTTTCCATGTGGGGCAGGATAAGCCTCCAGCAAGGGCTTTTTGTCTGAATTGAAGCCAGGAGGTAGATGGATTTGAAAAGAGGAAAGGGAAGGAACGGGTCAAATTAGAATGGATCGAGGTCAGCTGTTGAACACCATCTTTCGGCTTGATTGAGAGCTGAGGCTGGCAGCATTTCCTCGGTTTGGAGCCATTTTGTTAAGATTGGAGAGTAGTAATACCTTTCTAGTGGTAAAAGATACCAAGCACAGGACATTTAGCTTCAGGAAAGAGCGTGCCTTTGAATAATATGTCCTATGTGATAGATTCTTCAGAATATATGGACTCTGTAAACCGAGTATTATATATGACAGTACGCTTTTCCCACAGCAAGTTGAAAAGGTAACTGTGATCAGCACTGAGAATTAATTATACCATCTAGCTTCTCCAGGTGGAAGAGCCTAAGCTCTGAGCTCTGTGATACTGGGAGGACAGAGTACTGGTTCTGCGTGGGCCAGTTCAAGTCCGGCGTGGCTCTCACTGAATCAGAGCGAAGGTGTTGGCTGCTCTGAGGTAGGGCTGTTGATGTCTCCGCACTCTGCTGCTTGGCCATTGGATTTGGTGGGCTCGCTTAGTTCAGGATATCAGGCACCAAATGGGCGAGTCCTCACTGAACCCTGCACGCAGGGGAGCATCCTGCTGACACAGGCCCCCAGCGAGTCCCACTGTGTACACTACTATGTACACACAGTAGTGCAGAAGTGCTTTATGGACTCCCCATGGCTGTTGAACAGCACTGTGCAAATGTAGCTGTGGCCCATCTGAAATAAATTCAACCAGACCCCAAGAAGCTTCAGCATTAACCCAGCGTTGTTGTCCCACTGCATGCGTGGTGCACAGCCCAGGTGACCGAGAGTTTGCTGTGCTTGTGCTGCCTGTGTTGGTGATTTTGTACTATTGTACTTTGCTATTTTCAGCTTGCTTTCAAATCTGACCCGCTTTCTTGTCATGGGACCGAGTTACCTGCTGTTTCAAACAGGTCAAAATTTTATTTATGTAGATTATTGATGACTGCCAGGTGTGGGATATTATGAAGTTGTCCCAAATGACTTATGAGCAGCAAGGTATTGTGGGGAGCTCTGGGAAAGGGAAATGGCTTGGGGCATAAGTTCCAGATATCATTTGTGTCTAGTGCACTGCTTATATTCTTGAATTGGAATACATGTTTATTTTAAGAATACCAACAAGAACTAGCCCATCCTTCCCAGTAGTAAATATCTGCTGCCTTTGGGAGCATCAGCGTTAAATGCATTTCTGCACACAAATCATATATAGACAGTCCTCTGCAGCCTCTGCAAATACATCTTCTAAAAGTGCAGCAAGATCGAATCCTGTAAAATTAAATGGAGTCACATCCTGCAATAAGAATAGAGTTAAAATAATGACATCCTTGTCAGTTAGATTTAAGGGAATTGTTGAGAAGAAAAAAAAGTCTATTTGAATGTTTGCATTTCTATCTACTGGGGTTTTAAAAAACTATATATATATATTTTAAGGAGATTATAAAATGTGTGAGCATTTGTATGCAGCACCTTCAAAATAACATTGGACTGGGATAATAAAACCGTGATAGATGGGATTAGAACAGAACCATCAGTAGAAGTATGGTAACTTGTGATGGTGACTTAGAAAGGTGACACTGCCCGAAAAGGAAAACTGCGTGTTGGAGAAGGAGATGTAGAATATTTGGAGCTGGGGTGTTTAGCAGCTTCTTGGAAGCTTGTTAAATCAGGTTTTGTTGCAGTGGTTAGCACATAAACCTTGAACTTCTTTCCCTGTTGGGAAGAACTGACAGAATTTTGTACGGTGTTCCTGTTAAAACAACTGAAGTGAAATCACTAAATAAAACTGCAAAGTTTCGAGTGGCCAACCATGCGTGTGTGAACAGGTGATACTTACAGTATTTACGAACCTTTCTGCCAGTAGCTCTGGCTTGTTCCGTTGTAAAGCCACTCCCAGGGGGAGGCACAAGCACTGTAATCATACTGCAGAAGTTTACAGAGCTGCTTTACCTGTTAGCTCAGGTGCTCCTGCATATGCTCAAAAAGCAAACTACCATAAGTATGTTGATAGTTTAATAGGCAACGGTAACGTTATCTGTATTTACTCCGTTGCAGCTTTTTACAAGGACTCTTAACAGGTTTTGAAATCTGGTAATTTCAATAGGCATATTTTGGCAAATGATCAAACTCAATTTCCTGCTACAGGAATAGTTTTTCTTATATTTATCTTTCTGCAAGAAACCCTTTCTCTGTATAAGTTCACTCATGTTTGAATGACATGATCTTGCTACCACTAAATCACAAACAGTTCCATCGGTTTAAAACTTCATGAGTGAAATTATCTTCTGAAGCCTGTGTGCCTTGCCAGCTGTTGGCTTGCAGTTCAGTAGCCCCTTGTTGAGTCCCTGAGGGGAAAAGAAGGAACATGTGAATGACTAAATCATTGCTGAGATGTGAATTTTTATTTTATTTTATTTTATTTTATTTTATTTTATTTTATTTTATTTTTTAAACAAAAACGTTGAACACCTTACTTAAGAAATTTGGAAATAACAAAGTAGTTAACAAATTATAGAACATAGACATAATGGATATTTTTAGTTTCAGAGATAACTGACACCAAATTAAATGTACACTTGACAGATGAGGAACTTTAATACTCTTTGGGCAAAGTAATACCCTCAGTATGGATGTGCTTCTGCGAGAGAGAGATGCAAAGAGTTGGGCCAAAACTATGTCTCAAGTAACCAGAGGGAAGATGGATGTTTAATCAGGATGAGTATAATAACTCAGTGGAATTTGTTGTCACAACAAAACCACGTAGAACCTTTTGATTTATTTTTAGTGCATCTTTCCAAACATTATTCTCTAGGCTTATTTTTTTTTTGGTCTTTTTTTCTTAATCAACTTCTGTTCCTCGTGACGAAGATCCTTTTTTTTTTTTTTTTTTTTTGTTTTCTCCGCTATTTCATTTTATGGTATTAGACACTAGATAAACAATGTTCTAAACCTAGGACTTAGTTCTAAGCCTAATTTCCCAGCTGTGCTCTACCAGAAATATTCTAGTTTGCCCTCTGGAATTGAAATTGTTGCAAACTGAGAATTTGTAAATATGACTTTGTAATTTTAAGATTTTTGTTCCGCCTCTTTACTAAATTTCCATGATTGTCATGTTGTTCGCAACCCAGGGCAATATTTAATTCTGTGTGCAGAAATTCACTACTGTCTTACTTCATAAGGAATATATCAGATTATCCTCTCAGGTCACTGTGTAGCAATGGTGGGATTGTCACTAGAAATACTAATTCGCATAGCCCTGTCTCCTGGAGCAGTCTTCCATTCAAGATGGGTGATGAGTTTTGTTTATATATCACAAATGTTTTCTACCCAAACTGGTAAGTTCATGCATCAATTACACCTTGGTTCCTTCCTGTCTTGTTATGAACTGCTATGACAAGCACTTGAAACAGTTCTGGGGCAAGTTTTCTAAACAACATTCTGTGTACTCTGTTCATGTAAACAATTTTTATAGTCCATTGAGTCATTTCAGTGATATTGGACTCAGTATTTTATGTGTTTTCCAAGGTACTACTTGCTGTGCTCACCCGAAAAGCATGTGCTCATACATTTGCTGGCTGATATAAACTGTGTAGTTTTCACTAATCTGTTACTGATCTTTTTCTCTCTGTGAGTTAGCATGGGCTCAGTTCGTGAGTGGGTATTTGGTAGCTTAGTCTTTACCCCGAAGTTCTTACATGTTTAAATTTTTCTTAGGTTTTATTTTATCTTTGATTCATTAAGAACTTTCTGTGAAGACTCGTGAAATCTCAGCTGTCTTGTACCAACTGCCTTTCCTGCACTTTGTGCACTCTTGTAACTTGGCTCTTTCTCTGTAACCTGAACTACTGCAATCATTACTGAAAATATATCTTGCTAATGGCAGCTCCCTTGATATTTTTTTTTGCTTTTGCACTCAATACTTCACCTAAGCAACAAGTGCCAGTAAGGTGATCGTGTGGGTTGGGGTCAATAGATGTGCATAACAGCTGATAGCTTCTGTAGATTTAGTAACTGCTTTGTATTTTTAGAGTATGACAGTGCTTCTTAATTTGTGCTTTTTCTATTTAAAAACCAACCAAACAAACAAAGCCACAACACAACTAGCAAAACCCAAGAGCTTTGCAGGGTAAACATTTATTTTGGAGTAGAAATTTGCATCTTCAAAATCTTTCTAGAATTACTGAACCTTTATTTTTGTGCGTCAAGATTGGAAATTTCTTAATTACAAAACCTCAAAATAAAGAAAGATGTTTGCATTGGAAAGAGTAAAAGCGTTTCATTTCATGTTAGAGTTCTCATATCCTATCAGAAAATACAGGAAAAATGAGTCAATTCCAGAATTACTTGCAGCACTGTTACGCTTCCAGGAGCATTATACTGCTGCGCCTCCTCTCCCTTGGTTTTTGGTTTGCATCAAAATTTGGAAAAGAAACCTGTGCTGTGCATTGTGATGGAATGTGGTTGGAAGCTTCTGCTGCCAGCTTTTATTTATGTTCTGACAGCTACATCTTACTGCTGTTATCTGAAGTATATATACTTTTTTTTTTTTTTTTTTTTTTTTTTTTGTGAAGAACTCAATAAAAGCAATATACAACTTAACAGGATTTGTCATTGCCTTCGGTGAATTTGCTTGAGCTGAAACAAGTTTTACTCTCTAATACCAACAGTGGCTTTAGCTCTCATACCTGAAAGGTCATCTTGTTTGCAGTACGCTCAAAACAGACCCCTTCATCACTCAAGGGGACTGGGAGAGGATGATAAAGTATTCCCTCTGAAAGCTTCACACTTTGGAGTCTCTGTCTGGATATGACAGCAAGGAGAAGAAGACATGCTGCGAAGTCTTGTCTCTAAATACTTTAAAATAATCATCTCCTTTATTGATAATGCAAATAAATGAATCAAAAGGCTATATTTGGTTTAATTTTGATATGCTGTGTCAAAGAAGTATTAGCAACTACATAAGTTTTAGCAGTATTTCTTTTTATAGTGAATATTAATGTTAATTAATTCAGTGTAGAAAGTCTGAGACAGTTGTAAATTCCAAGCATTATGTTTATATACATTTATATATATGTGCACACAGGAAACCTCGACCTGTCTCTCAGCTGGTTGCACAACAGGTTCCTCAGCAATTCATGCCCCCTGCGCAATCAAAGAAAGAGAAGAAAGACAAAGTAGAAAAGGAAAAAAGTGAAAAGGAAACAACTAGCAAAAAGAACAGTCATAAGAAAACCAGGTAAAAATTTTAAGAAACTTTTTGCAGTATTGGTAAAACATAATTAAAAAAAGAAAATACAACGATGATCCATGATTTTTACATTGCTTTGTAAGTTTTGTGGCAAACTCCTTTGAACAATAAGGTTAAATATTTATATCAAAGTTTCATTGTTTTAGGATGGCTATTAAATGAAAAAAGAAAACTTGCAGTTTGTAATTTTAACCAGAAGATGGAGACCAGATGAATATAGAGAGGAGTTGGGTATTAGGGTTTCAGGTGTCTTTTTCACACCATACAGAACTAGGTATGCAAATCATGATCCTAGGATCTGGAAGAAAGAGGGGACCAGAACGACTAGATTTCATGCAGAAAAACTGGGGGGGAAGGGAGGGAAGGATAGAAAGAATCAATACCAGATTGCAGAGCAGTGGGAAGGGAACATAGGTATTGCTTCCTTGCAGAACTGGAAGAAATTTTGAAAGAACTGTAGGGGCTGGAAGGGACCACAAGAGATCATCGGGTCCAACCCCCCTGCCAAAGCAGATTCCCTACAGCAGGTTGCCCAGGTAGGCATCCAGATGGGCCTTAAATATCTTCATAGAAGGAGACCCCACAACCTCCCTGGGCAGCCTGTGCCAGTGCTCCATCACCCTCACCATGAAGAAATTATTTTGCATGTTGGTGTGGAACTTCTGGGCTCCATTTTGTGGCCATTGCCCCTTGTCCTGTCCCCACAGACCACTGAAAAGAGGTTGGCCAAATCCCTCTGTCTCCCACACTTAAAGAAAGGCTCAACTGGGGTATAAATGAATGTGAATGACAGAGTAAGGTGCTTATGCTACCTAGTGATAAAAATCCCTGTGCTACATCTGGGATGCTGAAGATGGACTCTTGGAACAGAGAACATGAAACATCACGGTCCAGACAAGCAGTTGTAAAAATCATTGCTTTTCCTGTAAGAGCAGGAGAAAGGTGCAGAGTGGAAAACAAAAGCAGTAAATTTAGCCCCCAAATCATCACAGCCTAAGCATAATGTTACTGCAGCAAGAATGTGGTGCCAGAAAGCTTGGCAGTATACAAGACATGTAGTCTAATCAAAAGTGGGAGGAACTATTGATTTTTTTTTTGGAAGCATTCCAAAGTAGTCCAGCCAAGGAAGATCCTTTGGGATTAGTTATGCAGAGAAGTAGCAGATGCTTCTCTTGTGCCTGAAATAGGATCATCAGGATGAGAAGCAGAGAGAGATTGTGAGTTGAGAGAGAACAGTCTTTAGGATAGTTATGGTTAGGATTAAGGGGACTTAAGACGTTCCAACAGGAAGAATGCATTTCTTTTATTTTTTTTCTTTTTCCAGTACTTAAATTTACTAGTTTACCACACAGCTAAAGTACTTTGATTATGAAGTATCTGAAGTTAAAATAGTAAGTTTTAATGAGGCTAATTAAATATTATAAATTGAAATATAGATGCTTGAATTGCAATAGTACATTAGAAACACAAAAGGAAGGTAGGGAAAGAGAGAGAACATTTAAAAAAAATAAATAAAATAAAAGCCATGGAATGAAATACCAGTATTGAGATTCGCATTAACAATGGCTACTGGAAATAATATTTAAGCACTTCACACAGTTCCATTTTTCACAATTAATTCACTAGATAGGATAACAAATTAAGAATGCTTGATGAGTTTAAGCATATTTCTTCAATATCCTTTTGGAAAAGTGATATCTCTTTCTCTTTACTTGAAAATTTGCTGGAAACAGTCATAAAATCCGAATACACACTGAATATGATTAATAAGCTTCAGGAACGTCACATATGCAGGTTGGTAATGCTGAATTTTTTCGCACTGTTCCCATGTTAGAGAGCAGCAGATTTTTCAGTTCTTTTAGATTCTTCCGTCACCCTACTTCAGCCTCGGGGGAACAAGATGTCAAATCCTCTGTCTAGTGGAGGAAAGGCACAAGGTGTTTCAGTTGAAGTGACTGGGAACCAATTCTACTTCAAACAAAGTTGGATGATAGGGTAAAGGTTAGGACTTTGCTGTTAGCACACCTGCTAATGTGATGTCATATTAATTTATTTTATTGCAGCTTGAGCTGGTGAAAGCTGTGGAGTCAGTTAAATGCATAAAGCTCTGCCGTTCGTAACTGCTTGTATAAATTCAGCTGCCTCGTGACAGTTTCCCAGGGTTGTCAAAGGAAAATAGTAAATTGAAAGTACTTCATGCTCATCACTAGCAAAAATATGATGGCAGAACATAAGTCAAACTGTTCTTTTATGGTTCTTTCTGTTGTGAAAAATCAAACAATTGAAAGAATAGATGAAGAGACTTAACCTATCAATGCTGTGTGATTACTGAGCTCTGTGCATATTTTAAATCACAGCATGTGCCAGGGATATCAGAATTATTCTGTGAACACAAAGGACAGTTCAAATAATATACTGGCAGTCTCGGTGAGATTTTTAAATGAAATATACCTGCTGCACGTTAACACTTTTGGAATGCAGGATTTTGTAGCTAAAACTGTTGTTGAATTCAAAAGGCACAGATAAAGTTTTTGTACACTGACATCTTCATTACTGAACACCATTCTCTACCTAGAATTGTCGCTTAAGGCTGCTGCAGAGATGCATCCTTCTCTAGATGAGATTTACAAATTTTTATAGCCAAAATAATGAAAGATGTAATTTAAAAAATAAACACACAAAACTTCACGTGTAACACATTTTGTGTTATTGTGCAGTTATAAACAATTAACTTATGAATATTTTATGATCTTATAGAAAGTGGCAAAGGTAATGTGTTATTTTCACCTATTTTAAAGTAAAACCAGGAAATGCTCTAGCATAAACACTTGTGGTACTTTGTCATCTTCTGTGTTACCTGTTCCACAAGGCAGTATTACGCTGATGTTACATGCATATTCTCTGGAGCTTGGAAATGTAGGAGAAAGACAAGATAATGAGATGGTATGTGTGTTTTTAATACCACTATTTGCTTTATTTAGGCCACGATTGAAAAATGTGGATCGAAGTAGTGCTCAGCATTTGGAAGTTACCGTTGGAGATCTGACGGTCATAATTACAGACTTTAAGGAGAAAACTAAGTCACCACCTGCTTCTAGTGCTGCTTCTGCAGATCAACACAGTCAGAGTGGTTCTAGCTCTGACAACACAGAGAGGGGAATGTCCAGGTCATCTTCACCCAGAGGAGAAGCTTCATCGCTGAATGGAGAATCTCATTAAAGTTTATTTCCTCCAGTTTCTTTAGTCTCTTCTCTTTAAAACATGCAAATACATAACTTCTGCCACCTGTTACCACATTTTCATGACAGATTATCCATGCACAATTGGTATGTTTACTGGAACATAATTTATGCAGTTTAAAAAGAAGAAAAAAAAGTGCAGTGGTAGAAATAATTTAAATGCAATCTAAAAATGCTTACAAAGCATTTTCAGACCAACTTTTTAATCTTCGTGTGTAAAGGTGCCATGAAAATGTGGTTTGAATGTTCATATGCAGTGTTATTGGTAAGTCCATTTTCACTTTTAGTTTAGTGAATTCTAACAACTCTTGGAGTCTCTACTATTGGCATGTACTGAATTTAAATTTTTATAACATAGTTCAAGCTGCCTAAATATGTATTATTTGAGAATTGTGAAACATAGTTATATGTATGCAAGTCAAAGATCAACTTAATCAACTATTGCTGCAACAGAATTTTCATAATAATTATCTTCTTAAAAAACACCTGCTGGTACTTGGTGTGGTTAAATAGGAAAAATGTTATTAAATAAAACATTTGTATGAATTTTTGCCAATGTTTGACACATTTTACTAGATTACTGTTAATGAATTATGTTGATGGTTTTACCAATATTTTTTCACACTTAAAACACTTATTGTAATGTTTACAAGCAAAATAGAAAACACATTCTAAACATAAATTGGTTAACTTTACAATTCAGGTGAAGTACTACATTGTCATTGTACACTGGTTTTCTATGTTGTGTAACAAGTATTGAACCTCAGATGACTAAGCATTTGGCAAAAACTAACATTTGGAAGTATGGAAGTTTGGAAAAAGCTTTAAAAATAACTGAAGTGCAGTTCTTATTTCTGCTTAGTGCTGTTTCCTTGCCCCAAATTTACCTAGTGTCATACAGTCAGTTACCATTTCATTACAGAAATATCAGATGTTGCACAAGAATAAGGAAATAATACTTTTTATTTTTTATTATTTTGAATCAACTTCTTTTGATTTGGCCTATTAGAGGATATTATGTCATAAATCATACAAAAAAAAGCCTCAGTATCCTACTTTTATGGCATAAACTGTCAACATTTACGCACTTAGCAATATACTGATGCAGAGCAGAACTATCTACAATCCCATCTGGTATTATGTAAAATTACCAATAAAATATTTTTGTGAATACAGATTTTTGCATTTTTGTTTACAGCCAATAAGTGTTTTGATACACACTCATCCAATCCATGTATAGATTTAAATTATAGATTCAGGTTCAGTACAGAAGTCTATTTAGTTCCTTCTAGTGGGGTAGTCCACTTACACTCCTGTGATTCTTTTCTTTTTCTTTCAAAATACGTATTTTTAAGCCCATGTAAAAATTGGATGGACCTTCTTGAATCCAGCCCTAAATTATGACCAACGTGTGGTACATCTTTGTAACAGCTAAAGCAATGGATTTTTGTAGCCCCTGACAATTGTGGTGTTTGGTGGTTTCTTGTAGTAATGTATTTTTCTGTTTTTAATGCAGTACTTCTACAGGCACAACAGTACTGTTCTATTTTGTAAGATGCTAGTTGTGAAATACAGTTAGTTGCATAAAATGAAAGTCTGATGTGATATCTGAGAACATACATACCTCATTCCTTGGTGTTGCTGTTTAAACTTTTTAGACATCGAATGTTAATTATAGGCTATTTCAGATGGATAACTACTGACCTGTTTATTATGTATTCTGCTTTATCTTACTAAATAGGATGTCTGTTCATTGCAATTACTTGGCCAAATCTTAGTATCTGTAAAAACAATGCATTTTAAGGTTCTTAAATGTTTTGGGGGCTGGGCTGGTGTTCTGAATAACATACACTAGTTTTTAGAAGAAAAGTACATGCTTCTCAACTTTATTTTTTTATGTTTTATTTTTAGGTGGGACTATTTGCAGAATATACTGATGTAATGGATTACAAGAGAGCTGAAACTGTTTAAAGTAAGCAGTTTAATGATAGAATCTCATTGCAAGATGTTTCATGAAATGTGTTTCTAATTTAAAATGTAATGAATGCTAACACATTTCAGTATTCCTTGCAGACAAATAATAATCTATTACCAGTAGTTCACTAAATGGGAAACTTATTTTCATTTGACTTTATGTGAATAAACCACCCAGCACTGCCAACAAGAGGTCTCTTTGTATCTTCAGAAATAAGTAGCCATTTGGTTTGGAAAGAAAGGAGGATGGAGGGGATTTTACTATGATTCAGCTGTCTCTAGAGAATTATCTCAAAAATATGGTACAAGTATAGTTATTGTCAAAAAGAATGAAAAAAAAAGTCTTACGGAAACCACTGTTCTTCATGGGATAAGATGTAGAAAAGCAATTCCAAACCACAGATATTACAGATGCAACGCAAGACAGCCAGGATCTAAAATTTGAGCTGTGGTGGTTCTGAATGAAATACTACATAGCTAGTGTTTACATTACAGTGATGCCAATTTTGGCATTAAACAAAGTGAAGATAATTTTTGTCTGTTTGTGATTAAAGGGATGTGACAATAGTGACAGCAGAGCGGACAACTTCTAAGCAGAATATGGCAATTTGACTCTGTTCATAATGTTCTAATTTAAATGAACTTCACTTTCATAATTTCTAAATAATTTCAACGTGTAGTAGTAATCCTAAGTCCTTTTTCTAACTGTAAATATATTTAAAAGCATCTTTACTCCATTTATAAAAAGTGAAAATTTAATGTTGTAATGTGTTTTGATTAGCTATTTTAATCTGTGACTGTTCTCTCCATAAGAATTGTTATTTGTCAAATTCTATATATGCACCAGTCTAGAATAGCCATACATTTTGGGTTGCTCATGAAATGGTGACCCAACAAAGGCAAGCGTGATAGTGTTCCATGTAAATTAGTTCCCTTATGTGCTGATCATCTAGCTTCAGAAAGGAAAAGGGGAAGGAAATGGGGAAAATGACCTATAATTAATTCACTGATAAAGTGTGTGACAATTCAGTCTTTTATCTTCCTAACTTTACCACTATGTGTACTTTACCATAGGTGGTACATAGAAAGGATACACAGTTGTAGACTGTGATCTTTTAATTTCTTCTGCAGTTAAGTTTGCGTATTGGAAATAAGCAAAAGTTGTTCTACTTAGTAGCAAGTTAAAGTATGCCATATAAAATCTTGATTCTAACAGCAGCGATAGTAAAAACAAACAAACAAAAAACCTCTAAATTTCTTGATCTTAGAAGTCTCAAAATTAGGGCTATGACTAAGGTTTTAAACTAATACATATTTCTCTAGATAGCTGATGTTTTGTGGCAGATTGTAAAATCGCAGAAAATGTTTGGGCTTTGTAATTTGAGCACTTTAATTTTTTAATATTATGGATAGCACATTTTTAGGTAGCCATGTAGGACAGAATGCTTATAATTTATTTCCAGCAGTTCTTTAGAGCGGTCATGCAAGTCTTGTAGACTTGACACATGTATGAATCTGCATCTTTGGTTCTTTAATTTTTCTCTCTCCTGTCTCCAAAGCCTGACAGTTTCCCACGTTACGCTGATCGACGATTCTTTTGTTATACAGGAGGAATTTGGCATGGAACTATCTATTATGTACTTCTTTGTATATCCAGGGTTCTTTAACTGTATCTGCATGTTTTTCTCTGTCACATGCCTTTAAGTTGACTCTGCTGCCTATTACACAGAGTCTGGTTATACTTCCCTTCAAATGTCAGAAACAATACAGAAGAGGAGATGCAACTTAATTTAGTTTCTCCTCCAGCAGTAGCAAGTGCTATGCTTGTAAATTTGTCCTGTGCTAACTCAGGAATAAGATGGGTAGGATAAAAAGTTAATGCTGTTTTTGGCTAGTGGACCAGTCAAATATGATATTTTGCAAACATGTTCTTCTATCTTAATGTTAAGATATGGGTGTGCTGGAAATACTGTTTGAGCATTTGAAGATTTTTCTTACCTGAAATTCTTCCCCGATTTATGTCAAAGCAGGCTCAGTTTGAAGGGGTGTAACCTCACAAATGAGCAAAAGTTGTACCATAAAATCAGTCAAACTGAGGAGAGGTCAGTTGGTTTTCTTTTGTACTGTCAAAATTCTAACAAGAGGAGAAAGAGATTTAAGAGATTTGTCCAAGACAACAATCAGATATTGAGCTTAGTTTTGACATCTAAAGAAAAATCAGTGTTTTAATTAGAATTTACAGGATTTAACTATTAAAATGTACTTCACAAGTTAACCACATATCAATATTTTTTCAGAAATTACTGCAATGTCCTGTGTAGATGGATATGAATGGAGTAAATAGTGCAACAGCAAGTCATGGCTGTACTTCTGCTAGTAAATGGTACTATCCAACAGAAAGTGACTTTCTGAAGACATTGTGCAGGAGGATTGTGATACGCCAATGTACAAAGCCTAGGAGTTCAGGCGTACTCCTCTCTACATAAAGTATGCCATTGGTTTCAAACAAGGAAAGAAAATGCACCAAACAGATTAGCTACAGATCCTAGAGTCTTATTAATGCAGAAGCTGTTTACAGTTTCTCTTTAACTGTGTAGGTGAAAAATAATTAAAATGAACCACCGTTGGATAATACTTAATCCCTCTGAAGATGTTTTCCATCTTAATCTTGCCCCTTTTATTATGAGATACTGATAAAAGCCATCTGAAATAGCTTGCTCTGTTCATTGACTCAGAATTGTAAGAGCAGACAGTTCACTGTGCACGGGAAGATTTAGCTTTACTTTTAAGATGCTAAGCATGGAAGATTAAGGGCAGAAGTGTATATGATAGCTCAAGTGAGTATTACTAAGAATAGTCACAATAGATCGCTGTGTCATTTAGGGTTTGTAAAAGGCAATAATCACTCATTTTTGCCTATGTTTAAGAAGAAAATGACCACCAGAAAAGATACTGTTCTGGAAACAATGATTTAAAGAATAGTTCCAAGATGCTATTTATTCTGTCGAGAGCATATCTTAATGGAGGTAGGAATATCCAAGCAAGACGTCCTTCAGTAATATGTTGTCAAGATCTAGACCACTTGGAAAAGTTGCCTGATCCATCTTTAATTACACTGTTCTCCTCGTATAAGTATTGATCGTAGTCAAAGTGCATGCAAACTGAACGCTCTCCTGTAAACTTAAAATCTTAAGAAATGTTGCTCTAGACTAATAGGGCTTTAATTTACATTGGAGATACTGAGAAGATGACCGAAGAAAAGATACTAATCTATTTTTTTGCATAACCTGTTAAGCATATGATCTTAATGTTCCTCTTGTGTGGAGGAGTGAAAGTGTACTCATGAACAAAATATAGCACCCAGTGCTATGGAGTCTAGCTCCCTACCTCCTTCCCAAGCTCACTAGATTCTACAGGTGGCAAATTCTTTTGGTTCAAAGGCACTAGGAAAGGACGGAGTTGTTCAGTCACTTAGCATCAGTTAGTTAAGCAAGATTTTACTTTCTGAATACCCACTTTGGGAATACAGAGGTCTAATTCGGGCTTTATAGGCATCTAATACATAACTATCATCCCTGAGCATGAAATACTCCAAGCTGATATTCCAAGCTGATTCCATGCATGAAATATTTCAAGCTGATACTTCTTTTCAGAGAGTAAATGGAAATGCTTCAATGCCAAGTCCAGTTCTTGATGGCACAGTTCTCTAAGCAAAAAAAATCTGCTCTCTGACTGATCATCTCTTACTGTAACAGCCTTCAGCTGTGAGTTAATCTAAGCGAGGGAGATCTCTTAAGGCTACACGTATTTCAGTGTAAGTGGCTGCAGTGAATGTGCAATACTGTATTATGCCTGCTTTTGTAAGCAGGGAATGTGAGTGCTATTCCCAGTTCTTCAGCTTTATCTTGGTTTCTGTAAGACCAGCGATGATATGTGGAGCTTTGAGGTCATCTATCGATTTTTTTGAGTTGTCTGTATTTTTACATAATTGAATTACTGGAGAGATTGTTGCTGAGCAAACTTACTCATACCAGTCCTGTACCATTCAAGTATTCTGGCTGAGGTAGCTGCATTCTGGGATGCCAATTATTGGTCTTCACGCCCGTAATCCTGCTCTGATTCTACTGTTGTAAGGCTTCCAAATGCAGAAGAATAAGCAAACTGCTTTCCAACTGATGGAGATGTAAGACTGCCAGGTAATTAGATCTGAAGGGTCTTTTTTTTACAAGGTACAAGAAAATATGCTTCGTGCTGCCTGGAGAAAGAGATCCAAGGAAGAGCATGCACAGATGCTGAGGACTACATTTCCTGCAAAAATTCTGAGTAGGCAGCTTCTGTTTCTCTTATGTAAACCAACTTCAAAAACCCTCAGTCCAACAAAAGAGGATAAGAGGAAAAAAAGAACAAAGAAAATTTACTTTCAGAATAACATCTAGAAGGCCCACTGTGCAATGGCTTTTTCTTGAGTACAGTACTTCTCTGTGTGCTGTCTTGGAAGCAGGCAGTATCCCACACTTCTTATAGGTGTGTTTTTCTGTATAGTTCTTCATAACCAATGATTCAGTGACTTGTGGCCAGAAGACAGATACAGGTTTTTTATAAATTTCATGTTAAATACCATGAACATTTCCCTTGGGTACAGGTTAGGTATTGAAAGGGCAGTAATAGTGGTTAAAGAGCTGATCAGGAACAAAAGAGCTTCCTCGTGTATGTTCAAATACAATCCAGTTTCAGAGGCTCTGATTCCCGGACAACTAGAAAAAGGGTAACTTTAGGCTGAAAAGGGAGTAAGAACCCAGATGAGAATAACTGTGGCTTCTGGAAAGAGTTTTGTGGCCTGTAGTTCGTATGGCTATTTTCAGTGATAATTCCACACCTTTGCCAGTTAATCTTCAAGTGTTAGCAGGGCTCCCTCACAGACAAATCAAAATTACCAACAGCACTGTCAGATGCTCTTAAAATTTACTAAGTGCCTTATACAGAGCATCAATGAGGCAATGATTCAATTGAAAGGAAGGTTGATAAGAGATTTACTCCTCTGGATGGAGTCACAGGTTATCGGTTGTAACTAAGGCAATGTTCCTGGTTATAACACTAGAATCTTATATTTTCTTGCTCATACAAGTACCTAGTAAGAAGCAGTCTGGAAACTTCTGAGGCTTTCAGTTTGTAAAACATAAATTCTTTGGAGGAGTTTTTTTTTGTTTTGTTTTGTTTTGTTTTGTTTTGTTTTTTAACGTCAGCTGTGATAGTGTGCTGGAGTATCACAGAAGTGACTCAAACTTCTGAGTATTTTTGGATGCTTTCACACTTCTCAATATCCCAATCAAGGGTAGCACTACCTTTCTTGGGAAGGGACACATAAGCTGGTTTTATTCATCGGGTTTACGTTTATCTAACAATAATTTTTAAGGGTTTTATTGTCAGAAAAAGGGCTTGTTATTTTGAAAATAAAAATTTTACCTGCCAGGTGTCTTCCCCAAAACGAGTAAGTGCCTTTTCTGTTCTGACTCTTAGAAGTATTTTACTTTGTCAGATTGAATCTGAATGTCCTGGATAAACCAACAAAGTACTGAGTGTTACCAATGGCTTGAAATCCTTTCACTGAAAGAACAAGACAGAATGTAAGCCACGTGAATTATTTTGAGACCTGATGTTATCAGAAGTTTTATAATTGCATATGAATAGTATACTTCTAAGAACAATGTAACTTTTCAGGAACTTGATGTTGATTAGGAAATAAATATTTATTAAAATAAGTATATTAAATAAATATTTATTTACCAGTTTAAGAAAGGTAAAATGTTACACCGTGGGGGCAACAGTCTTGCTGTTAGCAGTCCTGACTACATAATGGAAAGTAAAACTGAGGCCCTGAGCTCTGACTGTAACAGAATGCATTTGGTGAGAGACTGGGACTCTGAATCTTAGGTCCACATTCTAATAAAGTAATTCTTCCCACCTCAGTTTTTGCCAATTCTCAAACAGGAAAGAAGGCATGAGCAGATATCAGTAAGAGGACCTCTGGTGTTATTGGTGCTGCTTCCTATCTCTAGAGGACTTTTTTTTTTTTTTTTTTTTAATTTAAACTTTGCTCAGGACTGGTACAGCTGAAAGTATATTTTCCCTTCATTCTTAAGCCTAGATTTTGAATGGAGTTTCTCTGAGACACTTTTGTAGTGAAATCATATTCCCTACGAACACTGAAGACAAAAATAAACATCTCTGTGAACAAAAGGTGGTGTGTGCTTGTAATTTTTTAATATATAAATCTTTACGGGTACGCTAAGCCACATGTAACCATTATATTGGTCTACACTTAAAAGGTCTCTATGCAGCAGTCAGAAAATACAGCCTTCATCATGAGATGCTACAATTTCCTGTCTGGTAAGCTATGTTCAATTCCAGTTAAACACTCGTTTAAATCGAGATGGCAATACAATGCATTCAGCCAAAGTGCACGTATAGTAACCTATTGAGACACTGCCTCAAACTGACCTCTTCCTGACTTCAGTTCAAAGGCGTTATTCAATGAGTTAAGATTCTGAAAGCTGAGGGGAAGGGGCTGGAAAGAAAGAAAGAAACAGTAGGACAGTTTTTCAGAATAAATGCTGCACAATCAGTGACAATAAAGTTGTTTAAAAATGAACTATTCTATAGTCATTTTGATGAACATACAATTAGTTTCAGATGAGCATTAAGTAGATGTGTTCAAAGCCCAGAGTAGTAACACACATTTAAATGTCTTCCCCAGGAATAAAGTAATATTCTTGCCTGTGAAGGCTCTTACAGGCAAGTATTTTCAGTGAAAATTTTTGCAGGTGCACTATATTCAGTCTTGACTGGCAGTGATGCTTAGGGTGTGTCATGACAAATGGTAAATAAAATAATTGCTCGGAACCCTTCTCTGAATGTGTTACTTGTGCTAGCTAGGCAAAAAGTGCAAGAAATGTAAGTGGACAACGTGGGGATAAGCTGTAGCAGATTGTCAGACAGGGAGCCTACTCTCAAAATGCCAGGTGTCCTGTGCTAGCTCACTGGTGTGGGTTATTCACTTTGACTCTGAGCTGTGGTGGATGTTGAGATACTCAAGTGCTGCTTCCAAGGCAGCAAGAAACTAAGAAAACATCCATGCTTGCAAATGGAAGTAACAACTGAGGTGAGAAGCTTGAGAAGGCTTAATCTAAGCAGATTTCATCACTTTGTGTATATAGCTGGTTTTTTGTTTGTTTTTCCTAAAACAGATTCTACAAAAAGTGATCTGTCTTGAGTCATTTTCAAGCTATGTACAGTTCCAGCATTCAATTCTGAATTGTTTGATGTTTCTTTTTGGTTTGTAGCACGAGGCTGAGATCCTCCAAGCCGTTGTTGAAAGGAGCAGGTTCCCTCATAAAGCCAGGCAGCATTTCCCACTTGTGTAGCAGGTGACTGACGTGTTGGCCATGAACACACGTGCTCATCCTCGCTCCGTGCAGGCAGTATGTGAGGCTGGTGCATCCTCGGGTGCAGAATGTAACGTCATCTTGTGAGTGCTGGGTATAATCCTGTGAGTGCTAGGTATAGTGCTGGGTATAGTCCTGAAGTGCAGGCAGCATGCGGTAGCAAACTCTACGTGAACACCAAGCTCAATATTATCAGAAACACTGACTTCTACAAAGGACAGCAATCTTCAATGCATTTGAGATGAAACTGGCATCAGATACCAGAGTGGGGCTATTGTCACTAATTAAGGGACTCTAATTTATTCCACTTCCTTGTCTGTTTTAGAAGAACAGAAGGAATTGAAAAGAGAAGACCAAGTTGTATAGCCCTTCTGTCACCCTTCTATTCATTTTTTTCCTTCTGTTGACTGTTCAGTAAGTCCACTACACAATTATGGGTCTGAAGATCAAAACAAATTTCTTAAATTCCACACCCCTGTTCTGGCAGCCCTGGGAGATCACAGCATTCCGTCTGTGCCTGGTGCCTGGAGAGAGCTTGGTACAGTGTCCAGTCATTTTTTACCCTTTCTTGACCTGAAAGAAAGTAAAGGAGTAAAAGAAACGCATCTTTCTAAAATTACAGGTAAAGGATGGGTGAAAGATGCGTAATTTCTTAGTGCCATCATGAGTGAGCAGTGCTCGAAGGTGTTTCAGATGTTTTGGGTGGAAGTTGGGGGCAGCACAGCATCCGCACTGCCTCGTGCCATGGAACTGTTTTCAGATGCGCTTCTGAGGATGTTGGGGACAAGCAGGGTCATGTCTGTGCTCTGCAGTGGAGTGGCACAGGGCTGTGTAAGCAACCTGGCTGCTCACCATCACTCCTTCAGACATGACAAATTACTGACAAAGTATAAGGGTATGTGGTGGCTCAGCCTGTTGTGTACCTCAGGCGTTTGTCTGTGAGATGGCTGCATGTGCAGTTATAAAAGGGGCAGTCAGTACAAAACGAAGTGTTAACCTCTTCCTGGTATTTCAAGCACGAAGTTCTTTATACAGCTCGTACTTTTGACTGATCTAATCTGTTTTTTGAATCCCTAGAAAACAAGATGTGGAGAGACCAGCAGTAGGACTTTATCCTTGACATGTCCCCTCCATTGGTTTCAAGGTTAAATCCTGCTTCCGAGGAGCAGGGAGATAAGCAAAATAAAAAAGACAAAATAACAAGTTGGCTTGGCCTGACATTGGCAAAGTAAATCAAATCTTCACCTGGCTGACTAACTGACTGCTTCCCAATCCAGGTTATGCTGACTTTTTTTCTTTTGGAAATAGGGGCAACTGGCTACCTGCCTCACTGCCTCTAGTGTATCTGGCTTGCACTGTTGAATGGCTTTCAGAGTCCCTGGCAACTCTCCTAAACCCGTGCTTCCTCTTTTCAGAGCAGCTGGTGGTTGTCATCTAACATTTTTTTTCATGTTAGCTGTTTGCTAGATGCAGTTTCACTCACCTAACCATGCAGGCTTTTTGCACTTTGTGAATAAATAAGTAAAACATATAAAATGTTTTCATACCAAATGTAACAAAAAATAATAGATAAAAAAAGCAGTGGTTTCCAGTCTGTGGTCTGAGGATCTCATGAGGTAATGTGTTGCTTCTAAAAAAAGGGTCTTCAAAAAAGAGTAGGATGAGCTACTTATTGCAATTAGCACTGATTTGCTGGGTGGAGGCTGCACTGTTGCTGTAAAGTGGAAAGTACCGTGCAGGATTAATTCCAGATTAGCTGATATGCTTCATTGTAAAAATTAAGCCATAAAGCCAAGTTGCTATTGTGTATGTTTAGTTAGTAAATATTTATTCTATGACAAGAAAAACATGACAGTAGATTGTAGAAACTTAAAGACCCTGATTGGGGTGTCAGGGCACTGAAAGCACTTGATGCTGTAGCAAACCATAGCAGGACAAGTTAAGGTCTTTTAACTGGAGTATTTATATATACAAAAACAAACAAACAAAAAACCCAAACCAAATAAATGCAACCATAAAGCTCAGCCTGCTTGCCTTATTTCTGTGTTTTCATACATGGTATGTATTAGCATAAGTAGGTGAGTTTGCTTTGACTCCTTCAGGAGTATTTTAAACACAAACAGCCGTGCCAGACACTCCCTGGAGAATTTTAGATGAAGCCAAAGCCTGACACTGAGAATCCCCATTGGACTGATGTTTTGGAGCTCCCTATTTAGAAAACTTTACAGAAAAAGAAAATCTTTGATACACAAATACAGAAAAATATGTAAAAAGAAAATTCTCTTTACACTCTTAGGAAGTATTTCTGCCTTTTTTTATTTTTATTGGAGGAATGCATTAAAAATTGTACTAGGCTACATACATAGATGTGTACTTATTTACTGAAGACAAGGAAATTGAGCTTTCTTAAGATAAGCAATACAAGTATTTTGACTCCTTACTGTTTAATAGCTTATGGTTGTTCACTGAAGATTTTAAAGTAAGCGTACTACTGATAAAATAATTTATTCAAATTGACATAAACCAGGGAATGTTGTAAAGTATCACATCAGTTCCTAAACTCTTCACAATGCAGTTTGTTTAAATTTGTGTACTACTGTCCTCAGGTACGTATGTTCCTGATATCAAGAGTAACTGCAAAATATCACAAAGCTTCTGCTTTTAGGCTAAGTAGGTTAAACAGTCACTACAATGCAAAACATTGGGAACTAAAAAGGGAAGGAATGAGTGAACACAGTGATACTTTGGTAATCAATGAAAACTGAAAATTTTGATTAACTTTTTCCCAATGTTGGGGCTGATGTGGGGAAAATTGAAGAGCAGATACAGTAGGAATGGAAGGCAGCTGTACCAAACTAAATCCTCATCTTAAGAATAAATTTGAAGGAAAGAAAAATGATGTCTGGCAGCAACAGAAAAGGGACATTACACCAAGAAGTCTGATGATGCCATATGCACAGCACATGGCAGCAAAGCAGTTCCCCCTCCCTTACCCAACCTTACAATCTATCATAGCAAAGTGTTGACACTGCAGGTTGTACGAAAGGGCATGTGAACATCAAAGAAAGTGTCTTTGCCTTTGAAAAACCCTTAACTGGTCTGCATGCTTGGCAGCCTTGACACAAATCTGTCAGCGCAGAATCTTATTGCTTTGCCAACTTAACTAATGGTTTGACTTCCTGAAAGAACAAACCCAGAAGAAATGATGGAAACGCATCTGATTAGGACTGGGCTTTTTCATTAGCAGAAACTTTGAGTGGAATTTGATTTCTCTCTTTGTTCTCTCGGTTGCATCAGATAATCCCCTTCCATAATTGTGAGTACGTATATATTTTAATTTAAGTCGATTTAATTTATCTCTCAATCTAATGAGTAGCTCGAATTTCAGTTTAATTTTCTGGCATGCACTAACTGCTTTTATGGCCTTTGAACAGATTTACAGAAGTATGGGATATTTATTCTTTTATAAAATGAGTTGTCACAAATATTTAACACCTGTAGTTTTTCTAAACTTATTGTTTTCTGGACTTCAGGTATTTTCTGGACATAATAGAACTGAATCCCTTTAAGGGTAACAGAAGCTACCATGGCTAAGTAACTTCTAATTCTAGTCAGGAAAAGGATTTAAAGATTTAAAGATTTAAAACTGAAAATAAATTGAGAGAACCTTGCATGTGATTGTGCTTCCTCATCTTTTAACAGTGTTTTAAAGACTAGCAAATGTTACAGCATAAAATGTTATATATTTGTCATTAATTATGGTAATAAAGGTATATAATTATTTCTCTTTAAAGAATTTTAAAAGCTGTATTAGCTAATTGGATAACTATTGATATTGCTTTTTTTCTCAGAGAAAAAACTTAGGCATGACATTTCAGTCATTTTTCTTTATCTTTGTTATTCACACAGCAGAGTTCATACTAAGAAGCTTTTTGCCTCTTATCAGACCAACTGCCATGCCAGCTGGATTAAATGCACAGATTTTGCAGTGTAAAAAAAGGCTTGTGTGTGCATAAATTCATCCGATTTTTTTTTTCCTTCTCCCCAGTTGCATCAGATACCTTAAGAAAAGATACTAACTTTCTCTCTGACCTTGCTTCAGTTATATTTTTAGACCACTGCAGATACATTCGCACTCATTCATTATTCAGGCATTCCTGGACAGCACGGAACGGAGAGAATCCTATAAATTCCTACCGGGGAAATGGTATGATTGATAATCCGAAAGGGTTTTTTTCCCCCTTATCTCATCTGCCCTTAGCACTCTTTATTTCTTCTTTTCTTGTCTAAAGATATACTTCTTCTTCTGACACATGAAAGCATTGCTGCTGCCCAGCTGCCATGTTCGTTCTTGGTCCCTGTGTAACACCCTATAGACCTCGTTTTCCCTGACTTGAGCACTCCTCGGCTCAGAAGGCAAGTGTCATGCTGCAGTGGGGACTAACCGGACTTCTCTTGAGGTCACTGTCAGTAAGTACTCCTTTGTCTCTCTCCACTCCGACTCACACACTGGTATGAATTCGCCTTGAAAATTGTCCACCTCTCACCACATATCTCAGACTTCTGATTATTTTCTTCAACTATTTTTTATGCATCGGTCCGTAAAATATAGTATCAGCCTCTTCTCTTTTTGTTTCTTATCCATACTGGGATCTCCTGGATTAAACAGAAAGCAGTAAGGGCAAGAAGTCAGGGCTTCATTTATCCATGAAAAGTGTTATTTATTACCTGCCATGGGGACTTGGTAGTATATGTTGGGGGTTGTAAAAAGGGACAGTGAGTGACACAGGTCAGTGTGCAGATATGCAAGGAGAGCAAGACACCAGGTTTTGATCGTGAGCACACAGGAAAGCTGGCAGAGTGGCAGAGTTCATCTGCTGATAAGGGGGATCAAAGCATGGAGGAAAAGAAAGCAGGAGGAGCAGAAAGTCCAGCTGCAACACTAAGTGGCACATTCAGAGATTTTTTTTTCTTTTTTTTTCTTTTTTTTTTTTTTTTCTGTTGTTCATGGTAGCACATGGCCTCAGTAACATAATTTTTCCTTATTTCATCTATGACTCTCCCAGTGAGTCCATCCCTCATGAGGTCCCTCCATCACCCTGCCATCTTTGGCCATGCATTTTGCCCTTGTGCCCTTGTTGCTAAGAAGGCCGATGGTATTCGTGGCTGTGTTCACATGGCTGTTATCACCAGCAGGGTGAGAGGGTGGATCCTTTCCCTCTGCTTGGCATTGGTGAGGCCACACTTGGAGAGCTGGATCCGGTTCTGCCCCCTGCAGCACAAGAGACATGCGCATGGTGGGGAGAGTCCAACGTGGCCATGAAGATCTTTGAGGGAGTGAAGCATCTCCCTTCTGAGGAGAGGCTGAGAGAACTGGGGCTGCTTAGCCTGGAGGAGGGGAGGCTTGGGGGAATCTCATCGATGTCCATAAATACCTAAAAAGATGGTGCAAAGAACAGGGAGCCAGGCTCTTTTCAGTGGTGCCCAGTGTCAGGACAAGAGGCAGTGGACACAAACTGGAGCACAGGAAGCTCCCCCTGAGCACCAGGCAGCATGGCTGTGCTGTGATGCGGCCTGAGCACTGGCACAGGCTGCCCAGAGAGGCTGTGGGGTCTCCTCCTTGGGGATCTCCAAAAGCCACCTGGACATGGTCCTGGGCAGCCTGCTCTGCGTGTCCCTGCTTGGGCAGGGGCTGGGGCAGGTGGGCTCCCAAGGGCCTTCCAGCCTCAGCCAGTCTGGGATAGTGCAATTCTCCTCATTGCTCCTCATCCTCCTTGGTTCCTTTCCTTTCTTAGATTCTACTTTTTTTTCTTGGTTTCTATTTCCCTACTCTTATTTCCTGGTGATCATCCTGATACCTGTACTCCAAACATAGCCAAGAACCCAATACTTCACAAGAGCTGCCTGTTTTCCTCATTTCTTTGTTCATGGGGATGAGGATAGGCAGGACATTTTGGGATTGTACCTCTTCCAGCTACTAGCGTTGCCATTTGGCATTCAGCTTCCCCACCTTTTAAACAGAGCCAAAAAAAAAAAAAAAAAAAGGCAGTAAGCTATAGCTAAGGTTTCACAGACATTTACTACAGCATATACCCTCAGGCCCCGCAATCTGTGATCTGCAGTATAACTGATTTTTTAAGCTTTAGTGTAAATCAGATTGTGATTTTTTTTTTTTTCTTGAAATTTGCTGCATGCTCTGATTGCATCTTCAGGAGGAAAAAGGGTGTATTGGAGTTGGACTTGAAGATCCCTGTGGGTCCCTTCCCACTCGGATATTCTGTGACTGTATGGTTTGTAACCGAGCTGCCCAGTGAGCACAAGGCCGTGTCGTGGCAGCATCCATGTCGTGGCAGTATCCATGAGGCAGTGTTGTCCCAAAAGGTGGCTGTGTGCAATTTGAGGGTAACACCACAGAAACCCTGACCGACTGATGGCTGTGGGGAAAAGCATCGCCTTCACTGCCCCTTTGTCTCCTCTGCTCTTAGGCAAGTGGTGGCCTCACCACCCCTGGGGGTGTTCAAGGGAAGGTTGGACGTGGTGCTTAGGGACACGGTTCAGTGGGTGACACTGGCGGTTGGGAGATGGTTGGACCAGATGATCTGGGAGCTCGTTTCCAACCCTAATGATTCCGTGGCATAATGCAGGTGAGGTGTGACTGTGCTCGCAGCTTGACAAGCCAGGCACCTGCCCGGGCCATTTCTTCACCCGGCTTTTCGTCAGGGACAACTTCCCGGAGGCCTGGGCGGGCAGGGAGGGAGGGGAGGAGATCAGGAGGAGGGCAGGGGGCCGGGCAGGAGGCCCCGCTCCTCCCCCCGGGCCGCCCCTCGCACGCCGGGGCTGGCGCCGCCGCGCCCGTTGGGCCTCGCGCTGCCGGGAGGGCCCCGGCTGCTGCCGGGTGCCGCTGCCGGGGCCGTGGCGGCGGGAGGAGGAGGAGGAAGAGGAGGAAGAAGAGGAGGATGATGATGATGATGCGGCGGCTGGGGCGGGTGGCGCTGCTGTGCCTGGGCTGCGGCGTCTGCTCGCTGCTCTACGGCTTCAGCCAGCTCGCCCTCTCCCTCGAGCAGGAGCCCGGCGGCCGGCAGCGGGACCCGGCGGCGGCGGGGAGGAGCGGCGGGGCCGGCAGGTACGGGACGGGGACGGGGACGGGGCTGGGGGCGGCTCCCCCCGCCGGGCTCCCGGGCCGGTCCCGGGGCCGGAGGGGCCGAGCCCCGCTGCGGGCAGACAAAGGGAAGGGGCCCGGGGGGCGAGGCCTGGCGGGGGGAGGGCGCTTGGGTTTGGTTCCCCCCCATGCAAAGTGCTCGGGAGGGGGGTTACGGGGCTCTGAGGCTGGGGCTGGTGACTTTGAGCGCTCACCTTCAACTTTAATCGGTGACGTTTACGGTGGGATAATTAATGAGGGCACTCGTTAAGCGAGCGCGGTTGGAGGGGTGCGAGGCTGGGCTGCGCTGCTGCTGCTGCCGGCCTCCCGTCGGCAGAGGTTTGGTGTGGCAGAAATGTGGTGTGGCAGAAATTAACGTGGTGTGCTCGGGTGGGCAGTGGGGCCGAGCTCGTTGTCAGGGTGGCTTCGTGGTCCCGTGCGCCTGGGGCTGCCGGAGCGGTGCTGCCAGCGACAACTCTGCGATGGGACCCGCTGCTGAAGCTGCAGAGACATCAGGACCAGGCCTTCGTGGGCCAGCCTAGGTCCAGCAGCGTAAATCTCCACCATTTCCATACCATGCAACTTCGGTGACTGCCTCTCCTGCCCTCTCTAACACCCCTTGTTCTCCTGGGAGAACAGCTCGTACAGGTGAGCTCTGTTGGCGTGCTGGCCTGCCCGAAACCACCTGATTTTTGGGCAGCTCAGCACTCTGAAATGGCTCACCGTGCAGTTACGAAAGTGACAGCGCTGGTGCCAAGGAGTTATGGAGGATGGCAGGATGACAAACTCTGACTTAATCGTCTTAAAATATCCTGAAACAGCATTCTGAGTTGCTAGGGGTGGAGTTGGCTGAAATGTGAAACCCAACTGTTGACTGGTGTAGCTACTTGAGAGGATGTGTTGGCTTTTTTTTTTTTTCCATGCCTTTGCTTTAGTTCAGCTGAATGCAGATTACGACTTGGAAAAAAGTGGGGATGTTTGTTCCTCGCTTCTCGTTCGGGATTACAGTCTGTGAGGAGTCGAAATGCAGCACTAGTTCTAAGGAACATGGTAACTAGAAAAAAGTTTTATGTAACATTTCATTGGAATAATAAATCAGTTTTAAACAGAAATGTGAGAAAAAAAATCCTATGTATGACTTATGTAGGTTAAATATTTTATCAAAACAAGAAGAAAGCTTTTGCTGGGCAAAAGATGGTAATCTAAATAATTTTGCGTTAGCAAACATTGACATTACTATGAGGTGGATCATGGTCCTTAGCAAAAGAACAAACTTTATTTTAAAAGTTATACTTATTAGTTTTTAAAATAGTTTTACTAACACTTTAGAGTTAACTTAAACTTAGAGTTTAAGTTACTTTAACTTGAATACCAGTGGGGGAGAACCTCAGCGAGGTTCAAGCAGCTTCTTGCTTGCTGCATTACAGTGGGATGAGATACAAATCTGCACTGTGTTGCAGAGTGGAAAAGCCTTACAGACTGAGAAAGTTATCTTCCAAAGGTGCCACAAATGATTCATACGCATATAGTTTTGTGAAGACATACCTTTTTGCATAATCAGTGTCTGTTTGACATCTCTGTGGGAGTTCTTTACCTATAAACTGCTGTCAAAGTAAAAGCTGAGGATGAACATCTTCCTGTTGTAAACTGTTGAAGTTTTTATGCTGCTTGTACAAACACCATTTATAAAACTTGGGTGCAAAAAAGCTGGGTCCCTTAGAACTGAGTCCATTAAAGGCTTTTAAGGAAAGCATTTAAGGGACTGTTCATAGAAAAAAAAAAAAAAAAAGTATTCTGTGGCAGTTAAGGAATGCCACACCAAATGATGCTTAAGATGCTTATTTTGGTTTTTCTCAGGCATTAAATCATGTTATGCTTTTGTGTGATTGATACACGCATCTTGATGAATGTATGGGTGTATTTCACATTTCATACTTCCACTGTTTCTCTAGTGGAGCTGGAGCCTGATAGTTACAAAGCTGTTTTATGCCTGCTTTTTGTGTACTGCAGCAAAAGATTGGTAACCCTGTAGAGAAAATTCTGTTCAGATAACATTTTCATCCGTCCTGAAGTTCAGTGTTTCATGTGCATTAATAGTAGCTCTCAGCAGGGAGCTCCTTCAGCTGTTTTTACTGTTAGCTTTAAAATACAGTTTAGCAAAGCAAGTTCAACTGCCATTGAAGGCATTTATGCACTCAGCAGTGCTTTTCTCTCCTCTCAGCTGAAAAAGAAACTCTTTTTCCCAAATAATCTCATTTAGTATATGACATAAGAGCAGAAGGAGCTTGGCTGTATTCTGTGATGGGGAAGAAAAGCCAAGATTTTTGGTAGTTTTCAGAAGCATGTGAACTGAAAACTGCAAGCTTTGAATAAAGTTTCAGAATACCACACCTGGAAGAATTTTGCAACAGTGATGATGCTTTTAAGTAGAAAATCTTTAATTAAAAGGGAAGCACCATGTTGAAACTAGAATTACAGGTTGAGGCAAGATCCTCCAATAACCATAACAATTCAGAGGAGCTTGTTGGGTAATCACTTTGGTAATGAGTTGTTTGTTTCAAAGGCTAGGGTAGCCTGAGGAACAAGATGACTGGAAACTAAAAGCTCCTGTCTTGAAACTTGGTATAAGTAGCTGTAGAGCATTTCAAGAATTTTAGTTAAATCCCGAGATTGTCTTCATGATTATTCCAGTGAGAAAAGCAGTAATGAATAGTAAGTAGTCACATATAATAGCTGAATGAACAACAGATCTGAACTTGAAAATAGAGAACGCTTAAGTGTCTCCCTCCAGAAGACACAAAGTCAAAATTTGCTGTGCATAGTCAGCTGTTTTTTCCTTTGCTAGTATGATTTATGGATGAGGAAGGTGGCTGTGGAAAAAATGTAGCAAATGTGCATTTATCCATTTATCCACCTTTTTTTTTTTTTTTTTTTTTTTTTTTTTACATGTGTATCATTCAATAACATTATAATCTGCTGTCTGTGGAGGATCCTTTCAAGGCAGTACTCCTCCACATGCTTTCAGATCAGTTAATTAGCAGGCTGTAACTGTGCTTATAAGAAGTGAGTCTTCAGTTAATTTTATCAATATTGCCACTTCAATTAAGCAGATAATCTTCATCTTTCTATTTGGATCCAAAAGGAGTGCTAATCTAACAGCAAGCTTGTGAAAGAGAGCAGGGTTTGGTCTGTAGTCAGCTCCATGAATTCAGTGAGGTCAGTGAATTTGACCCTATTAAAATTACTCATTTTTTTTGTTATGCTCTAGTTTAGCATTTTCATGCAGCCAGGCACACTGTTTTGTGGCGTGTAACTGCTGTCTGACTCTCTCTTGCTCTCTAACTAGACTGGCAAAGGGAGAGTTAAGTGGATTATAGTGCCTGGAAAAGTGCAAGAAGTGTATAACCCAGCAGCTTAGGCAGCAGAGTGGGATGGCTGTAATAGATCTTTCTTCCCTTGCTCTGTAGGCAGCTGTTTGCCTCTGTGTCAGAACATAACCAGCAGTTGCACCGGAGTGTTTCTCAGCTATTGTACGTTAAGGGGTTGGTCTAGGAACTGTCTAAACATTTCAAAATGTGAGCAAAACTTTTAAAAGGATAAAGCATGGAATAATTTGAAGTTGAAACTTCATTAAAAAAAAAAATCAGCTGAGTGTGTCAGGCAGCTAAGTTGACTAACAAATGCTGTTTTAAATAGACATGTTATTAGTTAATGAAGCATGATCAAGACTCTTCTAGTAAAGTTTGTCCTGTGTCAGATGTTTTAACATTAAATTTGGGATCTGCTGCCTCCTGTCTAATAAAGCTGTTACTTCTCAGATGAAAATCAATGGAAACAAATTTGGGATATTGTTCAGGTAAAGCTATTCAGAAGAACCAGGGCTTCTCAGTGTGTTTGGGAGTGGAACTGAACGACTCTTATTTCCTAACTTTTTACTCCCTCATGTATGAGCAGGAAGGAAATAAAGCTGCAGCCTTCCTGTTTTGCTGCGCCAGTCTTTCTCGGTTACTCGATGCTTGCAGCTTAGTGCAGCACTGAAGGGATGCAGCAGCCGTGACTCAAGTTAGTTGGCTGCAACCCTGCTTATTTGGACATGCTGCTAAATCGTTAGGAAGTTACAGTGGTGTAAGAGATGCCATCTGGACCCAGAAGTATGCTTGAAAGCTATGATCTCCGCTAATAGGAAGCCCACCAGCAAGCTTAACAAAAGGATTTTTTTACCACTGGTTGCTGGGCGATCCTCATGGTGAGAACTTGCCTCGCTGAGCAGAGGGCCTCAGTCAGTGTGAGTCATGCATTGCTAGGTATTTTGCACATAAATTAAAAATTGCTCCGAATCAGGCCAAAACGCATACATTTTTGCTATATCTATAAAACTAGATTTTTCTCACTATCTCTTTGTGTTGAAACTAAATTACCTGATAGAGGATATAGAGGCTAGGGGAGAGATACCTTGAGCTGACAAACAGACTTTTGAGAATGCTTATCTATGCTACCAATGTATTTCTTTTTGTATTTTTTTTTTTTTTTAATTTTTGGCAGTGGTTGGTATCAGTTGTTGTCCAAGCTGGCAATCTGACGGTGTCAGCTCCATGTCCCTGTGTCCAGCCCGCAGCAAAGCTGAGCATTAATTCCCGACAGGCGCCCACACCCACACTCCATGCATACGCATACGGCTGGCCACAGACAGCAACACAGAGAAAACAGCTCTTGCACAACCACAGACAGCACAGGTGGCCTGATCCTGTTCCCTCCTCTGGCTAATCAGGGTGGAAGCCTCTTAGTGAGAAGCATGTAAATGTACACAGCGTGGGGCCAGGCAGTAACTGGCCTTAGGCTCAGAGAGGCAGGAGCCAGCTGCTGGGCAGGCCGGTCCTGCAAACCAGCAGGCTTGCAGCCCTGCTGTGGTTGCTGGTACTCAGGCTCCCTAAATACGCACAGCCAGGCACTGATGAGGATCTGTGGATCCCTCCACTAACCGCCCTTAGGCACTCAGTCCCACTGGCAGCCGGATTGCCTGGTCTCCCGGTTGCTTCATGCAAATGTTTCTGTCGCAGAGCTGGTCCAGTTGGACCTGTGGCCTTCATGCCAGCCAACCCGAAACTCACCGGGCCCCTCTGCTGGCTGACTGGGACCCTCTGGTCCCCCCAGTGGCCACCCCTCAGACACTGAGACTTTTGGGGCTGGCTTAAACCCCTGACTCTTTTCCCTGTCTTTGGTCATTTCCCGAAACCTAAAGGTTATTCCTTTAGATTTAAGGTAAACCTAAAAGGGCATTCCCCCAAATGCCCTTCCCCAGCAGGCCCCCTGCCTGCAGCCCCCTCTCCTCAGCCATGGGGTGAGGCGGAGAGCCGGGCCCAGTGCCTCCTGCCTCACGGCTGGGAGGAGCTGGGGCAGGGCTGCTTGGGTTGCTGGGTTTCCTCCAGCCTTCCTTTTCTCCTCTGTGTTTATGGAGATTAGCCTTCAACCACACAGCCGGTATCAGGCGGAGCAAAATACCCTAATGCTAGAGGTGGCTGTTCCTGCCCGACTGGTGTTCTCCCAGGTAACCTGTTTGTTGGACTAAACACACCTCCTTGGCTGTGTGAATCACTTGTGACACTTTATTTGTCTTCCAAGCTTTCCTCAAGTGTTATTCTAGCTTTCAAGTAAAAAAATAAAATCTTCACGAATGTCTTTTTTGAATGAACTTACTGTGAATAGCAATAAGAAAACGCTATCCGTCGGATTCAGTCTCTTAATCGGTTCTGTGTGAAAGCCGTGTGGAATAGGGTAGCGTACGGTCAGCTGGGAGATGGGCCCGTTTGCAGGAAAAAGGCTAACGTTAGGCTAAGTACACACACCTGCATCTTGGTAACACCTCTCTTTGAAATGAAGTTTATGAATCAAATCCACGGCTGACATCTTGTCATCGTGCTAAACGGGATATTGAAAAGTCCTAACGTGGCAGAGGAAGCACTTTGGCACTAATTCAAGCTTGCCCCTTGCCATAGCAGGCTGGATAAGACAGTAGCTCGAGGCAGCTGAGAAAAACACTGCTCTCGTGACAGCTGGAAGAAGAATCCCCTGTAATAATAATATGATATAATATGATAATCTTCCAAACCAGAGACTGTTTTTTTGAGAGTCTTTTAATTTTTTAGAGTCTATTAATTTGACCTCAAAATAATGAGAGACAGTACAGAAATGTACTGGAGATTGTAAAGATCATTCTTTAGATAAGCACAAGGTCTTGATGTGCCTTGAAGTTGTTTTTTTTTTTTTCTTTTTTCTTTTCCTTTTTTTTTAAAAAACAAAAACAACTTCAAAAGTAACAAAGATTAAGGCAAGAGAGAATCTGGCACAGACAACTTGCAGTTTTACACCATTAACTTTCCCCAGAGAAATGCAAATATGCACTTACCCGTGTCCGTTACCCTTTTTTGTACCTAGATGTTTATTTGTGGATTAGATTTCTCTAATTCTTGCAAACACATGTATCTACAGGATATGAGGATTTCCTGTGATCTCCACCAAAGAACTCAGCCCCACCAACAATTAATGACAAATAGTGTAATACTTTGTGTTTATCAGGTTGTTTTTTTTTCAAGCGTCAAGAAATTCTACAGCTTGCCATTTTTTATATTATAGTAGTTATTTAATGTGATTTTTCACAAAGAATTGACCTTTGCAGTTGTCAGGTTACCCTGCTGAGATGGTGCTGATTGATTTAAATCTTGCAAAACAAACTTCCAGTACGGTTTTGAGCTGTATCCTTTAATCTTTCCATCATCATTTTTTCGTGTGGTTTTCCTTCTTGCACATTTTTGATTCACAGATACTAATTTTCAGGCAAGGATAAACACCATTGGCATCATGTCACCAGGGCATAAAGACGAAGCATAGGAAGTCCCTCAACAGTGCATACCTCTTGCTTTGCAATATTCCCCATGCTCATTTAAGATTTTAAATCTTGACGTTGATTCCCTCGACAGAAACTTTGAACCATGTGCTTCTAATGCTCTTTTAAGATATTTCCCATATTGCTGTTTCATAAAATTTAGTGGTGGTCTAGCAAACCTTATTTTTTAGTTGTTAGCGTAGCACAAGTCAACAAATTATTAGTTTTGTCATTAGTATGGAGAAAGAAAACTTGTCGGACGTGGAGATTATTTCTGTTTTGTAGTAACCTTTTGTTATGAAGTAATGGAATCCATTGGTACCGAAAGTCCGGTTTTAAATGAGTTTTGCAGGTGTGCTCTAAATAGTCATGGGTGAATAGGGATTGTGTTTAAATGGGCAATGTAAGTTTGAAATCGAAAGGTTCTACTCCTCTGCTTAGGTTGGACAAAGGTACTGCAAAGCTGAGGGAGTTCCTCGCAGAGAAGGTAGAACAACCTTAACAAATTCCTGCCCCTTTGTTTCTCTCTAAAAATACATGGAGAGGAAAGGTGAAAGGATTGGGACTGATCTTCCTTAAAAGAACCCCTCCTGGTTGACACCTCCTCTTTTGTGTTACCCAGGCTCCATTACAAAGGGAGTCTTTTGTCAAGTAATTACCTATTCAAGTTATGTTTGAGCTACAAAGTAATCCATTTAACTTTGCCATAAATTCAGTAACATTCATGTAGGTTATTTTTGTCTTATCCTGTTAGGTGTAAGAATTTGTCTGTATCTTTCTGGAATTCCTATTGGATGCTGCCCTCTGATGTTTGTGGAATGAACTGCTTTTGGGAAGCTGCTTTTAGGTAGGATCTGTTATTAAATAGTACTTTATTGTTTGGTTACAGACAGGTGCAGCTAATATAACAGCAGTTTGGGCTATTTAACAAGGTGACAAAGCAAAATCTTTTGATTGCTTCTCATATATTTCACATGCTTATATTATGGTTGCCTTTAGATAGGCTTTCTTTTTGTTCTATGTTTGAGACATTGTAGATTCAAGAAGTGTTATTACAAAGAATATTTTTTTCAGTTGTATTGCTTAAATAAATAAATATTTGTTATTATTGGTAAAAAGTCAATCTGAATATAGTCTGAAAAGTTACCGATGATTTTTTTGATAAATAAAACTTGTAGCACAGTAATACCCGTGATATGACTTGTAATCATGACAGGTAAGCTTAGTTGTTAAGTCTTGGGGTTTTTATTAAAATTCCATATTATATAGAATATGGGGAGGGTACTTCAACCCAAACCACTGAAATGACTACTGCAGAATGCATTTTAAGATACAGTACATTAAAGCATATACCGTGTCCTTAAAGTTTTACCTTTAATAAGAAGTTTAAATGCTTTGATGTGGTTGTTCACATGCTTTAGGCTGTCAGGTTATGAAAGTAACTTGTAAAGAAATGGAGGAAGCCTTAATCTACTCAAGGATTCTTCTCTGACCTGTATAGTTCTCCTCAGTATATAACTAAGCTTTAAAGTTATTTTTTCTTATATCTAAAATTCAAATGATCATCCATTTTGTGAAGTTTTAGCTTCATAAAACTTAAAATGTTACTGAAAATGATAATCATGGGAAAGATTTTAGATCTGTCCCCTATTCCTCTTTGCCTGTGTGCTTTCAGTGCTTTTTAAACTTATCAGTTGCCAAGAAGTGACTTGAAGGTATGGCTTACATTGATTTTTAGGCTGTTAGTGAAGTACCCAGTTAAATTGGGACTGCTGAGTCTTTCTCCCTGCCCTTAGTAGCCAGTGTGTCACCCTCCTCTGACAGAGGGATTCACCTGCGTTTCTCTTTGGTTTATTTATCTGTCTGAATGGACTCGGTTCACATCCTTTTCCCTTGAGGTTAACTTTTGGGAGTTTAGCATCATGAAGTTTGGTGATGTGGGGGTGAACCGAGTGTCAGTGCTGTTGTGGTGGGGGGTGTTAGGGGCTTAGTCTGTCCTTTTTCAGAGAGACAGGATGCGATTGTAAGCTTTGTTCATTCATGGACATCTGAGCCAGTGTTGCAGTTGTGCAGTGCTGAAAGGGAAGAGGGTGATATTGTCTTCTGACCCCATTGCCTGTGAGGATGTCCCCAAACTCTCCACAATACAATGGAATGCGTTAAACCAACAGAAAACTTCCCTTCCAGATTTCATGCTGGGCTCAAGGTAAGTAGTGGGAACTTGGAACCAGCCATGGAGAAAACACCACGCAGCTCCTTTGCACGTACATTCAGCTATAACACGTTCTGGTCTATTGAGGATGCTGCAGCTGCCCAAAGAGGTTGAGGAGCTTCTGTCCCTGGAGATCTTCCAAAGCCACCTGGACGTGGTCCTGAGCACTGGGCTCGGGGTGGTCCCTGCTTGGGCAGGGGTTGGAGCAGCCTCGGCTGTCCTGTGAATGTTGTGCTGGCTCTAGTGCTTCTTTACTTCCTTAGGGACCTGTCCTAACTTCAGAGGGGTCCACCTCCCTCCCTCTGACTTTAATTCTTGTTATGCTTAATGAGTTCAGTTAGTTTCAGAGAGCTGCATGAGTGCCAGAATTTGGGTTTGTGCAAGAACAGCGGGGAAGATGGCAGAAAGGAGGAGAAAGTGCTCCCTCTTTGGATGGCAGCAAGCAATTTCAGTGTCTCAGCATTCAGCCTGCTGCATAAGCCTCATTTCCTTGCATGTACTGGAATAACAGAAGAGAGTTGCCATTTGGTTTCAGCTTCAGATATGAGCTGTAATTTTGCTTTTCTCTCAAAGAAAATAGGTGCATTGTACTAGGTGCACTGATAAGTTGAAGAATTCAGGCCGTTGGTACCATTTTATGCTTCTCAAGTGATGTTGAGTCACTCTCAAGTTTGCAGGCAGATTTTGGAGGAAGAGGAGTAAACTTAATTCCATGCAAGTTTATTAATCACAGCAAATGAAACCTAACATTCTTGTTTCCTGATATCATGTGTAAAGCCACTTCAGGATTGACTCTTCAAGAAGATAAATTTTAAACTCTTTCTGTGAAGAGGCAACAACATTGTGACCGAGTTGCATGTGTTTTGCAATAAAGGACTGAAACTTCTACCTTTATAACTTCTACCTATTATAATTTGATCCTCAGTTCACTGAACCTTTGTGGTGTTACTGAGTGCAACTGTTGTAGTGATGTGCGAAATAAAGAAGAGACTGGGATATGAGAAAAACCTTATAGTTACGTATCTTATTGAAATGTTAGGATAGCTAACTCCACTGCCTGCAGACTTGGCAACAAAGTAATGGGAGTTCCAATGAATATGTTTTTAATAGAAATGGCATAGTCTGGTCATTTAACCTCACCAACGCTTATCTTAAGTATTCTGTTTGGTCTGATTTAATCCATAAAAAGAGAACAGTATTTATCCAAATCATAAATCAGTTTGTGAATAGAGCTTCTGGTGTTCTATTCCTGCTGTTTCAATAAACAGACTCAAATGAGTTTGTCCAGAGGAGCAGACCACATAGCCAGAGTTTCTTTGTTAATAGAATATTCATAAATTTTATCTCAATGAGATGGAGTATCTCTTTGTCCTTTGTTAGTCAAGTTATTCGAACATTGAAGGTTGTTCTTTATCCTCTACATTTTTAAATCTTTCTTTTGAAAATCTTCATTTTTTTTTCTGTGTTTATAACTTGAAACTGTTAGCAGCTTTTTTTTTTTTTCTTCTGGATGTTGGAACTGCAGGTGATGCATTTATCCATGAGAGAGAACTTGGCATAGGCATTTTTTGAAATGCAGATCGCTACATAATTTTCACATGAGGAACTGTATATGTTTAATGCATGGATTTGTAAGATTCAAGTTTGTACAACAGAAGTGCTGGAGACCCGTAGAGATCTGGAAGTTCGTAGGAGAGGTGTTCATAGACACTTCAGTCTGACTCATGGTATAGCTAATTCAACCTCACTTGCAATCAGTGAGCTCTGAGCAGTTGGTGATTCTAATAATGTTTTTTCCAGATCTTGTCTCTTTAAGTTAGTCTACAATCTATTGCCCATGGGAATCTGTGGGAAGGATTTTTGAGCCATTCTGCACCCATGTTTTATATCAACATTGTAATTAACAATGCTATTCAGACAGAACATCTTATGTACAGAATATTTCTTGTTAGCTTTTAATTTGATAGAAGGATAAGGTCAATTTTTGTTTTTTTAAACATATAATGGTTAGATTTTATCTGAAATTTAAACAATGCTTATAAAGATGAAATGAGGCTCAGGTTTTGCATGACCTAGATGATTCATATCCTTTTTGGTGCACCTCTCACGGTGCCCAGTGTGACCTGGCAGGTGTGGCTGCTCATCTGTGCAGTAGACCGAGTAAGAAGAAAATCTTGGAGGTCATTACTGTGGTTATCTGGTCTGTCTGCTTTCAGTTGTTGGATGTTGCTTCTAAGTGGGTTTTCACTTGCATTGCCTAATTAAAAAGGCATTCCACATTTCTTGAGTGCATCGAGGTCCTGGGGATGTGGATAAATTAAAATGAAATGTGAAAGTCCTGAAAATATATAGCTTGTTGGAGGATGGGACTTTCAACTTCTGTAGTAGATTTTTAAATGGCTAATTGTAACTTCATACCTAATCTACTAATTGACTTTGTAATTGAGTAGATGACATTTAGACATCATATGCAGTGGTATCATTAGCGTACTTACACAAAATAAGCTTTGATTAGGGCTTATTTTTAATTCAGTGCTGCGGTAGAAAGTTAAGCTCAGTAAAAACCAGAGTTTTCATCACTTTCAAATCCAGATAATTTCTTTGATCATACTTTCTGTAAATGTGGGAATGATTTCACAGTTGCATTTTGATCAGTGCTGGCTTTGCTGCCTTCTCACTCTGCCTATTTGCTTTTCTTTTTCTGGTGAGTAAAGGCTGCTGGGTCACGCTCCGTAATGTTCAATTGATTTAGATCAAGCACAAAGCATGACAAGAAAAGAGGATGTGATAAGTAAGCCATCCGTATTGTATTTACATATCTACCATTTGTTCTTTGGAGACATACTGTGGTGCCAGATTTGAAATAATACAGGTTGGTTATATGGAAATTTGTCCTGCGTTTTCTGTACAATTTGATTTGTATTTTACATGGCAATTGCCATAAGATTTGTATGGGGAAAATATTTGCAGTGATAATGTGGCTAGCTTTTTATAACAAAAAAGAAAACATGTTTGCAATAGGATTCTGTTTTTTTTTTTTTTTTTTTTTTTTTTTTTGCTTTTGTAAGAGTAAGAGACTTTCAACACAGCTGAACCTAGCAATCTAATTGAACAACCAAATGGAAAGTTAGGTTAGTCATGTTGAGGAAGGACTGAGACTTAATGAAGCCACCTTGTTTAGGGAGCCGAGTATTGCCGACATGATGTGTGTGTTGCAGAGCATATGGGAAAACAATCAAAGAAACACTCTCCCAGAGAAAAAAAACATAGGCAAAACTTGTTTTGAGGTAGAATAACTCTTGTTATTTTGCATTCTACCCATTGTACAAGAACATTCTACAAGAATGTTCACTTGTAACCTACAAAAAAAATCTTACAGTCTAATATTAGCATTGTGTAATGCAGTGGTGCTTGTACATGAAAACTAGTTGTGCAAGTTGACTGCCCTTTTCTCAGAAAATGACAAATATTTTTAATTATCCTCCCTGATGAGTCAAAATAAAATTTGAAAGGACAACAGCTACAGAGCTGACTTACTGCTCCAGCTATTCATATCCCTCTGTATTCTCAGTACCTGGATGCTAACCTTTCCTTCCTTGGCTTCCCCAGCCACGTTAAAGGAGTCAGGGAGGACAGCTGACAGCCAGCAAAGTTGTTCTGGGAGCTTCCTGATAATCCCTAGGCATGTTCTTAGCAGCAGATCAGCGGATGGTAAAAGGATTTCTTATGCACCAATGTGTTTTGTTGGTTTTTTTTTTTTTTTTTTTTTTTTTTAGACAAATGACTTCCTATGACTTCCCTAACAACTTTTTGTAATCCAGTGCCACTATATTTGTATGTGCTAAAAAAATAAGAGTGGTGGAGAAAAATAAGATACACTTTTTTTCCCAAGAAGTTCAGCTGAGAATCACTGAGGGTTTGACAAGAGTACTACCAGTCAACACATTCCTCTGCAGCTTACCAGCAAACTATTACTTTGTAATTTTAATTGACCTAGAAACGCTCATTTAATATACAGTCTGTCATGTTAAACCTCTTCAAATTAGAGGCAGCATCTTGACAGATGGGCTCTGGAAAATCTTGTTGTAGGAGATTCATTGAGCATAACCAGCTACATTCCTCCTAGATTGCTAATGCCACAGCAGAATTCATCAGTACAGGATGTAGGTCTGCACTCCAACACGGAGGTACGGCAGGGCACGCCTTGCACCCGTGCTTTTGCTGCTGCTGAGCAGTGTGTTTCAAAGTGCGTGGTTTTGCTCTCATAATGTTTAAGTGGATTGTTTTTTCTTCATATCTTCTAAACTCATTCAGGTATGTGTGGTGCTCTCAGGTGATTTATTTCCTTTTATTTTTCCTGACACTGACATGTAATTGGTACTTGTTGTCTGAGGATACTCTTATTTGTCCCTAAACACCCAAATCCTGTCATCGCTTTCTGCTCAGTATCCTCTGTTGGACTACAGGTGCATTCTTTGCTCTTCCATTTCAATTACCAGAGCTCCACACACACACAAGCGAGGACTCCCACATCAATTTTGGGAGACTTTTTTCTTCACAAGCTGGAACTCTCAAATTTTTCTTGTTAGTCTATCAGAAAGCCTTACTGAAATACTCTGTTGTTGTTTGCTCCAGCTTCTCCACTAAGTTTTCCCACACCGAAACATCCGGCTACTGGTAATTAGCAATATGCATATGAAAATCTACATTTGTAGTTTTGAAATTCAGAAACCATTTTTTTGGAAGTGTCAAACGCTTTCAGAACCTTTTTTTTTTTTTTTTTTTTGAAGTTCCGTTAGAAGTTCTGCTCTGAGGTTTCCCCTCTCTCTGAAAACTTGCTCAGGTTCAGACAAATTACAGTTCTTCTAAAGTAAATTTATTTTGCTCTTGGGCAGCTCAGCTACTGCTGCAAAATCTGTACTGCGTGAAGAAGCTGGTGTCATTAGACAGCACGCAGCCCATGGTGGTGAGAAATTGCTGTCTAAATGAACAAGGTTTTGCTTTTTCTGTCTTCTGGTGAGGTAATTACCTTGCTGACTGTAGCAGAGAGCGGTGGAGAGAAGAAGGGGAAGAGGGTTATGGGGGCTGGAAAAGCCAGGAAGGAGAAGTAGAGAAAAGGGAGCAAGTGAAGGCAGAAGATTTTGAAAGGAGTTAGGGGGAGGATTCAAATTGTGTACACATAATATTGAAGAAGGGAATGAGACGAGTCATGGCACTGATAAGTGGCTCTGCTGGTGGGTTATACTAATGGTGAAGGTGAGACTGAAGGGCTCGGGCTGATAAATGCTGCTGGACAGCATAAAGTTTATGTGACCGCAGGAGGAGGGGGAAAAAGTGACTAAAGGTGCAGGCAGTGGAGGATTAGAATTGAGGTATAAGGAGCTAGTAGTGTCCCAGGGTGAAGAAGAAAAAAGAGAAGGAGGTTGTGACTGCCAGTGGTGCGTGTGCAGGGAAGTCAAATGCAGCTTCTAATCGCTAGAGGTTGTCTCTTCACGGGGTTTGGAGTGAGAACCACAGTTCCGGAGCTTTATAACTTCTGCTGTAACGTGTCTGACACCTACTGTGTCTCATCCCCTTCTTAGCTGATGATCTCCATGGAGAATGATGGCCTGCTCTTTGAAATGGCTTCTTGCTCCATCTGCTTTGGAGATACAGCTTTGCACTGGGCCCTTACAGATCTCAGTCCAGCTGTTCCCCATAGCGTGCAAATGGAAGTTCAATTTTTTATCTTTTTTCTAGGTTTTCACCTTTTCAAAAAAAATATTTTTAAGCAGAGATGGAAGAAAATTGAACTCACGAAGCCATACACACAAAACAGATTAGATATGGGCAAAGTGAGTGTGAAAGCACTATAACAAGTTCCTTCTGTGTGGCTTGAAATGTTCTTTTATTTGCAGATGTCACTAGATGTAGCAATAATAGTCTTTGCATCTCAGTGTGTTTTAGAGCTGCTTTGGCACGATGTTCATCACACCTCATTGATAGAAAGCCACATGCTACAAGTGGTTCAGGACTTGGCTTTCAGCTGTGCAGTGTGTGTAGTTGGTGCCATTATTTATCACACGACCTTGTAATATCAATGCAGGCTCTCGTGACTGCAGGGCTTAATTACTGTAATTCCCTTTTTGGTGGATTAGTGATGAGGCTAATCTGGTGCTTGCAGCTTGTTCAGACTACAGCAGTGCGTTTATTTGTGGATTTCAGCTACTCTCATCACATTCAGCTTGCTTTGCATCAGCTGCTTACTACGTGGTGGAAGGTTTAAATTAGCTTTAGGTATACGGGTTTGAACGGGTATGACTGACATTTAAAGTTATATTTTATACATTTTTTTCTGTTAAATTAAACTATTTTTGAGGTTTTGCTGCAGGACTTCTTCAGTCTGTGGATTAAATCTGCTGAATATAGATGTCTGCATCTGTGTATCTGTGTCAAGTAGGTCTTAAGCTGCTCTTTCAGTTTTAACAGCAGAGTGTGACCCAGGTAGCTAGCCAGTAAGTGGCTAAGAAGTAAAGGTCTGGTGTTAATAGCAAAGTGCTAGGCTGTCCCAGGTACCTGCATAGGACCAATAAAACATGATCTTTGAGATAGCCTGTCCTTTTGGGCTGGCACCTGGAGGTCAGGTGGGATATTGTAGAGCATATTACATGGCACTATACCTATGTAAAACAATTGAATCAAGCCCTAGCTATTTATTTTGAAGTAAAATGAGTTGCTGTCTAGGGTTCGTTGCCTGCTCACCAGATCTCCATTAGCTTTAATGAGAGATTGGACACAATTTTATAAGCCAGCATCTTCATTTGGATGCCCAGTTTTGGATCTGGATCTAACCAATAAGGTCTCTCATCCATGTGATTTTAGTAACACCTCAAACCTTAAGACTGACTTAATGCTCTAATTGAGGTTTCATCAATCTTACATCCTTGAGTTGCTGGATTTCTTTTAGGACATTTGAAGTATTTCAAATAAATAACTGTTATTTATGGTACCAAACTTCAGCAGTTTTACTATGATACTAGTATTTTGCTTCAAAGAACTCAAAATAATGTGTGTTAATATTCCATGCCTGAAAAAAAGCATGTTGGCATTGTATCTCTTGTTAATTTAAAGGAAAAATATATGGTTTCTGATACGTTTTAGGGTTGTAAATTAGGTAGAGATTGTGCTAAAAATCATATCTCTTAATTTGTATTTTGGAGTGCATCTATGGCAAATTTCTATGAATGGGTGGTATGTTTGCCAAGCATTTCTCTGCTGTTACTAGTTTGGGAAAGTCTTTTCCACCTTCAAAGAATTGTGTGTTTTCATAACTTGGAAAGCTGTAATTTAAATCTGCAGCTGCTCTTAGTTCTGTTAGGCCGTCTCCTCCCTTAGCTGCATGTGAATAGCTCAAGTGTAGAATATTGTTTTAAAGGTTGACTTTGAGCTGACGTGTATAAAACATTTGAAAGCTTTTCTTAATAGTTAAGTATATGAAATAAATAAGAAACACAAAGGAACAGTTTTAGCTTTAATATGCCCACGGTGTTTGCTATCAAGCAAACACTAGTGTTTACCTGATGATAATTTTAGCCTGTTGTATTAAAATGATAGCTTTAAAACGTACCTTGTATAATACATATCAGGCGCTTTTCACTGTAACTGTTGGCCAAGGGAGAAGTGACTCCCCAGCTCTCGCACCTTACAGTGGTTTGGCCCCAAAGATGTGGGCGATGCAGCTGATCAGGGTACCTGTGGAATTTGTTGGCACCGCTGGGAGCAGCAGGACGTCCCGCACAGCCATTTGAGTTGTTAGCTTCACCACTTTCCAAACCAAGTGGTATACTTGGACGGGATGAAAGGAGAGGAGAAATTTTTTTTCCATTTTGCCAGTGCTTTGGAGAAACTCTGAAACATGGTTATGATGTAAGCGTTTACTGCAGCGAAGATGGACAAAATATACGTAGATCGTGAAAAACATTCTTGAACACAACTTTTTAAAAGCAGTGGTATTTCACTTTTGTTAGAGTTTAACTCATTTATATATATGTAAACATGACGTGTTATTTTTGTATATCTGTGCTAAGTCCAGGGAAAAGGGAGAAAATGAGCTAATAACTCATGCATAGACTTAAAGCGCTGTCAGCCTTTCAGATTTTGATGCAACTTCATGTAGCCTTTCTTTTAGTGTAGTGATTTTGATGGAATTCTTTGCTGGTAATGAATAGTAAGATTGCAAAGAAAAATAAATATGTTGTTTTTTGTTTTCATTTGTTTTCTTGTGTCTAGTTTCTGTATAGGTCTTCCATCTTTTGTTTCTTCCTCGTGGGGTGGGATGGTGGGAGTGGATATGAGAGTAGTTCAGGTTAAACTTAAATCTACGTATGAGGTATAATGCAATTGTTTAGTATGTTCTGTTTAAGTTATCCATTGCTCACTTAATAACATACAGACTATTTTGTTAAATTACATTCTGCAGAAAATGGTAGAGCTTTTTCTTAAGCCTGTGCTAGGAATAATGTCAAATGAAAAACTTATTTTTGTATCAGATATGATTATATGAAAGCACATCCTTCTGAGAAAATGCATCTAGCAGTGGTTGCCTGTGGTGAAAGACTGGAGGAGACTGTTACTATGTTGAGATCAGCCATTATCTTCAGCATCAAACCACTCCAGTTTCATATTTTTGCTGAGGACCAATTGCATGAGAGTTTCAAAGATATAGTAAGTACCCACAACATTTATTTAATCAATGTTTAGTACAATTGGAGTAATGCCTAACAGTTTCCCTACTACTTGGATAGTAGTTGTTGAACATAGGGCCAGAAAAACAGGGCAGAAAAATATTCAAGAAAAGAAAATATTCAAGTCCTTCATAATGCTCAATGGGGATTTCCTTCTGAATCAGCCTTACAAACAGCCTGTTTAAACAAAAGAAAACCTTGGTTTGTGAAGATTGTTAGATGTGGTTGTCTAATCTTAGCGACTTCCAGTTTATTAATATAACGCTGACTGGAGTGGCAGTATTAGAAGCTGACTGGTATATAGCTGTGGAAGGTTTTCCTATTTTTATGCTTAAAATGTTATACTTTGAGTAATTATGGCAAAATTGGGTAAGGCTATTTTAAATTGAGAAAGACTTCATTGATTTTTCTCCTGTGGAAACTAAGGGGCAAAAATGTTTGATGTATTTACTTTCTGTAAATAATAATTATTTTACTTGCACTTGTGTGTGTGATCTGTTTTTAAGTGTTTTCTTCATAGTGACTGCAGATGCCACTTTTTATTCAAGTGTTTTAAGTAGTTGACAGATTTTTGTAGTTCAGGAATCGTTTCTGTCTTGGAAGAGAGGTGTTGCAGTGGTATTCAATTATTAATTTAAATGGGAAGTGATTTCTTTTTCATAATAAAATTGAACGCAAGTAATTTTTTTTTGTGATCTTTTCATCTAGCTTGATGACTTACCATATGAAGGAAAAATTAATTACACATTATATCCAATAACATTTCCAACAGAGAGTGCGACAGAATGGAAGAAATTGTTTAAACCATGTGCTTCACAAAGGCTGTTCTTGCCAGTAAGTTTCTTCTGTTATTGGACAGCACAGAAGTCTCTATCAAGCTATCTTTGGTAATCTAATTTCTGCTTAGTTTTAAATAAAGAACTACTAATAAAAGTCACTTTTATGACCTTCTTAAAAAAAAATCCTCTGTAATTACCATTTTTCTGTGGTATTTTGGAATAAAATTCCTTTTCTGACTTCCTGCGTTATGGCACTGTATCCTTAGTGCTGTAGGTTATGTCATCTTCTCGGAGGTACGAAGGATTTATCACATATCACTTCATTTATTTGGAAAGTTTCTTGCTTTCCTAGGTCTGTGAAATGTCAGGGAAATTAATGAAGAAATAGCCTATTGTTACCAGAGTGTTTTGTATAGCCTTTTCTTTGCTAATCTAAGATTCTTCAGAAATCATACTTCAGGCTAGATGAATTTAAGCAGTGGCAGCTATCTCCCAAATACTGTCACTTCTTGGCGATCCTTACATTTCCCACATTGTTTGAGTAAATGTATAGCAAAGCAAAGGGACAGGAAGACAGGAGCTTCTGTTATTCCAGTGTTTCACCTAGCTCACAACCTACTCCTGAGGAACCTCAGGATATAAAATACAGACTTCGTGTTACTGTCCTACATAAAACCTGTTTTTACTCCACAAAAATTCTTCAAAAAGGGACAAGGGGAAATAATAACAAATTTCTGACTGTGAGCCATCAATCTAACATGAACCTATTTGCATGTGACCAAAACATATTAAAATGTGTAAACTGCAGTAACTTGTTTTATGAAGTTCAATTAAACTGTTTTCTTTTAAACTTCTTTCTCTCACAGTTAATCCTCAAAAACGTGGATTCACTACTGTATGTTGATACTGACATCCTGTTCTTGAGACCTGTCGATGATATTTGGTCTTTTTTGAGAAAGTTCAACTCCACCCAGATTGCTGCAATGGCACCAGAACACGAAGAACCTCGTATTGGGTGGTACAATCGCTTTGCTCGGCATCCCTATTATGGAGTGACTGGAATAAATTCTGGAGTCATGTTAATGAACATGACACGTATCAGGAGAAAGTATTTCAAGGTACGTATGTTGTCTTTGTTGCAATTTCTGTTTTTCTACAACTTTTAACTCCAATCCTGTTTGAAATCCACCTGGGACAGTATTTTACGAAACATTTCTTGTAACTGGAATGACGATCTAAAAATAAGCTGTCTAAAATGGTATCTAACTTCTATTTTTTTAAAATGTCATTCACTGCAAGGCTTGAATTTCTTGAATTGTAAGTCCATTTGTTTTATTTTTTTCTTAGTTCTGCAATATCATGTAATTTATAGCAACAGACTGTATCCAGTCACATTTTTCATTAGATATCTACTATTTTTTCTTCACTGCAGAAATCCTCAGAAAACAGTTTATGTATACTGTAGACTAACTTTAAAAATGTGTGCATAAAGTAATATGACCAGGAGGTGGTGCTAAAGCATTTAGTAACTTACTTTAACTGTACTATCTGTAAATTTTGATCTTTGAAATTGTAACCAGGTGATTATCAACTTAAGATCTTTTGATTTACTTTTCAGTCTTAATTTCTGTAGAGAAATAACTTCATTTAGGTACTAAAGCAGCATGTGCAGCAACAGAAGTGGTCATTGCTTCACAGATTTTCCTATATGATTCAAATACAAATACAAAAGCAGTACTATGTGATTATGCAAGGGGGCAAAAGTACTTCTCTCTGTTCTACTTTATTTTTATTAAATCTACATTGAAACAGGAAGACATTTGATTAGGAAAAATAATCATACAGTCAGAAACTATGGGAATGTACAGCCTTAAGAGCGGCAATATAAATTTGCAGTAGATGTTACCTTTTTCACCCATTTCAAATTTAAGAAATGTTTGGCTTCCCTCTTAACGTGCTTGCAATGCCTTGTTATGGAAATACAGGGAACTTAAGAAAAATAAGGAATAGACTGCCTCAGCTCTAGTTACAGTATAAAGGTACAGTAGCTGTAACTTTCCCAGCTCTAACTGTAACTGCAGATACCTGTACATCTAGCTTGATACAGAAATAAAGAAAAAGTGTTCTGTACTACCAGGTCTACTTGGCTATGGTGCCTAATGGCTCCTGGTCCTACCATCTTTATCTTTTCTGTGTTTTATGAAACTGTGTGCATGTCTACACTACAAATAGAGGCACTGCATATATAATCATGTGTACACATACATGTGCATACACGTGTGAATATAGCGTGATCATGGCATAGTGTATAGCTGGAGATAAGACTAAAACTGGATAAAGAAGCTTCGGGTGTGTTGTGGCTACCTGGTGTCATCTTTGCAAAGCAGCAGTTAGGTGATATAATGTGGAATATGCAAGAATAATTAGGAGATGAAAGAGGTAGTATCATGTGACTTTTTATATTTTTATACGTGTAGTGGCTTTATATATGTTTGGATGTAATCTTCTGGATTTCAGTCAGGCCCTTGGTATTGTCCCTCACAGCATCCTTCTGGACAACTTGTCCAACTGTGTGCTGAACAGGTTCATGCTCCGCTGGGTGATGAACTGGCTCAAGGATAGAGTTTAAAGGGTTGTAGTGAATGGTGCTACAACTTGCTGGTGGCCTGTCACTAGCAGTGTTCCCCAGGGCTTAATTCTGGGGCCAGTTCTGTTGAATGTTTTTCTCAATGATCTGGATGCAGAAGTGGAATGCATCCATTAGCAGGTTTGCTGGTGATTCAAAATGGGAGCTGCTGTTGACCCTCTGTAGGGATGAGGGGCGTTGCGTAGGGGTCTAGATAGGTTGGGGCATTGGGCAATCATCAGTGGCATGAAATTTAACAAGGGTAACTTGTAATTTGGCAAGAGCAAATGACCTGGGATAGAGCAAGGCTAGACACAGGCACAGACTGGGAGAAGAGCAGCTGGAGAGCTCTGCAGAAGGGGACCTGGTGGTGCTGCTTGGTGGTAGGCTCAATGTGAGCCAGCAGCGTGTCTTGGAAGCCAAGAGGGCAAACTGCATTTTGGGGTACAGTAAGTACAGTATATTCAGCCGGTAAAAAGAGATGATTCTCCCACTGTATTTGGTGTTAGTGTGGCCTCACCATGAATATTACGTACAAGTCTGGTCTCCACAGTATAAAAAGGATGTTTAGGTCCTTAAAAGTGTCCAGAAGAAGGCAGCAAAGTTGGTAAAAAGTCTGGAAGGCATGTGTTGTGAAGAGATGCTGAAGACTGTTGGGTTGTCAAGTCTGGAGAAAAGGAGGCTGAGAGGTAACCTCTGTGCTCTCTGCATCTTCCTGAGGAGGTGAAGTGCAGAGGGAGGTGCTGCTCTCTGCTCCCTAGTGATGGATACATGGGAACTGCACAAGGCTGCTCCAGGGGAGGTTCAGACAAGATACTAAGACAAATTTTCTTACTCTAAGGGTGGTCAAACACTGGAACAGGCTTCCTAGTGGGGTGCTTAATGCCCCAAACCTGTCAGTGTTCAAGAGACATTTGGTCAATGCCCTCAATAACGGGCTTTAACTTTTGGTTAGCCCTGAAGTGGTCAGGCAGTTGGACTCAATGATCTTTGAAGGTCCCTTCCAACTGAACTGTTCTGTAGATATAGATGCTTTTAAACTGGAAGGGATATGGCAAATGCTGCAGAGGTGGTATGGTGTTTTAACAAAAAGCCCTAGATGTGTGAGGCTGTGTGAAAAGAGTTGTGACCTTTATCAAATTCATACGGAAGCATGGGTGTTGCTATACTTAGTGTGATAGTAGGCACCCAAAGAAAGAAATGAGGTCTTACAAGAGCAAACAAGCCCCAGACAGAATAACTCCAGGTAGTGTGTACAAAGGAGAGGTCTGTGGGTATGTTTAGACAAAAGCAGAGAGTCAATAAGACCTAAGCCATTATATACAATTTTTGTGACCACTCAGTATTGCTTAAGGCTATAGTTCTGAGAAATGTGGTAAGCCACAGAAGCTAATTCCTTCTAGAAGGAAGGTTGCCATCACTTTTCAGCAGTTTTTCACTGCTTTTCTTGCTTGCTTTGTCCTTACCTCTGTTGTTTGTTGGACCCTTCCATGATCCAACTAAATTTGCTAACGGGTGAGTAAAGAATTCCTTCTGCTGGTTTAGTTAAGTAAATCAGTGCTCTCACCAAAATAAATCAATAATAAATAATCAAGTATTAGGCACTACTGTGTTAACACAAGAACAGGAAGGAAGGGAACTTGCTCTCATATGGCATTTATGATAATAAATTGGTCAATAGTTTGTGGAACTGCACTTAGTTTCTTTAGATATTACTGTATGGTCTGAGTATGTTTCCTCAACTTTATATTCTCCTACAAGCATTAAGAGGAAGATGACCTTAAGTTGTTACAGACAAAATGTAAAGCTCTTCTGACTTCAGGCTTAGCCAGGCAGAAGTCTTTTGGGACAGAATTCAGTAATGATCGAACTAATTAAAGCAAAGCATATAATAAAAAAAACACCTAAGATACCATCTTAACATTCTTATGGATATTTTGTTTGTAGTTCTGCTCTTATAAGCTTTGTTCCACTCAAAAAGCTGACTTTTGGAGGGTTCACAGAGCTTGTAAGTATCAGATTGATAGTATCGCAGAGTACCACAGGATTTAATTTTTTTGGTAAACCTCTCTAACCTTGTTTCTAATTTGTTGGATATTGGAGATGTGGTTTATATTCTCAAATCCTTTAAGGATAATCCTAGTTATTTATTTCATATTTATTTGAGTAACTTTTGAAATATAATTCTATTATCAGTTCTGGTCAAGCTCGAGCATTCTCCTTCTCACTCTGACCTCACTACCAAGTTACAGCAGAATTTTACAGGAGGTCATAGAACTGTTCGAGTAATTTCTCCTGCTCAGTGATTCCTACACTGGTTTCATTACACATCAGGGTTAATAAATTAATATTTAATTATTTTCTATTTATGCAAAGGTTATTGAAACATTAGAATTTCTAATTCTTATCTCTAATAACAATATTTGTCAAGTAGTATTGCTGCTAGATGTCTGGCGATGTGATATATGCTCTTACCTCCTTTTTATCTCCTCGGGATATACTCTGCATTTCACTGCTATTAAAACTATACAAGCTAAATGAAAATCATACGAATTAATGGTTTTAACAACATTAAGTAATATTATGGGTTGCTCTAAAACTTCTTTTTTTGCTTCTTTATATTCTTATCATAGTTATTCTGCTAATGGAATTAAATTAGCTCACGGTTCTTGATTCTTAGCATTGAGTACAAGTTCAAACCTTGGGTCAATATTCCATGGACGGCAAAGTCCATGTGAGGGTCTAATCACTGTGCTTCAGTCTAATTGATTTGCTTTTGAAGGGTTGTAGCTTGGTATTTGGTCTGAGTTTTCTTTTGTTTAATCACATTGCACTGAGCCTAATGATAATTCTTGCTAGAGAAGAATTATCTTGTGTATTTCTTCTGCCTGGTATTGTCAAATACTTGCAAGCAATCATAGTCATTATTTTTTAAGGGCAGAAGGGACCATAATATCATTCTGTTTGGCTTCTAATATAACCTATAGATCTTTCTTTGTATTAATTCCTGTCTGAAATCTGATAGCATTTCTTTTTTAGTCTTCATTTCTGAAAGCCCTTCATATTTCATGGCTGAAATGATTTGAGGAAAGGCTAAAAGCTGAACTGCTAATGTTTCTCCTTTCTAGTTTGTCAGTGGAAATGTTGTATCCTGGGTAGTCTTTTCTGTTTTGTAATGTAGTGGTTTTGTATTCAAATTTCAAACAATACTGGAGTTCTGTTGTGTGTGTTCTATTTATTTATTTATTTTTTATGATTTGATTAAAAATAATCATGGCTATAATCCTGTACTCGTTCAGGAATCTTCTCCCTTTGAGACCTATTGTTATTCCATCCTCAATCTCCAATTTCAAGTAGAAAAAATAGAGAGAGCAGCCTGGTTCCTTTTTTGTTCTAGCTGAGCTTAAAGGTGGTGTAAAGATGTGAAATTAGCTTTGGAATATGTAACTTCTTATACCACAAATAATAATTTATTTGAGGTAATGCAAAGTTCAGCGTAGGCTGTCTCACTCCAAGTAGCACCTCCTCAGCCAAGACTTAGAAGACCTTTTCCTTTGAGCTGTGATTTTGCTTAATCAACAATTTGGGAAATAAGCAACAGCTGTTGGTTTAGAGTCATGCTGCCTTTTGCAAGAGAAAAGTTGTGCCTTTGCTCTAGAAGTTTAAGTTCAGTAACTAAAAAAAAAAACTCAATGAAAATTCTTTCAAAACTTTTGAAGGATGTATGTGGTTTTATACCTTGCTTTGTAGCTAGTCTTTTTAGCTGCATTTGGAACTATTTAATAACTTTATATTGATCATTTTGAATCTTTTAAAGACAGCTATAAAACCTGTGTATGCTATTAGTTTGTGATAAAGATGGAGAAAGTGTGAAATCTGAAGTGTGGAGATTTAAACAGTGCCCATCTACTTGGCACACATCTATTAAAATCTGGTTTTCTGTTAGATTCTACTGCTGTATAAAACAAAACAAAACAACAACAACAAAACAAAAAGCTATTTCTTAGAAGTAATAGTTTAAGATGTTTTAGAGGGAGATCTTATGACAATTTAATATGGAATATTAGGGAGTATGTATAGTTTTTCTTATCATAAGATAATTAAATGAGAAATAAAGTGTATTGGAAATGTCCATAACTGTGTTTTCCCTACACGTGGTCATTAAAAATAAAATAAAAAATATATATACACATATATATACATACATATATATATCAACATGTATAAAACATTTGAGATTTGTAGCTTTGGAAAGCAAATTACAAATTCTGTTGGGCATTTCCTTCTTCATAGGTATAGTTATCTTAAATATGTAAATGTTTTTCTTTGTTTAATAGAATGACATGACAACAGTCCGGTTACAGTGGGGAGAAATTCTTATGCCTCTGCTGAAGAAGTACAAGTTAAACATAACATGGGGTGATCAGGACCTCTTGAACATTATGTTTTTTCACAATCCAGGTAAATCCACATTAATTTTAAGTCTAGCATAACAAAGCTGATCTTTCGCATGACATCTAGAAAATCAGAAAAATAGTTTTAGCAGACTTTTCAGTGCAAATATGCAAGAGACTTTTTTTCTTCTCTAAAAAACATTTTCTAAGTTGAGAAGCAAAATAGAAGCTTGTTAGACCTTGGTTTGTTGTTAAGTTTTAAAAACAATTACAGAAATTCATGAAGCACTATTAACAAAAAAAAAAAATAGGAAAAATGAATGCATCTTCTGAAACAATTTTGATACTTAGTGGATACTTACTGGAGTTCTCTCTCTTGTTTTTTTTTGTACAGAAAGTCTGTATGTCTTTCCTTGCCAATGGAATTATCGGCCTGACCACTGCATTTATGGGAGCAATTGTAAGGAAGCTGAAGAAGAAGGTATATTTATTCTTCATGGAAACAGAGGTGTTTACCATGATGATAAACAACCAACTTTTAGGGCTGTCTATGAAGCAATAAAAAATGTAAGTATGTCCAGCATTTTACTTCGTACAAAGTTATTTTGTATGTATTTTATGCAGTGCTGCGTGTGCTTTCTTGGTTTGGTTGACACTTTCTTTGCAACAAAATGTTTTTTCTCTTTCAAGTATTTTTTAAGCATTTCACCATTTTGTGGTTTACTGTTTGGATAGAACTCCAGTTTGTTCATCTTGTGATTAACATCATCTAAAACATTGTGTGGCCTATATCTAGGTTAGGATTCTAAAATGTTGCCTGCAACTGTAATGTTTGAAAAACTTTTTTTTCGCATTCATTTACTAAGTATGTTTAGCAAACTGTTTGTACAGGCATGTGAAGATTGCCCTAAGCTTCATTTTTTCTGGAGATTTAAAAAAAATAGAAAAGGAAACCCTTTTCCTTCCCTTTTTATATGCTTGCTGCAACATTTTAACATTTAATTGTAGCAAGATTTGCATGGTAGAAAATACTTCTTTATGATTTTTTTCACCTTTTCTAGAGATTCAGTGTATTAATATGTTACTGTTCCTTTAAATAGTAAATGCAACAACTTTTCTGCAAATAAGTCATCTAATAAACTATTTATCACTACATTGGTATACTCACTGAAGAGCTGTAAAATTTAGCACTGATGCACATTTTAATGTAGCAGGCTATTGTGTGCATATAACCTTCAAAAATCAATAGTATATTTTAATGGTGCTTTATCACGTGTTGTCATATGGATATAAAAATGAGAAAAAGTACTTATGGGGGTCTGAGAATATGTTGCAGGGGAAGTGAATGTGTTTCCATAAAAATAAGATTTCTTTGTTTCCTTTGAGCATTGTCAAAAATGGAACAAAAAAAATTTGTTTATATTTATAGTCCCATTTGCTTTATGTATATGTCAGAGAAAGCGTGTAGAACACTGTTGATCCAGTCGTAATAAGATGAACAAAATTGTTACTTTGAAATGCTGTTTAGCTTTTCATTTTTTTTATTAAAAAAATATGGTGCTATAGTATTAATGACTTCATTTCATGTCCATGTTAAACATATTATGTGTTTGACCATCATTCAATTTAATGAAACTTTCTGCTTTCAGTAGTACTACTTGCTTGTCATACTGTTGTTTCATTATAATTTGATAACAGTTGTACTCCTTAGATTTTAAGTCATTCAGGAAAGTTGCTGGTCAACAAAGAAATAACCAGAAATCATTTTGGATTTGAAAATTCTTAATTTAAAAAGGTAATTTTAAATGTCCTCCATGCTTATGGAATTCATTTGCCTATTTTAAACAAAAGTTCTCTTGTTAGGCATGTTATTGGAATCATTTGAGAATACTCATATACCTTAGAGATCATTTTTCAAATAGTTTTCAGAAGCTAAGAGTTCTTTAAAACATTTAATAACTAATAAAAAAGATCTTCAAAGGCCTTTTAATTGAACAATGACAGTTCTATTATTAACTTAAATGGTTTCTTATCTTTACAGTATACATTTGGAGATGATCTAGTTCATTCCCTGTTGCGGCCCCTAGAACTGGAGTTACAGAAAACAATGCATACGTACTGTGGAAGAGTATACAAAGTTTTCATAAAGCAGCTAAAGAAGAGCATAAGGGACTTGTCTGTCAGAAGATCAAAGGGAAGGTGATTCTAACTGCAAGCTCTTAAATCAAGAGACTGAATTAACATACTGGTCAAAAGGTGCAACAGTTCTAACGTGGCTTGAATCGGCTCTTAATGTGCCCAGATAAGAGTTTACTAGCATACGTAAAAATGAAGAAAATATTCATGTAATGAAGAACAGTGACTTTTTCTGCAAAGGTGACTTTTGGCTCTTTTGAAGTTTAATCACTGCTAGTGTTTATCTTGGATCTGATGATTTGGGTGTTACTGACTTCTAAGGTCAGTAGTTTCAGCCTGCTTAATTCAGTTATCTCTAATGATCAAACAAACAAGGGAGAGGTGAAGATGGCTCAGTTTGGAAGTGTACCTCATTGTCTAAAATTCTGTTAAACTGTGAATGTAGCAATAACCAAGTCAGCAGCACTAACTTCACTTTAAAGGTGTGAGCACAAAGTTGTTTACAAGTGCAGAAAATACTCTGTTTTCAAAGAAATGTGATATTAATCATTGACAATCTGCGTGCCTTTATGTTCATCTCTTACATGTTGGAATCCTGTTTTGACAATCTTGTTTTGCTTATTGTAGATGTAAACTGCACACTATAAATAGGATTTTCTGAGACATGGATAGTATGTGATACTAGTTTTCTCTATCTGTAGATACTTTAAAAATGATAACAGCATTTGTGTTAGTATTGTTGAGCCATCTATCCCAAATGATATATTCGAGTTGAGGGGGTTTATATTTTAGCAACTATTCAATATGAAGTTATTTTTCTTACAATACTTTTTAAAACTTAAATGGTTTTGCAGCTTTATAGGATGTTTTGGAAGTAGAAAAAAACGGTGGAAAGCTGCCTCTGTTGTATTTTTATACTAAGAATCATTACTTGATGATTGTTACAGAGTATTTAGTACCTAAAATTGAAGAACTGTAGTAAAAGTTCTGATGTTTAATCAGATTGTATATTAGTTGTTTTTTTTTTCTTTTCTTTTTTTTTTTCTTTTTTTTTTTTTTGAGATAAATCCTGCATATTTTTTAATAACATGGCTTTAAAATAGTTTTGGGCCAGACCCTTGACTGTATCATTAATGTCAATAAGGTGATACTGATTTATAACAGATAAGGATTAGGCTTTCTTTAGATATCTTAGTGGAAAAAACATGTTCTGTTTATGTAATCAATTTTCTTTTTAGAGAAAAGCATGAAGAAAAGTCTGACTTGTAACATTACAGTAAAATATTTAAACATGCATGGTATGAAATGTATTTGTAAAGTATACTTGAACTGAACTTGGATGAACTGAGATGAAGGCTTCATAAAGTTAGTTTTCAGATTCCTGCGTGGTGAACCTTGGAGGATCCACTCACTGACTTTTACCTTCATCCCAACCACATTTGAGAAGTTTGATTTTTGTGGCTGTTTCTTTGCCAAAGGCAGACTGGCTCTGAATCTCAGATCCACGTGAGCTGAGCTGGATGAATGCTTTAGCAGTACAGAAGCACACTCCATTGTAAGCAGAGTTTGTATTCTGCTCCTAATCTCCCTGCTGGATCAGGGTGTAAATTTGTATGATGGTAAACAGAAAGTCTGCTGGGCATGTAGTTACTGTTTCTTTTCCATGTTATACATAATCTTTTGAAGTCTGAAACTCTAGAAATCCATGTGAAGGTGAATACAGTTATTGTCTGATTTTACAGCATGCAATACATTATTTTTTTACATAAATACTGATTTTATATCAATCTGTCTTCAGCTTCTTTTTTTCACTTGTACTGTGTTTGTGTTTACAAATTCTTTCCTTTGGCCTGTGTGTTTTTTCCCCCCCCCCCCCCCCCCCCCCCCCCCCCCCCCTCCCCGCATTTTTTCAGGAACTTTCAGTTTGGAGTCAAATTTTAGTATGGTGTATGCATGTGAAGACTGCTTAAAACCCAATGAACTATTTTAGAAAAAAAAAAAAAAGTGCAACGTGAACATCAGCAGCAACCTTTCCAGTTAAATTTCAGTTTATGGGATTAGAGCAAGAAGGTTAATATTGGAATTTATCATAGAATAAAAAATTTTACTTGGTGCTTATTTCAAGACACGTTTACTTAGCATTTTATAAATAGCAAGAAAATACTGCCATAAGCCATTGACTTGGTATACATACATAAATTTAAGCCTCTCACCCTCAACTCTCCATTCCCAAGTAACTCACACAAACATTTTAGAAAACTTTAAAAAAACAAAAACACAACAAAAAACACCGAAGTGCTGAGTAGCTTCCATAAGTACCTCTCCAGAGTATTTGTTGTTTTTGAATATGAGTATCTTTGTAATTCTATAACCACTATTAAGTTTAGAAAAATGATCTACCCTGAAAAACAAATCAGATTTACAGAGAAAACCATTGGAGACAGTAATAATGAAGACAGAAAAAATGAAGTACTACGGTAGGAAACCAGTTATACTCTGAAGTATTTCAGTGCTTGGTTTCTAAGGTTATATACATACAAATGTATAAACTTAAATTTAGTCTACAAGTCTTTATCTCTGTCTAGTTTTAGAAACTCGTTTTTTACAAACATAGTAACTAACTAACTAAATAAATGAATTATAGAACTTTAGAAATCCCATTTTTATTCTATTATAATATTTAATGCTGATATGTTTTATTGAAAAATGTAAACATGCACATTCAAGTTAAATTAAGATAAATCTATCTTCATAGTGTTTGATTTCTCTTTCTGACTTCTTACCATTATTAAATCTATATTTAAAGGGGGTCACAGTCTCGTGGTAGAAGAGTTCTATTTGAAGATGTGTTCTCATTCCTATAAAATCCTAGCTATCTTCGTAGGTGGTATGAAATGCCAGCTGTCCATTAATGATACCGAAACATCCTTATTTACAGAACTTGTACCTGTGCCTTTTAATACGATTGTATAAACCTTATGAAAATCCTTCCAGTTATTTATAATTTTGCCAAAATTCAGCCAAAGTGACATCGATGTCCAGCCTTTTAAAATTGTTTTTAAACTTTTGAATTAAATTTAGAAAGGTTAAGAAAAGAGGTTTAGAAGGAATTTTTTTTAAAACAAGACTTTCCTAAAAAGGAATTGCCTTTTGATGTTTGTGACCTAAATTTTGTTGATCTCTATATAGAAAATTGCTGTTTGGAAAGCACAAGTGTCAGCCTTTTTCAATTTGTACCAGGTTTCTGTCTATACTGAACATGTTCCAGCCATACCAGGTTTCCACACTTCTGACTGGGAAATTTCCATAACAGATGACTGAGAAGTCAGTCACCTTTCTTCTACTCCTCCAAATGAAACTTCCCATCTAGACAGCATGAAGAAGAAATAACTGCAACGTAATGGTAGAAGAAGAGAAGAGCCTACATGGGTTGTTTAGAAATGATATGTATGCAAAGATGGTGTAATGAAATGACTTTTGTTTTTTCCTGCCTTGTTTATAAGGGGGTATCCAAACACATGAGAATGTCTAGAACGTCCATTATTTAGTAGTCTTAAGCTGTTTTACATTGTCTACTTTCTGTTTCAAATTTCAATATCTACAACTATCAAGCAATTTTAACAGCATGTTTTATTAACTAAATAAAACTATTTTTGACCCACTTAAGTGGTGTATTCCTATATAATGTAAACTAATGTATAAGCTATTTGTCTCCAATTATTTTTTTAATAAATTTTTATTTTTGAGTAACTAGCATTTTCACTTTTTCTGTTGTCATATCTGATGTCGTTATTATAATTCTAGCTTCCCTGCCCACCTTTCTGCTTTCTAAAAGGATGGAACTTAGAATAGCTCCAGTCATTTTGTGTATTAAAGTAAGTTGCAGAGAACTATAATGTGAGGGTATGGCTTTTTCCTTATTAGTAGGAAGTGGATTCTTTTGTAGCATAGTACAAGTATGAAGAAAGGGGAAGATACTTCTTTTCACCACAGATCTTAGAATAGATCTCAGATGTCTGATGCTCTGTCGCTATCAGCTTTAGCACTTCTTCCTGTGCACAGAAACACTCAGAAGTAATGTCATAACTCATATTTTTCAAAAGGAACCTTGTGTATGTTTCTAATCTCTAGAAGATCCAAAGAGATCTGTTCTCTTCTGATTTTTTTTTTAACTTCTGTCACGATTAATTTATCTATACAAGTTAGAGAAGAAATTTTGAACAAATAACAGGTAGGTTATTTGCTCCAGCTGCCCAGGTGAGCAAAGCATGAACCCAGTAAGTCAAATTTAAAATAAAAATTAAACAGTAGTATACATATATTAGGTTCCCTTTAAACTTGGATTGATTTTTTTTTTTTTTCTTTTTACATTTACAATTAACTTAATTTCTGTGGAAGCAAAGGACCAGTTGTTCTCTGAGTGCCCGGCCTCCTGAGCTAGAAGATGAGTTTCGCTCTGCTTTCTGTTCCTATAATCCATGAGGAAATGGTCAGTGACCTGCTACACCACTTACATGTACATGAATTGATGTGGCCAGATGAGATCCACCCAAAGGTAATGAAGGAGTTGGTGGAAGCACTCATCAAGCTGCTTTCCTTCATTTATCAGTTGTCTTGGCTATCAGGAGAGGTCCCAGTCAGATAGCAGATGTGATGCCTGTTTGCAAGAAGGGCTGGAAAGAGGATCCAGGGACCTACAGGCCTTTCAGTTGGACCTCGGTGCTGGGGAAGCTCATGGAGCAGATTATCTTGAGTGTGATCACACAGCACTTACAGGACAACTAGACGGTCAGGCCCAGTCAGCATGGGTTTATCAAGGGCAGGTCCTGCTTGACAAACCTGATCTCCCCCTACAGCAAGGCAACATACTTAGTGGATGAGGAAAAGACTGTGGATGTGGTCTACCTATGCTTCAGAAAGGCTTCTTACACCCACAGCATTTTTGTTGGGAAACTTACTGCTCGTGGTTTGGATGAGTGTACGCTTTGCTGAGTAAAAGCTGTGTGGCCAAACCTAAAGGGTAGTGGTGAATGGAGTTAAATCCAGCTGCAGGCTGATCACTAGTGGTGTCCCCCAGGGCTCAGTACTGGGGCCAGTTCTCTTCAGTATCTTCATCGATGATCTGGATGAGGGGATCGAGTACACACACAGTAAGTTCACTGATGACACCAAGTTAGGTGTGAGACTTGATCTGCTTCAGGGTAGGAAGGCTCTGCAGAGGGATCTGAATAGGCTGGAGGCCAAGGCCAACTATATGAGGTTCAACAAGGCTATGTGCTGGGTCCTGCACTTGGGGCACAACAACCCCATGCAGCGCTACAGGCTGGGAGAAGAGTGGCTGGAAAGCTGCCTGGTGGAAAAGGACCTGGGGGTATTGGTCTATAGTTGGTGAATATGAGCCAGCAGTGTGCCCAGGTGGCCAAGAAGGCCAACAGCATCCTGGCTTGTGTCAGAAATCTTATGGCCAGCAGGGCCAGGGAGGCGATCGTCCCCCTGTACTTGGCTCTGGAGAGGCCGCACCTCGAGTACTGTGTTCAGTTTTGGGCCCCTCACTACAAGAAGAACATTGAGGCCCTGCAGTGTGTCCAGAGAAGGGCTAAAAAGCTGGTGAGGAGTCTGGAGAACAAGTCTTACATGGAGCAGCTGAGAGAACTGGAGCTGTTTAGCCAAGAGAAAACGAGGCTTATGGGAAACCTTATCACTCTCTACAACTGCCTCAAAGGAGATTTGTGGCGGGGTGAGGGTTGGTCTCTTCTCCCAAGCACCAAGTGATAAGACAAGAGGAAATGGCTTCAAGTTGCACCAGGGGAGGTTTGGGTTGCGTATCAGGAAAAAATTCTTCACTTAAGGGATTGTGAAGCATTAGAACAAGCTGCTCAGGGAAGTGTTTGAGTCACCATCACTGGAGATATTCATGACATGTAGATGTGGTGCTTAGGGCCATGGTTTAATGGTAGATTTGGCAGTGCTAGGTTAACAGTTGAACTTCATGATTTTAGAGGTCTTTTTCAATGTAAATGATTCTATAATTCTATGATTCTGTATTTCAATTAATCGCTAAATCTTTAATAACGATGGATAATTTTCAGTAGAAATGCAGGTTACTTCACAGTTGCCTTTTCCTAGTAGATTATTAGAAATTATTACTCAGCTTTAAAAACAGAAGATATTTGCAGAAGTAATACTGAAATTTTCATTTCAAGAGGTGAGGAGAAAATTTCATTTTGAAGTAGTTCTCAAAATATCCACTTAGCTAGCCACTTAGTGGATCTGTATTAGAACAGCTTGTGCTCCAAGATATTCAGGAAATTTCAGATTTGTCGTTCTCCAATGCTTTTTTAAGCCTTTGTGGGCCTATTAAAATTTTAAGTTTCTGGAAGGAATATCAAGTAACCAGAAATTATTGAACTGAAGAAGTTGTTTTGTTTCTTCAGTTTTATTGTTACTTTATGCACAGCAGCAGTCAATTCTTTAGAGAATCCTCATTTAAACTCATGAATGTGCATCTTCCTGAATACTTGCTACCAAATTTCCGTGTTTTTTTTTTTTTTTTTTTCTTTCTCCCTCCCCCCTGCACTGCTTTTAAAAGATAATCACTATGCTCTTTCATTTGAATGCTTTCAATTTTTTCTTTTATGTCCATATCTTATGAATCTTAATGTTCTGCCAGTCACATGCAGACATATTTCACTGCAGCAGTTCACATAAAATCAATTTGTAATGTTCGTATGAATTGCTTTAAAATACAAAAGTAGATGTAGAAGTTACCGTAAACTGCAAATATTTGTCATTGAGTTAATGAGTATTTAGGGTATATTTTTTCAGGTTTCCAAGAAAATGAATGCAATATAACCAGTTTTAACTCCTAATTTACAATCAGAAAATTAATTTTTAGTCAAAGCTGATACTTTTAGCATTAAAAATCTGTAATTTATAATAATGATAACCTACTGTTTCTCACTGAGCAGGGGATGCATAGGGGGCACTGCTTGCCTCTTAGATATTGTGAATTTCAGAAGTGATGCAGTTTCTGACCAGCCATTGGTACTCATCTTTTGTCATCTAGAAGTATTCCCTTATGTTTTGTTTTATGGTTTTGTTTTACATTTTTATGCCATGGTTAATGGTACCCAAGGTGAGTCAGGACTGCAAATCTAAAATCAAGAAATAGAACCCACTTCGCTATTCAGGGTATGAGTGTCATGCACTGTATTTTTCTCTTGATTAGTTGTTTTTTGTACTAGTTTAGTAAGTAACTTAGATATTTTGGGAGTTTACTGCCTGTCATGAGTGATCAGCTTTCCTGTTTGCTGCCTCCTTTCTCTACTACCCCTCCACTTCTGTTACTGTTTGACAAATTGGTGTCGCTCCATGTGTTCTTCTTACGATGATATTTCTGGATCTTGGTAGCTGGTACACCATTAGCTAACATTGCTTTCGCCGCCAGGTATGTTTTCAGAAGTGGGCCTTTCTGGTTAACAAGCAAACTATTTCAAGCCAGACAGGTAGCCAGGGTGGGCATGCTGCTTTCTCCACAGTGTGAATCAATGAGCACACATCTGGGCACAGAAGTATGCTATTGACTCAAAGTAGCTCCTAAGCAGTGTCGTGTATTTCTTGTCTGTAGCTTGGGGAGTAAACTTAGTTTTCCCTCCAACTTTATGTAGACTACTACAAAATTTGATACTTGTTTTTCTCTGTGGACAAAGGCTTTTTACTAGGGGCATGCTTCAGGAAGAAAACTTGGCCCATGGAGCCAGTACAATTAAACAGAGATGATCTGAACCTTTCTGCTTGCCTCAGGCAGACAGGCTCAGCAGGGCTTTGGAGAACAGCAGGAACAAAAGACAAGCGCTGGGGCAAACAGTGCACACTGGGGTGCTTGGTCTCTGTTCTGCTCCTGTAGGTGCTGGGCAGCCTCTGAGGGAAAAGCCTTCAGTAGACTCTTCTTTCACTTTTTGTGCATGTACAAAGACAGAAAATTGGCTTATGACTTCAAAAAGCCCAAACAAAATTTTAGGATTACAGAATACAATTGAGAGTACATAGTGTGTAAAACTGTTCTAGCTGAAAATGTAAGAGCTGCAAATATCCCACTGAAACGTGTAGGCTTTTGAGAAGCACCTTCTTCAATGGTCCAAATAAACAATGAGTATAACTGAGAAAAAATATGTGATGGTGGGATATTGCTCAAAAACTAGATCAATAACTAATTTTTGTAATAATCCTGTTGGCCTACCTTGACCTACCCTTGGCCAGAAAAATGGGGTGTAATTAATAAAAACTGATTTAAGTTGGAAAGAACTATGTAGAAGGAGAACTTGCTCTATTTTTGCTGTCTTAGACCTTGAGCAGAGTCTAAATTAATTAGAGGTTGCTTTGTTAATGTACATTTGTCTGAGAGTACATTGGGAAGAACTTCCATTAAAAATGCTTTTGTATTTTTATCATTTTCAGAGTCTAAAGTTGAGTTTTACCTTCTTGCAAAATAGATGTATTTTGAGGACATCACATCCTAAAGCATAAGTGTATAATAACTATTACGTGTTATAAAAATCCAATTGCTTTGGAATTAATGTTTTTGTAGACTAGACACATTATCCACTTAGTCTCTGAAAATACGTAATTTTTAAGGAATAGATTATATGGTGCATTGGACCTACTACCACATTTCCTTTTTGTGCAAATTATGACTCTTTGAGGATCCAAACATTTATTTTTCTTTGTACCAGCAAATCAAGACTCCATTATCCAAAACAACATTGAAAAGAGGAGTTTTGAAATAGTTCTTTCATGGTATTCACTAGCACATTTGTGAGCATTAAAGGACACGAACATAACTGCGTCTCTTAAATAGAAGCATTTGGCAGAACTGTGCCTGGTTGAAATCACTAGGACACTGCCATAAAATACTACATAAGCACAAAGAACATGTAGTGATGTACAGCCTTTAACAAGACGGATGAATGCAAGCCTTCTGACCTCATCTAGAAAAATCTCAAAAATCCTTCCCTAATTAGTTTTACTCCTAAAAGCAAAAGTTCCAGAAGCTCCTTGAAGTCTGCCAGGGATTTCACTATCGTTATTGATTTAATATGAAAGTGCTCAGAAACTGTAGCAACGGATGGCAGCATAAAGCACTGATAAATCGATTAATAGAGCTTAGCCTTGGGGTGTATATTAGTTCATCTAGTCTGATCTCTCATATATCACAAACCATTAAATTTCACCCTGTTGCCTCTATACTGAACCCAATAATTTGTTTGACTAAAGCATAACTTGTGTTCAGCTAAATCATACCTTTCAGAAAAATGTCCAGTGTTGGTTTGAAAGCATCAAGAGGCAAAATACTTTCCTTCACCAGTTTGTTGCAATGTTTCATCTTTCTCACAGTTATGAATGCGTCTCACTTCTCATTTGAATTTCTCTGGCATTAGCTTCCAGCCATTGATTCTTTTTATGTCTCTCTCCCCTGTGTTAAAGAGCTCCTTAATACCCTGCAGCTTCTCCTTATGGAGGTTCTTAGACATCGTAATCAAATCACTTCCTAGTTTCCTTTTGGATAAGCCAAACAAATTGAGATCATGAACTCCGTCTCACTAAAACGTGTCATTCAATTTTTGTGGCTCTTATTTCTACCTTCCCCAGTTTTCCAGAGTCCTCCTTAAAACAGGGGCAAAGGGATGGTATACAGGATTTCAATATAGAGGACTTGGTAATTTTAATACAGAGGTAAAACGTTCCCGAATTTATACATTAAGTGCTCATGTTAGCTTACTTTTTATTCCTGGGATAAGATCTACATTTCTAGATGTGGTGTCATTTGTCTTTGTTAAAATAAGCTGTGGTGCCATCTCACAACAGCAGTGTAGACTCATCTGTATGACTGATGTTGTTATCCCAGTTTGTCATCTTGCAAGATGTTGTCATCTGCAAGACTGTCAGCAGAGATTTTATATTTAAATCCAAATCACCAATAAAAGCTTTTAATGGTGTTATGTCCCTTATAACATCACTGGAAACAACTCTTTGATAATGCTTTCCTTCAAAGCTTATTGCTTCAGAGTGGTCAGTTAATCTTGCAAGATTTTGTTGTTTCTGTTTTTTCTCTGCCTGGCAAAATTTCAACTCCAGGGAATAAAGAAATATACCGAGGAATAAAAATCTGATTTATTTCCCTGGGAACCACATTAATTACTTCTGCTTGTAGTATTTCTAGTTTCCAGTTAAATTATAGTTAATTAGTTTGCAACTTTTATAATAACTTTTATGTCAGAATAATCTCATGGTAGTCTGACTACAAGTAACACAGTCATTTTATCTCTCATTTTGAATAATATTAAAGTTATTTAATTTATCTTTCAGAATTTTCTGGAAATGCTAAGATTTATTCGAACTATCAACAACAGCATTCTTCAGGGTATTCTTTTATGGTTCCTTACTGTAAATTGTCTGAATCTACTGATTTTGAAATATTTATATATTTCAATGTTTGTTTAACTTTCTTGTGGTTTGTTAAGGGACTAGAAAGCAATTTCAACATCCTCATGTGACGCAAATACACTTTATCTCTGAATACCGAATACTTAACTGAACGCTTTTTCATTATCAGCAACATTATCATTAGCAATGAAACCAATTTTATTTCTTTTGTTCTTTATGTATTCCAAAAAAAATCAGCATTGTATTCTTAGTCCTTGATACTGTTGATTATATGCTTTTATTTATTTATTTGTTGCTTGCTGATGCACTACTTACAAGTTTTGCAATATGAACATTACGGTAACTTCTACATTATTTAGTCATTTGTACTTTTTCCTTTTGTTACTTTTATCTTGCTGAAACTCCACTTGGAAGAATCTTCTTTGTGCTGCTCTGTAAGATGCTTGTCTGCTAGACAGAGTTACTGGGCAAAGCTGGATTATCTGCAGTTACTCTGTGCCTTTTCACCTCAAGGTCTGGTGAAACTTTCATTAACCCTTAACTTTCAGTCTTTGAACTTGTGTGTTCACACAGAGAATAAGCAGCAGACTTACTTACTATAGCAGATTTCCTGCAAGACAATCAGCAGTTTTCAAGTCTGCTATAGTCAGTGCACACGAGGGAGGGAGATGTGATTGAGGAGAGAACTGTGTCCTGACAAATGGCCATTTCAAGTGAGTTCATGTTGGTAAGCACAGATGCCATAATATCATAGGGATGACATCTTGCAGATGTGTTGGAGTGACATCTTGTTGTTGAAAAGAGGTAAAAAAATTGAAAAGATATCCCAGTAATTTATTCCCTTTGGGATCATGCTATGAGGTTCAGAAAGGCTGTGATATGGTATTAAATCAAAAATAAAACAAAACAAATGGCCCCTTCCCCCATCCTCTTAATTTTGTGCAAAGAAAGTTGCATGTACACCCCAGTTTTTGTTTTAATATCCTGATTGAACATAGGTGTAGCAGAGAAAAAGTAACTTCTGAAACTTGAATGCCTGATGCTAGCAAACACAGCATGCACTTTTAAAAGATGTAAAACACGTGGTCAGCTGAATGGGAAGAAAAGTGTTCCAGAGCCTTAGCAGCAGTATCAAATGCAAGGTAGGAAGAGTATCAAAGTAGCTCCTAGAATTTCTAAAACACCACAGAATCCTGGAAGGGTTGAAGTTGGAAAGGACCTCTGGAGGCCATCTGGTCCAGCCCCCTGCTCAAACAGGGACACCCAGAACCACATCCAGGCAGCTCTTGAAGATCACCAAGGAGGAAAATTCCACTACCTCAGTGTTCCTTCGCTCCATCACCTGCACAGTGAAGTGTTTTCTGATACTCAGAGGGAACTTCCTGTGTTTCAGTCAATGTGCATTGCTTCTTGTTAAAAATTGTTGATATTGCTGAAAACCAGACCTTTCAGAGAGTGTGCATGTGTAGTGGGTTCACGTGGCAAGGTTTGGGGCTGCAGGGGTGGCCTCTGTGAGAAGAAGCTAGAAGCTGCCCATGTTAGATAAAGGCCATTTTCAACTGGCTCCAAAGGGACCCGCTGCTGGCCAGAGACCAGCCAGTAAGTGATGTTGTTTGTGCATCTGGGGGAACAGTTTAAGAAAGGGGGAAAAATTGCTGCACAACAGCAGCTAGGAGAGAGAGGAGTGAGAAGCAGCCCTGCAGCCCCCCAGGTCAGTGCAGCAGGAGGGCAGGAGGTGCTCCAGGCACGCAGCAGCAGTTCCCCTGCGGCCTGTGGAGAGGCCCCTGGTGGAGCAGGCTGTCCCCCTGCAGCCCATGGGACCCACATGGAGCAGATCTCCACACTGCAGCCCCCCCCCCATGGGTGGAGGAGCCCCCAGTAGAGCAGGTGGCTGTGGCCTGGAGGAGGCTGCGGCCCATGGAGAGCCCCCGCAGGAGCAGGCCCCAGGCCAGAGCTGCCACCCATGGGGGACCCATGCTGGAGCAAATTGCTCCTGGGGGATGGACCCCGTGGTACAGAGCCGTGTAAAAGCAGCTCTTGAAGAGCTGCTGCCTATGGGCAGTCCCCGCAGGCTCAGTTTGGGAAGGACGGCATCCCGTGGGAGGGACCCCATGGGGAGCAGGGGCAGAGAGGGACCGTGAAGAAGTGGCGGGGGGAAGATGGTTCCAATTGGTTTAGTTTCTCATTGCTCTAGTCTGTTAGTAATAGGCAATAAATTACATAAGTCTCCCTATGCTGAGTCTTCTCTGTCTGGAATTGTTGAGTGAGCTCCCTATCCTTATCAAAACCCTTGAGCCCTTTGCATCATATTTTCTCCTTGTTTTCCTTTGAGGAGGGGGAGTGAGAGAATGGTTGTGGTGGAGCTCAGCTCCCCAGCCGAGTAAAACCACCACAGCATGATGCCCATTGCCTTCAGACTGCAACAAGGAAAATTTTTGCTGACCAGTCTAGTACCTGTTTCAGAACAGAGTTTGTCTTGCAGTTTTTTTTTTTTCCTGCTTAAAGTTAACTGTGTAATTATATCTCAGCAAATTGGTAGGAAATATACAGATGATTAACTCGGGAAGAAGAGACATCCTATTTTTTTGCAAATGATTCTCCTGCAGTGAAGAACCTATCCTTATAATGGTAAAGTCAGAATTATTTCCGTTGGAGTGTTCTAACTTTTGCCTGCATTGCCCTTACTGGCCAGTAGAAGATTATTTTTCCAATGGCAATCCTCTAAGTTGCAGCCTTGTATTAATATAGAAGTATTCAATTATTCCTTATGGTCTATGTATAAGTTATATTGGATATTGTGTTCTGCAGTTATGCAGAGTTATTTCTGTTCTTTCCATGTAAAATTAAGCTACCACTTAATTCTTTTTTCTCACTTCAATAATATTAAGCTGATACTCATCATTTTGTGGCGGAAGAGGATTTTTTGGCTTTTATTTCTACAATATGCCAGATACTGCTGTTCAAATATTCTTTGGTGCCACATTATGAAGGAGAATGTGTATGTGTAAGTGTTATAGTTCCTTTATTGAAGACATTAAGCTGGATTCATATCATCAAGTTTCTCTGGACTAACAGTGGTAGACCACCATTTAAATGAAAGAGGAAAACAGAGATTTCCAGACTTGTGTAACATAATTAATCTCATCCTAAGGTAGACATCTAAAGTAAATCAAATAAATTGCAGTCTTAAAGTGCTTGTTTTTCCCCACTGATAGAAAGAGTTTAGGAAGCTTGCTCAAAAACAATTGTCAAAATGTGAACTCCTCATGTGAGCTAAGGTGAATCCCAGAAAAAACTGCATGCATTTAAGATTAATTCTTTGCCACTCCAACTATTTTTGAATGTGTTCAGGAAAGAATAATAGCTTTTTGAAACATGTTTCTTTGATAATGTTGGAATAATTTAATTAGTAAGTGTTGGTCTGTGGTTAACAGAATCACTAGATAGTGTGATATGTTTCTGTTTCCTAACTGAGCAGGATTGCATGCTGTAATCAGGTGCAAATACAAATGCAATTTCAAATTATTTTTCCCCAAGAAGTATATTTTAAAAATCCACTCTATGTTCTTGTGAATATTCTTGTTAGCAAACTCAGCAGTGAACCAGGACCAATCAAACCAAATTAACTTCAGCCAACTGACTGTTATAGTATCCACACACTGCATGTAGGAAGTTTGAAATTTGTTGTTGATATGTGAACTATGATTACCTCTGCATCTATTCCTCAGTGTTTCTAATTCTGGCTCACAGTTTCAGTTTCCTAATATATTCTTGATCAGAAAATAAGGCCATTATGTAGCTATTACTTGATTAAAATTAGAAGTTTGAACTTCAGAGGCTTGTATTAGGCCCTTCTGTCTTTAATTTCTGGGAAGGAATCTGTCTAGCCCATCAAAATTGGTTAGTAAGTTTGTACTACACTGTTTCCAAAAGCTATATATATATATATATATATATATATATATATATTTTTTTTTCCCCTTGTACTCTGAGTGTGTTCATAAATACTGGCAGACATCAGCTTGAAAAATAAATGCCAAATTGTCATATTTGAGGTCTGCATTCATCTTCAGCATTGTGGAAACTAACAGTATTCACTGCTTCTCACTTACTATCTTGTTATCCAGGCCTTAATAGAAGCTTGTATCAAAAAAGCTGTGGAAACAAATGTATCTCCTTTTTATCTTGTTGAAAGAGTAGATCTTAAGGCCATAGAAGGGATTTATTAAGTAGTTGAAAGGACTTTAAAGGAAAAAAAAAAAAGACAACGATGTGGTTAATGACTTCAAGTCATCCTTATCCTGAAAAAATCCTGATGTTATAAAAATTAGTAAAGATAGTACCTACTTGACTTAAAAACAATGTGCTTCTGGTCAACAGAGTTGCTTAAAATTAGAGATGGATCTACTGACAAGAGCATCAAAAGGCTTGTCAAGTTCAGGTCAAAAGACCACAGTGAATTACACCTACCTCACAGAAAACCTTTGCAGGTTCAATATGGAGCATGATCACCAGGGACATGGCAGCACCATCACTATCTCTTTCTGCATTGGATGACCAGTCAGGAAAATCAATTTTTTCCATTCAGGTAGCTTTTGAAATTCTCCGATGTGATAAAGATCTTGTTCCATTTCCATCTTCCGAGTTTAGTTTTGCAAATCTGGATGTGTATTGACCAGAGTCAATCTCCCCAAAGGTCATTTCAAGGCTCTTAAAAGGACTTAGGCTTCCTGTAGTAACATTATAAGACTTTTTATATGCAGCTTGCTCCTTGTGCTAACCATAACATCCAGATTTGTTTTTATTCTGTTTCCTTATACTTCGAAGTAACATGTGATAAGTGTAAGTGTAAGTAACATGTGGTCAGTGTAAGTGTGGCTGTAGTCAGAGGTTCCTTCCAGGGGTTCTTCAACCCAGAGAATGGTAACAGGGGAGCTGGCCAGGTTCCGCTTCCCACCATGACAGACATCTCCAGGTACCCCCCTTCATTCGCCTAGACATCCAACACATTTAGTTGATCAAACATCAATATTTACATGTAAATATCCTCAAAATACAAGCAGGGTGGAAGGCTCTTCCTTATGCTTATGGCAAAGCCAACTCAACACAGAAACTCTGTGGCATTTTCCCTGAGGCAGCAAATCTCTGGACACTGTGTGGAGCCAAGCCTCAGGTCAGTCATTACTTACTGGGTAGCCTTATGTTTTAGACCACCAGGTCATGAATGGGTAAAAACATCTGAAGATGATTCTCTACATGGGGATAGCCTCGTATTGATTCTTCTGCAGCCTGGGAGGCCAAAATCTTTTTGTCTGAGCTGTCTCATTCTTGAGGTCCCTCAGACACCTTTCTGGACTGGCCTTTCCCAGACCTTCTCAGCCTGAAGGTATTTCTGCAGGTGAGTAATTAAGCATCCTAATTACTCTGTGTTCCCACAGAATTCTCTTTCCTCTGCCTCCTTCATTCTTGTAGAGGGTCACCACAATTTCTGCCTTTTGATAGCAGTCTCAAAGGTGTTGTCCCTGAAACTTAAGCATCTTCATATTATGGAAAGTTGTCGTGGATGGTCCAGGTAATTAGAGCAGTTTTGTTCATGCATAGTGAGAAATGGCTGTGTCAATAGCCAGAAAGACAATATGTGGTGCACATAAACAAAACATGGTCTAATTTGGGGGGTTAACACGTGGTCAGGGACCTGTTGTCCCCAAGGAAATGTTCACAGTATCAATTTAGGATATATGGAAAAACTAAAATAAATAAATAAATAAATATTAATAAAAAATAGGATACATGGAAAAACTAAAAAAAAAAAAAAAAAGAACTTTTCCATTAACTCCGTAAAAATTATTTTGGCAGTCATTTTTGTCTTTATGTCTGCTGGTAAAAATGTTTTTGGTTTTCTTCCATGATTCTGTAAAACATTTGCTTCAAGGCATCTTCACCTATTCACAAGGTGAAGCTAAAAATCCAATACCATGAAATCTGAATTTGGGGTTAAAGTTAAAAAGCTTAAAGGGACCCCTGTGACTAATCTTTTATGCCAGATTTTTCTAGGAAATGGTTTCAGAAAAAGTCACTAAACGTGGAAAGGTTTTGGGTTAAGACTCCTCCCTCTCATAAAATGAGTTGCTCCTACTACAGAAAAGTCATTCAGTTTAGCAGTTTGTGTCTAAGACCATCCTCGTGATCCACGAATGGCATGAAGACTTAAAATGGCACAATAAAAGTGAAAACTACTTGTAGTTTAAACATATTATATGGCATGGGTTCAGAAAAGTAAAGCTGCTAGACAGAGTGCTTTTTGGCCACAGCCTTTAAGAGGAAAATTTTAGATGGGATTCAGTTACCAGGTGGTGCAGTTGTGGTTTTCCCAGTTTTCTGGAAGAGGGTTCTGATGACCAGAGTGTGGGAAGAAGATGTCTTAGAAGTAATTGCATAAACATCACAGTGCATTTTACATTTCTACCTTCCCAATCTACCTGATCCCCTCTCTGGCCTTGCTCTTTTGGAGCAATACTGATAGGTTCTCCCACTGGTTTATACCATGTGGAAGAGGATTACACCTTGTGCAGGGAGGACAAGATGTTGAAAGGTCTCTGTGTTTAAGCATGGGTGTACTCTTACCACAATATGCATGTGAATATAAAAAACAAATGCATTGTGAAGAATACTCACTGAAGAATAAGCTGTCTTCCATTTCCATCATTTGAAGGACTCTGTCAGAAATGACTGAAATGTTTGTGGGGTTGCCATACTTAAATGAAAGGTGCTTTTTGACAGGAGATTGCCACTCTACCAGAGGCGTCTTCTCTTTTCATCATTTTTCTTCTCATTGCAGATTCCTTTGACTGGCAGCTGAAATCGAGAACTCCTTTCTGACATCAGAATGTGTCTAACAAGCAAGGCTCATTAAAACCCAGCAAGCAGATCCCTATCTTAAAGACTAACACAAGTTAGTGTTACAGACTAGTTACAGTAGCTAGTTTTAAGGTTGTGGAAGTAGTTTGTGGGTAGATTAAATCCTGTTTTTCCTTTGGCACAGCCAGGTACTTTGTTTTGCACAGGACTGGCTCCTGCCAGCACAGAGCCATCAACCTGCTCCCACCACCAGCAGAGCTGCTGCCTCCTACTGCCCCATCAGCCCTGGGTTTAGTGGATTGGAGTGGAAACCTGCCCCAGCACATCATGGACACGGGCACTGAGGGTCCCCTGACTTTGGAAGGAGTCAGCTGTCCCTGCTGGATTGCAGTCCCCTGGTCCTATTTATCCGGACCATCATACACTTGAAGGCGTCCTTCTGGGATCCCAGGTCACGACGGTTTTATTCTATGCCTTTTCTTTCTCATCTGGCGACTACAGCAAAACACGGTTTGTTTGTTTGTTTATTTGTTTCTTTGTTTTCTCTGGAGAATGCAGCAATTATATTTCACAACTACAGCAGTTGCCAGGAATGCCAGTTTGGTCCTCTTTCTATGGGTCCGTTTTGTGTCAAACTGGTTCTCGTCGTAACAGCTCCTGGTTTGGTGCTTTGCTGCTTTGAATAACAGTTTATTTGCTTTGCATTTGTCGATAACAAAGTAGCCAAAAGTCACCTTTAGTACTTTCCTTAAAGTAACTAATCTCTTGATACCCTGGGGCTTTGAATCGATGGCCTTAAATCAATATTTTCTATATAAAGTTATTGTTTTTCTTCACCCTACACACTGTGGACTGGAAATCGATGGGGTACATTTGTGAATTTTACAGAACATTGGATAGGCAGAGATTAGACGTTATGCCCTTTTGGGAAATGCACAAAGGGAATTAAGTGGCACTCTTCTCAATAAAACCTCAAGTAACTATCCCCATTTTCATACAGTTTTGTTCTTAAATATCTCTTGGGCACTAATTGAAAAGGAAACAGCATTTTATTTTTCAGGACTCAATGAAGTCTCAAACACCAATTAAAAGACAGAATGTTTGGGTGGTCTTTAATAATGTAATTGGTTCTGAGGACAGGGAGAGTTCACAAACTGCTTTGCATTTCTTTCACATTCAGTCTTAATTTTAAGAGACCATTACTGCTTACAGTAATCTAGGAGTCCTAGATTCAGCAGAATCTCAGGGGAAGGAAAGCGCAACAGTGCAACTTTAATAGCATCAGATGTGTTTTTGTCTCAGGCTTTTTGTTTTGCTTCCTAAATTTGTTATATTAAGAGTATTACTATGAGCTGCGTTCTTTGAACTCAATTTCATCTATACTTTTTAAGAGATGTTATTTGGCCTGAAACTGAGTTTTCTAAGAAAACTCATATTAATTTTACATAACATTACTTTCTTTTATTTCATGAAATTAACACATTCCTGTGGCTTGGAGTGAAACAGAAGGAACATGAGCAGGTTTTTGATGCTCAAAGTCTTCACTTTATTAAAGAAGCTTTTCACACTGTTGTATTATTTTTTCCCCAAAATTATTTGGTAAAATGGTGTACAATTTAAGCTGCTCAGCCACTGCAATAAAGTGATACAAACTAAGAAAAATGAAAACAATGACAATTCAGCATCTATAAGAAATAGCAAGTCTCTAGCCCTCTAAATTAAATTTATTTTGAGGTAAAGTAATGAATGAAAAACACCTCAGGTGTTAATATTTTGTGCCTGTATCTTTTGAATTAGATACTGACTTTATCTATGTCTTAGTCTGGAAAGGATGTTATTGTATAATTTAAAAGGTGGAAAACCATTCCTGGGCAAAACCCAACAGCAAGGAAAACAGCTCCAAATGTCAGTACATAAAACAATAATACATCTTTAGCTTTGCATTAGCACAAAATTAGGCCACATATCTTGAATACTAGGAAGAGAAATCACATTTCTGTATTTCTCCTGTGACTTAATGAACCCCGTGAAGGCACCCCATGAAGATGGAGAGTTGGAAGGGTACTGCAGTTTTCTGCTTCCTTCTTATGGTTTGGCTCTCAGTTTTAGGGTGAGGTATTCATGCTTTTTTTTTTTTTTTATTATTATTTTAAATTATTAATATTTTCCTAGTTTCCTTGTTATGTCCTTGCTACAACCACTTAGGGTTTAGCGGTTAAAGTAAAACCCAGCTGTTAGTCTCCTCTGGACTATGTATCTTAGGCTGCTCTTCCATTCAATCTCCTCTCTGGATTTATCTTCCTGTTTCCTTGCCTCTGATGATCATCTTGGGCTGTTTCTGACAGAGCCAGTTCCAGGGCAGGCTGCTCCTCCTGGGACTTTCAGAAGTGTCCCACCTGTACGCAGTGCTCTCTGCCAGCCCATCCCCACCAGTACGCCCATGCTTGGTGCTCCTCAGTTGTTCCAGCCTCTTCTTGTGCACAGCTGCTACTTCAGGCTGCCAGTACTTCACAGCAAAAGCTGCTGTAACTTAATTCAGAGTGAGAACAACTGCCACGTAAATAGTATCTTGAGATGGCAGTACCTACACAGTCCAAAAGAAATGGTAAAAACTCAGAGGCAGCTCCATCCAAGGTAGGCTGGTGTTAGCAGCAACCTCTGAAGGCTTCCCTCCAAACCAGACTGGGACTGCCTTAGGATTTTTTGTTTGTTTGTTTGTTTGATTTTGTTTTGTTTTGGTTTTTGTTTATCTAGGCACTTTTGTAAAGTGGATTGAAAAGTGAGTTGTGGATCTCTTTGGGTTTCTCTTAGAGCTATCTGTCTCGGTAATGATTGATATGAAGTAAGTTATGCAAAGAACTCTGATTTCTTGTCAAAGGCTTGTAGAAGGATGGACAGTGACAAAGTACAGCTTTTTCCTCTGAGAGTAGGAGTCAGAAATGCCTTGTATTTCTTCTGGCTGGTCAATGCAATAAACTATCCTTACCCATCAAGGACTTGATTTAGTGCTCAGTGAGAACAATCAAAACATTTCTACTGCTCTTAAGAGAAGGGAGAGGTTGGACCAGCCTTTCCCAGAGGATTGCTGAAACCAAGCTAAATGAGCTGCGGGACTAAAGTGAGCAGAGTATCGCCTGCCTTCTCCACAAAGATGTGAAAGAAGCAGAGCAGTGTTGTTATGGAACTCATATATAGGTTCGTATCTTAGCTTGTATGTCAAACCTCCCATGCTCACTGGTTCTGGGTCACTAGTGATGGTGGGGTGGAGGTGGGCAGCACATCTGGCTACCTGGTGGTGGCTGCAAGGCTGCATGGTATGCACAGCTCTGGGAGGTGGGGGGCTGGAAATCCCCCCTGCTGCAAAATTAAGTACAAGGCAGAATGTATGCAATGGGTTTCTGCAGCTTTTCACAGGCAATTTCATTTTCTTAATAGTTAAACAAACTGTCTCCACGTAGTCTGACTTTTGAGGATGAAATCAGGCCAAGTGCAGAGCCAGACAAGGTCAGCAGTGATGGACGTCAGTCCAGATGTGCTGCATATTGATAGGTTTTGTATGCAGGTTGGGTGGAAAAATGACTTTTCACAGTCAGGTCTGTAGTTGTGGTTCTGCTGCTTTCCTCACTCAGACTGATGGGTTACTGGTTGCTCAGAGCTAATGCTTTAGATGCATGTCTGAAGAGTCTGTTCATTTATGATTTATCTCAGGGTTCATCTGCTGATAAAGGACTTGTAGCTACCGGTCTTAATTCTTCTTAAGCTGTCTAAACATGTAACACTCTTCTGCCTCATATTTTGAAAGCGTGACTGCCTGGACCAGCCACAAGCTCTGAGTGCCACTAGCACAGTGTTGCTCTTTTAGCCTGAAGGTCCTGAGCTGCTGCCAGCAAGCAAGAGTCATCTGACTGGAGGGAAAAGCACACTTCAAAGAATACCTCTTAGAGGAGTCTTGTTAAAATACAAAGGTGAAACTTTATTTTATTCTTTTTTATTTTTTTTTTCTTCTTCCAAACATCAGGAAATCCAGTTTTGGTTGCTTAAGTATCTTAGGTACTAGGTTAGTTACCCAGTTCCCAAGATAGTTCACTGAGAGAATGATTTAGAACAGGAAGTTTTTTCCCATGTATGTTCCCCCCTGTTTCTTTCAGATATTTCCTCTAATCAAGGGGTTTCAATACTGCAGATGAGCACAGGTAGCACCTGTGGTGCACACACTGGGTGGGATACCGCCGTGTGCAGAGCAGGAGCTGCCCATGCCAGGTGCAGGTGCATGTCACCAGTGCCACTGCCACAGGGATCCAGAAAGATCCCTGTGAACCCCAGGCTGTGTCATGTCAGGTCCAGGTGTATGAGCACATCTGGCATACCCAGGTGTGCTCAGCTCTTCATGATGTACTTGAAGCTGACCTGCAAGCTCTGTGGCACTAACATTAGTTGTGTTGCCTGGGTGACCATTTAAACAAAGACTGGAACAAAAAAGTGTTAGATATTTAATCTTTTTCAGCACCACCTGTAAGTAGGATTTCTTCACTTCTGGCTGAAGTATTTCCATAGAAAACTTTCATGTTGCTTATAACCCTTCTTGTCTGTGACTTTATCTTTTTCTGATTTAGTTGTTCCATTTCTGTTGTTTTCTTTTACATCCTTTTATTGATAATAACTTGACCTGGTTTCCAGTGTATGTACACTTACTCATGCTTGAGATCCCTGAAGAAGACATGATTTGACCAGACTGATCCTTATGATTATGCTTTGTGTCTTTACTTTACATTAGGATAATTTGTACTTGTGTGTAATATCCTGACCTGCTGCAATTTAATTCCTAAAGAACCATCCTGATCAATTACTGAGGATTTATTTATTTATTTATTTATTTATTTGTGTGTGTGCATACTTTCTCAAAGTTCATTCTTTTTACCTCATTCTGGGCTGCCTGTCATAGAACAGTGGAGTGCTTTACCCCTGGAGAGAGTGTCCAGGGTAGAAAGAAGAATGTGTGGGGCCACTGGGCTATGTGGTTGTCTTGGTTCCAGCTTCTGCTTGCATTTCTTACTTAATTCCTTACCATCCATCTGTCTGAGAGGCATGCCAGATTGTTCTCTTGCCTTCATTCTTGCTCATCCTGTGATACCATAATGAATAGTTACTCCCTCTTTATTTGTACCACTCTGCCAGGTTGGTATTTGTATGCAGATCTTTGCAACAGTGCCAGTAGTTCCAATACTGTTCCCTAAGCAATCTTTCATTCATAGAAGCCTCATTTTTGTAGCAGTCTTCTCACAAAATAAAGATGCCAAAGCCTTCTCAGTAACACTGTGGACACAATTGTGCTAATCTCCAAGAGGTTCCTCATCCCATTACAACTTTTTCTTGCAAATGAAAATTTTCATAGCAGGCTGCACCACCTGCTAGGCGCATGACTCACATCCACTATCTATTGGTCTCGGAGCTGTTGTTGATTTTTTTTTTTCCACTTTGGACAGAAACTCTCCATCACCCTTGTACTCATCAGTGCCTCCTGAGGCCGTGTCAAATGGCAGGTTACCCCCAGGCTTGCTGGGCCTCTGTGAAGTCACCTACACCCCTTGTCTTGACTCTCTCAGCCTCTGCAGAGTGTGATGGGTATGCCCAAGTCTGATTTGTTTTTGAGACCCCAGTGAAAACTTAAAATTTCCAAATAAAACCTCCCAAAATGCTCATCTTTGAATGACTACCAGTCCCTTATAAGTGATGAGGAGTTACACAAAGATGCTGACAGTGGCCTTTCTGCCACTAAATCTTTCTGCTGTGGAGAAAGATCTGCAGGCTCTCTGAGCAGAAATGAAATAAGGGCAACATCACCTCTGGGGTTTGATTTTGCCTGTAAGGTTGAGGCAGTCAGAGTCTGTAGTGCTAAAAACCACAGCCATGTCTACCTCTCCAAAGAAACAATGTTCTTCACTTTATTTCCTTTCTGTAGCTTTTGATTGCTAACTGAATCCTGTCTCTTCGTGTCTCTTTCTAATTATAGTCTGCGTCTGTCTCAAGCTTGCAGTCACACAATGCTGTATGACAACAGCCTTTTGTATGTCCTAACTGTTTGGAAAGCTTAAAGCAGGGTTTGGTTTGCAGTTTTTGTTCCTGCTGTGAGTTCTGAAACATTTGCATGGCTGTACAGCAGATGGTGCTCTGCTTCCCTTTCTTTTTGCAGACTACTGTCATTAGCTAAACTTTTCAAAAGAAGGTTGAGGATTATTAGTAATTTTTTCTGCACTGGCTGAGCAATTGAAGTTAGATATTTTCAGAGATGGTTTACTTAGCCATGTACTGATTTTGTTTTAAGGCTCATGAAAGCATAAATTCTGTGGGCTAATTTACAATACTAATCCATTTTCCCTGCACATTTAGAGAAAAACACTGACTTATTTATTAAGGGATATATTTCATGTATGCAAAAACAGTACCCGTTTCAAATGAATGATCCTTTACTAAAATGAATGAATTGAAAAGAAAATACTGGTTGAATTTAAGTTATTAATTCAGTGAAATTACCAGAACCTCTAAAGCAAGGGTTTTCACAGCTTAATTAACCAAAATGTTTATCCAGCTACCTGAAGTTGGATACAATAAAGAAGTGTTCACTGGTTTTATGCTGAATAGTTGAATTCCTGCTTTAGCTCTTTCAGCAGACTGAATGTTATTTTCTGACGCTTAGTGCAGTTAGCCCAGACATTCAGCGGGCTGTTTCACAAGTAAGCTCTTAGACAACTAGAAGTGGTGTTGAAAAAGTCAAATCCATTTCAAGGATTTGGTGAGAAACACTGCCGTAAGCTTTGAAATATTGCAGACTGCAGTAATACCATAGTAATCTTCAACAGTATTAACAGCTTAAACAGGCAAGCCTATATAAATTGGCTTAAAACCAATCAGGGAGTACAACTTCACTAATTCAAACTAATAACTCTGTGGGCTGTATTGTGGATTATCGGATGTTGCAAATTAGGAAGTAAAAGCATGATGCAAAGCTCATGGAAATCAAAGTAAAAACTTCCATTGACATTACTTTGTTTGCATTATCCCCTTACAGGAATTTCCATAACAAAGATATCAAGGAAATTGAAGCACAATAGGTAACATTTATTTTGACAATTTTACTTCGCTTGCTGTCATTTATGATGTTACTTATTTCACTGTGCGGTATTGTACCTGATAAAAATGTATTGCTATTTGTGTGATAGCAGATTTAAGAATATCAAGCATTGATCTGAGCCCAGGTGCTGTACAAACACACAGCAAAAGGACATTCCTTGACCTCAGTGCTTGGCATCTTGCCAGTGTGAGGCTGTCTTATGAACAATCTGTTGATATTAAATTTTTCTGAGGTGATGATAGTCTAGGTATGGTATTTCTGATAGGAATATCTGCATTTGTAATTCAAACAGAAAAAAAACAAAACACCACCACCACCAAAACTATAATAATAGTTTTCTTCATTCAGAATCGTAGAGTCATTTATCTATGAAAAAGTAAAGCAAAACTATATTTCTCTCAGCATACCACTCTTTTTTAATAATATATCCAAAGAAAATATGTCCCACAGATTTTATTTTTTAAAAATATATGCATGCTTTTATGAGGTAGGAGGTAGTGGCAGTATAAATATCATCAATAAGAGAGTGAAAAAAATCTATTTTTATCTTTTTCAGATAATGAAATAAATATGATTTTCTGTCTTGGATTTTTTTTCCCCCCCCAAGCTATTATGTAAGGCATATATCTTCTGATTGCTCAAAGTAAAATATTAAATATATACGTATTGCACCATGTGCTTTATCCTTGAATTAGAGCTAGAAGGGGGTAATCATAAGGAACAAAAAAAAGTGGGAGATAAATTTCTTCCCCATTTTCACATGTTTTCATGTGTAGATTTATAATAATGAAGTCTTATATCTGTGTATAATTTCCATAGACCTGGGAGCATGGACAGCTAACTTGGACAGCTGTGATTAAGGTAGGATCAATCTGGATTGTTAGCAGTGGGAACATGGGGAAAGAACAAAGGAGGTGGCATTGGGTTCACTGGAAAGGGTTTGAATCTGGGACTGAAGGGGCTCCAGATCTCACCCCTGCCTGGCCTTCAGGCCAGTACAACGTTACTGTCTTATATATTGTCTTATATATGTCTTACATATATTTCATATATGAGCTGTACTGCTGCCCTCAAAGTATGAAGATCGTGAGTGATTTGCTTCTCTTCCCCCAGAACGAAATACTTGTAGATGTAGAGAACAGTAATTCAACTCCCTTTGAGGCCCCACTGAATTCAATGTGGATAGGTTTTAATCCAGTGCAAAATGTTGATAGCTCTATTCCTCCCTTAGTTGATTTGATGAAAATTAGCTTTCAACATTCACAACTTATCAAATCATGAGATAGAATTATGTGCAAGCATGAAAAAGATGACACCTTATTCTATAAATACACACTTGGTAGTAACTTTCAGATTATGTTAGCCAAGTTCACACAGTATTAGTCAAATCCCTGTCATTAAGAAATGGTATTTCATAAGAAAGCTGATAATAGGATACAAAGATCCTAATATGATTAGATGATGACTTGTTAATGGGAATTCTTTTTTTGTCATAACCAGTGATTTTCAGTTTACTCTAATAAAGATGATCTCTCTGATGGGAGATGATAATATAATGAAAATCTAGGAGTGGTGTAAAAAAATAAAATGAAGATTCAACAGTACAGTCAATAGTTTTGTAGACCTAGGTTAATTAAATTTTAAGGACATTGTTTGGGAAAGAAAGGAAGAGAGAGAGAGAGAAGACGACTGTAAGGCAGAGCTGATGGACCTGCCATGACAACAAAAACACTGTGTGCTGCCTACTTGTCAGAGCCCTGCTTGGCTCCTATGGATTTCTGATGATTTTCTTCCAAAGCACTGTTAAAATCAAAACAGGCCTTTATACTGGAAGCTTTGTGCCCTCCAGAGCAGAGCAGTGGATGGCAGACCTAGTCCATTTATGTGAGCTGACCTACATAACAGCATAACTGTCCCATCAACATTTTCACCTTAGCTTAGTAAGACTAGCTCAAAATTTCCCTGGCTTGCTTGCCTTTCTTTCAAGTATGCTAAACCAAAAAAAGACCAGATTTTATTAGTTAACATTTTTTGTGCATATTGGTGAAGAGGGAACGTAATGTAATGTTTGTGAGAGTGAAAGAAATGTACATTTAAATTGCCTTAGGAACGCTTGCTGTTTTCTGTTATCTCCCATTCCACCATTTATTAGGACTCAGACCATGGATTAAGAAAGGACTTTTTCCTTATGGATTGCACACACAAATGATGTTGGTACATCAGTCTTCACCAATGGAAGCTAGCTGCACTTAGGATACTTCTTTCATGAACTGTCTTTAATGTAGGAGGAGTGCCATCTAAATGATTTGGGCTTCTGAGTGAAGACTTATATGATTTTTAAAAGAAAAAAACACTGTAGTCACTGAATGTCAAAGCTGTGATTAAAGAGCAAAAAGCTGACATGGATACCATTGTAATAGGGTATGTCTCAGTAGGAACCCACTGCCTCCATCAGCTTTTTACGATTTTTGTATTGCTAATATGATACGAAATGCACCACTAGGAATACTGTCAAATATCAGACTATTATTTCATAAATTATTACTGTATTACCCTCTAAATGTCCCAATGAGCATAGCAGCACAAAAATATGATGTACAAACAATAAAACCGTGCAAATAGCAATTACTGAACAGTTAGATGCATACAACTTTTTATTCCTTTTTCCTTATTTCTGTCTTGAATAAATAAACAGTTTGCAACTGATAGGGTCATTCAACCACCTCTGAGATGTCATTACTTCTGAATTGGAACAGGGTAGCTAATTAGTGGTAGGAATGTGATGTGACAGGTTTTAAGAGTGGGTAAACTGGAGAATGACTTTTGATATTCAAATTTGCTCTCATCTTGTCTCCATATTCTGCTGCTGGCACTAACAAAGGAAGATGAGAAATGTGTCTCATCAAGCCTGTGGAAGGTCTGAGAACTCACACATCTCCTTCTCAGCACCCCATCTATGAGCCAGTTGGAGTGAAGAAAACTTTGCCCAAGAAAGATGACAAACATATAGGGAGGATCAGGAGGATGCTTTTATATTCTTTCATGTTTTTGGGAAGTTGTAGAGCACAGCACTATAGAAGCCATCACCTCTAAGGGAGGAAGTTTCATCAGTCATGCTTGTGTCCTTAGCCTGCTGATCCTGTGGCCTCATAAAACCTGCCTACCTATTTCATGGGAAACACTGCAAGTTTATCAAATTCCCATTATGAGCTAATACATCAAAAAGAGTTTTCAGATTTCAAGAATGTGAAATGAAAATGAAATCAAAATTCTGGAAAATATATTCTGAGATTTTTCCCTTCCCCCCCCCCCCCCCCCCAGTTTTTCTTCATATTGTGCTAATTATTCACTCTGAATATTTGGATTTTTTATCATTATTATTTTTAAAGAAAAATTAAATATTCCCCTTCAAAAAAATATATATTTGAAATGTTTTTTTGTTCCTTATCTGAAAATATTTTTCAATGAAAATTAAGCTGCAATTTTGTTAGAAAAAAACAATTTAACCATTGGCAAAACAGCATTTTCCAGCAGATAAAAGCTTTATCATAAGATTTGTGACTTATCATTCATTCAGAATAATTTTAATAAAAATAGGAAAGTTACAATTTATATGATTCATCTGAAGGTGAGAAGTTCTATTTTAAAACTGTGTCAAAGTTCATTTGGGAGATACTGACTCATCTTTAGAGATAGCCCAGAATATAAATAATGTCCTGGCAAACAGTATTAATAATGTGTTGCACAGAGATATCATTAATAATTACAGTTTATATGTCTATGACTCCAAGAAAAGGTTCTTACGGTGCAATAAACCAGAGAAGGAAGCTCAACTAGTTTATGACTTCATTAAAACTGTGAACTATAATTGTAACCTTGCAATCAGCAAATGCAAATGCTCTATTTGCAATACTGCTACCTTTATTTTACAGGCAACTTTCTCCTCAGAGGAGGAGAGCTTACCCTATTTTTCTTGAATTTTAGTCGATTCTTTGGAAATAAACTAATAGCACGGAAATGGAATTGGGATTATGGAAAGTATCTGATGCCCTTTTCGCACATTTATGATGTGCCTTAAGCAATAGCACTGGTTGTAAAATACAAAAGGGCTAAATGGATGTAGTTGTCATGAGAGTATATGTGTCCAGATTGCCAGCCAGAAAACTGTCACTGATAGTAGGGGTATAATTGACCACTGTGTATGATAAGCACATTATTGATTGATTAATGTGACCTTGTTGTATTTGAAATGTCAAAGAGGAAAATTGAGTTGTCATTTTACATCATGTTCTTTTTCAAGTAACAGATAAATATTATAATTAATGACTTTCCACTAAGGTTATCTAAAAAATTTAGAGAATATTAAATATCACATTATTCACAGTCATCATAGGTGAATATATTATTGACGAATATCGATAAATCTTTGTTTATATGAAATAGGCTCCAAAATAAGTTTGCATATTTTCTTTTTAGCAATATATGTATTCTAATGACTTTTTTTTTTTTAAAATGTTTAACTTAGTGAATTGACTGAATTCACCAAATTCCTTCTACCATTTAGTAAGGTTTCATTTGTCTTTAGTCCCTTGGCAAACTGTAATACTGGTTTAGAGGGCTTAGGTTTGTTTCTGTTTAAGTCAATTGCAAAATTCCTGTTGACTAGAAAAAGATCAAGAAATGACCCATACAATTCCTTACTGCTGTTTTTTAGTGTTTACGCAAAAGAATCTTGAATTTTCTCAGGTAGTAGAAAAAATTAACAAATGAATTTCAAAAAAATATAAATAAATTTTGAGCTTTGAAGAAAAACTTAAAGAATCCTCCAAGCTACTATGGTTAAAACAAAACCGAAAAGCATCTGCTTCAAGACACTGAAAAGTTACTGTGCTTCATACGGTTTGTATGAAGTATACCCGCGAAGGGGCCTGCCTAACAGTAGAAGAGTTTTCTGCCAGAAGATACACCACCATCTAAGTCTCTAGAATTTTGCAGGGGAAAAGAAACATTGTGGCAAAAATATCAATAATAAAATGCTTAACCAAATTGTTTCAACCTTCATATTTAAATTTGGCAAAGATTATTTTGTGTCACTATCCTTCCTGAAGCACCACAGAAGAGTATTGCAAAGGGTCTGGAGGCCCTTTGAGGGGGGTGAAAAAAGGCTGGTGATCAAACCTACCTTTTCTCTCAGGTGCTGAATTAGAATGGAAGGCAAAAACTGTGTTATTCATTTACATTTTGCATGGATAAAGGTCCCAGTAACAGAGTTCTTGGTGCTAAAAATGTTAAAAAGACAAAGTGTCTTCCTGAATCTCAAGAAAGTACAATGCAAATGATGAGTTCAGAAGCTCTCAGTTTTGCCTTTAGTGTTGGTGACACTATTCCTTCAGTGCAGCAGTATCTGTAATCCTCACAAAGGCCAGATATGTTCCTCTTAACCCTGAACCATCTCATTGTCACCTCTGAATCATCTGCATCTTTCAGGGGAATTGCCACTGGATATCTCTGTGAAATACCCAACTGCATTTTTACTCCTCCTTTTTTTCTCACTAGTGGGATGTTTGCACAGAAGCACAAATGTGCAGGGGTGGTTGATGAAGGGAGTGTAGGATCCGTCAGGTGGGAGGGGACATCAGGAGGACACCTCACGTAGTCTCTTCCTGCTTGGGCAAGTTAAATGAGTGGTGGGAACAAACAGGTGCTGACCCTGCCTCTGAGCGCAGCCATGAAGAACCCACTTATCAGAAAACTTCTTGATCTTCCTGAGAGCTGGAAAACAAAATCATCTCTTTATAAATAAGGGGCAACCAGTTGTCCGACACAGTTGAGCACTCTGGGTAATGTTTTGAGCAAATGTTTAATTACAAAAGGATGGTGTCTAAATTGTCATAATTAATCTGAACCTGTGCTAGAGTTCACAGCAGCCAAGACTTTTTTACACTGGCGAATCACTCTCATTGTAATACTCTGTGCTTAAATAGCAGGAAAAGCTGCTATTAGAAATCTCTGTAATAGCTTTTATGAAAGCTCTGGCTAATTTAGAGCCCAATTAAACCCAGAAATCCAATTATTTCGGAATAACATAATTGCAAGAAAGTAACTAGCATTGTAAGTATGCACTAGCTATTATGGAAGATGCCTTAATAAAAGAAAATCAGTTATGAGCCACTGAAAAGATGTGTTCGTTATCATAAGGATTGTCTGTAAATTTCAGAATTCTTCTATATTCACTGCTCTGCATCAAGGGGAAGTAAACCCTCTTCTTGGTGCCCTGTATCTAGTACTAAGTGCATTTCTACAGGGAGAGCAGATGAAGAAGCTAGAGCAGAGCTACTTATACAGCTGCTTGGATAACATCTGTTGAATGATGTAAGTAAAATGTAAGTGTAAGTAAGTCAGTAAAATCAGAGTCCCTCCAATGTCCCCACCCCATCCCTGCCATAAAAGGCAAAGGAAGATTGCTGTGATTTTAGCATTAAAAATGATACAATCTGATAAAAAAAAAAAAAGAACATTTCAGATGTAAAATAACAAGAAGGATGGTGCTAGAAATTGAAAGCCTCAATGTAAATAAGAAGCTTGATAGAAGCTTGATAGAAGCTTCATGTAAATTTGATAACATATGCCTGAACATATTATCAAACAGAAAGGGGAACCACATTCAGCTGGTAGGTATACAGACTGATATTCAGTAATTAATAATAAACCGTGGGTACAATTGTGAGCTTGGCCGTGCACAGGAAGGTTAGAGAAATAAGGGAGACCAAGCTACAGACTCTTAATTTTTCTGTAAAATCAACTGGAATTTCACTTGAGTGAAGGTTTGCCATGTTGAAATTTAGCTAACCAACAGTCTGTGTCCTGAAAGACGATGTGAATAAAGCACCGACCCTAGGGGAAAGTGGAAAAAGGAGAAAGAATGGCCTATTGAAAGAGTAAGGACACTTCAGTTTGTTACATATGTTAACAAATTATATCTTTTCTGCTCACCCAAACAAAATATTTTTGTAAGATATTTGAGTTTCATTAAAGAAATACTAAATGTATTAATTCCTTCTAAACTACTAAACGTGTAAATTCCTTCAAATGGGCAGAGTTCTGGTACAACAAGGTTATCAGCCCAACATATCTTTACTGTCTTTACTGCTTTAAAGCTTTTTAAAGCTTTGCATGTAGTATTTCCCAGTTTGGTGAAGTCCAAGGTCATTCAAACTAGAAGATTATATTTTTTGGTGGTGGCATGTTTCTTTTTTTTTTTTTTTTTTTTTTTTTTTTTAAAGACATCTGAATTATGAGCACTTAAAAAAATAACTATCTGTACAGAGTTAGCAGAAGGAATTTATGATTTCAATTCTTGAAACATGATTGAAGAAAAGAAATAAAATCTAATTCTAAAGTGAAAATTAAGAAAAGAAAGTGCTCATCTTCCAGTAGAATATAAACCCCTGTCTATTTGGCATGCTCAAAAATAGTAACTTTATTTAATATGTGTTGGGAAATAATTACTCTGAAGGGAATCAGATACACAAAATGTAAGATGCTAGTTTTACATTTTGATTTTAGAAGGTTAGTAGACCTTCAGGATTTACAAAAATAACTTAGTGTGTACTGTTTAGGAACTGTGCTCATGATCCCAAGTTGAGATAATTTTTGTGCTAGAAAAATATTTGTTTGTAATGCTTTTAGCATGCGGAAATCTTTGAAAACTGTATCTACAATATGGAGAGTTTTTCCAAGGATGTGATCATCCTTGATCAATGATCAGGAAAAGGTTACACAAATAAAGGGCATTAGCATTGCCTCCTTGGTAAAACAAACTCAAGAAATTATCTCAGAGAAATTGAACGATTTTACTATTGCAAAGCATAATGCTTTGTGTGGTTGGAGGAACTCAGCCAGAATCCAGTTTCAGTGAATTATAGGTCTTTATAACCAAGTACATTGTTGACTTTTTTTTTTTTTTTAATTTGGTGTTGGCATCATGTCAAATTTACATGTTTGAGGTATAATTAGGCAGTCTGATTACAAAAAATCAACTGTAATTTAAAAATATAAATTAACATAAAATGACAAGCATTAAAAGTTAATATCAACTCAATGTTCACTCTTTTGCATTCAAATGACTTTTATTAAGTTATTAAGTCCATCTAAACATCGGTATAATTCTCAGCTAATAAGCTATGAGTTCCATAATCTCCCTGCCTCCTTACCCCTCCATTAGGTCTGTTGTTTCTCTTCAGTTAGTTATTTCAATAAAGCATTTTAGAATTATATTATTTCATTTTTCACCTAAAAGATGTAAATTGAGTTTAGAAAAACAATTCTCTTGCAAGCCAGACCTTGGGTGACCAAGTGCTGTGCTGATTCTAAATACACTGGCCCATGGCCTTCCTTTGAAATACACAGAATGAAGCAATATCTGAATTTAAACAAGCAAATCAAGCCAATTGGCTTAGAATTATGATGGTTGCTTTTCTAATGCATATTCAGAGTGCTAGAAAAGAAAGTATGAAATTTAATTGTACCATAAAACTGTCAGGAGAAAATATATACTGAATATCAAGCAGCATTACACTTCTTCAGTAGTGATAATTTCTGGAAAACTTTTTATTTAAGGAATTGCTACATTTTTTATTGTTATATTTCCAGACAAAGAGCAGTTCTAGGAGTATTATCACTGAAAAAAAGTGACAAAACCAAATACAATGCATTTTGTTCATTCTATAGAGCAAGACACAGAATGTTCCCACAAATACTCAATGTTACCAGTCTGTTTAGAACAAAAGTCAAAATAGTCAAAGGCATAAAGCATCTCATATAGTATTTTTTGTTTTTCCTGAAATAAAAACCTGTAGCAGTCTGCAAACAACAAAAAGAAAGAAGAATCAACTGATATCTGAAAGGGTCCTTTGGATAATTTGTATTATTTATGTGTCAGAGACCATAATCATAAAATTTAAACTATACCCCATTACATATGGAAACACACCTTAGCATAACTTCCATTACACTGACACCAATTTGTTTTGTGTGCACACATGAACTCAGCCATTGAAACTATCTTTTATCTTCAAGTCTCTTTAAGAAAGTAAAATTAATGGCTGATACATATAAAATATAATTCTTGTATATATGCCAAGACGTGTGTGCACATACATTTCCACCAAGACATCTCTGAAAAATGAGTTTGCATTTCTAGTAAAATGTTTTTGCATCAGTGAGAGCAAACCCTGCATAGATCTGGCTGAAGTTTTCTGCAGACCAAGGAAACAATCCTGAACTGACTTGGCTGGGCTTTGAATGGGGTCCTGCCTGCTACTACTGATTTCACAAAGCTGAAGGCGTAAATGAACCCATTAGGGAATCAGGAAGTTAAATTTACTGATCATGCTTCTAGTCACATACATTTAAGTGCATAGCTAGTTACTGTAATCAACTATGATAACAACTAATGATCCCAAACCATTAAAAGGAAATAATATTAATGATATTGTATCTTGTCACTGCACCCGCACTAAGTCTGAAGAAAAGAAGATACTGTACTCCTCACCATTACCCATGACATTTCTTTTTTCAAACAAAAGACCTTATTGGGGAGTCAGTATTTCTAGGATATTTGCTTATTATTTTCTTCTTATGAGATAGGTACCATTTATGTGCCATTTTTGTGGATGGCAACATGAAAAGAGGTTCTTTATTACTGGTGCCTTAATTTCCATAGCACAGGATTCAGTTTGAAAATCTGTCTGTATTCATTTTGGTTGTCATTATGTGAAGCTTTCCTTCTTTTCCCTGTACACAGGTGTGGCTGTGGAAGAGTTTTGTTTGTCATATTCGTGACTCTGTCCAGCGCTGATTGAAAGCAGGAGGTGCTGGGGTGCATGGAAGCAGCCTTGTTGTAGTCACAAAGAAGAAAACCTCCAAGTGGAGGTCCTTGGTCCGGATGGTGTTGGCATTGTGCAGTTTTCCTCAGGTTAAAACAAAAATCCCTTATAAGAAACTCAGTTCCTGAATTTGGAGGAAGAGTCTTTTGAGGAATTCTGGGATCTGTCTCCAGCTGCCTTCCTCCTAGCTGAGAAGTCTTCTTCATCACCTGCTGGTTACATTGTGGATGACCCCTGTGAGCTGTGGGAGGTGTAGTGAATATACCTAAAGAAGCAAAAACTGCTGACAAAACCAGAATAATTTAATCAGTGGTGATGATTTGGAACGATAGCAGAGATTGGTATTTTCATAATAAGGGGCTTACTTGTCTGCGTGAATTTTTCCTTGACAAGATATTTATTATTTGGAGTGGCTTGCAAGCCATTCCTAAGCAAGTGCCTTGGGTGTTTAGGCTACTGTGGGATATATTCAAGGGTTAAACTTTTAGCGTGGTGTTTTGCTTTTCAGTATGCTAAAACAGAGAGCAGTCTCCCTGTCAAATCAATGAGAAATCACACCGAATGCTGGGATACACAGGTGCCTCTACCCTCAGGCCACTGGTCCAAATCCAGCTCAGCATCCAGTCTTGCTCAGCTCTGAAGGCTGTAACTAAGTGACAGGTGTCTGGTGGCCTGGGCTTAATGAGGAATCTGTACCAGCCCTATTTGAGTGGAAAGGTGCTGAAATGCCTCCTAAATGATACCTTTCTCACAGCAGAAATACACAGTGCTTAAATGCCTCTGGAGAGTAAAATGCTGTTTTAAACCCAAAGCAAGTCCTTCCATAGCATGTTTTCTTTAAGGCATGGGCTTACTTGCCCAAACCTTGGTCTTGCACCCTTACTGAAGGATAACAGGATTCTCTACCAGGCTTTTCATGAGAGCACTGAATATATTTTGAAAGAAAATTTTTGCATTTTTCCAACACATACTAAGAAAATAATATCTTATTAGCCTTATGCAATTCACCTATTATATCTTTGACATCTTTTTTTCTCATAAGTAGTCTTTAGGTTTTGGAAAGTACCTATGGTCATGTTTATTTACTAAAGCCAGTGGATCCTCCAAGGAGGTGAGAATCTGAGAGATGCAAAAGGCACCATGAAAAAGATGAACGGAGAGGGAAGCTTGGGCAAGACCAGTTTGAAATAATCAAGTCATGGTAATTCATGTTTTGATATTATATCATGTTTCTCTATTGTGCACAGACTTTGAGATTTTCTGTATTATTATTATTTTTGAACAGAACACCATAGACCATTAAAAAAACTGTCACTCATCTGAGAGGTGGAGGCTTATGCATGGAGATCAGGGGAAGAGATATATGGATAAAAGGCATCAAATACATTGTGTGAAGTATATGCATATGGAGCATTCATGCTGACAAGGCAGTTTGAGAACTTGCTTAACACGTCCCCAAAGAAATCAATTCTTGCAGACTATTTCCAGACACTCCTTCACTCCCTACCTCTGCAAGAGAGGACTCACTCAAATACTGTTTTTCTCTTCTGATGGCTGGAGCTGGGTGCACTGTTTTGTAGGTAATCTGCCCCCCCAAGTTTTAGCAGACTCAGTACTGAGTGGAACACTCATGAACCAATGCACTTGTTAGCTGGGAAAGGACTCCCTTAACTTCCTTAAGAGCAAAACACAGATCATTTGCAGTACAATAGAGATATGGAAACTGCCTTATTTATTAAAAGTGTGGTAGTGTGCTTGATTACATTTACATTCATAGTTAATTCCCGACACTGCTGAACATATGAAAAGATAATTATGACAATGGTGCCAGTTATTTTTAAATGGCTATATGAATATACATTTTTTAAATGACAACGTTAAGTGCACGTCTTTATCAAATGAAAAATGTATGTCTGTTATTCATTCATTAGCAAGAATTTGCATCCACAGTAAAATGACTGTGGCTTTGACTGAAGGAAGGTTTGTCACACCTCTAAAGCAGAAGTGCAGGGTGAAGCGGAGATATTCTCTGAGTTTTTGTTGGCAGTGTGCTAAAACTGTGAGCAACACAGCTGGGAGTGCTGAGGACTCTGAAGATTCTCAGTGCCCACAACCCAGATGTTGTTCATGCCTCTGCTGCTCCCGTTAGCAGAAGGTAAACGTGTTTGCGTAAGGAAAGGGCAAACAGATCACTCCATGTGTATTGAATCGTTTAAAAATCCATAACTGAAAATATACATTGAGATACATTTCAAAGCATGGCCCTTTTCAAAGCAAAAGTATGTTCTGAGACCCTCTAGTTAAGCTTCTGATCTCTTCATCTGTTGTGAAAAAGATTGCTGAGCTTCCTTTCAATGTAATGCAAGAGTTAGAAGGTTGAGTAATGCAATTTCTGACCTGTTTGTCACACACCAGGCCACATATTCAGAGGGAAAAAACTTGTGTTTATATAAAAACTTAGCTTGAAGTCCAGCATGAAGTACTGAAGAAATCTGAGTGTGCAAATGTGTCTAAAGTGTAAAAGAAATATTTGTGACTCTCAGGCTGGCAGGCAAATTGTCAAAAGAGAAAGCACAAACTATATGTACAGGGTGGGGGAACATCATGCTGGAATACACAATGGAAAAGGTCCCCAGCAGTGTAGTTTCTATTTGCAATGCTAGTTTCCTATTCTGGAGCTCTGAGAAGCAGCAACTTTAAACATGTTCTTCACAAATCTCTTTCATCATTTACACTGAACAGATATGGGGTGGAGAGAGTTATAACTGTCCTAGCACCCTGACTGCAGAGTGCTGGCACCATTGCCCAAGAGCATGCATGCCCTTCAAGCCTTCAGGATATATATATTTTTTTGTGATTCCATGAAAAATCTTAATGTTGATTTTTATTTTTTTTTTTCTTTTGGCAAATTCCAATTAAATGTTTTTCTTTGTGATTTTTTTTTTTTTTTTCCCCTCCAGACAGTTCTATGAAGTACTCAGTGCTGGACCAAGACCTTAACATTGAACATATTGATTTAATTAGTGAACTTCTGGAGTGAACTTCTCCTACGTGTTGTCATTAAGCTGTTTTCATGGCATTTCATTGATGCAGGACCACATTGATTCCTAGATAGTTATGTGCAAATCCCTCTGAAGTCAGAGAACAGTCACAGACACACGGAAGGCAAAAATGATGTCCCTTAAAATGGCAGCTTGTAAAACACTTCTGATGCCATTTTTTTTTGGTGTTTTGCTGAAAGCTGGAACTTCTTCAGGTTGGGTGACAGTACAGAGAGAACATATTTTTTTCAAAAAGATCTTCAGAACTGGTTTCTATATAGTATAATAACAAAGATAATAACCTTCCAATGCATTACAACTTACAAGTCATTGGCGTTTTTGCTAGTGATATTCAATGGCAATTGGGTCAGCCTCACAGTGAGAGGAACTGTTACAATAACATCTAAGGGAAATGACAGGAATGAACCATTGTGGTCCCTAAAGACTTTAAATCCCCCAAACACTTGCTTTATCCTTGTTCTCTTTTGGGGGCTGAGTGGAATTCGTCCTTGTTCCTGGACTTGCAGTAGAGCTCAGCTGCCTGGGTGATTGCACAGGGGATTTGGAGATCAATCCAAACCCAAGCCTCAGCTCCTCAGTTCCTCTCCGCAGTAAGCAATTCTTTTATATAAAAAAGCAGAAAGCTATTCCATTGAAATCAATGACAAAACTCCTGCTGCTCCAAGAAAGGTTGAATTTCATTCTAAAAGGAGTGGGTGGGTATATCTAATGCTGCTGAAATTAAAAGTTTCAATGGGAATCTCCTAGTAAACTACATTTTGACTTCTCCTGGACAGCACCTCAAATAAAAACTCATTTCATAATTCTGATCACGAGCAAACAAACAAATAAATAAAAATGAGATGGGCTTAAAAGTTCTGGGAGCTATAAAAAAAATAAAAACCTATTTTAAAATCAGCAAGTACAAGTCTGGGCTGGAGGTTGCCTATTCAAACTCACCTGAAAGTCCCCAAACAAGGTTATTGACACAAGGTGTGTTGCCCTAGCCAATGCATTGTGTGTGTATGCATTGGTACATGCTGTGGATTGACCCTACAGCCAAGAACCCACACAAATGCTCATTCACTCCCCTCTCCCAAATTGTGTCCCTTCCAAAATTTTTGTCCACCTTCCACCTCTTGGCTCTGGGAGGGTGGGGACAGAGTGGGAGAGACAGCCTTGACACTGTGAGCACTGCTCAGCAATAGCCAAAAGAGTGGTGTGTTATCAACTCTGCTTTAAGCACAAACCCCGAACACAGCACAATACAGGGTGCTATGAAGGAAAGTAACTTCATCCTGGCCAGACCTACTGCAGTATGATGTGGTGTTTAATAGCATTATGCTGGGAGTAGGCAGAAGCCTCACTGAAGCCCTCATTAATTTGACATAACTAACAATACTGATCTTGTTCCTTTATGGAGTAAGGAGAGGAGACAATGTTGTATCCCAGAGCCCAACACTACCTTCAAACCTGAAACTGATATTGAGCCAGGGGATCTCAGGTGAGGCTTCTGTGGGAGTTCATGGACTAAATCTGTGCACAGCAGCTCTGACACTTCCAGTTCACATCACACTGAGTGTGTATAAGCCATCTGTGTACCGCACGTGTAGTTAATCAGCCAGACCCTGGGGCTGCCAGATTTCTGGCTAGTCAGATGAAGCTACTGTGTAGGTGTTCCCATAAATTGCCACATGGCTGAAGTCCACTAAATGTACCAATCTCTTTCCTCCCACAAATTCTTCTCAGTTAAAATTTTCCAGAAAAAAAAAATATATATATATAAAAAAAAACCACCATTTACAGCAGGCAGGCTGATCTATAGTAGCTGTGCTTTCAAGAGCATTTTCAGTTTTACAGTTTAGTGTTTCAGGGACGTGGGTGTATGAGAGAAGGGAAGCAACCTGTTTCCTTCATACATAGAAGCAGTGGTTACCCTGGTGTTTTTTAGTTGATGTACCCAGTTTTCTCAACAGAAACATTTATAGTAGATTTTTGTGAATGGGTGGATATTTGAAAGAACAAGATAATACAACATAGGAATTGTACAGATCATTCATCGCAAAGATAATACTAAGAAGATGAGACTTTCAAAACCAACGGTCATTATGTTGTGAAAAGCCTTCTAATTTTCTCATGTGCTGCTTTGCAGACACTGTGCTGATCCCTATGAGCTTAGGTAGCTAGTGAAACCTGCCCTGGAGACTTCTGCCCAGACATGCAAGTGCACAGCAGTTCTGTAGCACATTTACTTAACTTTTTGATCAATATGAAAGATCTACTTTGTTGAGTTTCAGCATGGATGAGGGTGGGAGCACACAATTGCACCATAAATTCCCACCATTCACTTTGGCAATGAAAGCACAGGACAGCCAGTGTTGGGACTTACATTCTCTTGAGCATTGCTTTTCCTGCCTATGTTTCCTTATGCCTAAGTAGCTTTGGGGTCAGGAGGGAAGTCCTGCTGTGGAGGGCTGTAAGGACACTAAGGACACTGTGTACTTCCAGCTCCCATGTGCTGCAGTGGTGGCTTTCTCCTCTCAGCACAAGAGAGAAATGAGGCACAGAGTTTGTCAATGGTTGTAAGGCTGTGGCAGGGATGTTATGCCCAAAGGTTGTAAGGCTGCAGCAGGCAGTATGGCCAGCATAAGAAATGCCTTGCACAGGAAAAAAGAAGATAGAGCCAGCAGGTAAAACACTACATGATCCTGGTATAAAATATCAGGTAATATTTCTAGGATGTGTTGCAGTGTATAAAGAAGGCTGGAACAGATATTTCATCCTGTGTGTACTCATAGAAATAGGACAATTTTTATTTTTATTATTTTTTTCTGCCAAAGAAACTTAGATCACATATATATGTTTCCTTCTAACTTCTTCTGTTTCTAACAGAAATAACCCATCAAGCCCTTGAAAACTGGCTACCTGCTTGGGGTAACAATGACACAGTCAGAAGCAGGTTTTTTTCCAGAGGATCTGGGGTTTGTGCAGTGCAGAGAATAATAGTGAATCAAGGCAAGAAGGAATCTAGAGCTTCTCTAAAAGGGCTGTAATGTAGTTCATTTATTAGTCTAGGCATGCGAAACATCTTTTGATGCAGGCTGGATCCTCACCATCAGCTTCAACACCTTGTCTGCACTCACCGGGGTATCAGTTTGTAAAATCCCTTGGCTCTCAGAAGTCAGATTTTTTTTTTTCTTTTTCTTTTAATCAATGTGCAAGTCTTGCAAGTAAATCTTGGGGCGTGAGGCACAGACAGGAGAGAGGAGAAACTGAGGTTGCACAAAAATACCATAAATCTTGTATTTCCTAATTTTTACAAATATTTTATTATAATTTCTGTAATGCTTCAACACCACTGAGGAGTGGGAAAAAGGCAGAAATGATAGGCTAGGGGGATTCAAATGTTTGGAAAGGTAAATTAGAAAAAACTCTTTCCCAAACAGAATTTAACATTGTTGGGAGTGGGCTGAGGGGTGGCAGGAGACAGCATTTTTACTTGTGGGTGAAAGTCAATAAACAACACTCATGCAGAAACCAGTGCTTTACTAGCTGTGCTGTGCATTCATTTGTTTGGATGTATTTTTCATACTACTCATGAAAGTCCCATCTGAAAGCACTTTTCAAAAGGATTAAAGCCCATGGCCATGGATTAGTACTGTTTCATACCCAGAGAGAGGGAGAGAGAGTTATTGATTCAGAAAAATACAACTTTTGATTTCATTGAATGTGAATATGTGTTTATTAATATTTATACACTCCTCTGGAGGTGCATGGTGCTGTGCAGACTACTGAGTCGACAAGGTCCCTGTCCTAAGATGCTTACAAGACAGATAACACAATGAATTATGACACAGGCTAAGAAGGGTCAGAGAGGAGGTGAAAGAAGAAAGGAAATGACAGGAAGCAAAAGAAAGTGAATTTGTTTCATGAAAGAGACATTATTTACAAAGCATGGCCATCAGGTAATTTGACTCCCTTTGGCTTTTATTTTGGATTTGTTTTTCACTTTGTTTTATTATGTTTAATAATCGGGCATGGGTGAGATAGTGCATAACACTAGAGCTGAGATTAATGATGAAAGACTAAGAGAAAGCTGTGGCTCTCGAGGAGGGATTTGAGGAAGAAAAGCATTTGGTTTTTCACTCATTAGAAGCAGACAAGCTTAGGCACAGATGAGTTTCACACTTGTGCTAAACTTTAAATTAACCACATGTGTAAGTCTTTGTGGGAATAGGGGACTAATTGGGTAAATTAGAATACAATTAACTGTGAAGTCTGGCTAACACTAGCTGACAATATTTGAAGAGTGAAAGAGCTGATAAAATTCTACATCGTTAAAAAAAGAAAAAAATCTATAAAGACATTTTAGGAGGGAAGGGGTGACATTACAGGATGGATGCTAGCAACAGTATCAGAAATGTGTTTGGTGCTCTGTACTGTTGCTGTAACCTTACTTGGCTATACTAATTTTTCTTCCAAGATCTGTTTCAGTTCTCTCCTCTGAACTGAACCTGTTACTGACCCCCAGAAAGCTTCATCCCAAGACATCATAAACAGAAAGATGCTGTACTGCTCCAGATTTAGCAAAGCTGGGTCAGTTAACAAACACATTCTCCAAACTTTTTCATGTCTCCTGAAAAGTCCCAAATGGTCTTAATTAGTTTGGGAAATGACCACAGTTATCCAAGTGTTGGAGCTTTGTGGGAATATTTCCTGAGCATTCAACCGTCCAATGAAACATGGGTGAAAAATTATGCCAGAACTCTCTAAGAGATAGGCTATATGTATAGCTATATATTAATAATATATAGGCTATATATATTAATAATATATAGGCTATATATTATGGTTATAATAGCCTAAAATTACATAAATAACATAAATAGCATAAAATTACATAAATAAAAATTACATACATAAAATTTAGTATACTTTAGAAAACAGTCTGTTTCCAAAGAAGCTTCCGCCTGTCAAAGATGTAAAAAATGTTCTTCATGTTTTTGTAATTGTCTCAAATTTAATGAATTATTAAAATAATACCTGTATTTCCTAAGACTATCCATCTGAGAAGACAATGTATAAATATATATATTTATTATTAATATATATATTTAATGCCTATTATATGCAGAAAGCTGGTCTTCATGTCATTAAGGCTTAGGCTATTCGCAAAACAGGTAATGATGGAAAGTCTTGAAATATTTTATCTTTTGGTGGATGACATGGAAGAGTCAAACCCTGTATTTGGATTTGTTTGACTTTCTTTTGCTAAATTCCCATCACATTCCAGTATGTAAAGGACTATGTTCATAAAGAAGATCTCTGACTGAAGGAGGCATAACATATATTGAAATGTCTCCAGTGATGGGACTGCTTGGAATAAGAAACTTAATTCAGTAGCGTTAATGTTTTACGTGCTTGGTGTTAAAAGAGAATAATGTATGTGGAAACTACTTTGAGCATCTTATGTTAACGATTATTTTATTTTTATTTCCAAGAAAATAAAAATAAAGTAGTGCATTTAAATGTCCAGACCAATACTTGCTTTTCTTACAGCCAAATAATTATGCCTGATCTCTGTTTTGCCTTTTTTCCTAAATGTACATCCAGCAAAACATATGACTATATATATGCACAGGTTATATGGGCATAGATATATACGAAGACCATCATATTCTATTCTTATATCCCAAGTTAAAGTCATAACTTCCATGAATCTGAAGAGGACTATATTTATCTGCATAGAGTATAAATTACATTGAAAACAATATGCATCAATAAAGCATGAAAATCACATTACCTGAGTCAAAACTACTTCTGTTACTTTCACTTTCCTCCCAGACTTGCCTTATCACTGAAGAACTGACCAATCCTGCCAGACAATTTTGAAAAAGCAAATTTGAAAACTGGTAACATTAGTTTCACCATGATCTTAGGAGAAATTTTTTGGGAAAAAAAAAAAAAAGGTATCACACTTTCCACCATTTTTTTTTCCTGAATTTTCACAGAGTCTAAAAATTTAACTAATTAAATTCCCTATTTAACAACATAACCCTTTCTAAATGTACCTCGGTATGGCTGTGATTGTTTTTTATTAATCATATTCCACATATGTTTTTTTGCATACTGTCAATTTCAGGAACTCCTTGTCCTGTCAAATGCCTTTCTAGGAGGTATCAGTGAAGTCAAGGTCTCATGCTTCAGTACAGGCTTAAAAATGCAGGTGAGCGCTCCACTGCCTGTTCCCAAAGACTAATTAAGAAAGCCTCCAGTAATGCTTTTTAATGCATTATCTGAATTTTACGATGGTTAAAATTCACTTAAGAAGAGTCACCTCTGATTTTTATTCACAAGATATTAAGAAATATAAAAGCATGATGATTATGATCGTATAACACAATCTTAACACATTCATGAATGCTATGTCGATAAATGTAAGCTGCTATTGCAGTGAATATTCTTATTTTATTGTACTTGGGCTGCTGTGCATTATGTTCTCTTACTCCCATTTGTGCTTGCCAATTGCAATCCTCTATACTTTCCAAATTAAAGTAAATTCTCCCTTTGCTAGAATCTCAATTAACTGCTTTTCATTAATCTCCTTCGTATTGTATTGCTTTAAAAAATCTGATGCAAAAGATTAATCTGATATTACTATGAATTATACTAATGGCAATGAAAGGCTTGAATACAACCAATTGTGTATGCTCTGGAATATAAATTCCTATGTGCAGAGTATTTCACCATTGGATTTAGTTAAAGTAGATGAAATCATGATGTATACACCCAGGGTGTGCTTGCAGTTTAAGCAGGGCATTTCCATTGCTGTCAACAAAGAACAAGAGTAACACAGATAAAGGAAGAGTAAAATTCCTGTCCCATAATTTTCAACTGATTTAAAATTAGGCATACTAAAATACCTTTTTAAAAGATGTGTTTTCACAATAAGCATTAAAGAAGACTCCAATCTCTGACAGTCATAAATAGGACTGTTTTTGCTGACATTAACATCAGTTCTTAATGTAGATTCCAGCATTTGGCTAATTTGAAATTTATTTTTAAACTGCTGAGAGGTTTATATTTGGAAACAGCTGCTGATCATGGCCCTGTAGCTACCTTTAGCAATGTTTTATTATCTTGACTAAGCTCATAATGGTGATTCTGTGCTCTACCACTGACATCTTAATGGCTTCCTCACCAATACTGATGTTGTAGGAAGTATATGGGACTGACTTTTACATCTATAATGATATGGTAATGTGAGCCATTACAATGTCAGTGGTGGTTTATTGGCATTGTGGTTTAAGATTATGAGGGCATTACAGTGCCATTGCAAACAAATACTGCTGTTTTTAAAATAAGCAGATGAAACGCAGAAAGGTGACAAAATAGTTGTAATATTAAACTCACAATAGCAAGATATGGTTTGCTTAAGGCAGCCACTACCCTAAAATTCATCTGTTATCAACATAATTCAGCAATACATACTGTGCAGTCATCTGTTGGAGATTCCACAGCATCAGGCAGAAATAGCAAATGACCCAGTGTAAATACATTTGCCCATTTTGTGCTTTATAGAATTCAGCCTAATTTTAGACTGTATCAGTTGGAGGATCAGAGCCTGCAGTCAGAAACCATCTGATGCTGAGGAGAATATCTCTGAAATTTCAAAGCCAATAAAATATAAAACAAAATGGTCTTGTTTTTTTCTTTTTTTCTTTTTTTTTTCTTTTTTTTTTCTTTTTTTTTTTTCTTCTTCTTCCAAGAGGAGGACTGTTAAAAACAGAAGTGGGAAATGACAGAAAGCAGACAACATTGTCTGGTAAGAGCTTTGTAGATCAAACCAGCAGATCTGTGAACATGAACTCAGGCTAGACTGCAAACTGACCTGAAATTCACATATGACCTTGAGGTTTCCAGAGGAGGATTTTGAAAGGCATTTAAGAAAAGTCTGTTCCCATGGAGTCCCTGTTTACATGCTGCATCAGGCTTTCTTATCTAAACTCTTCCCAGGGAAGAAAATGAAAAGAACAATTTTCAGTTGGGTTGATAGCAAGTACTTTGATTAATGCTTTGCTGGACAGTCAGAGTAGGCATAGCAAAGAACTGCTAAGAAAAACACCAAAGAAATTAGTTTTACATTGATTTCATGTTCCAAGGGACATGGTCAATTTTATCTCATAAGAATATAGAAGCTTTACTTACATAAGAAAGTACATTGGCACAATAGGAATAGATCTATAAAGCAAATCAGTTGGTGCTGCAGACCTTGCATCCATGTTTTGAGTTTTTACTGAAAAGTTTGGATCAGATTCTTCAGGTCTGGAGGACTGAATGCTGATTAATGATTGGAGAATATTAGGTGTGTTTCTGAAGTGCATCCTCAGATCTAGTTTCATCTCAAATAAATCCTGTCCTTGTTTGTGTGTGTTAGTGCCACAAAATTAAGCATACTTAAGTGAGGGCATTTGGGAGACTCATTTCAAAAATACATTCCTGATCTCAGCTAAATACTAATGGAGATGCACCAAATGAGTTCCATGCTCCTGGTCCAATCCTAAAAACTATCTCTGCACTGAATTTGAGAACAGGATTCGTTCTTCATAGTGCTCCAAGTACAACAAGTGTGAAGGCAACAAGAGACAGCAATCATAAGAATATACTATGATGTACAGAACAAGGGGCAGGAGGAGTCAGATGAGCATTTGATATTGAGCATACGACCCTGCCATCACTGACCTTCCAAAACTCTGAATATTCCTACTGTGGAGCTGATCATCTTAAAAATAGCTGAGATGTTTATTACCACTGCTACTTTTATTCTGTGATATATGTAAATAATTCTTGTTTTTCTCAGAAGGATTTACAGAGAAGTCATGTCATCTCTCACCCTTTCAACAGTGGATTGCCATGGCCAGAATTCTTCATAACCTATCTGAAGGTGGACTTTCTGCATCTCACTCACCTTTGCAGTCCTTGCCACACCGGTGAGCCCTGTGGGATGTTCCTGGAGCTTGACCCTGCTGGAAATGTTGATGTATCCTTAGATTCCTTTTGTGTCTCTTTATAGCACTTCACAGTCACCATGTGTTTACCTACGATATCCAGGTCATTCTCTTTCTCTCATATTTCTAATAGGAGTGTTCCAAGCTTTTAACAGATTTTATTTATTTATTTATTTTGTAATAGAATATCTTTACAGGCATGGCCTTTCATTTCTATTATTACATTCCATTTATTACTTAAATCTTCAAGGTTACACAGTCCCTGCACTATGGCACTGCACTCTGGACCTTTTCTGCAAAGAATGCCTCAGCAAATTTTGGCAGAGTCTTGGTTCTTTCTGTGCCTTGATTATGCATGAAAATCCCTCCAGCCCAGTAGTTCATATTTCATTAAAAGCTGTGTCACCTCTCCTTTAGCTAGTTAGTTATGCAATATTGAATTCTGTTATTAATGTCCATCTTTTCTACTTTAATAATTTCCCATTTGACATTTAACATACATATCACTGGAGACCTTTGATGTCTATACTATGTTTAATTTGTATGGAAAATAACATACAGTATCTAAGAGTTTAACATGTAAACTGCTAAGCAGATGATATTAGCAAGTTTAACTATTTTCAGTGTATGCATTCTATTTCTACTGTGAAGCGTCATATGAAAACATAAGGTGCATGCATGGATCAACAACTCTAGCCATGTATCTTTCAGGAAAATATATTATCTTCCAGTTAATTACAGGCAGCGATGGACATTTTACTTTGGGTATCCAGAAAATTTGAAATCTAGAGGCATGAAAAATTAGAAGCACCTCGTGAGTAGCCTGGTCTGAGAATGAGAGAGATGGTGAATAAACTTCTCATCATTCCACATTCCTTATTTTTTTCAGATTAGACATGCTTTTCCAGTTTTTGGTTTATCGGTTTAGTTATCAAAGATATTTCTAAATGTGTTATTACTATAAAAGTAACCAAAAAAAAAAAAAAAAGAAAAAAAATAGAATACAGAATACATAGCGTTACTTTTATATTAAGCTCACCCTGGTTACATCAAAGTTGTGTAACACTTCTTCCAAGGTTCAGAGTTGCACTATGGCACATTAGGAATGTGCAGAGTTCTATACAGCAGGATAACAAATCAACAGGTCAGCAACTATTGCTTGACTGCTAAAGGACTGAACTGTTGGCTATTTGAAGGTAACAGACAATTCACAGGCAATTCTGTGACAATTGTCTTCACAGACAATTTAGCACCAGCAGAAAGGTTTTGCCTTCAAAAGAAGAGTTAGCTGTGTGTATTTGTTGAGAAGAGATGACTGACTTGGGTAAAAGAACTTTTGCCTATAATGGCCCTTAAAAGTTATTGGATATGAGAAGATGACAATGACCCCTTGAGTGTATTCTTTCATATTGAAACAGACTGAATGATAGATAAGTGGCATAAAGAGCTTCAGTTCTCCTGCAGAAGGAACATGGTTGTATGACCCTTGAAGAGGCAGGGGTTTATCCACCCCAAGCACAAGACCTTTACATCATGGCTTGAGAAAGGTCTGAGGATGGTAGCTGCAGGAGGGCTCTGGAGATTTTCTGCTTGGGTCTATGTGCTCTTGTTTAAGGAGTTAAACCCTAGCTGGGAGTTTGTGAGATGGCACTGAATAATTTTTTTTGTGTTACTAAATCCTGGATGGACTATGATGTGATTGGAAATTAATCCTTAACACTAGAAATATTAGCTAGAGCTCAGGAAGAAAAAGAGGGTTTATGACTTTTGAAAGAAAAGGAAGGCCACTCAGGAGATCTACAAAGATGTTGTGAGGTTGTGCAGGGAAAAAATTAGAAGGGCCAAAGCCCAGCTGGAGCTCAATCTGGCTGATGCCATTAAAGACAGAACCAAATGTTTTTATAAATACATAAACAAGAAAAGGAGGACTAAGAAGAATCTCCACCCTTTATTAGGACAGGGAAAGATAGTGACAGGAGATGAGGAAAGAGCTGAGGTACTTAATGCCTTCTTTGCCTTTAGTAGTAGGACCAGTTGTTCTCTGGGTACCTAGACCCCTGAGCTAGAAGATAGGAACAGGAAGCAAAGCGAAGCCCTCGTAATCCATGAGGTAATTAGACCTGTGAGGCCAATGGAACTGGACTGGTGCCTTCTTTCTGAGGCTGGCACAAGCTTTTGTCGTTTTGATGGTGGCAGGAGTACCATTACAGTTTCCATGTATCCAAGGAAGATTGTTCAGAACAATAGGAAATTCTGAAAAGCAGAGATTGGAGTTACTGGGAGGAATTTGACTGAAGGAGCACCATGGAGGTGAGCCAAAGGAGAATGTGCATTATTCTTCAGCAATGTGGGAACCCAGTGGTCTTGTCTCTGGACAAGAGGTGGAAAATACCATGCTTCAAGCAAAATGTCCATTGCAGCTTTGTGGTGTTGGACTAGCAATCACAGCACTTCTAACAACCCATTTGTAAAAACAGCCACTCTGAAGAGAGACATTTATGCAGGAAACCTCCAATAGTGCAAAAGGCAAGATGTATGGAAAAAAACAGAGGGGGGTGCCAGCAAAACTGAAAAGAGAGGCTCAGAGGCTAGAGTAGGAAACCTACTGAGTGGCATAATATGTCTGGCATGGAGATACATATGTATAGCTGTTCATCAGACCTCTCCCTTTTCCTCCATCTCAGCAAGGGGCAGCTAGTTATCTCACCCACTGACCTGTGTCTGTCAGCAGGCTGCTCAGCACAGGCGGCCGGGAAACTAATTCTTCTCTGCAATGGGAGAGCTGGAAATGCTATGAGGACCTGCCTGACACAATCAAATAAATGCATGAGCAGAGGTAAGAGCCTGCCTCTAATGCCTAGGAAAAGCTTCACTGGTTTCTTCAGTCCTTGCATCCAGCTGGGGGCAAACAGTCTGAGCTCTGTCAGCTCAGCTGGAGGGCAGCGACCAACAGAAGCTGCCAAATGAAGGGCAGGAGACATGGAGGAGGGCACTGGTGGGCTGTCGTGTGGAGTGTGCTTCTGGGGTGCCAGTGAAACCCCTGCCACCCTACTCTTCTCTCAGTGAAACAAAACTCTGTGCTTGGCAGTTTACAATCTCCATTCCAAGCCCCAAGCTGTCACTAGCATGCAGCCGTGTTTTCACAAGCGTCATTTGCTTTTGGAAGTGTTGTTAGATTTTTCTGCAAACCCACCCACAAAAGATTGCAGCTAGGTTTTTAAAGAAGTCTAGATTTCTTTGTAAAAGACAGTCAGCAGGTCTATTTTTCCAGACTGAGCTGGAGAGGGAGAAGTTCAGTAATTTCAAACCTCTAGCTTTTTAGCTGGTCTGCTCAGATTGCCAGTGGTGAGGCTGCTTCCAGGGCTCCAAAGGCCTCACCCACAGCATCTAGCCTGTGAAACCATCAGCTCATTTCAGACACCAGCAGGCCATAGTAAAGCCATTAGACATTAATGATTTTCAGTAACTGCTAGATTGGATTAAGTTCCAACCAGTGACCTAAAGTTGAAAGGCTGTAGCGTTCCTCAAGAGGACCCGTGGTCTTGTTACTCCAATGAAGACTGTGTACATTAGCATATTCTTGCATAGATATGCATACACAAATAAACCAAGATATAAAAGTAAAGGGTCAGCATCCTGCATCAGCCCTAGGGGGCAGGATGTGCTGGATTAGCCCACCAGTGCAGCAGAGAAAGCCAGAGGTAGGTCTCTAGTACCAGTGGAACTCAAACAGTCTGTTATTGTCCACTGGGGCTTGGTAACTTCAAATAAAAGATTATTCCAAAAACAACACGACCTTTTAGTTTAGAAACATCATATAGGTGTAAATGAAAAATACAACACACCCAGTCATATATGGAGAACTTCTGAAAGAATATGAAGTGTATTTTTTACTTTTAAAAAATGTATTTATTTTTAGAAAATCATGGTTTTCATAGAATCATTGAATGGCTTGGGATGGACAGGACCTTAAAGATCGTCTGGTTCCAATCCCCCTGCCCTGTGCAGGGATGCCACCCACTAGATCAGGTTGCCCAGGGCCTCATCCAACCTTGAATACTTCAAGGGATGGGGCATCCACAGCTTCTCTGGGCAGCCTGTTCCAGTGCCTCCCCACCCTCAGAGTGAAGAATTTCCTTCTAACATCTAATCTAAATCTCCCCTCTTTTAGTTTAAAACTCTTGACAAGGCAAAATGGAGGGTAGGAATTTCTAAAGTGCCTGAATGATTATGATGGATTATTTCTGTAAAATTGAAATTAGAAGATGTAGCATAAGACAGGAAAAAGCAAAAATCAGTTAAAGTTGTGGCTGCAATCATATCTGCCACTTTTGAATTCCTTCTGAGATCAGAAGGAATTACAGAGAAAACACAAAATTTCTGAAGCTAGGGCCAAAAGAAAAAGTGTTGTACTCACACATCTGACTGTGGCAGGTAGGATGACCATGGCAGTTATCATGATGGAATAACATCAGGCCCTGTTGTCCAAGGTTGCCAGATCCTATTCAACCAAAGGAGGGACGTGGAGGTCAGGCTGAGAGGGTAGGTGCTCTGTTTAGGCACAGAACCTTCCTCTGTCCATAGATTAAAACAGGAGCTAAGGATTTTCACTATGGGACTTTCAAAACCTGCCAGAGGTTAGGTTGCCTAATTCCTCATAATTTTAATATGAATTGAATTCTGAATCCCTCAAGACTAATGGTGTTGCTAATCTTCAAAGAAAAATCCCTTTATATTTCACTCCTGAAAACCTTTGAGTGAGTATTTTGAGGTGGAGTTGGTATTATATTAAGAGTATTTAGAAAAAAAATCTTGGCTGAGATAGCTACCATTTTGTCTTGTTTGCATAGTGCACACACTTCTACTCATCAGCCACAGTGTAATTCATCGTATGGTTAGGGATTTTCATTTGGGATTTTGGGTATTTCTCGTATTTGTAATCTTTCCTTTCATTTACCTGTAGTACATTCAAACACTTTTGGTCTTTGGTTTACTATAGAGTGCTGAGAAATACTTTGTTGTCATTGGTGAGCAGGGCTTTGTGAGCCAGATGTCCCAGGAACAGCAGACCTACAAAGACCAAAGGTTTTTGTAGTTCTAGATTTATTTATTTTTTGGCAGACTAAAGAGTTGTTCCATATTATCTGTGATCACTGGGGACTAGGTGATCCATGCAGTCTCCTGCAGACCTGTGTTCCCAGAAATGCATGATGCTTTTAAACAGCTGCTTCATGCCTAAAATGGCAAGTGCTTCCTGTCTGTCTTATCTTAACGTACTAATTATGAGCTTATCGAATATACCAGTACCATAAGTCAAATGGCTAAACTTTCAAGTTCTACATTTCAGTAACAACATTAACTCAAAGCTGGTAGTTGGTCTGGATAATGGCTAGCTAGTGAGAGCATTAAATAGCTGTAGCAAATCTTGTTAGCTATAAATACCTTGAGAAAAAACACTATACTGCTGGTAATGACTGCTTTATCAAGAATTATCAATAAAAGGATTTTTAAGGAATATAAAATCACTCAAGTGAAATAAGAGTGTTTTTTTTTTTTTTTTAATTATTATTATTTTATTTCCTCTCAGAGCTTTCAGGATCATTGGAGATGATACTGACAATTTTTAGGAAGTGGGAAGCTGACAATGAGAATTGTTCAGTTTCAAGATGTTGGGTTGGGCAGCTGGTGTGTAATGTGTTTGGAAGGAGGTCTGTGCTGTGTCAGAACAGGAACTACACAATCTGTATCCTCTTTTTTTTTTTTGTTTGTTTGTTTGTTTTTTTTTTAAGATGGAAATAAGTACAACAAATGTTTGGAATTAGAAGTTCAATATTAAATGTGTTGAATTTATGCTTCTCTTCATTCTGGCTACAAATATTGAGAGGATATGTTACTGGAGAACGTCTATGCTGACACCCAGATAAGCCTGACTGCTGATGTACAGAAGTGGTTTTATTTCCTGGCAATTTAAGGAAGAACAAGTAGCCCAGAAAGGCTCAGAATATAAAAGGCTGTGCCTGGACTGAAGCTAAAGAATAGGCAGAAGACTCAGACCTATGCCTTTCAGAAGTTTTCCAACATTTTTTATATATTTCACTTTATTTTATTATATATATATACATATAGACGGCTGTGATTAGGTCACACAGAAAACAAGTAAGAGGCTGTCATGAACTCCACTCTGTTGAATCCCTTATCCCTCAAGCTGGAGGTGGTGGGAACTTTTGATAGATGCCTTCTAGAAGAGGGAAGAGGAGAATAGCAAAGCAACTCTGATTGAAAGCTGCTTTAGGTGACCCAAGGGCTACACATTTGCAGAAATCTGTGAGCAGAACTCTGGTGTCAATTCAGTGGCCCAACACAAAAAGAACAATCAGGCCAAGGAAATGCTAGGGTATGGCAACACACATTTCCCAAGAAATCAAAGCAGAAATGCCTCTTCTGTCTGAATTCTGCAGTTGTTCTCCACTACTGTTTTTGCAGTGGTTCAGAATGCATTACAGAAAAAAAACAACAACAGATTACATTACAAAAATCAAGGCTGACTAAGTCCATAGTTAGGGTCTGTATTCATAAAGACTGCTTAAATCTACTAAAGACACAAAAAGTGAAGTTTTGCACCTGCTAGTCACCAAGGCAAGTTCTTGCCATTTGAGACGTGAAGTTTGAATTCTTAATTTTGTTCCTCCTTTGATAAGGCACTCTAACTGATTGCAGAGCAATACCAGTTCTGTCAAGACATTTATTTAAGATCTGGCAGCTGTAACAAGCAAGTCCAATAATTGAATGGGGCAGGGGAACTGTGCTAAATGGTTAAACCTCTCCCATGGCTGACTGACATTTGGCAAATACAGCCACATTCTCTTATTGATGTGCTTACTAACTTCCTTGAATGTTATAGGAAAAGATACATGCTCACTGAGGAATGAAAAAAGACATAGCTCATTTAAAACAGATTCTTGCTGCACATGTTCTAGCACATTTCTTCTCGCATCTGAGAGCCACAGGCTTGCTCATGTCTTCTTTACTCGTCAACTGTGACTGGGTTTCTTGAGTAATGTGTTGCTCAAAAATGTATTTTAATGTTTTCCTTTTCTTTTTCTTTTTCTGTACTGTAGTTTAATCATTATAACTTTTATTTTCAGAAAAAAATGCCTTCAGTGAAACATTCATGATGGAGGACAGAGATTTCTGTGTAATATTCTCTAGCAGTATGCATGAACAGGGGCTGGCTGTGTATCATGGAGGGATTGGAAAGGAACTGGGGAGACTCTTTTTGCTGTTTTCAAAATGTTTAATTGTCACAACACTCTTTTACATTTGGTTTAATTTTGCAGCTAATGGTTTGCACTGCTGAAGAAGCAGGCTACATTATAAAATGACAATTGTTTAAATGCCACCAGTTTAATTGGGTATTCTTTTCCATAGATCAAAAGAATTAAGTGATTCTTTGCAATACATTCTAGTAAAGAGCAGCGTGTTTGGAGACTTGAAAAAAAAAAAAGGAAGGAAAAGAAAAAAGCAGACTGCATGGTGTCAATAGTAATTTTTGTTTCGTGTCTGTTTCCTCAATGAGATGATTTTTTTTTTTTTTTTTTTTTTTTTTTTTTTTGTGGGGGGGGGGTGGGTAGGGATGACTTAGGGAGATATTCTGGCATTTATGAACATACATTGTGGCCCTCATGTGACAGGCTTGCTAAGAAAACCTATAATGAATGGATGCACAATGGTGTTCTTCAAGTGTGAGTGAAAATATTCTTTTCTTAAAGTGATAAAAGGAACCTTAGACTACCTGAGCACAGAGATAGCTCACTCCTGCCAAGCCTGCAATGTGTTCATGGGAGGTCCATCCTTGCTCACCATTACACAGACCTCATCTCCCATGTTGGGGCAGCCAGTGATCTCTCTCTTGCTCTCAGATCTGATAAGCCAAATAGCTGTGTCCACAGAAACCACAGTTTGTGGTTATTTGATCTGTGAGCTGAGTCTGTCCAGGTAAGTGGCAGGATCTGAGATGAGCCTTCGCACTGGTGGCTTTGGTGCCTGTGGTCCACCACAGCTGGTGGGCAGGAGGAGAGCATCTGCAGCTTCAGCTCCAGTCCTGTATCCGCAGCTGCAGCTCCAGACCTTCATCCACACCTCCTGGGCTGGGGGTGAGATGTGAGGACTCCCACCAAAGACTGCTGGTGCCATGCAGGCAGGGGAGAGAAGCATGGGAAAGGTGTGGGAGGTAGCTGCTGCTGGAGATAATAGCATTAGCATCCCCAGCACCCCCAGGCAGGGCAGCTCTGGGAAGGCAAGCTGGATCCGAGCTGCCCATAGATCTCAGTCTATCCCTGGGAGGTCGTGTGTGACACAAGTAAGGCATGTTCCCAAACTCCAAGTCTCTGAATGCAAGTTTTCAGCCTAGAAATGGCCTCAGATGAGTCTGGTAGGAATAAGCACAATGTGTGCACAGGTGAATCACTGTGTTAAGCTGCTGCTGGGGACCTGTGCTCCCACAGAGGTAGCTCCTCTCTCTAATATTAGAGGTCCCAAATCTTGTCAGTATATTGACTTATTCATTAGTAGTTTGTATGTATGAATAATTCACTATCTACATACTATATCTCTACTTTAAATGCATTACAAAGCATATATTAGACAGAGATTGACCTGTACTGTGGTTAACATTAAGATTTATTGTTCCAGGAAGCTCCAGATATATTGACTTGAATCAAAGCCTGGAGGTTCAATTAAAGTTGATACTGTATTAACAAAAGGCCACAAGTCACATTTCTTCTTCACTCTGCTTTGTGAAGGATTTTAGTTCTTTTTTTTTTTTTTTTTTTTCCAATGAGGTTGGACTGTAACTGTAATCATAAGCAGTTTGCCTAGCTCAGCCTAGCCCTCCTGGTTTATTTAGATGCCTCTGGGATCCTCGCTAAATCATTATTAATGGGATACCTTGCTCTAGCCTGAAAATAATATTTGTGTTTTCATCTGCTCTAAAAAATATTTTTTTTTTCCTAAATCCATTATTTCAGTGTAACATAGCAGTTTCTCTGCCTTTTTCCTTTTAACCCAAGAGCAGGCCTCATATAAAAAAGAAAAAAAAACTTATTCCAGTGTGTTAAAATGGAATGGGATTGCTAACAATAAGGCAAGAGTGGGGACAAAGCACTTTGAATTTGCCTCCTCTTCTGTCCTTCAGTGCTGAAATTAAATGAGGAAAGAGGATTTTGCAGACAGGCTGGGGGAGTACGACCTCCTTTCTAGCTGCCGCATCTGATAATGTTCCCATTTCTCTAGTGATCATTAGTGTGACCTTCTTATTCGTTTTCTTTTTCTTAAGAAAAATAAAAATAAAAAATGCTCTGGTATCTTTGCACTCTCACCATGTGCTGCACATTTCATTGCTAAGCAACAATCAGCAGTGCACAGCCCGGGCACCACATACCCATTTCTCACTTCCGTCCCTAAAACACAGCATCTTTTGCTCGGTGTGGCTGAAGTTGATGCTCCGAGGACCTGCTCTTGAAGCAGAGGAGCTCACACGCACAGCGTGTCAGCTCTGTGATGGTGCACTCCTGAGGAAGCAGTCCTTAGCCAGGCACAGGCACACACACACACACACACTGCCACCCACACACTGTTGTGGAGGGCATGAGAAGGGCCAGAGCCATGCCCAAAGAACCACAACAATCCTGAGCTAAGGATGAGGACTGTTGTGAAAAGGGTAGTTATGAAAACAGGGAAGAGAGGAAAGTAAAGGCTGTTCCATTTCTTTTTGTCCAAAGTCCTCTTAAATAAACTCATCTGGAATGCACTAGTGCTGTATTTCCAGTAGCACACAGCTGAAATAAGGGAAACCAAGGCCTGTTCAATGGGAAATGGACTGAGCAGGATCTTTAAATCATGGCTGTTAACAGGAAGGTTATTAAGAAATTTACATTTGCTAAGGAAAGCAGCTTTTTTCTCAGTACACAAATATAGATGTCTTCGGAAGAGGATTAAGTCCTAACCACAAAACACACAAAATCTGGGGTAATAAATAGTGTTTTAATGACAAATAAATGTTTTTCTTCTTGAAGAATCCACTGAAAAAGCCCCCATATATAGGTCACTCAATGCCTTAAACCTTCCCAGCTTTAGTCTTGGTGAAACAGTACTTCTTCTGATTTGGATTCTGAATTCTTAGATTTATTACAACACAGAGAGATCACAGAGAAGAAAATCAAACTGGCTATCCACAGACAATGCCACAGCCTCAGACTCTGCCACCTGATTTCCACCAGAGACCACCCTAAAGGGGGGGATGAGTGAAGTGCAGGAGACCAAAGTCAAGGAAATGTGGTACAAAGCAAATGTCTCTTCAGCCACTCTAGTGGCTTCTTACACTACTCTCAGCCCGAAGATATGCTGTTAACAATATCGTGCAGGTAAAAGGCAACCAGAAGTTGATACTAGCTGGTACAAATGGGTGATTTGCTGTAAGCAGTAGTTAGCTATCCCCATGAGGTCACTCACGGTTACACTTAGCTGGAGTGCCTGAACCTATTAATAAATCTTGCTCAAAGTTCAGGTCTTAGTCTCTCAGCGTTTGCTTATGACTCTCAGTGGGAAGTGGTGTTAGATTCTTTGTATGGGACCACAGGGAAAAATTCAGCTTCTTGCCCAATGTAAAGTAAGTGGGAGAAATTCCAGTACCTGCAGGACAGATTCTTGATAATGAAGGGTGTCTGATATATTGTTTGCAGTAATGGATGGCTCCAAGCAAAGTATTCTCAGACTGCTTTTAAGGATCTGGTTTAATTGCTTCATCTTGCACTCAGCTTGTGGTATATGTGGCATTCCCCTGATTGTAAAGAACTAGGAGCAGATAACTACAAACCACAGGCCATTATCTATAGTTTTTCTTCACGATGAAACTCCGCTGGGCAGATGGGGACTTTCAAACCCATTCCTCCTCTTCTGGCCATGATGAGTCCTCAGGGAACATGCTCTCTCCCTGTCTCAGCTAGGGTTTATGGTATGCTATTGCTCTTGCTAACAACATCTACCTAACATGTTCTAAAAATCTGCCAGTGAGAAGGAGAGGTCCCTTAGCACATGTGGAACTGGTGCACAACTCGTGCTAATGGAAGAGGCTGCACAGTAGCTGTCCCCATGCTCTCCTTCTCTTGAAAGATATGAACGTTTAGTATTTGGCTCAGTCTTTATAATACAGATTTCCATAACTTAACTGGTTGTGCCAGCATTTTAGATCTCATCATAAATATTGCAGAAAGCATGACTTTTGATTGGCACGATACTGGATCTACAAGAACAGTGTATCTGGTTCTACTTCAAAGGCAAGAAAGTCTATCTTATAAATGACTATATTATTAGCAGAATTACAGTAATGTTTCTATTCCTTGTAATAATTTGGATTAACATTTTAGGGGAAAGCAGGTAGGTAAGTGGTAAAACCCTGATTAATTCCTTTAAGCACACTGGTGCAACAGCAATTTCAAGCCATCACCACAGTTCTGTGTGGCTGAGGTACATTGTGAGGCTCCTCTGTGCCTGTTTTTAGCTGGAAATAACAAACTACTCCCATTTCAAACAAGACACAAGTATAACCTGAGGTATCTGTTACCTTTTGTGCAGGTAGCATGGACAAAAATCATTCTTTTACCAGGAGCAAATAGTTACAGCATGCAAACCTCCCTTTGACCAAGCCTTGGAGGCATGGAGGCTGTCTAACGAGTAACTGACATTGCTCCTCATTCCCATACAGAGCTCCTGTTGCTGACCCTGGCCTAGGGTCTGACATGCTGGGGTGGGCCTGAGGCCATGGCAGCTCATGCAGGGCATGTTGATTTTGTTAGAAGCAGCCAAGGATATTAATATGCATTTGCCCATGGCTGGGTGCTCTTGCCATGGCATCATACGATTTCAGTTTAAAATGCAGTTGGTAGGGAGGTAGCTTGTTGACCTGTGAAGGCAAAATAATGTTTGTCTAGAGGGATGTGTCTAGCAGGTGTATTAACCTCTGGCAGTCCCTCTGCAGAAAGTGTGAGCCACAACCTCATGCTCTAAATGTGTTGCTGTGCTCTGTGATTCTTGTCTAAGAAGAGAATTCCAAGGGCAGAGATCGTAACGATGCCCCAGCTGTGCATGGGTCAAATCCACAGATGAAGAAACCCATGTGCTACCTTCAGATCTGTCTGCAAAATAAAAGCTTAAAAAAAAGCAATATTACAGGCTATTTTATTTTACTTTTTTACAGGCTCTGGAAAAATTGGGGTTGGAAGATCTCTGAACTAAAATTCTCTAATAACATTTTTTTGTCAGGCTTTTCAATACACATTTTTTTTGCAATTCTTCACCGAGACTTTGAAACAAGTAAGCTATTAGAGCCTTAACTTCTTTGTTTATAATGGAAATGCTCACTGACCCTTGACTATAGAGGTGCTCTTGCACTGTTGTAATAAATGCCAGGCATATCTAACATATGTGCAATCCAGGAATGCTCTGGCTCCTTGCCAGAACACTACTTTACGCCTGGTATCTAATCCTGCTGTGGCAAAAACAGTTGGGGATTTAGATATATTGTGAGCAGTTTCTCTGTTAAGCACCTATGTGTGTAACTAAAATGGTACTTCTCTTTACATTTTAATTGTTCCAGAGAGCTGAGAGTAATATGTTTACTTCTCTCTCTCTTTTTTTTTTTTTTTTTGAATCTTTCTAAAACATCTTTGTACTCTTCAGGTCTCCTTCAGAAATTAGCAGAAAGTCTTCTGCAATATGTTGCAGAGAATATGTGAGCTCCTGTCTTGTTTGAAATTTGTGGGAATTTTGTCACTGTCTTCCATAGCGCAAGACTTATCTGTGGGAATTTTCAGCCCCAGTTGATAAGCTTTTCAAATAACTGTAGCTTAGTACTTCTTTCCAGCTGTGGGAAACTGCATGTCAGTTAGGATGAGACAGTCTAAATGGCTGGTATCTCAGCATCCTCCTGGGTGCAGGCTGTGTTCTCCTACTGATCTCCTCATGCAGTAAAAGAAAAACAAAATCCAAACAACCAACCAAAAACAACAACAACAACAACAACAAAAACAAACAAACAAACAAACAAAAAAACACAACAAAAAGCACAAATAAGCTCACAAAAATACAAACAAGAGGTGAAACAGCCCATCCTCCACCCCTCCCACCCTGAACCCCCAGATTTCTGCTGGGTTAGTGAGCCGAAATGGGCTCCTTGAGGTGTCAAGGAGAGGCAGAGCCACAGAGGTAGGAGATGGAGGAAAAGCAAATGGGAGAGCAGAGAGACTCTCTGGGAGACATCTGGCTCTTACAGCAGCTCCGTTGCCACATGAAACAGCACTTTTGGATGTTTTCTACAAGCCAAGGCATTCTTGCATCTCTTCAGTGAGGAGCATCTGGATGTCCTTGTCTTTGTCTGTGTGTACTTTTTATAGCCCTGAGCTTTCCCATGGAGATGCCCCATGGCCTCACCTCCTCCCTGCTCCTCTTGGGTCTCCTCTGAACTGGGATAGCCCCTCAGGGGTACACCAAGTATTTGTCCTTGCTCTGAGATGAGTGGCAAAGCTGCGCACTGCCAGAAATGCACAGCCTGTGTAAAACAGATATCTGGGCAGAGATCAAGAGGAAACCAGTGCATTAAAAACCATCAGGGTTCAGCTGGCACTTCAAGAGGAGCCAGAGCCTAGATCTGGATGAATTTGGATGAATTTTAGCCCTTTTGCTGTCTATACCCTACTTACCTTCCTTCCCCTGCCATGTATATGGGTTATGCATACCAGGGAGCAGGATGGATTGATTCTGATTTTTAGAACTGCCTGCTGGCATTTGTGAAGGTTTTACAAATGCTGAAAATGTTTCCAGCTTGGCTGGGAATTTTCTGATGTGTTGATATTTGCAGTCCATTAAGATGAAGGGTTGGCAGTTGTCACCAGCATCTAGAGCTCTGTAGTTTCTTCAGCCTATCTGGAGCTTTGATCTACAACAGCACAAATGAAAAAGTGTTAAATCAACATATATAAATATACCTTCCCCCCAAAATTCATAACTGTCCTTATGACCTCAGCCTTGGACCTTTCCTGAAGTTTAATGACCAGTTGGGGTTAATGGCCCAAAGTTCCACCTCAGGCGATTAACACTCTCAGGCAGTCATTAATTCTCACAAAACGCTCAGGGTCTTTATTGCTGTTGCTTAAGTGATGCTCAAATGACTGTGAATATTTACACCCCTGCTGTGGATGCAAGAAATAGGACCTTGCACAGTATTTCAGACATCTCACTGTTCAAAATGGTTTCAGTACCTGGTAGCAATTGCTTCCACAAGCAATTCAAGGAGAAATTTCAAGGTACTACACTGAGTAGTTATCTAAAACTGTGGTCTGTTGTATAGTTGTGTATTGCTTTTAAAATAATGAATATAAAGGCAGATTCCCTGCCCTGAGAAGCCTACAGTCTAAAGACCTAATTAAAAAAATAAAAAACCAAACTTTTAAAAATATGCTTAATTTTATATTTATTTAAAATAGTTGGAGGTGGTAACAGGCATTTGCTTGCTGTTATACAGATACTTTAAAATTTAAGCTGATATTGCTTATAATTTTTTTTTTCATCATAACACTTTATGTTTAATGTTTTCAGTAAGATGAGATACAGGACTGGGCTGCTCAAGCTCCCTGCCACAGTAAGTCCTTTTCCAAGAAAACATAATTGCAGGGGCCAACAGGTTACTTAAGCAGACAGTTTTTGAAAAGACAGTGCTGTTTAATACTTCTGTATTTAGGAAGGAACATTGGATTGGGACAGGCCTTGTGGAGCACTAAATCAACTTTCAGTTCTTTTGAATAGAACAGGTGTAACACCAGTGTTAGATCATTGTTAATGAACTGACCTGGCTCAGCTTAGAGAGGCTCAGAGGTCTTCATGCCAACAACCTTCTCAATGGCCATTTTGTGAACCTCACTGCTTTGGGGACTATAAACCTTCTTCATGCTGTGGGGCATCTTCCCATTTCCATTACCCTATGAGGTTGCTTTATTCTTAGATGAAGACTGTACACTGCTTACTACAGGTGGGATGGAAGCTACTGACCATCCTCCTAACACATGAGAAGCTTCTCCTCCACAAGAAAGAGGTTTTAACTGGCACCCATTTATTTAGGTCTGGACCTTGATGCTGGTGCTATCATGTATGTCCCCTCTTTTGTTTGTAGGGCTTTTGGTTTGACATTTTACTTCCACAATGTTGTATTCAGAGCCATGGTTACACACCATGTTTGGAAATGGCGTCTGGGTGTGTTTCTGTATTCCTCTATTCTTTTCTTTTTGTTCTGGGATCTCTTTGCTTTTTGTCATCTCTACTTTTGCCTTTTATTTATTTATTTTAAAGTCATGGGTGACTATATTGCAATGAATAGATGGATATTCCAGAATGTATTCTTGCAGTAATTATAGAAAAATCTTTAAAACTACAAAATAAGTCCTGTTTCTTCTCCATTGTATTCTTTACAGATATCATTGGCAGTGTCATCAAGACTGGCACATGTTTTCAGCACAGATCTCTTGATTCCGGTTTTGAATCTACTACAGATGCTTCCTTGTGACTCAGCCAAGTTATATAACCGCTAAATATAAAAGGATAATAGCATTTTTCTAACTTTTAGGCCATTTAAACATTACAATCTATTAACATTCTTAACAGTTCAGATACCAAGTGACCCTAGGATGTGCCTTCATGCTGGAAAGCTTGATTATTTTTATTAGGTCAACTGGAAAAATTATTATCTGAATGTGTAAACCCTTCCTGCCTGTGTCCTTAGACCTCCTTTACTACAGCAAAGTACCTGTAGTATAACTGAAATAGGTACTTACTAGGGGAAATATAGACACTTACACTAAGAAACAAGGAGCACCCAGAAAATGCACTCTATTTTTGTCTGAGACAAAGGCCCTATGAAATAGTATTTTGTGATGTTAATTTTCTGATAAAACACTCTTTGCCTAAATAGAGGCAGATATCAAGGTTATGAGCATTGTATAAACACTTAGAAAGGACAGAAAGAAATATAGAATTTTCAATGAATTAGCAAAATTTCTTTAACTAAAGTTTTAAAGAAAATAAAAAACAATTTAAAAAGTAATAGCAGTAGTAGTAATAATCCACCACCAGTGGGCAGAGATGAATGTTACAGAAAGGGCCTTCCTAGGAAGAAGGATCTTTTCTAGGAAGGGGCTCCCCTTGAATGTTTGAACCATGACTTTCCTAAGACAGAGTCTGCTGTAATAGAAAGGAAGGGCTCCTAACTGCAAGAAAATGCATAGGAAAAAAGGAAAACTGGGGAGATAGCTATACTACCATCACCTTCTTATGATACAAAGAAAAGAAAAATCAAGTGGGATATCCAAAGATAAAGGAATATCAGATAGAAGGAAATAGAGGAGGAAAAATGCCCCCAAATCCCAGTGACTGGATAGACAATGAATCAGTGCCAATATTGTACTTAACCTAGCTAGGAAACCAGGTGAAGTGAGGCAGTAATAAAAGCAAAAAAGCAACCTGCACATGAAGATGGAAGAATTCAGCTTATTAGAGCATGACATGAATCAGGATATTAGAGATAGCAAAAAAATGATACAATACTAATTGCAATGGGAGTGCAGGTACTGCGTGGTGTACTCTGTCAAAGAAATGGAGAAGGGATTCTTAAGATGTAGTAGCATTATGTATTAAGAGCATAGCTGGCCATCCAGAAATCTTAATTAGAAATATGGATATTAGAGGATTAGTCTGTGTCAAAATACGTTTGGAAAAAGTCCTGAAAGAGATTGTAGAAGGATAGGCATGGGGTTCTACAGTGACCTGAGATTATTTCAGTATCAGGAGAGAGATAAGCTACCAGGGTATTGTATCATTATGGGAGACTTTAAATTTCACAGTCAGAGACTGGAGAAGAGATGCTACAACTACAGTAGAATCCAGTAATTTTGAAAGTAGAAGTTGAACCTCTGAGAGATTATAGTATTTTAAGTTGGTGATGGACAAGTAGTGAAAATCTTAAAGAAGAAACAGTAGAGAAAATAATATGCTATCAAGTGATGACAGTACTGACCATGTTTCACTTTAAATGAAATAGCAGTATATCCAAAGGCAAGCTGGTAGCTAAGGCTTTTAACTGTAAAAGGGCAGACTATATCATAGCAAAGCAGTCTGAAGAGTAATGGCACTGAAATGGGGTAGAGTGCAGGTTTGTGATTCATATTGCCAGGCATAAGGACACCAGATCTTGCTGGACAAATCATTCTATTAAATAGGCTACTGAGATTTGCCAAAGAATCTTCAAAAATCAAAAAGGATTTGCTCAGGAAAAGAAACCAGAAGTTGGAAGATTGAAAGTAAGAGATCAGAATAGGAACTCTGAAAACTCAGGATAATTTAGTTCTTGAGAAATCAGAAGCAAGGCTTAAAGATCCTCTAGATATAGTGAATAAAGAACTAGGACAAATGTAAGATTGCTATTTAAAGCTATTTTAAGGATGCTCCCCCACAAAAATAATTAATACTTTGCATCTGCTTCTGAAGGTGAATAGGTAGAACACAGATGCAATAACAGGATTGTTTATGGAAAATAAGTTTATGGAAAGGCCCCATTGAGTTTAGATCAGGACACAACAAGCTGGTACATCTAGCTGAAGGAAGACAAGTAAGTGTGGCGACTTCAGTTAAAAAAGGGTGCCAAGGAAGGGCAACCTAGCAACTATAGACCAGCCATTTTGAAATGCAAGATTTTAGGGAGAATGAAAGACAAGAAGAGAAATAACAGATGCCTTAAAATACAACACTGATTTACTAAGAGGACCAAGTTTCAGGTTACCTCAGTCATTGACTTATTTTGCTAAGGGAAGCACAGTAACACACTAACCTACCTGTTCTATAAAATACTTCATGGAATTGATTCACATTCTGTGAGATGAAAATTAGCACAAGGAACCTTCTAAGCTTCCAAAGGGCAGGCACTGGCAAATTATGCCAAACAGGAAATCAGCACTCAAGAATAGTATTCCAAATGAAGTGCCTTAAATACTTTCATTAATGGCCAAGAAGTGGGTGTGCACTAATTAAAATTATTGAAGGCACACAGGTGGGAAGCATCCCAGTAGGGCTCTGGTTAACTTGCAGGTCTCAGTAAAACCATGGGGTTGGCTGAACTAGGACAAATTCCAAGGTGATGTATTTAAGAACCAATAGCAAGAATGCTTGCTACCCATTGAAAATGGGAACAAAAAGGGGGGGAAAGAAAGGTGGATTTGTATTTGACAGGCAATGAATGTCTCTGAGCCATTGATAAGATATGATGCATCTCAGGAGAAAAAAAAAAAAAAAAAAAAAAAAGAGAGAAGAAGATTATAGGCAGTGACAAGAGAAGTAATTCCAGTAAAGAGAGGGAAGCACTGATGCACTGTAATATGTTACCTGGAACCACTATGCATGGTTTTGGTTGCCTACATTCAAGAAAGAAAAAAATCAAACAAAGAGGTGCAGAGAAGTGCTGCATCACTATATGACAGGAAAAGAGAGCTTATCATACAGGACTAAGGGGGGTTTGTTGGGTGTTGTTAGCCAAACAAAAACCAGACATAGATAGGATTACTGCCTATAAAGGCACTGAGGTGTTAAAACCAAGGAAGAGAAAGCAGTTTAGTTGAAAGGGCAATGCTGACACACACAGACAAAAGCCCAGGAATAAATATACTCTATAAATTAAAAAGAGGCTACTATTTACTTATGCATTTTGCTATGGACAAATCCCTGTCTGCTTTTAAGATGGACCTTGATAAATGGTGAAGGGGATTATGCACATTACCAGAAATATCAGAGGACTAAATATAGGACCCAAGAAGTCCTCCCAGCTTATCTATGACTTTTTAAAATTTCTACAATAAGAAAATGCCATACTTAGAACATGGTCATTGGACCTAAAAAAAGTTACTAGCTCAGTTTAGCTGAGTTTAGTTTAAGCAACGATATTTGCAGACAAGAATAAGACTTGCTTGTATTGTTTTGGGGAAGTCACACACTGAAATTTCTCTGTAAAGGTTTGAAATCAGAAGAATTGCTCCTTCAGAAACTGCACTTTCTGGCTGCACATCTCTCTGTGTGCAGATCGAGTGCAGAGCACTGTTTCCTAGCAACTACTAAGGACCACTGGCTTTATAAATCAATCTCTGCCAGAATATCACAGAAACCACGATAAATGGGAAACATTTAGTAGTCAGAAGGCTTTCTACTTCCTTCACTTTCTGGTCTGCACAGAAAACTCTTTTAAAGGAGTAGATAATATCAGCGTTTCTTCATAAGTGAACTGAATTTAAAACCTGGTTCAGGTAGCTTGTTTTTCAGCTCCCCTGGGGTACATGTCCACATGTCCGTGAAAGGTCCCTCTTGAAGATGTCAGTTACCGGTTTTCTCAGAGACAAAATTATCTTAAACTTCATTTGAAAATAAAAGAAAAAAAAAGGAAAAAAATGCAGATAAAGAAGGAATGAATAATCCTGGATAAAACTCCAAAGAGCACCAGGAAGAGAGGGAGTGATAACAATCAGTCAAAGCCTGTGGATGTGATTCTACCCGTCTATGCAGTAAATTAGCTTCCAGTGTCATGTTCATTTATAAAATTTAAATAATCTGATTGACAGCAACATTTTTTTTTTTTCACTTTTAAATATTTCTACTCATTTCTCTGTTCAACTATCATCCCCACTTTACAAGCTTCCAGCATCTGCTAATGTAGCTAATGGGCTGAACCTGGATCTACCATGTTAGTGCACTGGAAAATCCCATTTTCCTTTTGTGCAAAGCACAGGAGAACACTTCATTAGGGTTTTGTTTCAGAAATACACCAGAGGTTTTGTCACTCTAGTAACACTGGGTTTACAAAGTGAAAACTCCCAATATGTAAGGGGAGAAAAAGGCTCTCCTAGTGCATTTAAAAATAAAAATTATTGAAGAGCTCATTAAATAAACAGTATGTTCATCTATATTGTTGCTGTATGTTTCAACAGCCTGATGGGACAAACTAGCTTCCATCTTTGGGATTAGTATTAATTACTTAATTTCCAGCACAGAGTGGTGTCCATCATGAAATCACAGCACCAATCTGAGAATGCTCTGCATGTCATTTTGTCATCAACACTGTCAGGACTAGACTGGTGGGTGACTTAAGGGTGAGTTTGAAAAAGAGAGTACTCAGGATACTAAACTATGACTGATGGCAGCAGTTGACAGATCTGATGCTTAGATTGTAAGCTCTTTAAGGTGGGAAATTGCTTATATATCACAGAAAAGAAGCTATACACATTTGTGGTGCCATATAAATAGTAGCCAGTCATTCTGCTTCTGAGCTGGAAGTAAAATTAGGAAGGGCTAACATTTTCCTTTTCAAAATTTTCCTCTACTTTTAGAAACATTTTAGGAGATTATTTTTTTCATGAAACTAATTCTGTTTTGTTATAATTAGTAATGTATTGTTGTAGGCTCAGAAGTTATTTCCTCTTTTACTTGTACTGTTTATAACCAGCTGATTCATTCTATTCAGAGATGAGACTGTGTTACACTGGCATCTCAAATTATTCTTTGCCTTTTTTGTTGTTGAGTCCTTTTGAAGAAGATGTGTTTATGGTCCCATTGTTCAATCAACAAAGTATGCAATTACAAATCTTTGGTCTTCTGGTGTACTTAGCAAATCTTTTCAGTGTACAATTTACCACCTGTGGCTTTTCTTCATCTCTGAAAAATGCTATTATCTTAAATGGCCTATTTCTAATTGCAGTGTGTTTAATTGCTTGGATACACAAGGGTCTGTGTTGACTACTGTTGTTTTCTGGACATGTTCAGAAAAAAATGGGTATCTGTGTACAGATGTCTCTAGAAGGGGCAGGAATTTTACTGCACATTTCTCCTTAATGGCAACGGCTGTCAGCAGGTTTATGATAACATTCGTGGAATTATTGCCCTCCTGAGAAGAATTTCCATTCCAGACCATCTCTATGGGAGATCTCTATAAAGATGTTACCCTGCCATATCTCTTCTCCTTGGTACTCCGTTTGAAATGTGTGGTGTCACTGGAAAACTATCTTGAGCCAAGTGTGCTTCTGCTGGCTTCAGAAAACTGCTTGACAGTGGTATATGTGACTATATTTCTTTATTCTAAGAAGGAAAATTAAAAAAAAAAAAACATTCAAAAGAGAGAAGGGAGAAGGTCTTGTAAACAGAAAGCACCTGGAAGCATGCTCAGTTACTCTAAATGTATGGTGTCATTGTTATTTGTAGAGACATGGTACTAATTTGCAAACATTTGGAGAACTGTCAAATGTTTGTGTGAATATTTATGAGTCCTCTGTGTTTCACCGCTTTTAGCACAGGTGGTCATTTGACCAAAAAAATCCCTCTAGGAAATGTACTATTTGTTGTTCATCATTCATCTTCCTATTGTGTAAATAGTTTGCCATCCAGAGAACAAAATAAGTAACCTGTGATACAGGACACAGAGCAACTCTTGCAATGGACAGCTGAATGAATAGCTTCAAGCAAGTCACGTGCAGAAAATTATTTCTCTCAGCAACTAAACAAATATTTATCAACTGTAAGGCTTCCAGGGCAAACATTATCTTAGTTATTTATTTGCTTATTTATTCATCCTCTACAACAATGGGATTGTAAACCTTGTAAAGGTCTGCAGGCATTAATATAATAAAAGTATACAATAATAGAAAATAATAAATGCCATTTAAGAAACCTCCATTGGATAGTAGATATCTCAGAAATAGAAATAAAAATATATTAGAAACAAATTTCCTACAAGTAGATTTACCTGAAAATAAAGAATTACCAAATCATTCTTGATTTACTGATAAGTACTCAAGCTAAAAAAAAGATTCTACTAAGACAGATTGTAAGATTTCACTCCATAGACTGGGAATTTATACTTTAACAAAACCAGAAGAGAATCTAGAGAACTGTGAGCTATGTGAAATGAGCTCCAGGAAGTATTTTTAATGATCATGGAAAAGAGAAAATGTTTCAGAACACAGACCTAAAACCTTTGAAACGTATTTTTTTTTTTATATTTTAATTCTATGTTTTGATTTTATTCCAACCATTAATGTTCAGTGACTATAAAGTTAAAGAGAAGTAGAAGCCTATTTAGAAATATTTTTCTGGATAAATATATTATCACACCAAGAGGGAGCCTGCTGCATAATTTGAGCTTGCATTGTGACTACTCACGCACCATATGTTGATCACCGGAGATTACATACGTATGTATGTTACATCCTGCAGTAACAAATGTTAATAGTTAGCAATATTTAATGAAATAGAACTATGACAGCTCATAAGCCTAATTCATTATTAGGCTTATGAGCTGTCATAGTTCTATTAGGTTTATTCATGTCTTTGCAATATATATATATATATATATATATATATATATATAAAATTATTTTACTGTTTTCTTGTAAACTTCTGAGCCCTTGTTAGCAGAGGTTGATTTCAAGCTGAGGGGGGAAATTTTGTAATCAGAGATGACTGGAGTAATAAATCAGGCTTTTTATGAGTCTTCCAGAGAGCTAGAACCCCCAAACAAAGACATTTAAATATAATAACTTAAGAGATGATTCATTTCAATCCTGGCAAAACCCCACCCTTCCAAAGGAACCTGTGATGAAGCTAGTGTTGCCCTAATTCCATTCTGTGGAACTAATGTTCAGAGATCTTTCTTTCCTCTCTTTCAGATTTTTTTTGGAAGACAGATAAAACCCATGGTAGGGAATACTGTCGTCAAGGTCTTGAGGCCTCCTGGGTCTGGAAGATGTCTGGTTTTCATGTTTTCTCCATCCAACTGTGACGTGAAGTCCCAAGGGATTTTACTAAATCAGTTTCTGTAAATGTGCTGGGTTTATGCTCTTAATATTGCTACCCCTGCAAAGACAAAGTTAGCTGCACAAGTATCTTTCCTGGTGTGTATCCAAGACCATCAGTGAAAAAAGCTCCTTACCAAATTGCTTCTTCAGTGCTTCTCAGCCTGCTGCCTGGAGTACTGGTCAGCAAAAGGAAGGGAGTTTAGACAGGCTCTTAGGTTGGGTTTCCTTTGCATGGTCCTGAACCAAGTCTCTGGTGTCTGCCTTGGGGCAGGCTGAATTGGTCTCTTGGCTCTGAGGCTCTCCAGGCTGCACAGGAGGTAGGTAAGCTCCAAAGACTGCAAAGGGAGCTGACCCACCCAGTGCACACCCAAATTCTGCCTTGGCTCTCCCTGCACATTTTCTCAAAACTTACCCTTTCCTTATCTGACTGCTTCTAGGATACTTTTTTGGAGATATTCAGGAAGGCACAGTGCTCTTTTAGAAACATATCTAAAGAAAATTATTTCTGCATTCCATTCAGGTGTACACATCAGCCCATCAACATCTAGTTTTAAGTGTCAGAGTCCTAAAAGGTAATTTGTCCCATCTCATGTCTTCAGTTCTTCCACATACAGTCAAATATGTCAGCAACATAAACCATTTTTATTAACATCAACATCAGTGATAACCTTACAATTACCTGAGTTGCCTAATCCTGTTATCATCACTGTTCCAGGGCCCCAGAAGGTGAAGTTTGTCTCAAATGGACAAGAGAGCTACTGTGGAGGATGAAGGAGCTAGTAATATGCACATGGAATATGCAGGTTCTTCGCACAATGATTGTCCTGTTTACTAAGAGAAAAGTGTCTTAAGAGTGGGGGTGGGCAGCACACTGGTGGCATCCTTGGCAATGCTGATCTAACGGCTCTTTGTGCTGTCAGGAGATGCACATCAGCTGTGAGAGATATTGCATTGCTCCCGGAATAGCTGCTGCTTTTGTACAGCCTGGGGGAAAATGTCACCTTTCTCACCAGCTTCCTCACACTTCAACATAAAGAGCCAGCATGAGTTATTTCTGTAGGAGCTTCTAAATTTTGCTTTGGTTTCACACAGCCAGACTGAGAGTAGGACCTGTTCTCATTTTACTCACACTTCTCAACAGCTTCGGAGACATCTTTCTTTCTGCATACCACTTCTACTTCTTGTTTAGAAGTGGTAAAATTCAGACTTTTTTTTTTTCTTTAGGGTGGAGGTAAAAAAAAAACAAACACAAGGCAAAGATCAGTTTGAAGCATAATTCAAATTCACTTGAATGGTGCACAAAGATGGTGATGGAAAAAGATGCAGGCTTTTTCTTTTTTCTTCATATCCCCAATGCAATCCAGTCCCCCTGAAATTGATGGAAATATGACTGGCTTCAAGACTCATTGAATCTGGGCTTACTGAAGAGCAATTAAAACCCAGTATTTTTTACAGAAAATGGTCCTGCCTTGAAGCCATGCAAACAAACCAAACACAGGCAGGCTAGTAAATCCTCTCCTGGATAATGATGGCTCTCTGTTTATCAGCCTGTTAAAATTTCTGTTTATCAGCACCAGGTTGCTGCTGGACTCTTTTGATTCTGACTGTTAGTGTGTGATCAGATGCTGTCTTTGTCCAGCTTTAATTATACATGAAACCTGAACAAGCAGACAATAATGGATAGAATTTATTTCATTGTTTTAAAATAGGGTTGTGTAATTTTGTGGGAGACCAAGAGAAATCACGACTGCTGCTTTAATGTCAAACGTAAAAAACACAGTCATGTTTGGCCATAAAAATAGGCCTCTTCATCTTTTTTTTTTTTTTAATTTTATTTTTACTTTTTTTTTTTTTTTTCCTTCTAGTTGCTGCAGCATCTGTTTTTAACAATCTCCTGGTGAGGCAGATAAACTGCTAATTCTATTAATGTTGCTATCAAAATCTGTAAGGTAACTGAAGCTTCCAATTTAGTGATTTATTATCCTGCACAAGGTAGGCAGAGTGTGTCTTTCATGTTCCATAATCAACACTAGGAGAGCATTAGACTTGTAAAGAAGAAACTTCCCACTAACCATTTTTGCTTGCATAAAACTCTTGATCAAAAAAATGAAGTGTCATTTTCCTTGATTGAGATTAATTTTAAATAATAAAGAATCCAAGTAAATTCACATAGGCATGGACTCCACTGACATCTTCTTGTGTTGATGCAATAGCCTGGACATTTGAGAGAGGTCAGAAATTCATTAGAAAATATTGCTAACTCTTAAAAATGGATCATGTCACTTGTTCTCAGGCTTCCCAGGCTGAAGGGAGATTATCAGAATGAAATCCAGACTTTCTTTTTACATAGTTTTCAATCCTGCCACATCAAGCATTTGCTAATATAATTCCACTGATTTTACAAAGATACACTGGTATTGTAGTAGGAAACATGGGAGCATGCTTAACTGATAGCTCTTCTAGGCACATCCTGAGGAAGCTCTCTAGGAGCTTTACAAATCCTGTACTTAAACTTAAGTTTTATAGGAAAAGGTCTAATTGTTCTGTCAGATCTTAAAAAAAAAATCATCTATGCATGGACAGGCATGTGATCAGGTCAGAACTACTTCAGTACAGGCATGTGGAGATTAGTCAGATACAACTGTTATTTGTAAAGGATATACGGTGCCTGCCAGATTGCAGGAAACAAACACTGATGGCAATTGCTTAAGTCATAAATTGGATGTTATCAATGCCTGGTATTTCCTCTGGGATTGGGGAAAAGTTCACGAATATTTGTTGAGATCCTAGTGCAATCGCAAGTATAATCACTGTCATCCCCTCCAGATATTGATTAGCTGAAGACTCACCTTTTTTGTGCTTTTGTTGTATGATGAAACTGGAAAAATTCCAGCCAAACTTTACTGGTACTCTCAGCATATGTTGCTGCACGTATTGGTTGATCAATGGAATTGCTTAAAAAATACATATGGGCTCACTAAATATTCATTTGTCTGCAAGGAATAGATTAAAAATTTGGATTTTATAGAGGTTGGTTCTCTGGATAGAAGGATGGTATCGACTGATTTTATTTATGCCTTTAATTCATGCAAGATATGCTTCAAACAATATTCTGTACATGCACAAATCCAATCTATGTTAACTGGAGATGTAAAATATAATCCCCATTATTTGTAGTCACCGAAGAACCACTTTTTATAAATTTGCTAATGTTTCTCCTTGGGTCTGCAAGTGACCTGTCCTAACATTACCTTTAATCACAATTTTCTAAACGAATGCCCAACATTTTCCTTAAAAAGACTCCATGGCAATATTTTGCTAATATGCAATCACAATTATTTTAATAGTGGTGAAAAGATTCCCATATATATATCAGTTTGGGACTTGTCACTCTGGTAACAGGAGGCAGTATTTTTAGTACTGGTCCTTCTTTTTAGGGGATGGTATTACCACTTCAGGAAATTCTGATTTTTGGCGTGTGGTATGACCACCTTCTGTTGGTTTATTGTATTAAATAAAAACACTTTCACTTCTTTAATGCATAATATTTCTGTTGTGATCCACATCAAAATGGGAAATGAACTCTTTAAGGATTGAGAGGAGATAACAGTACAGTTGAAATTGTTGTTGCAGTTCTTAAGGCATTTTTTCTTTCTGAGTCTCAGTGAGATGAATGCAAAGCTGAAATTATCTTTTACAATCAACATTACTCAGAGTCTTGAGGACTGTGCTGTATTTATCCCACTGTACCACCAATATATGATGATTTAGACATTTGTTTTGGCTTTTAATCTTTGCTCATATATATACACCTCCAAAATAAAAACCAGTGGAGTATGCACACTCATAAATCTGTCTAGACTTCCACTCTTCTGAGATATTTCAGAAAAGGCTTGACGCTTGTAATCAGAAATAGGTCTGGATGCTGCCTTCAATTCATTCAATACCTGCCCTTTCACCCCACAGCCATTACCTTTTTCCTCTTTGGATCATTTTTAAGCCTGAAGGTAGCAAGGAGAGGGGAAGTCGTTTGAAGCTGCTTGAGGAAGAGGACTGGCAGTAGTAGGAGCCGCACTGTTAGTCTAAACATCAGTTATTTTCTTCTACACTGAAAGCACACTGATTTAATGTATTTAATGTACTTGTGCTGTAATGAACATTGCACATTTTGCACTCCTCAGAGCCTCCCCTCTTGAAACCCTGTGAGAGGCTCTTATTCTGTCTTTCCAGATGCTGCCATCTCACATGCCTTCTTAGCTCTGCCCTGGGGAGGCTTTTCTGGGCTTATCAAGTCTGGTGGGAAGAGGCCTGGGGGCAATCTAACAACTGCTTGCAAATACTTAAATGCATTTTCAAAGACAACAGATGCAAGCATTCTTGCTGAAATAACTAGTGATATAATATGGGGCAGTGGCCACAAATTACAGCTCATGAGTTTCAGTCAGGACACTAAGAAAAACTTCTTCATCAGGAGGACAGTGCAGCAATGAACATGTTACCCAGAGAAGCTCTGTGATTTTTATCCCAGCAGGTTTCTTTCTCAAGACTGGACACAACAAAACCATTGTTGACCAGAGCTGGTGTTGGTGTAAGTCTGCTGTGCATGGGAGGGTGGACTAGACAACCTCTGGAGAAACCTCCCAGCCAACATGTCAGTGGTTCTGTACCTGTCTGGATTGCAGGCCTGTACAATAAGCAGAGGTTTACATCCTGATGTGTTGTGAACTCCAGACCCTAAACAGAACCTTAGCTACAATCAGTGACAGCTCCTGACTATCAAATTAAACATGGGACTAGCATACCTATTGTCATCTTAGTCGTGCAGCTTTCACAGATCCCAGAAATTGGCCTTGCACTCCAGCTATCAGTGAAATCCTAGACTGTTGGCAGGGGCCAACAGAGATGAATTCTCTCTGTTTCTGGTGTAAAAAATGCTATTTGGATTTTTGTGTTAAGGATAGAGCAGGGACATAAGGATTTGAAGAGCTGGATTTTTTTTTTTTCTTTCTGAATCCTGTAAGGGTAGCAAGGTAGTGTAAGAGTGGGAGCCAGTAAAGCCAGGGTTAAGATCAGTGAGAGTAGGAGCTAAAGTTGCAGACCATAGATCCTGCAGAGGTAGGATAAGGCAACAGCAGAATGAAAAAGGTTAGCAAATGTTGGGCAAGTGACATTTTCTTGTTGAGTCTAAATTTAGGTTTAGGTTTAAACCTCTGAAAAGCAAAAGCTGAAGAAGTATTTCTAGGCCATGTGAGATCGTTAGGGCTAAAATAGGATAACCCCTTGTTGAACAGCATTGATTAATTCCACTGTGAACATTGTCATTAAAGTTAATGTTGGAGCTAGGAGCAGGGTTGGTAGAGGATTTTGTCTTCCTGTAAGATCAGGGAAAGCTTACAGCATGCCACTACTGTGTTGGCATTTACATGCTTGGTCTTCAGGCTGATGGAGATCACTGCATCGTTGTTGCCTTCTCAGGTTTAGGAGGAGAGCTCATGTCAGTGAGCCTGAATAGTTGTTGGTATTGTTAGCTCTAGCCGGACTACTGGGTTTTATCCAGTGATCTTATCATGTGATGTGATAAGAGATGCGTTACTCTTAGTTCCCAGTTATGTCTAGAGTATCTTGTATCTCTGGGTTCTCCAAAACCCACAGGACTAGAAAGGTTATTTTTTTGGAAGAGGAAATGGCCCTGTAACACTTGTGATGTAGGTAGGAGCTGACAAGGGTGCCCTAGTGTCCTCCAGGTAGGACATCTGTCCTGCTCCACACACTGCATGGAAGCTGTGAGATGCAGTCTGCCCCAGCAGTCCAGGGCCCCCTCTGCTTTGATCAGCTACTCTCAGTGAAACTAAATCAAAGGTAGCTACTGGGTGATGCAGACATACTTGTCTGGGAAGGACTGGACCTCTTGAGCAGAGCTCTGAGTTCATAGGACTCTTCCTTTCCATCTTTCTTCTCTGTATTTAAATAGCATTAAAATACAAGAAAGGGGAAAAAATCACATGCTACATGAAGAAAGGCAGCATTGAAGAAGTATTGCACTACATCCGGCTGGGCAAACATACAGCTAAGCCAATGTTATATAGGGTGCATCCAGTACAGAGTTCATGCTTTGAAACACAAAAATTACCTTTGTATAATCTATTTGTGTAGCTCCATTGGTCGATAATTCCTATTTAACCCAAAGAAAATGTCCCACTTGAAAGGAGTGATTTCAGTTTAGTTACTCTGGATTTGAACAGTGTATCTGAGACCAGAACCTGGCCCAGAGGCTATAGGAATAAATGGGATTGGGAAAATATATTGTTTTGAAAAGGAAAAGGTAATTTGATATACTGAGCAGCAGGAGAACTATTACTGTGATTGAATACTTTTTTTTCCTTTTAAATTTGTGTTTGCTGGATGTATTATTTATTGCTGGGAGATGGTAGATTATTAGATTTTTCAAGATCATTTTGGTATCTTATTATCAAGCCATGTTGCCCTTTTGAGACTTTACTGGATACGGTGCTAGAGTGCTTTTTTTTTTTTTTTTTTTTTTGGGGGGGGGGAGGGTCAGCACAGAATTTTCATTGGCTTGTGTTCTTTAGAAAAATAAACACATTGTTGTTATTACTGACACTGAAAAACAAAAGTTATATTGTACTGGGAAATATTCTTCTGAAATGATAAGTTCTTACTCTTTGAAAGGTAAAGCTAAAAATTAAACACAGATGTCTTTTTTTTTTCTAATTTAGGAAGTTTTGAAGCTCTAATTAAATAACTGACTAAGTATTCAGAGCTTTCTTCCTGTTCTGTGCTTTCTTAAATTGTAATTTTCTTGCCACCTGTTTATTTTTTTCAAGCTGCTTATTCCATATCTGGTATTTTTCTTTGTATTTGGTCATACAGCAGTAAGTACAGCTCTAATGGCCTAATTTTAAATGACAACTTAAGAATATCACTAGATATTATTTGTGCTCACACAATAAGCCTTTTAAGTTCTTGCCAGATGGAGCAGACAAATCATTAGAAGTTATCCAGCAGACACCAGTGTCAGAGAGCCATAGATTTATCTCTTTCATTTGCCTTTGGGTAAAAAAAACACAGAACATTTTCTGTTGAAGTCTGTTTTGACAGAACTGGCCTAAAACCTTTTGATGAACAGTCTTCTGTCAGAGACCAGTTTCATTCTACTGAAACAGTTTGTGACATCACATCCATTTCTAGCACTTTTTTTTTTTTTTTTTTTTTTTTTTTTTAATGGGAAAATTTTGAAATGAGGTTTGACTTTTCCATTTTATTTTGTGATGATTTTAAGTTAGTACATTTTACTTTGTAGCTGAAGTGGCTGAAGAGTATACATCTAGTCACATATCATTGCACGGTGGACAGGTAGCATTGGAACTTGGCTACATATAATGAGCTCAGAGACTTTGTGCTTTTGGGGAGAAAGGGGCTCAAATGTATGTCTTCAGAGCTAGCCAGGACTGACTGTACATCAGTGTTCAGGACATGAGATGTTCTCATTTCAGAGAGATGACAAAGACAGGAGTTGCTTGCTTGGGAGAGAGGCATGGCTGTTTTATTGTTTTGGTGGTAGGACAAGAGTCAATAGGCACAAACTAAAACATGAAAGGTTCTGTCTGAACACCAGGCAGCACTTCTGTGCTGGGTGGGTGCCTGAACACTGACACAGGCTGCCCAGAGAGGCTGTGGGGTCTCCTCCTTGGGGATCTTCCAAAGCCACCTGAATGTGGCCCTGGGCAGCCTGCTCTGGGTGTCCCTGCTTAGGCAGGGGATGGAGCAGGTCAGCTTCAGAGGCCCAGCCAGCCTCTGAAGTTCTGTTCGCCTCCTTCAGGTAAGTCTTAGAAATGTGTGTCATTCAGTTTTAGGCGAAATTACCAGGAGGAAATTGAGAATGTGCTGCTCTATCCCTGTCAGGTAGTTACATACTGGCTAATCCCATGTCTTCAGTTAGTTTCCCACCATCAATAAGTGAAAGGGTTCCCTAACATGAGATTGCATTTAGATGAGAATCTGGAAGATTTAGATTTATTTCCACCCAAATTAAGGGTATCCACAACTTCAGTGGCGCAGGTTGCCCAGAGATGATCCACAGGGATGCTGCACCCCTGGAGGTGTTCAAGGCCAGGCTGGATGGGGCTTTGGGCAACCTGGTCTGGTGGGAGGTGTCCCTGTCCATAGCAGGGGGTTTGGAATTAGATGATCTTTAAGGTCCCTTTCAACCCAAACCATTCTCTGAATCTATGATTTCCACATAAGTGAAAATTTACTAAGTTCCACTGTTTGAAGAGGAGAGGCAAAAGCTATTTCTGAACTAGTTCTAGTAGCCCTGAGCATCCTTCTTGCAGTGAAGGAGGTGGGAGAGTGATGTTGGCAAGCTGTCCTGAGCAGCAGCATGGTGGCAGAGGGAGGCTGTTGGGATAGCTGTGAACAAGCGGGCCTGAAGTGATGCTGCATGTGGAACTCCAGAGAGCCATCAGGATGCTCCTGTCACTAGCTGCAATAGGCTGAGGGGCTTTTGTGGGTAGGCATGGCTCTGAGTGTAAGTCCCTAAATCCCTATCAAGGCCACGGGGCCTCTAACTAGACTGTTTTCTCCCCAAAAGCAGACTTTGCAATCTGTTCTGTCTCCTGCGTGTGCATGTTTGGAGGGGAATCAGAGTGAGCATGATAAAAGAAAGCAATTAGAATCAGTTACAGTGCTACTTGCATGCAATGTTAAAGAGTCTTGCTATCTCTTTAACTAGTTCTAACCACACATTAATTAATTTAATATTTAAAGAAGAACTCCTAACCTTTGACACTGATAATCATTTAATTTTTCAAATATATTTATAATGAAAGGTTCAACTTCCAGTAAATCTTTTCCAAGATGTACAGAAGGTACGGGAGAGAAAAAAAGATATAAAGGAACTGGAGAAAGAACACAAGGTTGGTAACAGAAAGGGCTGCAGCCAAACTTGTGTATTTACACATGATAAAAAACAGGAGTGGCATTTCTCCCCCAGTACTTCAGAGAATTTAATGTGTTTTTTTTTTTTTTTGTTCCAGAAAATTCTCTGTGTTACATCTCCCAAGGCAGAATGTGAAATCCCACTATTACAGAGAAAAAAAAAAAAAGAGAGAGAGAAAGAAAAAGAAAGGGAAGGTGAAAACTTGGGAAGAAAACATGGGAGGGATGAACTGAGAACACAACTGTATTTTCCTGTCTCTCTCTAATCCGCTATTGTTTGCACATTGTCCCCCCACCCCAAACAGGCCTAACCCCAACTTATCTGCGGTGTCTAACCAGTTTTTACTTTATTTTTCTTTTATTGCTCTCAAAAGGCTACACTGGATGAAGGTGTGTCTGTTTCTATATCTAATCCATATTTATCTATATCTAATGTCTATATCACCTATATCTTTATCTATATCTATCTATATCTATCCATTTCTATATCTAATGTATGTTTAATCAGATCAGCCCTGCCTGTAAGCAGAACAAATGAAAAGAGGTTTCTCTTTTAGATGGCAATGAAGAGAACAAATGATCAAGGCAGGATCCTTTGATTGCCTGTGAAGCAGACTACTTTCCATTCTCCCTTCCCTCTGTCCCTGACACAGGTCCTGCACACACTAAAGCTTTTCTAACTCAGGCTCAGTTCTTTCCTGAGTGTGGCACCAGTATGGAACTAATTAGACACGTTCCCTTTCATGGCACACAAATTAATTGCTTTGCATCTTCTCCCATCCCTGCCTCCCTTAGTTATCATCCCCTACAGCCCTCCCACCTTCTTGTTCTGCTGATCCCACTGATATGACCACAATTCATTAAAGCAACTTCCTATTTAATTCTTCCTTCCTGGCTGTCATGTCAAAGCAGGGGGTGAACTGAGTGACCCCCTCCTGATTTTGCCATAGAATCATAGGATCATTAAGGCTTGAAAAGACCTCCAAGATCATATGGTCCAACTGTCCCCCTACCACCAATATCACCCACTAAACCATGTCCCAAAGTACCATGTCCAACCTTTTCTTAAACACCCCAAGGTATGGTGACTGCACCACCTCCCTGGGCAACCCATTACAATGCCTAACTACTCCTGAGAATAAATTTCTCCTGATTTCTAACTTGAACCTCCCCTGGCACAACTTGAGGCACATGGGGTCAGTTTTCTCATAATAAATCATCTGTCTGGAATTACAACATATTGCCAGGTGATATACCCAGTTTAGGCTTGGGTGTCTATACAAAGAAGGCTTTTGGCAGTGGATACTCACTTTGCTTGCCTTCTCTCTCAGATGTTACTTGGCTGACTGAGTTACCACTCTTCATCAGTGTGAAAGGACATACTGCTGGCTTTTTATGGTTTAACTTAGAATTTCTCATTTGTTTAGATCCATGTATATGAGGCACAAGGGATATTTATTATTTAAGATAACAGAAGCTGACAAATTGCTTTGCAGAAATATCCCTGCTTTCTGTGCAAGAGAGTTGTGGGGTCTGTAAAATCACAGGCAGGGAGTCCATACCAAAAACAGCTTAGGAGAACCTGAAGTAGGTATGGTTGCTTGTTCACAACACCCAAATCTACCGAACACTCCATAAATTAAGTTTTGAAAATTTATTTCTTGTTGCAGAGAATAATGTGGAGTGATTTTCCAGGACCATATTCATTGGGAGCAAGGAGCAAATTGTGAGGATGCAAGGTTTAGGGGCTTCAATTTATCTCTGCACTTTGAGTGGCAAGTGTCAGGTGCAGTAGCTATTTCCTGGGGCTGGGAGCAGACGTCCTCGCTGCGGAAGTGGTGAGCTCCTCAGGCTGACATGTTGGCCAAAGGCAGGCAATGATTTATTGAACCTTCTCAAAGGATGAATGATGAGTCGAGTGGGCTTTCTTTCACAGGGTTGGTGTTACGACCAGCAGGCTGGATAATCCACCCCACTGCAAGCACAAGTTGGTTTTTAGGAGTGAGAATTATAGCACTACTCCACGCTCTCTTTGGAGAAACAAATACTCATCTGCTATTACCAGCAGGGTTAACGAAGCCAGGGTACTGTCACTGCAAATGATTTTTTTCATGTGTGTCAACACAGGAACACAGAAACAGAAATGTCTGTGAGAAAGTGTCTGTGAGAAAGAGACAATTTTTTTTTGCCTCTGGCAGTGCAGCCTTCCCCATCGCTGTGCCACCAGTCACAGAGAGGGTGTTTGTGTGCCAGGGAGCTGGCAGCAGCCACCCTGGAGGGCTCAGTCCCATCATGACAGCTTCTCTCCAGCCCCTCCTGAGCCGGGACAGGCAGGGTTCAAAAGCATTTCCACAGGGTGCAACAAAAGAGCAGGCACGGGTGTTCAGTTCACTGTGCCTTAAAATAATGCACTGTGTTTTCCTCCCCTATATCCGAGTATGTTTTGGCTTAAACTCTGGAGGATGACACCAGTTCTGAAGCTGCAGTCACTCCTACATGCACACTTGTGTCAGGGAGGGTCCAGAAGACAGCAGTTCTTCAACTTTAATCATCCAGGACTGTTCCGTGCTTTTCATAAATCAAATTGCTGTTCTGGGAAGCTGGAGTGTGACTGGGGCATTACATACAGAAACATGGAAAAAAAAAATCACCAAGATCAGCATCTCCTTCCCTAGCCCCAGAGTCCTGTACAGAATCTAACTAAACCTGCCATGCTACAGTCAGACTGAACATTAACACTTCTTAAAATCCATCCTTTTCCTATATCAAATGCAGTGTTATACATAACACATGTTTCTAGAGCTTCCACTGTGAAGGAAAGCTTTATCCCACTACATTCAAAGTGAAATCTGGCCATCATATGATGACATGCTATATCAGTGCTTCAGATTCATAAGCCAGGATTCTCTGCGGGGGAACTTAGTACTAAAAGAAATCCCACTGAGATAACTTTAGCTCCATATTCATTCTGTTCAGACTCAGGCTGACTGATGTATCAGAAACAGTGTGACCAGCAGGGCTAGGGAGGTGATCGTCCCCCTGTACTCGGCTCTGGTGAGGCCGCACGTCGAGTACTGTGTTCAGTTTTGGGCCCCTCGCTACAAGAAGGACATGGAGGTGCTTGAGCGGGTGCAGAGAAGGGCGACGAAGCTGGTGAGGGGCCTGGAGAACAAGTCCTACGAGGAGCGGCTGAGGGAGCTGGGCTTGTTCAGCCTGGAGAAGAGGAGGCTCAGGGGCGACCTTATCGCTCTCTATAGGTACCTCAAGGGAGGCTGTAGTGAGGTGGGGGTTGGTCTGTTCTCCCACGTGCCTGGTGACAGGACAAGGGGGAATGGGCTTAAGTTGAGCCAGGGGAGTTTTAGGTTAGATGTTAGGAAGAACTTCTTCACTGAAAGGGTTGTTAGGCATTGGAACAGGCTGCCCAGGGAAGTGGTGGAGTCACCATCCCTGGAAGTCTTCAAAAGACGTTTAGATGTAGAGCTTAGGGATATGGTTTAGTGGGGACTGCTAGCGTTAGGTTAGAGGTTGGACTCGATGATCTTGAGGTCTCTTCCAACCTAGAAATTCTGTGATTCTGTGATTCTGTGATGTTTGCAACCTCAAGGATCAGCTTGGCTTCCTCATCTGTTTCAAAGATGGCCACATTACTGTGGTGGGCTGGTGGTTCAGCAACCCTTGCTGGATGTTCTTGGGCAGGTACAGAAATGTTCTGCTCTGCTGCCAAAGGTATGTATACAGATGGGGAGGCAGTGAGAAGATGTGATAGTGGAGCTCTTTCTCACATTATCTACATTAGCTAAAAGGATGTACTGGTCTGTGGCCTCAATTTTAATGCGATAGTTATATGAAAAAAAAAAAAAAAGCTTCTAAACATCTCATCATTGAAGAAATGCAAGAGATTCAATCCCCCTTCTATATAGCAGACATGGAAACTTAGAGACTACCAACATATCCAGAAGAGCTAGGGAGAATATATTTAATCAATGCAACAATATCACCTTAGGCTTTTATCCCAGACTATATGGAAAAAAATTTCCACATACATAAGACCTTGGTTACTGGGCTGCCACAGCATATTTTTACTCCATGTAAAACTCCATTTTTATTAGCATATTCCATTATATATATTCCCTTTCATAAGATTATCTTTTTCTCCATATTGAAAAAAAAAAAAAAAAGATAAACATGGAAATGTTATTCTTTTTTTTTTTTTTTTTTTTTTTTTTTTTTTTTTTTTAATTTCTCATAAAATATGTATATTACATTAGTGCCCAGAAACTCAGCTAGCAGTCAATGTAATTAATATGTATTGGATAGTATTGACTAAACTGGTATTCTGGCACAGAAGAGGATTTGCATATTATGTTCACCACAAGAATATTTCATACCCCCATGATAATCTGAAGGGCTTCAACATGTGCAGTAGCTAAACAGGCAATACAACAACACGTACTTTGCAGTAATTTGTAGGTAGCCAAAGGAGTTAAAAAACTGATTAAGTCAAAGTTAGCAGATTAGTTCCTGACAGTGCAGTTGCTCTTTTCCAAAAAATACTGAATACTTTTTCATTAAAACATATAAAATGTAGATTCCTACATGACTTTTGTATTCAGGTAAGAAGCCAGAGCTTCACTGGGAAGGAGAAAAGAGCAGCATCTGTGTCAAAGCAGCCTCTACTTGCTTTGGAGCTGTGGGCACTGGATGTAACCTCTCCTACATGTAAGGCAGGCATACAGGCAAGTTGTACAGAAATTGCTCCCAAAGCATAAAACTCCTCTGATAAAAGACCGAGTAATGGATGAATAATTCAGGTGTACATCATGTACAGGGTTGAGTGTTTCTGACTAGGCTGTGGAAGCTACGTTTCTTCTGTCTTATACCATTTATATGACAGTAGTAATTCCACATCTAATTTTTAGAAGAAAAACCACTTACATAAAAAGTAAATTAATTGTGCATTTTTTCTGGAATAGAGTAATTCATTCTTCTGTATACTTTCACTTATGCAGGTGAGCACTGCAGAAAACCTGTGGCTGTTCAGGGAAATATTACAGACCCTTTTGAAATACCTTTTTTTAACCTGAGCTTTATTTCTGTGGTTGAGTGTCTGCATCACAATGTTCACAGTCTTAACACATGAAAGGATCTCTTCAGATACATGATATTTTTGCAAAAATATTTTGTATTAATCACTTCTGGGTTATAAAGTTTCTAAAAGTTGATACCAATCTATGCACAAAGGGAAGCAGGGAGGGAGGAAGAGAGAAGGGGGAGAAGAGAAGGAAGGAAAGGCAGAAGGACCCTTCTGAAAAGCCCAAGTTCCTCTGAAATCTTGTTTCCTGCTTCAGACAATTTCTCTTTCACTCTTCTGCCTAGGCTGGATCAAAGCAGATGGCTTTTGGGAAAAACATAAGTTTCGTATTTTCCCAGTCTCTAAAACCTGATAATATTTTAATGTCTAAAATTAACTGAATAGGGAAGGAACAAAAACTCTCTTATTTCTGCCTATCCATTGATTCATAAACAACAGAGTTCTCTGGTATAATATTACACTCTGACCCACACTGATGTGAGAAGCTGTTTGTTGCTTCAGGAATCATTTGACTTATGTAAATATTAACCAACTTTATTCTATATATAAAAGAAGACTTATAACAAAGGCTGTGTATTATGCAAACATTGCACTATACTTGATCACTTTTAAACCCCATTAAAACAAACTGTGTTTTCCCTGTATGTAGAATGACTCTCTCAGAAGACTCTATTTTATTCATTGCATTTGGCAGTCACAGCCACATAGTAAATGATCACATTATATGCAGCATCCTAATGTTGTGCAGAATGTAAATGCTGAGGAGGATAATGAATAGGGCAATTGGAGAACAAAATTACATTTCCTACTCACGGCTCTGATCAGCCCTAGTTAGCATGCTCATAAGTAAAGAGTTAGTTATGCGAAGATGGCTGGTGATTACATGAGTGAAGAAACACATTTGTTTCAACCATCAGAAGACTGGCAAATAGATGGGTGTGTTAGTGCTCCCAGTGGGTGGGATGCGCAGGTGAACGCTATGCAGAAAAGGAGCTGTCTTTTTGTTAGAAGATATTGAATAGACGTAGTTCACTGAAAGGTCTTTTCTGTTGTCAGAGCAGTTTCTGCATGCCACTAAAGATATTTTTCTCCCATGCATTCAGATCTCTGACTTGACCTCTAAAGAAATTTGCTTTAAGTGTCTTTATCTGATAATATTTCTTTGAGATATTTAACTTCTGAAGTAATGTGGAGAATTGAGGTGTCAATGCTGTTCAGGCAGAGAAAACTAAACCAACTCCATGCTATATGTATGTTTTTACCTTCAAAATGACTCTCCCACTTGTGAATAAGAAATCTCTACTGACTTTTCTCTGCAGTGCCTTTTATGTGCTTTTATTCATATATTATATTAACTATATTAATTATACTACATTTCATTACAAAAGCTTTCCAAATTCTCTCACACTTCTGAGTTCTCCACATTCACATTTTTTCCAAGAACCAGCAACTGAATGTCTCAGCTAGAAGGTAAAGCTTTGAAAGGGTAAAGAGGCATAATTCATGAGCCAGCTTCATGTCCTTGTCAACAGCTGCTGCTCTGCTACAGCAACAAATTGCACATTGTCTCAGATGTGAAGGACTTTGCACAACCAAAAGCTGCCTTTGGATGGAGTAGAGTGAGGGAATTGATTAAAAAAAAAAAGAAAAAAAAGAGAGAGAGAGAGTGAGAGAGAGAGAGTGATTGGACTGGTTTGGTTTTCATACCAGCTCCAACAAAGACAGCTTGCTGTTGCACTGCAATGAGTGTGACTGCAGATTTTTACCACACAGCAATATCCTGCAACAATTTATTCTTCCCAAATACCAAAGACTGCTTTGGAGACCCAATGAAGTTAGTGTTATAGCCATGAGCAACACTGGAGCAGGAGCCCTTCCACTCATGTGGAAGAATGATGTCCTAAGCCACCTTCTGTAACCCTGCAGTGATGGCGTGGAGTCCATACCTCAGTTCCATGACACTAGGTCTTCTGGGAGTTCCACTATTGTGGGAAGAGCTAGAAAAGTACATCCGAATGAACTAACAGTTAAGACGGGTCCGTTAAACTGCATTAACCCCCATTATAGATATTCTTATTCAGCATTAAAACAACCCTAACTCTATTCAGCTTAATTCATTCTGGCAGTGAAGTAAAAGAGAACTGACTTGCACTGGTTAAGTGCTGAGCACCTGCAGAATTCAGGCACTGTGCACATCTCTTAGCCCATACCTGCATATATCTCAAAACCAGTCCCAGGCTGAATATCCCTTAAATTCACTTGGGCCATTCCTATATTTGACATGTGTACTGAGATTTTCCCTGAGAACATCTTTGATGATTGCCTGTATACACCAGAAAAGATTAATTTTTACAATGATGCAGCTATGCTATTTCTTTTATACACTGCATTTGTGTCATTGTCTGGTTTCTTAAATTTTCACAGAATCACAGAATCACAGAATTTCTAGGTTGGAAGAGACCTCAAGATCATCGAGTCCATCCTCTGACCTACCACTAGCAAGTCCTCCACTAAACCATATCACTAAGCATCTAAACATCTTTTAAAGACCTCCAGGGAAGGTGACTCAACCACTTACATGGGCAGCCCGTTCCAATGTCTAACAACCCTTTCGGTAAAGAAGTTCTTCCTAACATCCAAACTAAACCTCCCCTGGTGCAACTTTAGCCCATTCCCCCTTGTCCTCGCTACAGCCTCCTTTAATGTACCTGTAGAGAGCAATAAGGTTGCCCCTGAGCCTCCTTTTCTCCAGGCTGAAGAAGCCCAGCTCCCTCAGCCACTCCTTGTAGGACTTGTTCTCCAGACCCCTCACCAGCTTCATCGCCCTTCTCTGGACTCACTCAAGCACCTCTATGTCCTTTTTTTCAACATCTTCTGTATGCTTCTTATTGATTTTAGCACAGATGCTTAAAAGAATATTTTTCTCCTTAAAGTAACCGAGAAAATATTTGTTGTATGTGTCCATTAATGATGCTGTATATTTCACAAGACAGACATCAAGAATGATCATGAAGCCCTCAAACACCTTGACTGACTCTATTAAGCCACTTTGTACTGATGTGCTATATTTTTATCCCTTCAAGCCTCCTACTCCTTGGGCAGAATACACCATTAGAGAGTTCATCTCATGGTGGGGGCACAGTGTCAGCTTATGCTAGGACATTCAGATCACACATCCTGGAACTGCCATTCATACTAGTGTTGATTTTTCTTGTCAGTTTTTCCTAGTCCTATAGATCATGAGGATTGCATTTGGGTGGTAGGGCTGCTCTTCTCCCACATGTTCTTAAAAAGGAAAATTAGCTCCTTTGGCTGGAGTAGATAGTCCCAGGAAATTAGGCACAATCCACTTTCTGTCCCTTCTTTTTGCCAGTGATGGACAGAAGAAACATGTAAGTAGTAGCATCCCTGTTATTTGAAGGGTTCCTGGGGTAGAATAGAGGCAAGGACATGAGTACAGCAAGGCCAAGGGTAGTGGAATGGGATAGGCTAAGTTACAGAAAATAATATATAATGGGGCATAAAACTAATAGTTTTGATGTTGCAATGATATTGAAGTCTATTAGTTAAGATACTGTTTGGGACTGTGGAGGCTGAGAAAGCTGCTACCATGGAAATTCTGTATAACCCTATGAATCAAAAAACCTATTTTCTCTCTTTCTGAAATAAATATCTAAACAAAATAAATCTATCTCCAACAAGCATGAAGAGGTGATGTATTTTCAACTATAACTAACAGCTCTGAAGCAAGTTGCTTTTACTGATAAATTAGTAGCTGCTAATGTAAGAATTTTTGCAATCTCCAATCCTTTTTATGTTTTGTAACAATAACTGTGCTGCAGATGACAGCTAGTGCTAAGATGTTAACCACTTGTTCCTTCTTCTTCTGATTTGTGTAAATTAAATTAGGCACATAGACTTAGATTAATATTTCTGCAGAATTCTTTTCTCTGCCTAAAATGCAGAGGCTGTACTCATTTTTATTACTGAGATCTGACAGCTGCCCCTTGCATAGTGGCTTTGGATTAATGTTTCATGGAGACAAATATATTTTCCTCAACGAGTGTGGGGTGCTACCATTAGATTGTCCATGTTAATAGAAATTGCATTCACACTTCAACAGAGTACATTCTATGTCATCATAATTTCTTAGCTAACCAAATACAAAATGGGAGATAATCTAATGGCTGCAAAAACAGTTGCACATTTCATACAATATTCTTTTAACTGGATGCAAGAGGTTTAAAGATCATGGGCCTGATACTGCCTCAATCAGAAATCAGTGTAGAGTTCTTGATGATTTTGAATGCAAATTGATTCAACTCCCAAATTTTTGCCTCATCTTTCCTTTCTCTCTGTGCCACTTGGAGATTTGAGAAATCACTTAACTATACCTAAGCCATATTGTGCCATTTTCCAAGTCATTTTCAAGTGATTGTGCATGTTTGTCTTTCACACTTTCTGTACTAAGCTGGTGAAGCAAAGAATCCTGGAAAACATTTCCAAATGTATAAAGGACAAGAAGGTGACTGGGAATAATCACCATGAATTTAGGAAGAGGAAATCATGTATGACCAACCTGATAGTCTTCTATGATGAGATGACTGGCTTGGAGAATGAGGGGAGAACAGTGGATTTTGCTTGTCTTGACTTTGGTAAGGCTTTCAACACTGTCTCCCATAACACCCTTGTAGACAGACTGATGAATCACCAGTTTGATGAATCAGTACAGGCAAGATAATTGGACAGTGAGGTGGATTGAAAACTGAACTGTCAGGTTCAAGGTGTTGTGATCAGCTGCACATATCCACTTGGAGGCCAAGAGACATGGAGCTCTTGATGACAGTCCAATGAAGGACCACAAAAATGCTTAAGGGCCAAAGCATCTCTCCCATGACGAAAAACAGAAAGATGGGTCTCTTCAGAATAAGGAAGAGAGGGCTCAGGGGGGAACTTATTTAGTGAGTAACTTGCATGATGGGAGTATGTTAATAGATGGAGCTAGACTCTTCCCAGTAGTGCCCGGTTAATGGACAAAGGGTAATGGACACAAACTGAAATACAAGAAATTCCATTTAAACATAAAAAGCATTTTTAGTGAGGGTGGTTAAACACCTGAACAGGTTGCCCAGAGAGACTGTGGAGCATTCATCTTTGGAGATATACAAAACCTGCCTTGAAATTGCCTTGAGCAACCTGCTTTAGCTGACCCTGCTTTAAGCAGAGGGTTTGGATTAGACAATCTCCAGAGATCTCTTCCAACCTCTACTATGTGATTACGTTTCTGTTACAATGGAAATTTCTGCTTCTATCTTCAGTATATTTCACATTAACAAGAATCTCCTATAAAAATTTCCATGCTGCCCAGGTCTGAAAATCCTAAATTGCCAATGATAATCAAAGCACAAAATATATATATATATATATAATTACGTATTTTAAGACAACAATATAGCCGTCATTGTCTAGTTAATTGACATGGCGACTTATTCTGAATTAAACAGTGACAAAATAAACATCTGAATCATGCTACCAATTACTTAATTTACATCATGAGGAACACCAGAAAGCTCCATTTGCCAGTACTACATTAAACTCTGATAGAATGCAGAAAGTTATACAGAAATATGAGCTGAATATTAGGCATGCTTGTGATAAGCTGATCATAAAAGCCAGCAATGTATTTACCAGTATTGTTTAAGCAATTACCTTTACATATCAGAAGTCATACTTTTGTGCACCTTCTGGAATATCCTGCAACATTTTGGAGGAAAAACTGTTCAGTATCTCTTGCTTGATTTACCGAAAGTTACTCTCCCTGATCAGGGAGCTCTGAAACAGGATGAGAGCAACTTGCTCCACTGAACCAAATTACTGTACCATTAAGATATGAATGATTATTTGTGGGGCACTCCCAAAGATTAGTTGGAGCTGACTAGGTTGGTACCCAAGAATAAATCAAGATTGAATAAATAACTGTCAATAAAGACTCCTTCTCACTACACTAACTGAATTAATTTATATTGTCAATTTACTTGTCTGCTGGTTGCTGTTCTGATTCAATTAAAACTCTTTTCATGAATTAAAAAGACAGAATCACCTTATTGGATTGTGGGAAACATGTTCTTTACCTGAGTTATTAATAACACCTTATATTATTAAACCTGGAAGAAATGTTGTAAGGTAATTCACTATCCCCTTGGATGTTGCAGTTCATCATCTTTAGCAGTAAATTAAAAAAAAAATAATCATTTTTCATGAGTCTGAATCTCTCTTGAACTACCCTTTTGGGCCTATTCCATTTCATATGGAAATCAAGGCAAAAGTTCTATTGTTCTGGACCAGGCCTTCAGGACTACTTGAGAGAATATGTAGTTGCAGGATTAGGCCCTTTCTTATTTGCACCCATTAGGGCAACACTGCTTTTTCAACAAAAGCTGAAGTATATCTAAATGCCCCTATTTGCTGTGTACTTTATTTGTATTCCCAAGAAACTGAGAAAAAGGTTAAATAAAAAAAACATTTTTCTCAAAATGAAATTTCCAGAAATAAATAGTTCTGTCTAAATCCTTTTAGTCGTTTTAACAAAAGCCTTTTGCCTCTTTCAACTTAATTTTTCCTTTTTCTCTATTTCAGTTTGGTTTTAAAGTTTGGTTTAAAATTTGACAGTTTATTTTTAATAGTTGTGTGAAATATATAAGAGCTTCAGGTTATTTGAGAAAAATCTGAAATAAATAAAAAACCACAACCGTTAAAGCATTACCCCCCCTCCCCCCCCTCCCCCAGAAATTAATCTAAGGAGAAAAACATTAATAAGCTTTTATGAAGAATTTAGTCCTTTTGATTTCAAACTAAATCATAGGTCTACCTTGTTGAAAGGTAAAGATGGCTCATCTGTTAAATAGCTACTGAAGCTTGATGATATATGATGATTAATTGTAATATGCAAAGTCAGTCCCAGGTGTCCAGACCTCATAAAGCCAAAGATGACACAAGTGGGTTATTAGCTCCCATCGTAATGGTAAAATAAACCAACTTGTGAGCTAATTATCAATTATTTTATGTATGTGATTACAGTGAGCATTCTGATGGTATGTAAAGAGAGAGTTTAGCTATTCATATTTTCATCTGTAGTCTTTCATTTGTTTTGATTTGAAAATGTAATGCTTGATTTGATAGCAAATCTAGAAAATATGGTTCCAGACTCTGTATGATTTTTACTGTATTACATGCTTTGGCAGTCCCTAGGAAGGTATTTATTTCTCTCTTCCTTGTCAATAATGAATGACCCTACATAGCAGAAACCTTATTAAAGTCTATGCTTAATGATTGCCCTACTGATATGAGTGGCCTGATAACAAATTGAAATGTCAGACACTTCATGACCCTCAGATAATATTGAAATCTGCCAGCCCCTATTAAAATGCCTTCAAACTATATTATTCTGTGGTAATAGATCAGTTCCTTACCCCAACTAATATAGTTATCATGTGGGACACTGGAGCATGATCCTTTTAATCAAAGAAGTCAAAAAAGCAGTAGAACAGTGGGTAAAAATGAGGTATTGTCATAGCAAGTCATGATGAACCCTCTTCATTAAGGTGGAAACCTACACGGGAAGGAGGGCTGTGATTGATATTTACTCTGGTGTGTCATACTGTAAAGAGAAAGAAGTAATTTTCAGATTTGAATGAATAGGATTTTCTCTCCCCCCCTCGTCCTCCCTGCCACTAACCTCTATTTTAATGAATTACTTTATTGCATAAGCTATACTCTACCTTTACAGATCCAAGTGCTATCCAATATGCTCTTGTGTTGTTGTAAGAAAAACAAACAACAACAACAACAACAAACAAACAACAAACCAAACCAACCAACCAACCAACCAACCAAAAAAAACCCCCCAAAAACAAATAAACAGACAGTCTTTTTCATCCTTATTTCCAATGGCTTCCCTGGCACTTTTACATGGAGAGCGACAGTGATTTTTTTCCATTTCCAAATATATACAATAAAGAATATCAATAAAAAAGTAATAATAATCATCATTATTATAACAAGGAAAGTAAAAATAACAGCAATTGTAAAAATTGTAAAACCAGTTCTTCCTCCTTAGGACTTGCTCCTCACTGAATTATGTTAATGTGCAGAGGTCATATGTACACAGCATAGATAATTGCATCTGAACTGGTGTTTTCTGCATAGATTTACGCATAAGATTAGAATGATAAAGAGAACTCTTGGTAATCTCAGTCTGTCTCAAAGCACTTGATCCTCTTAGAGATAATGTGAACCTGTCTTTCTGCTGTGGATGATGCTGAATTGTACCTGCATGTGGGATTCTATGATTCTACGATTCTTTCTCCCATTCCTTACCACAGAATTGAAAATGTATTTAGACAAGGAGTCCACCAAGTTTTAACCTTTAGGTTCTTCAGTCTTTTAAGGGGGATCAAAGAAATTGTGGCCTTCTGAGCCAGAGCATAGCTCTGGGCTAGCAGTTAATATTTTTACACATATATACCAAGAATCCTAAGGCTAAATTTCAAACCTGGTGACTTTCCAGCTGAAGTACCTCTGAGACTGACTGCATCTAGTGTGCTGAAACCCCTAGACCTGTCTGAATGGTGCATTTCATACAATACACAAGGTAAAACCTACTTGCCAAGTGTACTGGTCCTGGGACCACGTACCTTTCTCCTCCCCACTTCCAAATACCGTATCAGCCCTTCCAGTAAAGCACTTGTGACTGATGTCAGGCAGAGCAAACAGTCCAGCGTCCTTCCTAGGGGAGTCCTGACATCATGGGCAAAGTAAGGGTGATGTGTAGGAAGCAGGTCAGTGCTGAGCCTGAGTCCAGGTTTTCATACAGCTAAATATGGGAACATTCAGGGCTTCAAAATGTAGGATTTGGATGTAAAGTTCCTATGCATAAATTCCTAGATGCAAAATCAGGATGATAGCATTCTTTATCTACTAAGGATATGTATGTGAGCACACACCATTTGTGTGGAGGGGAACATCAGCTGGCTTCTGTTCCTTCTTCCCTTCCTCACAGTAACCCTCTCTAGCAGTACCTTCTCCTACATGCGCTCCACCCTGCCCCAGTGCCTCATTGTGTTTGACCTCTAAATAAAAGTTTTAGATGACACTTTGATCAAGGTATTGAATTGTAACTCCCAGTTGTCTTTTCAGTACTAATCTATTTTAAATTACATCCCAGTGCTTACTGGGGTCTCCAAAGCTTGCACAGGCATTATTGACCCTGACTCGTAGCTATGACCAAGAGGATCAAAGTTACAATCTGGCTCCAGAAAGATCCTCTGCAGGAGCTGAAAACTGCAAGATGATTTTAGCAGAAGGCTGTGGGTTTTATATGAAATATAGTTAAATTCAACTCTGTTCTGAAAAACTGGCTGTAAAAATAACTCCATGATATATATATATATATGTATATACTTATCAAACACATCTAGCTTGCAAACAAAAGATGTATATTGTATCTGCCAGTCCTGCAAACTCACTCTAGATTCTTACTGCCAGCCAGAGCTTCCCTCTATTCCGCCTATAAGCAGTAGCAGCAGGCCCCATGAGCCCTCCTTGAGATGACTGTATGATACTTCTTTCAAACTGTGCTGTCAGTGACACCTCTGCACTCCCTTTAACATCAGTGGTTTTCCACAGGTAAAGCCAGCAGAGCTTACGAATATTTCAGTAATGATGTACAAGGCCCTGTAGCTTCTGGCTTTTTGCTACCTTACTGTTCAGAGACAGCAGTAGGAAAAAAAAAAAAAAAAGGCTCTAAAAATCAGTTGTATCTGCATCATCATGTGTTATATTCATATTGGATGAGTTCTACAGAATTTCCTTCTGTTGTTTAATAGGCCTGAATTGCTTTTGACTATCTGAAAAATACATAACAGCTTGTTTTGTTTTCCCCTGGGCTGGCTTTTGATGGTGAGCTGCATTTGGAAGGGCCCTATCCTACAGTGAAATCTGAAAAAAGAGTGAGCCAGCACAGCCTCAGGGCCAGGCTGGGACATACCCTGTTTCCAAAGAGATGCATTTCTCAGCACTCTGCCAGGAGCTGTGGTGGGTTGCTTTTGGAGCTGAAGGCAGTGGGAGGACTTACAGGGTATAAAGCTAAGCGTAAGCACAATGCAGAATCAACCTCAGGGTTCACTTATGTATACTACTGAGTACAGAAATGCTAATCATTTGGATTTTCAAATTAAAATTTCAAATCTAAAAGCCAAGAATATTTGAGTAAAAATGCTTATGGTAAAATTTTCCAGCTGAGTTATGCTTATGGAATTCTTTCCTATAACACTTACTTCTGAATACAGAAATAGTCATACAAGGCATAAATACCCTTAGACAAGCAAGGAACATGCTTGACCATAGATATGGTTTTTCTTTTCACACTATTGTCCAGCTCTAACATTAGCAGACTTGAAAGACCAGGAAAAAATCTCTTACTATCCAATTTTCATATACCCAATTAGCTTGGTTGGAGACCAAAGGAAGTTCTTTAAAATTCTTTCCCATTTTTGCATTCAACATTCTGCATTAACCCACTTTCTTGACCTGAACATTTGTTGAGTATCCTCTAGATTTTGTCATGTAGTTCTTTGCATAGGGTAAATCATGCTTTACAAACATCCTCCTGTTTTGGTAATTTTCCTTTCATCCCTGGAGTCCATTTTCACTCTTGCTGTATCTATTGTGAGATGGCACATGTAACCTTTGGGCATGTAGAATATTAATTCATCTTTGATCACATTCCCCTGTGTATCCTTCCCCACAGCTTTCTGATTTTCTTCCAAAATACACTCTGAAGCAATTCAACATCTTCATTTTTACTTTTGTGATCAGTTCACTTCAGTTTTAGTTATCAACACCTGCTCTGTTAATTTTTGTGGTTCTCATTTGTTTGTGTAGTTGCTTTTGTTTTGTTTTGTTTTACTTTGTTCCTGTGTTTGGTGCCTATCCTTTACAATTTTCTTCTTTTGCTGTTTTTTGGTTTTATTTCCCTGAATCCCCATCCTCTTCAGAGAAATAAATATCAGAGAACAGCTGTAAAACAGATCTCCCAAACTTACTGTAAGACATATCAAAGGAGGAAAAGGCTTTTTGCATCATCATCTTCCTGTCAATACAGGACTTCTATTGAGTGATTTTACTAGCCTTCCCTACTCAAAAATGTCTCACAAGTAATATCTTCCACTCCTTCAGAAGCTACAACTACTCTATTGTATTAAATGGCTATTTTTGTGCCTTAATCAAGATGACAGTAGGACTATCCCTGACTCCCTTTGTAGGATGTGGTTGCTCCTTTTCCAGTCACATGTAGGTCCTTCCCTCACCGTCACACACTGTCAGCTCATGTAACTATCCTTTGTTGGTCACTTTCTACCATCTTGAATTACTGTTGTTGTTCTTCTCAAGCTCACTCTACCTTGTCAGTCTTCAGATTCTATATCCTGCACACCGGAGACATTTTACACACCACAAGCTATCCGCAGAAATCTCCCCTCAGAAATACATCTGAGTTAAGGGAATGTCACGTGTATTTGTCTTGAAGCTAAATTGTTATCCTGAATAAAACCCCACAGCCTGAATCTCTCTGTCCATTTTCTTTCTGTTCCATGAGCCAATACCTCTGCCTATGCAGCCCACAATTGCGTTACCCTTTTGCACCCATCCTGCAGGGAATGCTCATGTGTAATTTGTTGCCCACTGTCGCCTTGAGGTTTTTCCTTTCTATTGAATTTGTGGCTTCCCCCAGCCCAAGTTATTCTTCCCTTGTGGCATGCATTAGCTTGCATTTTTACAAGCTGAATCTCATTTTGCTATTCTCAGCCTGTATTTCTCTGAGCTGCTTTATATTACATTTCTTGATCCTGACTTGTATAATACCTCCCAATTTAGCATCATCTGCAAATTTAATGAATGTGGCTTTATTCTTCTGTCTTCATGACTATTAATAAAGGCATTAAGTAAATATTGGTCCTACAATAGGGCTCTATGACATTGCACACCCCCCTTCACATCTGCACCCCTTTTCCCCTGCACCACAAGCTCTCTTCACTGGACTGTCTGGAAGTCCTCTTTCCTTTCTGCAGCTCTACTTCCATGCTTTGCTTACTTCTACTTACATGTAGGTTAAATTTTCACTTGATATATTGCTGGTTTACCCAAATTCACATCTGTGGATTTACAGGTTTTGCTAGCATGGCAGCACATGAGCAGCACAGAATCCAAGCATACATAATTCGCATCCTTTTTTTTTTTATTATTTTTTTTTAATTATATATATATATTTACAGGTACAGTTTATTTTCTGTACACAAAAGAAGGCAAAGTGATCTGCTAGGTGAATCATTAATTTACACCTTCAGCAAAATGCAACCAATTTTCTGTTAAGCCCCAGACTGCTCACATGCCCTTGGCAAATTGTGTTTCTATAAAATGGATCTATGCCATCAAATGTGTAGAATATTTTGAGGCATGGAGATGGTAGCATGGACAGGCTAATTTTAACTGAAAGTTACCTTCTGAAAGTCTTTTTTTACAAAAGTAATGCAGTTGCAAACATAGGCCTCTAGGTACTATTTCCAAAATACAAAATCCTACATTCCAACGATGGTGTTGATCGCTACATCAGCCAAATGCACAAGACTTCTGTAAAGTATAATAAGTCTGCATATTCTTATGCCTATGCAGCACTTCACCTTTCCTCTCTGTTATTCTGTTGTCAAAAAATAGATTAAAAAACAAGAGTATATTTCAGTCTCTCAAGAATTGTTGTGCCTGGTTATTTTTAAAACATCTTTTTCTTTCTTGCTTTCTTCCCCATTTTTTTTTCCTCATTGATATATTTATAACTGTGCTTCTCTTTTCATCTATACCTGCAGCTGGCATTTACTCTCACTTTTTCCTTTCTTAGCTGTGGTTGAATATTCTTGCTTCATTGCCTCCTTCCTTTTTCATTTCTAGTTGACAGCATCATTGTAAAGGTGAACTAAAAAGAAAATTGGAAATTCTGTTTACTTCACTACTGTGCACTGAAGGCTCCACCTATGGAGTCTAACAGAGACGCTTATAATGAGAATACCTTGCACCAACAGATATGTCTTTTCTCTGCAGAACTCAACATGTCTTGCAGGGATGTTTAGCATTGCTGTTGTGTTGCTGCACAAAGGTGGCCTTGAAGAGATTGAGAGCACAGGACAAGATTCATTGGTGTTACTATATCATGTATGCATTTCAAATCTTATTTCTTATTTATCTCTACTTATCACCATTTTTATTCTTGAGGTAAATCCAGATCCTTTTCCATCAAATGTGTAATGCTTTTTCTGACTAAACTTAATGTATATGGTAAGGTGAAAAAACTTCCTGAGGCTAGACTTAGAATTTGTTACAAATATCTGTAGTGGAGTTATGTCTTGTTTCCAGATATCTGTGCATGGGAGGAAGCAAATCTAAGCATGTGTTCAGTGGAGCTCAGGTGTAAATCACCATGAAAATGTCTGCTGCTTTAAAGTACTGCTTCCATTTTGGGAGTATTTCTGGAAAATTGAGCCTGAAAGAAGGAAGGTAATAGAAGGAATGACTTCATTTTTGCCTGATCTATGAGATCCGTATCTTTCTGAACAGTAAGAATTATTTCTAGCAAGTTTCACTCATAGATTTTTGGTGACCATGGCAACTAAATCCTCATCTACCCAACAAAAGGTGAATGGGGAGAAGCCAAACTTTTCTGTTACCCTGCCTCTCCATGTGCATTTCTGTTCCCCCATCTCTATGTTTTGTACAATCACCTTCAGATTTTTCCCTAGACATAACCTGGAGGAATGAACTTCAGCAGTGAGGTTCCTTGTTTTGTTATATTTGCTGAAATTTTCCACATGTATTTACTCTTTATGATGATGGCTTTCTCAAATTAAAATATCAGTGAGACATAGAAAACAGTGGTGCGAAACCGTGGCCATTCCTCTGGGAAATGCAAAGACCATCCTCCTACTGATTAATCCAGAACCCATAACTCCTTTTCAGCTACTAGGTTTCTAGACCTGAAAGCAAAGCCTTTCTTCAAAAACAAGTCTGCTTTTATAAAACAGAGAAACACATGCACAGGAATGGGAAGAGCTTTGGCATTTCCTGGTAGAAAAACAAAGAATGAAGATATTTTTTTTCTGCTTCTTAAAATGTGTAAGTCTAACTGAATTTGTCCATCAACACTTTAGCACGTGCCATCAGCTTGTTCAAAGGTAATGTCCTTCAGTTGTTATTGACTTGGCAGACCTGTAACTAACAATCTAAAAGTGAAATTCCTTGTTTAATTAGCTGTGTCTTAAACCACCCTTTTCCCCATTGTAATAATTAGTGGATAGCTATACTGATATTTATCTGCCAATTTATAAATCTCTCATCATCTGCTATCTTTGAATTTGCTGATTTGTTTCTGTATGAAAACACAGCTATTATTTTTGAAAATAAATAAAAATAAAAAGGACATTCAGAGAAAGAATCAGAAAGAGACATGCAATTATCATTGGAAATAAGGAATAAATGAGGAGACAGTTGGCAGCAGGCTTCTCTTTTAAGTTCTAGGTGACTGCATTATCTTTAGGAAGAAGTGAAGCACTGAAGACTGAGCACAATGAAAAGTGTGAATTTCCTGGATTTCTGAGGAAGCATTGTTTGTGTTCAATTTAAATTTTAAAAGATCCAATATACTAGTTAATTGATAAAAAAAAAAAAAAAAAAAAAAAAAAAAGGAAAAATCCTTCAAAATGCAAACAAGCACACAAGCAGAGCTTTGGAGGAAAGATTATGCCAACTTTTTGTACAGAGGATGTTTGTGAAAGAGACCACATGCATTCTCAGTCTGGCAGGGTGAGAGATGATGCAACGATGAGGGTGGCAATGCATCCCGTTTTTGTGTGAAACTATCCACTCTGAGATGCTGAAGTGACTGAGATTTCTTGGCTGATTTCTCAGCAGTCTCACCCATGGTGCTGTTGGGTTGCATTTGGCAGCAATTCCACCCTCAGAAATTGTCAGGCAAAACACAAGAGACCTCTTGTACTGAAATATTGTGGGATGGGGCCGTGATAGAAAACCTGTCCACCAGAAGGCTTATTGTTCTCGAATATTTAAAGTAATTTTCACTTCTGAAGGTGGCATTGTTGTATGTCTCTGGAAAAGGAAGACTGTTGCTAAGAGTTAAATTATGTAAATATGTTTGGGAAAATGGTTATTTAAAGAGACAGAATATAATTTAATGAAGGCCGTAAGGAAAATATGAACAAATCTGATACAATTTGCCATGACGGTATTTGCCTTCTTCAGGTTCTTCTTTCTGGATAGTGTTGGTCCCTGCTTCTCTAGCCTACTCATACAATAAAAGTAGTGAGGCCAGGATTTTTTCTACTGCCCTTTTTATATATTTGTTGAGTAAAATAAAGGATTGACTTCTTTAAAAGATAGATTTCCAGCAGGGACTTAGAGATGGAGATCCTGGAGTGTTATAAAAGAGACACTGCCTCCTTCCTGACCAGTCTGACAGTATCAAAGTTAGGAAATACTGTGTGTGTCTCCTGAGAGAAAGTGATCTCTGCTTTCCAGAGAGGTAAGATGCTCTCTATGCCTTATCTTTCTTATCTGTCTTTCCTATCTCCAGCTATATTCATGTGAATGTGATACAGGCCTGGGACTACTCTCATGAAATATACATTTTTGTGTCAACTTATTTCTCCTGAGTTGCATGATTTAACCTTGTTGGGGGTATATCTGTAAAATAAATTCCTGCATTTTAACAGATATAGAGAGAATGAGTCTAAATATTAGGCTTACTCTGTGTACAGGCACAAAAATAATATTGCCTGGCCTAAACTATATCTCTGCCCTTCAAAAGCCCATCTGAGACTAACTGTACCTGCCTAGCTAAATCAAAACAGAGTGAGAGCTTGTTGCAAGAGATGGGATTAGAGGCTATAACTGAAGTATCTCAGGTCTCCCTGATCAAGGCAAGCTATAGTGTAGCCATCAGAAAAGAAAGAAGGCAGATGAGAGCAGCTATGACTAAGAATCAAAATCACAGATATAATATTACAGGCAGGGAAGACCTTTTGCCATACGCTTTGTGAACAAATTCCATGTAGGTTGCGTTGTGCACTTGCAACAATGCTTGTATTTCTGTGTGAATAGAAACACCTTTTTACGCAGAGGCATTCCAAGGGAACAAAATTTAAATCAAAATAGACCATACTTTTCTGAAGGTTTAAAATCATTAAAAAAATAGTTTATTCTACCAATAATCCCCTTAGAATTGGTTATTACCACTATTAATGACTTTCCAGTTAGAATATTAATGGCCCATAACCAAAATCTGCTGGTAATGACTGATTTCAGAGGGTATTATTACTTAATTAATGATACTTCACCTACCTGCAGTCAGCTTTGTAGGTACCCATTTTACTGTGTATTTCAGGATGCTAAAACCAGTTATTACATGTGAAGGAAACATCACAAAAAGAGACAAGGAGATGCTTATTTTCTGGTTGTTTTGCATTTTGTGGCCTGTCATCTAACTTGCATCGGAATTTACTTGCCTCCTATTAAAATACAGCTTCTTATTAGGAATTTTATGTGCAGTGAAATTGCATGTTGAAACTGTATAATGAAAAGCAATGCCTACTTTTGGGAGAGGCTGGCTGATGGAAATTTAAAATATATATTTTCAATCATTGTTTTATAGACCACCTCTTTTTCCACCTCTTTGATCTGAATGACAATTTCTTTTACAATATCCCATTTTCATGCTTTGGTTTGTCATGTCCTATTTAGAAGCCTTGTTTGATGTCTTGATACCATGATCACATTTGTTTGCAATTTACAATTCATGTTAATTTAAAAGGGTAAGTTTTAGGAATACAACTAGTGACATGAAGTAAGCTGAAATAGGGTCAATGGATGTCACATCCTGGGTCACAGGATGATTACAAGCTGTGAAGGGAGTGATAACATTTTGGTATACTTATTAAAAAGTCACAAACTTTGATTTCCAGTGGGTTGCTGGGGTGTCCACTCTTCCCTGTGCCTGTAGATGTTACGCTCAGGAATAAGGCATAATGCAAATCCTTTGTAACAAGCCTATCAGCAGTCTCATTCCTGTTTGCTGTTGTACTGTGTCATACCCTGAACAACAAAACTGAGAAACCACTTTCATGCAGAGACTCTCAGGGTGTACCAAACTAACCATTTTGGCATTTTGTGGCTTTGACATCTTCAATCCTCCTATGACTAAGGATTCTCAGGAGCCAGTCTCACATACCCTTACAAGAGTAATCTTATTCACTCAAATGCTTCCACTTCACAGTAGCGGAGCAGGTCTGGGGACTATAAAGATTATTATTCCTTTGACCATAAATCTGACTGTGAGCTCAAGCTTTTAGGTAATAATTTCTTTGAAAAAGATTTATTTATTTATTCATTTATTTTAATTGTAGCATCTCATGGAATTTTTGAAAAAATATTCTAGTGTATTTCTGGTATTCATTCTTCTTCAGTAGAATACTTCAGAAAATGCAACCCTTAAGTTTATACAACTTCACATAGAATAGCACTTTAACTTTCCACTTAGTAAAAATTTCCTTTAAAGTCAATTTTGATCTGTTCTTGTGAACATCTCTCTAGCCCGTCTTATTTCTAGACCCCTCAGCTGAGAGACTAAGAGCTTCACAAAGAACACAGGGAGGAGTTCAGTGCACACACAGATGGTAAAAGCTCAGATGAAATTAAAATTAAAAAAATATTTAAATTAAAGATAATCTTTCATTGTCTAAGAAAATAGGGTAGCCATACAACAGTGTGGTTGTTCCTTGCACTCCTGTGGGCATTATTGCTTTCATTTAAACAAATTTTGGGCTACCAAAAGATGATAATTTTAATTTGAGATGAAGGTCTACCATCTGTGTACATAGTGGACTCCTCTCCCTTATGTATTATCTACGCAAATAACACCCATTTTATTGTATGGGGAATGTGATGAAGATAATAAAAGTGAATAGAGCCAGGTGCTGATCAAACAGATGTTATTTTAGTCTGACTCTACCTGGCTCATCAGTGTGCTTCGACACAGGCATACATCACTCCCAATATTCTAAGCCTGAGCTAACCATACTGGTTTACATTGTGATTTACTGGGTGAACACAAAGGAATAAATAGAGGTTACTACACTCCTATGTTTTTTGTTGCAGATTTCTGGAGGTGAAAAGCTATACACAGCTTCAATGGGTCACTCACCTCTGTCAGTCAGTCTTCCAAAAATCTCAGATGTTAATTGTCTCTACTGACGTTTTGAAACCAGTGAGGTGAGGAGAACAGCATACAGATGTTGAGGAACATTTACACAACCTGCTCTATAAAATCCAGCAATACTGCATAATCTTTATCTGAACTTCTTCAGATATAGAGTTAAATATCTCAATATAGCCCATGTGGAATGTAGGCTAAAGCTGATTTTAATGCTAAACTAAACACACTTTGAATCCATTTCAGTGAGATGGTTTAATTAACTAGGCCACTTCTCCTAGCCCCCTGTACTCAATGCAAATTAATGGCACTCAGAATACACATTCTCTCAGTGTCTTGCTGCTGTTTGCTGCCTATGAATCCTATCTCCCATCCCACACCTTGCACTTACACGAATGATTAACTACCTCCAGAACTCATTTCCTCCTAAGTGGTTTCACAGTATTTTTCTTCTGTGGGTGAGCCAGCACAAAACCATTCTCAAAGGTGTCAGTACTATTGTGCCAGTCATTGTTTCTGATAGCTTATGCTAAAATATAGAATACAAAAGAAATTTTTTATTACATACTTCATATTCTATCACTTACCCAAGGGCAAAGATGAGGGTCTTTTTCATATTAAAAATGGTCTGTTATCTTTGTGTGGAGGTGGGGGTAGGAGTTTTAGGCAGACTCAGAAATGAATGCTTGTTTAATATAGCAGCCAGGTAAAGAAAGTCCGAGAAATGATGCAATATTTTGCAGGGTCAGGGAGCAGCCCCTCTTCTAAATGTGAATGCTGTTGAGGCCATGATATAGACCAGTCACTAAAACACTCTAGTGCCTTGTGTCACAAAGAGAAAGTGCAATATAAGAGCTAGATTTTCTGCTTCATGAGATTCCCACATGTAAACCATTTTTTTTTTTTTTTTTTTTTTTTGCCAGAAGGGAATATGAAACAGGACTTTGAAAATCCTTTCAAGTCAAATTCTGACAAAATCCAACCTTCAGAGTTCTTACCTGAAGAGCACTGCCAAAATGTCAAGTTGAGATGAAACCTTGACAGGTCACTTTGGTGTGGGCTGTAGAAAGAGACCTTTGAAAAGCTGTCTTTGTTTCCACACACGCATCAGATACAAAATCCTATTCTTGCTCTTAAGCTCTTAGCCACTGATATTAGCTCTTCGGTTGTAATCCTGGAGGCCCCTAGCAGACAGTGCAGCTCTGTCAACTGGGCACTCTATTAAATCTTTGTAACAGAGAGTTACTACCCCAAAGGACCTCACATTAAAAGGGCAACAGGACACTGGAGGTGATGTGGAAAATGCCACTGTACTTAACGGGACTAAAGCAAAAGCCATCTAAGTCCTTTCTTCCAGCACTGGCAACAAGCAGAGGCTCTGATTCAGAGACATGAGTTCTCAGTGGGTCCGAAAGAGGCAAGGTCTAATGCAGTTGGTCTGCACATACACAGCAAGCTGAAGGCACTGAGGTTTCCTGAAACTGCAATGGAGATTGTTGTGGAGGGGTACCATTTTCTGGTAGAAACTAAGCCTGATTGGAATTCACCTCAGAAAACTGTGATTCACTATTGCTTGCATGTCATAACATCTGGGTTTCTCAAATGTTTATGCTATATTAAAAAGTTATGATACAACTGAATAATTTCTCAGAAACATTTGATTGAAAATACACACTTTTTTTTTCTTTTTCTTCCCTCTGCTTTGCAACATATTCCTGATGTGATCCTTGTGGAATTATTTGGCACTGGATCTGATGTTTTTTCTTTAATTTTGGAAATTTGCTTTTCACATATGTCACAAATAGTCACTCCTTAAATCTCTGAAGAGTTTATATGCAGTGTTATGTAAACTGTCTGTTACAAAGAAACACGGTGTTTCACATGTGCAAATGAATCAATATCGTGTTTCCAAAAACAAGATCCTACAGGATTCAGCTGGTTCCAGACCCAGGCCATGGCTACCCACACTCTTCCTCACTGCTCTGCCCACCTGTCTGTATGGTGGATCACTGAGATGGTTTCATTACTTTAAGGATGGAACAAGGAGGACATGGTTTTGACCATGTAAAGTCCTTCGCACTCTTCACAGAATCACAGAATTTCTAGGTTGGAAGAGACCTCAAGATCATCGAGTCCATCCTCTGACCTAACGCTAACAAGTCCTCCACTAAACCATATCACTAAGCTCTACATCTAAACATCTTTTAAAAACCTCCAGGGATGGTGACTCCACCACTTCCCTGGGCAGCCTGTTCCAATGCCTAACAACCCTTACAGTAAAGAAGTTCTTCCTAACATCCAACCTAAAACACCCCTGGCACAACTTTAGCCCATTCCCCCTCATCCTGTCACCAGGCACATGGGAGAACAGACCAACCCCCACCTCGCTACAGCCTCCTTTAAGGTACTTATAGAGAGCGATAAGGTCGCCCCTGAGCCTCCTCTTCTCCAGGCTGAACAAGCCCAGCTCCCTCAGCCGCTCCTCGTAGGACTTGTTCTCCAGGCCTCTCACCAGCTTGGTTGCCCTTCTCTGGACTCGCTCGAGCATCTCCATGTCCTTCTTGTAGTGAGGGGCCCGAAACTGAACACAGTACTCAAAAAAATACTCTTGCCCATCACCATGTAGGGAACACAGCTGGGCAGCCCTGTCTGACCCATTTGCCTTTTCTAGACTCCTCTGCTCACTAAGCAGCTCCCACAAAAAGCAGTAGTTGATATCAGAGTTGATAAAGGGGGAAAATATTGGGCTGTATCTGTTATACAGCTCTACCTATTGTACAACTGGTACACAGTCACAAACAACACCGCTAACTCCAGAACAGCCCAGGGATCATTTATGTCTGACATTTTCCAAGCACCTACTGCTGTGTGGTTCCTTTAAGCCAATACAAGCATACTTATTATTATTGCTTGTTATGGCAACAAATTCAATGATGTTGTATGTATTGCCAACACAGCTGATTGGCATGAAATAAAAACAGCCGGTGAAGACAAATAAAGCTAGTTGAACAAGGTAAAGTTTATTAATTTTTTAATGTTTTCTTTTTCCTGAATAGGAGGGTGGGTTAACTATCTGTTGGAAAGACAGTGTAAATCAGCTCACATCACACCTTGTAGAAGAAGAGAAAAGATGTGTCTCTAGAAGGAAAAGCAATCAACAGAAGGGGTGGAGAAAAAATATAAATCAGGATGTTTTATGTTTTATTCCACCCTGTTGTTGATTGCTTTTCCTTCTGTAACCTCCCTCCCTCCTTCTCCCCCTTCCTCTGTCCTTCACTAGCAACTCAGCTTACATCTGCACATACCTTCTCACATCATTTGAACGCCATACAAAAGTAAAAGCATAGTTTATAGGATGGGTTGAGTGTAGTGTTACCTCTCTTTTCATTCCTGTCTTGACAGGGTAATGTCACAGAAAGTTTTGAAACAATAACAACTCACATTGAATTTGCACTTTGCTGCTGAGCTGTGTACTAGGGCTTGCTGGACTTTGTTTCTAAAATGTCCAAATCCCAGTAACTCTGCACCATGTGAGTGTAAGGCCACACTGATGATGTCTTCTGAAGAATATTAGCAGTCCTTGACATGTACATCATCCCAACCCAAGCCATTACCAGGAAGAGACCACCTTGCTGATGTAACTGCTAATACATGTATGACTTGTCTTGGAACTGAGACAAAAAGTAGGGCCAGGACAGATTCTGCTTTTCTCAACTGCATGTTTCTTTTTTTTGCCCATTAGTTTTAACTGCCAAATTGCTGTTCTTCATTTTTTTATCATGTATTGAAACACCTGTTTTGAAGAGACTTGCCACTGAGATTGTACAACTTTATTTTCTACAATCTCTATTTGAAAGGATAATTTTAGTGGGATCCCAAGTGTTAGGCTCTGTCTCTGAGTGATTTTATGACAATGTATGACAGCTGCAGTCTTACTAATTCCATTTAAATTTTGTGGAGAAATTGCAAAATTCATACATGTTCCTTGTGATGAAACCGAAATAAGAAACTTCAGCTCTGTCTTTATAATCCTCTTAGGAAAAGTATGATAGTGCTCATCTGGATATATTTGTGCCATTATCAGGCACAAATACATGTTGGTGTTTCTGAGAGGAAGAATCAAGAGCTGCATTACAATGCTAAGTTAAAGCACATAATGATGTATGTACTTGTGCTAACACATCTGTTAGATACACGATATATATTTCAGAATTGAAAGGGTTGAATATAGTCAATGAAACCCAATCTGTGGGTAATGACAAAGATGATCTCAGCTAGTCTTCTTTTCCTGCAAATCTTGCTTAGGTAGCATGCTTAAAGAGTGCAATCAACAGATTTTCAATAAAAACCTTTAAATTTGTGGGCCTCAACCTGACAGATACTATCCATAGGACAATAAGGTCTAAATGGGAAATCTAAGTTAAGATTGTTTCATTCCTTAATTCAGAGAGCAACTTTACTTTTCAGTCCTGTTTATTGAGAACATATTTCACAATGCTGCTTAGGTGATATCACAGTTTTATGTGGAAACATGAACATAGCTGCTGTAATATGGCCTGATTTACAGAACATCCATGAGGACAAGCAAAAGCAACATCACATTTCATGGACTTTTTTTCCTGTGGGGAAACAAATACTTTAAAGAAAATGATATATAGTGGTCACACATGAGACTGCAGAGTTTGGTCCTTTGTTATAAATCCTACAGTGGTTCCCTTACTCCAAGGTGAACAGGTCTAGGTGGTTGATGATATTGCTCCAGAATGATTCATCCATGCTTTTAAAATAGACTTAGGAGCTATTTTTAAAATAGACTTAGGAGCTCCATCACTGGTTGCTGACAGTGGCAGTTGTTTGTGCTTCCTTTCAAGCTCAGCTTTTGGGATTGTCATCTTAATCATATGGGATAAATTTCAAAATTTGTATAAATCAAAAATGTACAATTTATACAACTTATTTGTCTTCCCATCAAGTTCTTAAAACACTTCCAAGCAAGGCTGAATTTAATTAGAAAGGATGCAAATATTCCTATTCTCCTATTACAGATGGACAAATTAAGGCATGAATGAGTTTCCTGATCTGTGTAATGGTGACTTATGAGGTTTTGGCAAAAACAGGGAAAGAATCCAGATGAACAGGAAAGAAACAGTTTTCCTGTTACAGACATATGAAATATTAATTTCTTCATGATCTCTTATAGAAAAGATCTAGGTGATTAAGAGGAAAGATGGGAAAATGTAATACAAATGTCTTTATATATATATATATGCATAGCTATATATATGTGTAGATATATATATATATAAATATATATATATAACATCCAAAATGCCTGTATCATTCCATGTTTGTGCTACTTTTTAAAATTTACACTCAAAAAATCCCTGAAACATTATTACAATGTACTGGTAGGTAATCTTGTCCATGAGGTACTTTGTTAAAAATAAACAACTTAATGATGCATCATTTTTTCCCCTTTCCTTTTTTTTTTTTTTTTTTTTTTTTTAAGTATTTAACCATTTCTATCACAAGAACTATGTCGCTTAGTACAGAAAAAGAGACAGTAGAGAGGAAAGGAATACTTATTTTTTTTTCTCTTTATATGCTTTCAGAGATGAGACATAAATTACAGGGAAGTTAACAAACACCAAAACCCTTTGGCATTTGACACAAGAGCCTTTTCTCTTTAATTTGGCATCCTAATAATACTTGGAGTCCCTTCGTTTGAGCAAGTCACTGGCAGATGCTTTATTGTGTCGGTTGTTTCTCCTCTGGGGCTGTACATTAGGTTAAAATATCACAAATAGCTGCTATTAAAGTGTGAGTCACAGTAGCTATAATTTTTCATGACAGCCAAAGAAAATGTGACATGTTTAGGAAACTCTGTCATTGATGCTAACACTCAGATCTTCAGGCAAATGTTTAATGACATACTCAGCATGCTGTGCAAACTCCGTTGTCTACCAAACAAAAGGTTACTACTAGAGAACTATAAATACTCGGAAATGTCACTAAACAATAGGAGCTCTTTTCTTCCTGATCACTGAAGGCAAGATAGGAATCAGGCTGATATGAACTGCATAAAAAGGAGGCTTTTTACATATGCAGTTATTTTTGTTTGACTCCTGCAAATATTCTGTTTTAGAATATCCGCTGTCTCTGCTTAGTGCAGAGCCATGGCTTTCCTCTTTTGTTTTGATTTAAGCTGTTGTCGGGCAGTAAGCATTCATGCTTACTACTGTTCAACTGCTTTTATTCTACTGCATGGGGAAGCAGGAGATAACTAACACACACACCCTCTGAGACTGCACAGCACAAAACAAGAAATCCTTTCTGCAGGCAGGCCCTGTGCTACCTGCAAAATTGGAGTAAGCTTTCCTGAGCTCATGCTCACTGTCATTTACCTTCGGACACCATGTAATGACTCAACCTTTGTGATTACTGTTACAAACAGGGCTATTTTAGCAACATCCTGATGACACATAAGGTATAGAGAACACCTGGGACTTAACGGATTTTAACACAAGTAATGTAAAGTGGTGCAATGTGATCTGGAAGTCATAAGGACATGTGTAATATTGCAAAGTAAGTTTATAGTCATTGAAAGTCACTTCAAATTATCAGCTGTACGAAAGGGAATAAAAGGAGATTGTTCTGTTTCATCCACAAAGATCAGCAAAGCTGCAAACAGCAGACTTGGAAGTACAGCATAAACATGGCAAGGGAGCTCCTCTGAAGTGTTGTAAAATGCCATGGAAACTGCCCACTTGGCTTCCCTCTGCTTCATGCAGGGGGCAATTGATTTTGCCTTTTACTGCGTGAGAGTGAGCATCCAGTGGCGAAGCAAAGATAGGTTTTTGAACTGCTCAAATGTATGATGGGTCTTAATCACGGTGTTATGACAGGTTAAGAGTTTAAGCCTGCACAGCTTGGAGATGATGAAGCTGCCTGGGGATGGGAACTCACTGCAGCATATTAGCACCTAAATCAGGGTTATGAAATCCTGGGCAAGGAGCGAACTGAACAAAAAGCAAGAACAGAATGTACAGAGATCCCTGTGGATTAAAGTGGGGGAAACAATTTTAAAGATTTCCGTTCTTGGAGGGCAAGGATTGCTGATTGATTCCTGCATCTCCAGAGAAAGTGACAGAGGTTTTGATGTTTTAATTTAAACGGGAACAATATCACTGGTGACAAATTCACTTTTTTAGGCTGTCTCTGCAGTTCCTGTGATGAGGAGCCGGGGAGCTGTACGATTCACTGCAATAGTCTTACAAACCCCAGCTCAGGGAAAAGACAGGGCCTTTGCAGCAGTAAACATCAGGGCTGCCATGAAGCACATCGTATTTCCACCAGGCCAAATGGGTTGCTACAGCCAATGTTGTTTAGATAGGTGCTTGGATATCCCACAGTCTGCCTTTATGTGTATCTGAAGTGCACGGCTGGGTTACCAAGCCATCCAAAAAAGCAACGTGAGCTGAGCCTTGAGTGTGAGTCTGGGCTCTCAGTCAAAGCACAGAGTGGGGTGTTCCTCATGTTATGAGTTTCTCTGCACCCCATGGGAGCCCTCCCTCAGCTTTTTTTGCCCTCAGTGTCAGTATTGTTTTAATCCAATGGGTAACATACAGCAAAGGGCAAATTTATAGTAGATGACAACTGTGATTTTTTTTGGCACAGTTTTCAAAGCAGGCTCAGTGAATGACTCTTGGAGGCTGTGGATATCTATCTCCAGATGACTGTTTTGTGAAACTAAGCCCTTGTGAACTTTGTGTAGATTGCACAGAGATATGCAAAACCCAGAGAAAGATGGGATTTAGGATTCACCTGTCTCCTCAGAATTTCCTAAACACACATTTATATAATGTCTTTCTGATCCCTGTGACATTGCTTAACTCTCTAAATACATCTTCACAACAGCCAGGGAAAGCATGTCAGGCAGCCTCATCACAGGAAGATGAGGCTGAAGAGAAAGAAAAGAAACTGAGCAATCTCAGACTGAGTGCAGCTGCTTCAAGATCCTAATGAATGACTTTCTGCAGTGCTAGTAGAAGACTGAGAAGAAACAGCAGGGAAGGAAAAAGAAGACATTTCTTCTATTCTGTACTGGAAGCATGAGAACTAGAAGGATGGATGGAGACACAGATAAACTTCAAAGAAAAGCAGAATGCAAGGTTAGTCATTTTTTCATATTCATATGGCACGAGAGGCATAAATAAGAAAAAGCTCAACTATGGGATTTTGCATCTTGGTAAAAGGAGAAGCTTGAGCTCTTAGACCTGTGTCTGGGTGACCAGCTTTAAGAAGGTAAAGGGGATTGGGATTGGAGATGCCTCTTTCTCAGTACTTCTGTGTTATCTGCATGTAGAAGACCTGTGAGGATGCAGCCATGAATGATGTGTTCCAAACTGAACCAGAGAGGCTGAACTCCCCCTATTACAGACTGAAAAATTCAGAAATCTAAAAGAAAAAAGAAAAAAAAAAAAAAAAAAGAATAGGAGAAGTTGTGCAGAGCAGGAAGTATGCCTTAAAGAAGGCTGTAGTAGTTATCCGGAGCAACCATCAGCACACCAGTTTTAATGATTTTTTAAGAATGCAGGACCTCCCAAAGCCCCACCTAAATATATCTAGTGATCCGTGATGCCAGTGTGCTTGTACATAGGTGTGCTTCTGATATTACCAATGCCTTTGGAAGTGGCCAGAGAGAAGCACTGGGACTCCAGGAGGTCCCAGAGGCCTAACATTGTTCTGCAAACAAAGTAGAACAGAGGAAGATTGGCAGACATTAGAGAATTACTGTCTGAGCTAACATCAATGGAAGCTTTGATGCAAGCCTCTTTCAGGGAATTACAATAAAAGGTAGAGTGACTGAGGTTGAGGCAGGCTTAAACAAGCATTCAGATACAGTAACAGATACAGATAAGAGACTTCAGGAGCTTGAAAGCAAGGACCTGAAAAATAGATAATTTGGAGAGTCGAGAGAGAAGAAATAACACTGGATTGAAAGAAATCCCAGACCAGGCTGACATAAAGAATGAGGAACTCTTAAAATAAATAAATTAAAAAAAAAAGAAAAAAAAGTTAAGCTTCCGCAAAAGGAACACTTGAAAGAGGGAGAGAGAATTTCCTGGGTATACGTAGGTGGGGAATGTCATACACATTGAAGACAGCTGTGTGTTCTATGTGTTTTCATGCTAGTGCCATGTTTTTGCCACTATACCACATGCTACACTGTACTAGGTAAAAGACAATGAACACTTAACAGGAATCATCAAATTGAAAAAGGATATAACCTATTCAGTTCCTATGAGAAATGAGCAATGAATTCAGCAGAATATGAGGGGAAGCACTAATCAGAGAGAAAAGATATCCAGAAATGAAGGGAGAAGCTAAAATAAACCTTGCTTGCTACTCAGCATTTGGGGACAGAGGTGCCCCAAAACGACAAGCCCAAGCAGCCAACACTCTGAACTAGAAGATGTTTGGAGAGAGTTAGCTGTATCTGCTGAAAGTAAGGGAGCTGTGTGTTTCATGCTGTCATACTGGGACATGAGTTCCCTGCCTCTGTGCTACTGTGGAGCTCTTCATGACAGGCAGCTCTTCATGACAGACAGCCACACAGTTTTTTTTCAATAACACCAATCTTGGCTCATTTACCCCTGTAAAAATGCGATAGCTTAGAAAAGAAAGAGGAGGTGACCGCATCCAAACACATCTGCCAGCACTGAGATCACTTGCTCACAAAATCAAGAGACCTGAGGGGTTTCAAAGCCACTTTTCTGACCTCAGGAAGCCTGTGTCCAGCACATTTTTTGATGGATTTTTTTTTCTTCAAATTTTCTACTCCAAAATCATGCTTTAAAACAAGGAAACAGTTCCAGGAGCAGTGATTAAAATGTTGGCCCCTTCCCTCAAGAAGAATTACCCAAACAGTTATGAAAGGAAGGTGCATTCCCAGCTCTAAAATATATTTATATATAAAACAATATATAGTATATATTTTATATATATATATATATATATTGTTTTGTTTTGTTTTCTGCCCCTGGGGATTAGCACAACCTTCAAAGGCAAAGAAGTCAGGACTAAGACCTCCTCCCTAGAAAACTAGCTACCCTTACAGCACCAGCATAGAAGAGATAAATCTGAATCCCTTCAGGCAGGAGAAGGACTTGAGCAGGTTTCCCTTCTCCTGCAAGAACCTGCCAGCCTGCATGTCAATACATACAGAGAGTTGCTATTGCCATTGCTAATGTAAAAGAAAGTTTTGAACATCTTATTTTGTGAATTGTGCAATTCTGTCAATGCATTAGGTGTGGTCTGAGGACATCTATGAAGTCATACCTCTGAGGGACCGTGCAGATGGCCACCAAGATTATATGCCAGTTTCTCATTCCTGTAAAGAAGGAAAAAGGTGAACCCAAGTGTAAATAAGAAAAAAATAATAAAAAAGGTTTAGTTGATCTAAGGAACACTTACACGGAGACTCTTAGGATTGCAGTTTTGCATAGTTTTGAATAATTTCTTCCTAAATCTCCTTTAGGTGCTTAAAATCCTTCCTTGACCCTAATTGGCCCATTACCACCATTTGTCTTCAGCAAAACAAAAAGAATTGCCATTCCCAACACTTAGAGGGATATTGTGATGGGTGTTAAACAGGCATACCATGTTTCATTTGCAAGGGGTTATTCCCTTTTAGGCAAAACTGATAGGATGGATAAAGAAGTTTTAAAAGATCAAGCTATAGGCAAGGTTAAGAGCTGACATCACAATAATTCAAATTCTGGGTGAAAAACAGCTAGGAAAGCTTAACAGAAATAAATGTGAACAAATATGTGAGGAAATGGTAGAAGACAAAAAAAGAAGAAAAAAAAAGCCTTACGGAAGCATTAAATAAAGTAAGGGTTTGGCTCACAACCCTGTTAAGTTGGTTTCCTGGAATCCCAGCAAATTTCTAAATCAATAGAAGCCCATCTTTAATTGACTTGAAACTTAACAAAGACAAATTTGATTTTCCCTTTCAGAGGCCTGTCTGCTTGTTCAATATTGATGTTGAGATATTTGCCAATGTGTTGGCTAATAGGCTGGACTCTGCTGTGTGATTAGTCAGTGGAGACCAGAGAAACTTTTTTCAAGGGCATTAGTTAACAGATAATGAAGGTAGAGGTGTAAGGGTATAAAAGGTGTGCCACTGTCCTGTGATGCAAAGCAAGTCTTAAAAGGAGCTGAATTAAGTAATTTAAAGAGGAGTACCGGATTGTGTGGATAATGGGAAAACATCATGTTTTAGATCAATAGCTACAGTTCCATTACAAAACCCCTTAGGTTGGAGTCAAGGTTAACCACAGCTCTTTATATTTTCAGCATATACTTCCTTTTTATAGTGGTCCTGTAACCCTTGCAGAAATTATCAGAAAAATCACATCTTGCACGTATAAATTGTAGGCAGCTTGGAGAATAATGTCATGCAGAATATAAATGACATTTTAATGATGATTGCTGATCCTTTTCTTATGCAGGCCATTGTAATGAAAGAAATTAGGAAAGAATTTGTGAAGTTTATAGGAGATCCAGGGCTGAGTCAATTATATCAAACTTCTAGCATTAGTATTTCAAACAAGTCAGGCTACTCACAAATCATTACAAGACAAATGTGAACTCAGTGAGAAAAATCTTAATCAAATCCTGAGGGGTCTCTAGTATCTCCCTCTTGGGAAAGGCATGATGCAAATTACAATTGTATAGAAAAAAAAAAAAAAAAGGAGGGGGTGAGATTTAATACAAAGGAACAAGCTAATAATACTCTGAATCACTAAAATGGCAAAAGTGAATCTTCTCACCATGATTATTACTTCAGACACTTTCACCATCTCTCCTTATTCACTTGGAGAGGAGCTGTAGTCCTCCATTTTATATATCATTTAAACAGAAGAGTAAGTCATACTTAGCCCGAATAATTAATGTAGGGCAGAACTGAGGAGAAGAACAAAAGACATTTAGAGTCTTAATCCTCACTGACTGCGAATGGTGCCGAATCATAATGCATCCCTTTGGAAAAGCCCCCAGTACACAGCCCAGGTGATTTATACATCTGCTACCCTATCAGCTAATAGTCCAATAGCACAAGAGCACTAAAGGAAATTTTGAAACAAAACAATCCTTTTTCCCTTAGATGTACTTAATGCCAGTAGAGTTTAATTAAGCTATGGATGTAGCTAGGCTCTAAACAACTCCCCAGTGGGTCCTGTAGGGTTGGCCAGACACAGAATAGAAATGGTCAGAGTATTTTACATATAATCAAGAAAAAAAAAAAAAAAAAGGCAAATATTTAACATTCTTTGCAGAAACAAAAAATCTTCAGTGCTTTTATTTTGGAAACAGAGGAATGTTTTTCAAGCAGGGACATTGCAGTATCTCCAAAATGCAACATGCTCTTTTGCAATCTGCCAGGCAGATGGACACAGAGCCAAGTGGTCCACGCAGCCAGCTTGCTGCCAGGATGGGGGCCAGCAAGGAGCCAGCCGTCTGTGAAATGGGGGCGACAGCCAGCCAGGAGTAGCTGTTTCCCAAGGCTTCTTATTGCCCACCAGACTTTTGCTGGGGAATACAGCGTCCCTGGGAGTCCACCAGCCTACCTGGCCAACTCTAGAGACCTGGAGGGTCTGAGGACAGCTTTCAGAGCAGCCTGCCAATACACTTGTTGAGGCAGTGGGTGGAAATGTCCTTTGGACTCCTATCCTAGTTTGTCTTTTTAGATGACAGCTGAAAAGCTGGGGAAGTGAAAATGGGTGAAATTTGGGTGGTGCTCCCAACTCAGAGGAAAAAAAGAAACTTGAAATTGTCTAACCTGCTTTAAATTGGAAAGTATTTAGGGAGCCGTACCATCTTCATGTCTGGAAGCTGTGAAATGCTCTTCCCACAAATGGATGATATGTCTGATGCATCATTTGGGGGATGCCTGACAGTTTTAGAAATGGGTCTCTAAAACTCCCACTTTCAAGCTAGAACCTTGTCATTGCTCTGGATCTTCATAGTGGAACAAATAAGGCAATAAAGTCCTAGCTAAAAACTCTGCTCATCTGTCCTTAGGTAGAGCAAGGACTGCATATCCCAGGATTGCATGTCCCAGTCCCATGCGGAGCCCCTGGAGTAAAAGACAAACCAGAGCAGTGGTTGGGAACAGCCTGCCTGCAGGCACCACTCACAGAGGTGACAAAACTGCGGCTCTCATATCAAAAACTCTTACCAATTTCACCAGAGTAACCTGCATTTCACCAAATAAATTGACAGTTTAATATCTGTACCCCTGGTAGTCTGTGCTGCAGAATCAAACTCCAGTGGCTGAAAATGTTTTCATTCGAGAAACAAAGGAATGCATCCCCCGTCCCAATTTAAAGTGAATTCCTCTCTATAGGTTCATGCATTACTATCAAGAACTCCATACAGGCTCTGTAGAGGCACAGGTGGTGGCAAGGTCTGCACTGGACACTGGAGGCAAGGTCTAAGAGGCAGACACACAAGGGGTGCCCTGAAGGCTTTTCAAGTTTCAGACCTCAGAAATCCCTGGCTATGTGCCAACTGCTGGAAGTTTTCGCTCATAAGCTGCCAGGAGGTGCCCACCAGCTAGGGGCTCATCTCATGGCTTTGCCCACGTAGATTCATGAAATAACCATGTGTGAAGGACAGCATCTCTCACATAGTGGGGTCTCCAAAACAAGCAGAGAACGCAAGAGCATTGCCTTAGATTACACACCTTTCCATCCTAAAATTTAGGCAGTGCAACAATTTAATGTTTGCATGTAGATCTAGCCATAAGGCTGCTGATTTCTGGCCAGAGATTTTCTGCCAAATACCCTTTAGAACAGCTACACACAGCTCAGCACCTTTTTCCCATGAATACTGAAATTACACTTCTCTCATGCGATTTAACACATTAACCAGTGAGTTTTTTTACAAGCTTGTCTGTTAAGCAGAAACATGCATGCTGAGTTCTGAATGTTGAGCATCAAATCATTTTCCATATCTTCCTTAGTGCTCCATATCCCAAATTATCTTGTGGCTAGTGAAGTTGTGGTCAGTTGCCCATGATAAGTTTTTGCCCTTCAGTTCTTCATGTGAGTTAACGGAAGCAGAGGAGAAATGCAGGTGTAGGGTAAAACAAGTTTAATTTAGTGTGAAAAATAACACACAGGATTTATTTCATGGATTATTCATTTTATATTTAATGCAACAATAATTTAAAGTTTTAAAATTTACCTGAAGCTGCAGCGTTTCCAGTTTGCTGTGTTAGAAGTCAGAGAATCCAGGGCCACTTACTGCATAATTTAGGTCCCGTTTGTCACAAATTGCACAGGGTCTTACCCATTGGAGTTATGGGGAAACAGATAATTAGCAAGATCTATTGCAACTTCAAGGTGGTTACTGGATGGGAGCTGCCTTCTAGCAGACGCTAAAGACAGGGGCAGTGAAAACCTAATTAGCATTCAAAAATACTTTAAACAAGGGATGTCACAAACAGTCTGGGCAAGAAGGGGAGATAGTTACACTTCCACCTAACTATATAGCTACATAAAATAACCATATAAATGATAATGGGCTATATTCTGCACAAAAGAAGACAGCCATTGAATAAAGAAGACACTTAATTGTACATGCATCTTTCAGTATTAGCGAATATCTCCTGAACTAGTCTGCATCCCACAGGTCTGGTTTGGGGACTGAAATTCTGATGAATGGATCAGTTTTATTCACTGCTGGTGATTTCCAGAAGCCAGCAGACAATTCCATTTTATCCATATGTGGATATAGGAGAAGGCTCTTGGTTAAGGCAGTAATTAATGCAACATGGTAATTAGTACCATAGCCAAGGATTACAAAGCTGAATGTTACTGGTACAGATGAGAGGACTTTTTAGGTTACAATGTGAAGAAAGAGCAGAAGAAAAATCCTGCAAGAATCAGCAGTAGAGCCCTGGATATTTCCTGTCTTTGCTCATGGCTACTATAAAATATCATCTTTTATTTGGTTTGGTATAATATCGTTATGTGAGATAGATTTAGCTGGGGTAACAATTATAGACTATTGCTCAGTTTAAGACAATAAACTTCTGACATTTTGCCACAGGTAGAAAAGGAATGAAAGGTTTAACTCAAAGAGTTTGACCATATGATTGACCTAAAGCTACTGAGATTTACAGAAATATTTTCATTAATTCTGTAGTATCTGGATCAGCAACTAGTTCAAGGCATAGAAAAAGCATGCCTGCTCCCAGCTTGTGGTCATCAGGGCCCAGTATCCATGAACAGATGCTAAAACAACAAAGGCTGATTTTATTTATGTATTTTTTCCTGTTCCTACAGGGATGGGATCCTGATCCCTGTGCTTCCAATTGAAATTAAGATATTTCTAACAGCAAGCATAACTTAGAAAATGGAGGGCAGTATTAAATGTTAAAGCAGTTATCCAGTCCTATGGCCAGATGAATGACAGTGTGGAATAGTTTTTTTTAAGCAACCAGAGCTATACAGAAAAATGGTTGGGCTATGTTCCCATGACACTGCCAATACTGTCACATGCTGATTCAAATTTACATGGTATAATTTGTTGTTCACCATCATCCCAATTCTGATCTTGATGACAATAATGTAATTTTGGATTTCAAGATAATCTTTTTCCCCTCCTTCAGGCCAAAGACAAAGAAGAATATTTGGTTCCAAATCTCTAATAGCTTTTGCTCAAAGGTTTGGTATAAAACAAGTAAATATGCCAGACTGGCATTTATTTCCTGATTATATGCAGCAAATAAACCTTCACATTTTTAAAACTTTTTTTTTTTTTAATTATATTGACATTAGAAAGCCCTCTAAAGCATTCACGTGTGCTTACACAATGTGACCTCAAGCTAAAGGTGGACCAACCATAGATAATTGAGTCCACAGGTCTTGCAATAGATAAGACCTCTTAATTATTTAATGCTTTTATGCTAATTGCATTATTTACTAATTAGGAGAGCCTGATATTTACAGAGATCATCACTGTGTGTGCGCACAGGAACATGGGGAATAATGATGCTCCACTCTCCCTTCCCTGACACAGGTGGCTTCACACCCCATTGCCCTCCAGGGAGCAGGGCTGGGGGGAGGGAGAAGGAAGGGCGAGCAGAGGAAAGGGCACCACATTGCTGCCACAACAACATGACACTGGATGGAGGCGTTGCTCCTTCTGCCATCAGCACCATAGGCTTACCATCACTGCCTGAGATTGATGTAGTAGTCTGAATCTTACATCTGCAGGGGACAATTTATTTATTTATTTATTTATTGTATAAAGACTAGCTGGAGCAGTCAGGAGAGCATTAAACTAAGGTAGAATAATAAGGAAGGCTGGCAAGTAGTAGAGACTCTTAGTATGAGTGTGTGTGCTCTAAGGGTTTCCTTCAACTGGTAGTACAAGGTCATTAAAGTTTCTAAAAAAAAATAAAAAATGAAAACATTCTAACTCAGAAGCTGTTGAAAATTGAATTTATTTTCAGCTTTATTATGGTAGGTGAAGATGAATTAATCACTGAACTGGAAGATTATTGTTGCATAGAGACCAAAATTATGGCATGATTACTTTTATTGTGTTCAAAAAGTAAAGCAGATCCAATCTGGAACACACACAGTGTTTTTGAAGGAGTCAAATTTTCAATGGGAGTAACACTAACTGGAAGAAAAAACTTTGCTTGTAAAGATTAATTTAGGTATCTTCCGGAAGGTGTGTTATATCACAAGAAAGCTCTGATTCCGCAATCAAAAGACAAAGTAACTTTGTCTCTAGACCCTTCTGCTGTAGGGATAAAATGAAAGAAGCTTTCGCAAAAGGGGTAAATCCAACAAAATGTAGCACATGAGAAAAGAAAGAAATGGATAATAATTTTTATAATTTATGAAGTGTACGTAACTGATAAGAGATGCTAATGACATTATCAATTTGTCTCTGGGCTACCTAAGAAGGAGATTTTTAAAAGTATATTAGGAACAAATGAAATCTGAGAAATAAAATAAGCCCATTACAAGATATAGATGATAGTGCCATTTATAAGCAGAGGAAATGCAGGAATGTACAATAAATAAATGCCTGTTCTGTAATCAAAATGAAGCAAGAGGAACTGCTTCTTTCACATGAAGATGATGGAGTGCTCAGTAAGGAACTAAGAAAGATATTGCAAACAACAACAAAAAAAATCAAACAAACAAACAAAAAAACCTTTGTACAGTGTTTAAATCATTTAAAATCATCAGGCCTCGATAATATACCTAAAACTCCTGAAGAATTACTTGAATAGATTTCTGCCTAGTGCACAAGCAAAAACCTGGTAGGTTGGAAAGAAGCTGATCTTAAAAGATTTGTGGATTTATTGAAGCACAAAAAATCTTTAGGACAGTCAGTCCCAAACAGAATAATATGACATGGGATTCAGGTAATTGTGACAATAAATATGTCTTTGTAATAATCTCAATTACTTGTGTGGAAATTGCCAGTTTGGTTGATAACATCCATTCTGGTGAAACAGGTTTTTGTAAGGCATTTGCCTTGTTACTGCCAGGCTTTCTGCCTAAAGGTAGCACCACACAAAGTCAGTGTATGTAACAGTAAATGGATTAAGATTTGGCTAGTAGATATCTGTGAAAGTTGCTGTCAATAATCATCTCTGAAAGACTTCATTTTTCGGGGTGTTTTACAGGATCATTACAGAATCCTGTGGTAGTCAATGCTATAGAAGTAAACAAAATACTACCACTAAAAAATGTTCACTAACATAACAATTGTCAGAACAGCATGCAATTTGGTGGGAGGGTAGTTGTAGAGAGGATGTAAATGACCTGCCAAGCTGACATCTTCTGAAACAAATTGAGGTGTAATATGAAGTTAAAAACAAAATATGCAGGGCAGATTTAAAGAAAGTTAGAGGCACCTCAACACTGTGATTTAATTTTTGGATTTTGCATCTCTTTGGTTTTCTCACATGCCTATCTTGAAGTTGTATCTTCTAAGATGTCCAGGTACAGGCACAGGCTGAAGCAGTACTCAGAATATAGGTTGTAGAATAGTGTTTCAATAAGATTACTTTTAATAATAAAAAAACATATGTGCAATAATAACTTTTAAAGAAATTATCTTCCACTAACTCACTGTCTCTACTAGTACATGGGACTCATCAATTCAATTAAAGTTTGGAAACTGGCCAGCATGAAAAAACGTTTTGCATGCAGTTACATATATGAGATGTTTGCAAAACTTTAGCTGTCGTGACAAAGCTCTAATTAAAATGAAAATCAAGAAACTAGTAACTCCTTTCCTAAATGTCTTAACTGCAAAATGACATATTTTTTTTTGACTCAACAGGTCTCACTAACAAATGTTAGTAAAAAAACTGGTAGAATGACTCATGCCAATGAGACAGATGACAAAGTATCATTATCCAAATTTTGAAGAAGAGAAAAATAGAATCAAAGGAAGCCTAAGGATCCAATCCATAAAAGTTCCATTTTTCTCCAAGTTTGCAGCCATTGAAAAAGAATTGAAGATGCTCATTTCTTTGCTGAAATTAATTGCCACCACAAAACATTTTCGGTGCCAAAATATTAATGGGTTCAAAAAGCAATTGAAAACATTACTGAAAGAAAGACTATTAATTAACAACGGAGATGTGGTTCGGGCTCAGGAAATTTAAGAATATGAGGAAGCATCACCATCACTGTATTCTTCTCCTTGTCTTATATTTTCCTGCTTATCCAGGATATTGGGGAATATGAACAATTTTGCCAGACCCAGTATAATCATTCGTATGTTCTTGTTATGATGTGTACCTCCTCAGAGAATCTATGCAAAGTTTCAATGGATTTCAGTTCTGAAAAAAACAAAAAAACATGCAGCAAAGTCAGCTTCTAGGGAACTAAATGATCCAAGAACATTTTAACTATATCAGGATTACATACTCTAGGGATTTAGCTGAAGCAGAAGGATTTGCATGGCATGAAGATCCTGAGAAACCTCTCAACAGTAACATGTTTTTCTTTCACATGGTGTGTGGTCCAGCAGATGCTGCTCTGTGTTTCTATTTTTTCAACAGTTCAAATTTTTGGAAGGCACTAAGTTATCCTGAAAGATGGCTATGTTTGTAAAACAAACAAACAAACAAACAAACAAACAAAACAACCTGCATATCTTTTAAGGACAGTCTTGGAAGAAATAGCAATTCAGAAGGGTTAGGCAGTGCTCCCATTCTGTTCTTGAAAAGCCAGGAATTTGTAGCACACAGATGAGGATAACACTTCCACACTTGAAGAGTGATGCAACTATTCAGATTCAGTTATCATGATGCAGGATAATGTAATGGGAGCTTTTGAAACATACTTCTGATTTCATTTAGTTACCTATTCTGGAGACCATAGGTATGGCAATGTTGGTCAACACTGCTTGATGTATTGGCAGTTCTCTGACAGGTCTGGAAAGCCAGTATAATGTGGGCATTATTCACCTCCATTTGCTTTAGGTCATGCATTATTCTCCAGTTCATGGCTTCATAAAGCTGTGGAATAGCCTTTCTCTAGGAGAACTCATGAAAAAAAGAACATAGTAAAAAGGGTTAGTTGTAGCCATAAATATGATAAATGGTTTGCTAGAAACTACATTAAATAGCAGCAATATCAGTCCAGAGATGAGTTCTGCAACATTCTTACAGCAAGCCTGTGTGGATGGATGATTCACTATGTGCTTGCTTTTCATGGACATCATTTAATGGAACGTCCTGTGTCACTAGTCATTTGCACTACAACTATGGAAGACTTGTGTGTTGCTGTTTAAGATTTCATTGCACTTTCCTCATTCTCCAGACCTCTACTAAATGATGGGAAATGAAATCAGATATGGTACAATTTGGGCTTCCCACTCCTTTCCGTAGTTCTTTATCCAGAGTGTTTTGACTGCCCAATTTATTTTATTTATTTTAATTTTAATTATTTTAATTTTAATTTTATAATCTTTGTCCAATTATGAGTTTTTTTTTCTTTCTTTTTCTTTGTTCTTTTTTTTTTTTTTTTTTTTTTTCCCAGTGTAATTTTCCTGTAATCCTGTGATTCTACTGTAATCCTCCAGACAGCAAATATGGCTTCTCAGCTTAGTGCTGAGTCCTGCAGCAAGATCCTGAGTACTCAGATACAAACAACGCCCACATTTTCTGCAGTGGCTCTATTTTCAAAGCACTCCAGGGAGCCTAACTGAAAACCTGCCTAGCACATAGGCTCATGAAGCAACTGTTCCCTGTCTGCATAGAGTTCAGGACTCTCTACCATTCTGGCCCACCACTCTGTTTAAAACTGTAAGGAATTCTACTTACAAAACTTAATAACAAGTTGAGTTCACATCAGGAATGCCTCCTGCTGTATTTTTCCCAAGGATGTATCTTCTAAATACCAACTTCAACTACTGGTATACTGCAGATAAAGAAACTCACATATCCTGTTAAGGAACATTTGCTTAACAGTAAAAACTACAGAGGGGAAAAAATAAGAGAATAAGCCTCAGTGAAGAAAAGAAACTGAAGTATTACAGATTAGAGACTCCTGTGGGGGAAAAAAAGTTATAACAAGGAAAGAAATAGCACTTCCTCTGACAGTGATAGAGAAGATTTGAAAAGGGTAACAGAAAATCTACTCTCAGGATGACTTATTACCATAAGTAATAAATCTGTTCCATGAGATCATAGGCTATATGAGGATTTTTGCCTAAGAGTTGCTTGCAGCGATGCATCTCATTCAGCCCCTTAGCCTTGCTGATGCACCAAACTTGACCCTGTGTCTTGGAAATGTATTCACTATCAGTCAAGCTTGTTCACATTAATGTAGATCACTTTTGTTTATCATAGTGATATCCTTCATTTATATTTATTGCGTACTGCCTCTTTTAGTTGAGCTTTGACCTCAGATTGACCCAGATATGCACATACTGTACACTGAGGTACTGTTACTTTTGTGGCTAGCATTGACTGAAGAGCAGACCAGAAAAGACACTTGGGGCCAGGTTACATGGGGAAAAAAAAAAAAAGGAAAAAAAAAAACGGAAAGAAAACAACGAACAGACATATCAAATTGCAGTTAAATCCAGCCACATTATTTACAACATCTCACACAATATTTTTACGCCTCAGGGCATTTATAGCAATTATTCAATATAAAGAGTATATTATTTTAACCCCTCATTATAACAGATTTGACAGGTTGTATTCTGGCTCAGTAATCATCACTGAAGCTATCCTGGGGCCTGTCTCAATGTTTAGAGGTGATGTGAGAAAGCTTCAGCCGGTAATCCCAATTTGTAAAACCAGCAGGTTGGATTTGGCTCCAATTACTTACCTAACACACCTTCAGTGAGGTATAAATAAATAAAACAGACATGGCTTAGTTTTCATGGTGCAGAGCTAGGTGAGAGCATGCTGGACAGGTGTTGGCTGATCCCTCCTGCTCGGGATATGATTCAAGCCCCTACCTGAGAGCACTGTGCTGGGAGGATTTGTCAGAGTAAGAAATCATCCATGATCTCTTTTTGGTAAGGTTTCATAGCATTCAGTGTGTGGGAAGCCTGTTTTCTGTTTCTTCCAAACTATGAATATAACAGGACAATTGCTAGCAACCAAGGTACAGAGGCATAAGGAGTTACCAGCTGGTAAAATATGCTATGCTACATAATTGTATGGATGCTCTTTGTCTGTTACAAGTGAGAAGTGAAATGTATTAGCTGAAATTATGAAGGCGGTTTGTATTAGAAATAAATATTTTGTTTCACTTAATCTCATCCCAATGTTACTTACACAAAAGTAAGTAACATTACAGTGATTTAAGCTATAGCTTTTTTGTCCCATGTTTAGGTGACATACCCACACACAGCCAGCCACTGCAGCTCAAATGACCTACTAAGCTGTGCAAACTCATTTGTTTATGGTAATCTGCCCATACCTGATATATGGTTTACCTTGTGTCAAAAAAAAACAAACAAAACCAACACCAAACAAGCAAACAAACAAAACCAGAAACAAACAAACAAAAAACCAACCAAACAAACAAACAGAACAGGAAATGAGTAGGCTTTGAAACTAGGAGCATAGAAGCCTTTGGTAAATTTAAATGGTATTCCCATATCCTTACCCTGAATTGTGTATGGGTTAAGAAATACAAGCAATGTAGCGGAGGCTGGAGAACACAAACATGACATTGTTTATTCAAGCTCAATTCGCTTAGTGGACTATAATGCCCATCAACCATTTGCTACTATTGTTGTTGAGTTCTTTATCTTGGCCATAGTCGTAGGTTTACAGTTCTAGGATAGGAGAAGGCTATTAGTGGAACTAACATGGATTTTCTATTTGATTTTCCACTCCTTCATGCTTATAGCTTTTATATATTGGTTAGCAAAACACTTGAAGAAACTGGTGCTATGCTCTTTGGAAATATCTGAGTCTACTCAAGTTCAAGTTATTTCTACCTGTGCACAATGGCCAATGTGGTGTATGACTACATTTCCTGCAAGGGTTTTAGACTTCACGGACAGCCAAGATCTATAATAGAAGTAAAAGGAGAAGAAATTGAGACATTTAACTGTTAGAGTACATTTCTTAAGAGTAATCTTAGGGGTCAGGTTCTACATCACTCTGCATTGTATGCACTTAGTTACACCAGTCGAAATTGTAAAGGAGATGTCATTTGATTCCTGCTCATTACAGCAGCACTATACTTTACAATACCAGACACTGCTGTAAGGGGCTATTGAAGAATCATACCAGAGGATTTTTTTTTTTCCTTATAAAGGAGAAATGGTCTCCTGAAAGAAACAGTACAAGTGTCATTGCCTGGACTTTCTCTCTTTAAATCAGAACTGGGAAAGACTTGAAAATGTATAGTAGTCTGGTGACCTGGGAGTCTTCTCTGCAAGCTCTAATTTCTGTGATCAAGAAGAGGAGGGATGCATATGGTATTGAATTATGCTTGAGGCACAAGGATTCCTGGAACTGATCACTTCTCCCAGGAAAACGTTCATCTAAAAGGTTTTTCAATACTTCTTACTAACAAGTTTGACAAGTGAAATTCAGGATTTTCTCTGAAGTCTTGCTGATGTTGTTGATAATATTTATTATCACAAATGTCAAGTTACTGTCCCAATTGCTTTATTATTGCACTTCTCTTGTGTGACCTTCCACTAGATTACTAGTCTGTAGTTGTCTGTGATACTTCAGAGGGTTCAGCATGAACTTCCTGTGGTGAAAGGACAGTAAATGATTAGAAATTCTCTATCTCTGCAAACCATATGGTAGGCTGCACAAGGACCCTTAATACGACTCCATTCAGGAGTTGCTTTCCCCCTCATTTTCCTCTCTAATCTTTGACCTGAGCAGCTCAGACTGGATTCTTGGGATGCCTTTCTGATAGTTTTCAGGGAGTTTAGGTGCTTGCAACCTGAGGGACTCAAGTGTCAAAGGTTGTATGCTTACCTTTGGAGGCACTACGTATATTCAGATACTCCTTTCAGATCATGTGAGAAATAAGGCCTCTTTCATGGCCCACTCAATTCTGAACAATATTGCCAGTGTACAGGTTGACTACTTTTCAAGTTTTCTGATTATGTATTAAATCCTTTTAACAATTCTTTGAAATTTCTGAGCAGACAGCAGGGAAAGAAGAAGGAGAATGCCTCTTTGATAATCATGTCTTAAAACACTATTTAACATGGTGGTGAAAGATATGAGAATCTGCTTCCCCTCTGCTTTTCTCCGAGATGACCATATACATCTATGCAAAGAGAGTGTTGAACCCATTGTCTACCTTGATAGCTTTTAAAATTAGTTTTTTTTTGTGTGGGCTTCCATAATAGAACAAAGCAGGAGACTTGGAGAACAAGCGTATGTGTGATTTTGATAAACAGCATTAGTAATTGGGATTTTTTTTATAATTAGATTTGCTTTCCTCATTTCCCAGCAATAACACAGCCTACTCTCCTGCTGCTATCACTGGCTATAGCAGATGATTTCAACAGTCTTTCATGGGGTCTTCTCAGATCTGACAAATATCTTAGAATCAGGAAAAGCACAAAAGACATCTATTATTTTATGGTGCTTCCTTTAATTCTAACTGTTATCAAAGCTTCAGTAACTGTGTCTATATCTTTTTGGGAAGCTCACACAATCAGCCACATTCTTTCAACTCACCTACTTTCAGTATGGGAATATCATGTTCTGATGATATTGTTAACCATTAATGTGCATGGTGTTGAAATATTAACCCATTTTGTCTCTCCAGGGCATTATAATCAACAAATTGAGAAGGACTTAAAATGTACATGTGGAGACTGATACAATACGTAGCACACCAACCGGTGACATAAAATAAGCTCTGAAGAGACCCATCCTTTTAATATATAATAAGCAACTGGAATGAGAATTAGAGATGGAGTGTTTAGTGAGTGAGCTTTCACAGTGAGACAGGAAGATGTAAAAAAAGACAGCCGTTGCTGCACTGGCAATTGTTTTATTCTGGAAGACACATAAGTTATAATGGAAATACCATAATGAACTTACCACACAGATGATCTAAACTGGAAAAGAACTCCCACCAAAATGCATTATGTTAATCTCCCTTTTCACATCTGACTTATGCTACTGCAAAAACACCCATCTTCTTGCCCTCAACTGTCTTGCCATTTGCTTCCTTAGTCTGGAAAATAAATTCTAGTTTGAAGGACAAACCTTCAGTGAGTTTCTGCATCTCCCCAGATCATTACATTGGCAGATATATAAAATAACTTTTCTGACAAGAAAACCAAAATACACAAAAACATTTTTCTAACAGCCAAAATATTCTGGTTGTATCTCCAATGTTGTCTGTCTGTAAGAGGAGAAGGATATCTGCCATTAACTTTCTCTGGAGAGGCTAAGCTATAAGCCAAAATCAGAATTCTTGAGGTGTTAGCTGCTTTATTTTGGTGTTTTGTTTTGTTTTGTTTTAGAGGATGGTGGCTATTAATACTTAGTTTTAGCAATCAGTGTGTATCTCCAGGCAGTTTTTTGTCTGATTCCTTGCAAAGAGTGGATGAGGTGAGCATCCTAGGGATGATAAACTAGAGATAGAAAAGGTTTCTATCTTGCTTGCAAGCTTCCAACTTCCATCTCTGTGAGATACTGGGGTAGCCAGATAATGCTGAGAGGAAAAAAAAAAAAAAGGAAAAAAAAAAAAAAAAAAAAGGTAGTAAATCATAAGGAAGATCGCAGTTTGAACATTTTTGTCTTTCATTTATCTGACAATTTGTTAGATGTGTTCAGATACCATTATTTCTGGAATGTCTATGACACACAGCTCTGATAATTAAAAGAGATATCTTGCCCTTAACCTCTCATTTTCACAGTGAGCGTGTTAAAATGAAGCATTACCCAATTGTTAAGTCCAGATATTGATTATTTCAAGCTGTATATGGGCTAATATTGTTTTCCTTGTGGACAGACTAATGTTTTTGTCCTCAACAAAGGACAAACAGATGTACATTTCTTCTTCAGAGCTCAGAGATTAATTTTCAGAAGAAAACTGGACAAAATAACTTGTACTACTGCTAAGCAGTTTCTTTCTTCCTTTTCTTTCTTCTCTTACTGAAGGGACCTGTTATAGCACAATGCTTCCATTCTTACCACACGAAAGGTAGAGAACAGCTGCTTCCATGGAGGAAGAAACACATGCTTTGTAGAATAAAGAAAGCTTGTGCACTTTTTATTAAAAACTGCGTTTTACAACTGAAACATAATCTGCAGATGGAACAGCTGATATGGCTATTTTGCTGGTTGTTAAAGAGTTTATCCTACATTAAATTGGCTCCCATGGGTTTAATTTTTCAGTGCTGTTACAACCACCAACCTTTCTTATTGAGAAGGTCAATAGGCACGATATGAAGTCTTGTAAATCATTGCCTTGCTATTTTTGTAATATATAATGTGACCCTATTCACACACCTTAAAAATTATAAACCAGAGCACATACTGTATATCAAACAAATAAATCAGCTGCTATAAATATAGTCTTCCTTTTGGTTCTGGACAGATTAATTCTACAGCATTTCATATGTTTTAAATTGTTTTTGGCTTCACAGGCAAGGTCTGCTTTTGTATTCAGAGAGCAAAGACCCTGGATTTAATCTATTTAAAAAGCTTAATAGAGCTGAAGTGACCCCAGAAGCATACTTTAAAATGATTCCACTAAAAGCTTTAATGACTATAAACATTAAATAAATTAAGTGATTATATTGAGGGAAAAAAAAAAAAAAAAAGCTGGTCAGCTGTTAGAAACTTTTAAAGTGAGATTTTAAAAAAGAGAAGAAACAAAGAGAATTAAGCACGACTATGACCTGATAACCTATTTAGTGCTCCAGAGATGTTTTTCCCTCAGGTGTATTTATTACTCATGTTTCACATGCAAACTGAAAGTCTCGATACAGCATATAGGGAAACTGAGTCACTGAGGAATTTGTTTCATAATAGAAAACTACACTCTTTTAGAAAGAAATTTGTTTTCATCAGGAGACTGCTTCATCAGCTATGCAGCAAAGCAGAATATTTATACCTCGTGTTTTTGTGTGGTTTCCTCCATGCCTATTGCCATCTGCATTTACATATGTCTCAGGCTCATGCCTACAATTCTCAAACATCTGCTTCCCAACAAAGTCAACAATGAGCAATAGATATCCATGGTCATGCTTAGTATTCCAACAATTTTCCTGGTCCCAAGGGATTCCGCCTCCACTGTCAGAAGAAAAGGCATTGATTAGAGATATTTGAAAGGGTACATATATAAGAAAGAGAAAAATCAGAATTAAGGCACTATAGTTTTTTAAAAGGTAGAGCTCCAAAAGCTCTGAAACATGTGAGATGTTATGTTTCTGCTGTGCCAGTTCTACCCTGCAGAAAAGATTTCTCAAACTCCTCTTGGTCGTGGTCTAACAGACAAACAACTCCAGTCTTGGAAACAGGCAATTTGGCTGGAGGAAAAGAGGGGATGTACATGTGTGCATGTGTATGTGCAGTGACCACCTTGCAGGTGCCTTACACAATGCCAGCAAAATCCACCTTGTTGAGCTGAACCAGCAAGGATATTCCTATTGAATTTCAGCTGGGCAAATGTCCTATGAAAGCTTCATTGCTGCTCCAGTGATGAGATCATCCTATTACTGATTAAGCTGAAAAAGTTCAAGGTGAGAATTTTCCTGTTATATACTTGCATGTTTTTATATATTTTATCATGTCTTCATCAGCTTATTGTTATAATAATTCCTTTGTCTTTCCTTCCTCTACCCTTGCCACAGGATTTTTCCTTGTCAAAATAAACACTCATGATTCATGCTCACTACACTTTCCAAGACCTCTGAGAGACACTGTTCTGGCTGAAATTCCAGTGAGAATCTGGAGTAAAACAACACCGAGGTTGTTAGATCAGCAATGGTCCTGTAGGGTCCAAGCCACCCGGGAAGTGTTGTTTATTGGGGAACTAGCCCTTGCCCTAGCTCAGTGAAAGAAATGAGATTGTGTACAGCTTCCTGCATTGTACTTTTATCCTTGTACAAGGCCAGCCAAAATCTGACATGACATAAAATGCTTTCCCACGAGAAGCATTGGGTAGATCTATAGGTTCTGTCTAGGCAGGCAGCCAAGTTGTGATCTGTAAAATTCCCTCATACAGACTTCCATTATTTCTTCAGAGAAACCCTTTTTCTGGTAAGTTACAACTGACACTGTCTTAGAAAAAATAGGGATCAAATTGTGATGTAGTTATAATTATCTTCTGTTTTGGGGAAAAGAGACTACTTCTCTGTGGTTCACTTGATGTAAGGGCCAAAAAGTTTGAATTCAGTGATCGTATGATCTAGTCAGGTCTACTTACATTAATTATTCTAGTCATTTTAACTCATAAAAATAATCTGTACGCTCACATTTACTTTTTTTTTTTTTTTTTTTTTTTTTTTTTTTTTTTCCAGGCAGCAAAATCCCTTTGATTTAAACATCTAAGACTTTTCTCCTTCCTTTTCCTCCACCTCTTCAGGGAGCTTCCCCAAAAGGGTTGTCAGATCAGCCCTTCGACTCCTTGCATTTTCTCTATAGTTCTTCCAAATATGTAAAGTAGACCTGGATCCTGATCTGACTATGTCTTATATTTCATTTCAGAATATGTTCAGAGGGTGAGCTGTAACACAAAATGCTGGGAGTCCATGAGTTGCACTGAACAATATAGATCTGGAGAAGGTTTTTTTTGTTGTTACATTTTAAAATATACATTAAAAAGTATACAAAAATACAATATACAAACAAACAAACAAAAAACCAGAAAGAAAGAGAAAAAAAAAGATAAAACTTAATTACTGAATGTACACAGCTGAAAAGCACCAAATAATTTTGTTTCTGAATCTCATCTGAAATGTTTCTGAAATGTAAATGCAGGTATTGTGATTTTAGCATAAAGTACATTTTTATTTTTTTTTTTTTTCCTGTGGCATTCTCATTAGCTATCAGCATACCATTTATTGTCTGGATCTAAAACAATAAGTTTTAGACAAGTAAAAATAAACACCTATATGTTTTTAATTTGATAATCCAATTAATCTTGGTTGCATTCATAGGAGTCTAGTGAAGGCATTTTTATAATAACACATGCTTGAAAGAAACAATGAGCAGGGCACAGTTTCAGCCTTCTCTCAGGCCAGTCTCCGTACAGTCTTGGGCCAAAGCCCTGAATCTTCTCTGATCGGGAACAGCCCACCAGGCAGGTGGCTATGACGAATGGAAAGGGATCATGAGGAAATAGTGACGCAGTATAATTAACATGATGGGAAATAGGTTTCCTATGGCCAAACCCACTGCGTCTGCAAAAATAGAAGCAGTTTCATTGTCTTCTTTCTCTTTGTTTTCCATTTTTCCAAGCAACACCCCTAAAAAGAAACCTAATCCCATAACCCTGAGACCTTTCAAGTTTTTATTCCAAAACAAGGCTAGCCCAAAAAGTTTCAGATTGGTATAAAAATAGTACCTCAGGCAATGACATTACCCACCAGTTTTGAAGCTAAGATTAGTTGTGTGGGTCTGGAATGAAATGCATTTATATAGCTACAATAAGCTAAAATATATAAATTATTTAATGTATCAGAGTTTTGCCTGAGACATTCTGTGGAAATTTTGTCGGTGTTCTAACAATACAACATCTAACACATTATAGTAAGCCATGATATTTCAATTGTCACACAAAGATTAAAAGTATTAAATAAGTGAACAGTTAGTATAATAACAAAACCCTAGGTAAGCATTTTTGGTAGTATAAACAAGGAAAATCAAGAGTCGATCATATATTAATTAGCAGAACAAGAAGGATAATTGCCTTAATCAAATTTCCTTTAGAAGTATGTTCTATATAATGAAATATACGTGTTCTGTATGATAGGAAAATATGTTGCCATTGTCTGTTCACATTTTTACTGATAATGAAATATCCACAATCCAGCAACAGTCATGTAAGTAGTTGTGCTTTTGACTATCTCAACTTCAAGATTTTTAGATGTCAGCAATATTTACATGGTATATTCATTTATTTTTCTGTGTTAAAGAATATGCAGTTGACTTTGAATGACACTAACAAGCCTGAAACCTTGTTCAAGCTTTCAAAATATTTCAAAATATTAAATACTTGGTTCTTACAGCTTTTTTAAAATAGAAATTCAGGAACATTGGGGTTTTCCATTGAAAGTAGATGTTCTAATATATACAGTAATGTTCCTAGATAATTATGTAATTTAAAATGTAGTTCAGAATCTGAACTAACCTGCCCTCTCTAATCCGTGATTCAAAGGATGTTGGATGTTAAAAGAATTTCGTTAGCTGAAGCAATGTCATATTGATTGAGCGTAATAGTCTTTTGGGAAATTTCTCAGATGTTTAATCAAAACAGGAGCTCCCAAGGGTGCAGGAAGTTCCTGTTCTGCCCTGCTGGCGGTGGAGGCCACAACGAGGTCTTTTTACACATCCAGGTGAAGATTCACAGTATGCATTTTATGCAGGCCTCAGAAATGATAGAGTACTGAAAAAATCTTCATTGCTCATTCTTTGACTTCCACCCCAGGGATTCACAGGTATCAATGTACAAGCCCTGGCCCCATTTCCCTATTGTTTGCACCCTTGAAGACATATATGCCACACTGAGATAATGATTGCGAAGTTTTATCTCATTGTGCTTTCTCATCCCACAAGGAAATCACCTTCCCTGTGGACACCTCCCTTCATTTGCAGCTGGACAGGCAGGAGCAGGCAGGTGGTGGAGCTGAGGGCTCCTCTCTCCCTTCCTGCATCTCATGGGCAGAGCCAACTTTTTTGGTGGTTTGTGGCCCTGCCAGTCTTCCTCTACCAGCACCCTTTGCCTTATTGAACTCCATGCTGTGTAATGCACAGGCCAGGCAGTGCATGCTAAGGTGAGGTGCTTCAGCAGCAGAGCTTGCAGTAGTCTTCAGTCAGGAGAGTGAGGAGACGGGGAGAGCCCAACAGGCTGGTGGAACAGCTGTGCTGCGCACCACTGCAGAATGAGTGGGGTGTGTTAAGGGAGTCTTTCTCTCTCACCTCTGCGAGAATTAAGATCCATCACACTGAATATTACTCAGGACCTACACATGCACAGCTGGAATTGTGGTAGCCTTCTCAAAAGCAATTTTTGTTTTATTTATTTTTAGCTTCACAAAAGGTGCCCTATTGACTTATCTCAGTGCAGTTTAATAAAATGCACAGATCTGCCTCTTTTCAAATGCAAAAGACAGAGAGATGATTTGAAGGGAGATCTCCAGCAACTCTCCCTCCCCTTCTTGGAGAAAGGTGACATCCTGCACCACGCTGCAAAGGTGGCTGAAATCTGGTGGCCCCCAAACACATCGAAGCCTCTCTCTGCAGAAGGGCTCTGCTGCCAGTGAAATACAGGGACTGCTAGTGCCAGCATTTCTCCTGACCCCAGCTGCCATGAAAGATCATGGGGTGGAAGGTGGGATCCCAGGCAGCCAGGTCCCAAGCTGTATTTGTCTTTGTCACAAGTAGGGGCAGCATTTCCTATTGCATCCAAAAGCAAATAGGAAGCAAAAGTGTTTGGTGAAAAACTGACTTAATTTAAGCAGCTGGATGCTAGCCATTACCAGCAGGACAGTGCCATTACGATCGAGGTCACTGGAAGTCTAAGGTAGCCCCTGGGAAAATGCATACTGAGAGGAGCTTCGGGATAGAGACTGCTGTATCTGCCCTTTGGTTAGTGGTTAAAGAAGCAGGCTTCCTGCTCCTGACTCCTTCATCTGTATCCCCAGTAAATATAAAGAGTCTGATTTAAAGCAAGACGCTTGAATTTCGTTGCCTAAAAGGTGATTCAGATTTGATTTTCAGCGATGCTGAACAGCTGCAGCTTCCCTGGCCCTCGAAGGTAGTTGCCACTGAGGAGCTGCAGGACTACAGTCTTGAAGCCCAGCCACCTAGTTATTGCACCGGGCTTGGATTTTGATGCTTCATTTAGGGAACCAGAGTTAAATTAATATGACCTTTAACCTTGAACTCTGTGTTTCAGTTTCATCTTCCATGAAGTAGTAATAACACCTGTGGTGTTTCAGATATAACAAGGAAACAGCTCTGAAATGCACTTCATTGCATAACTGCACATTTTTATTGTGTTTGTATATTCAACAACAATATAACATACCATTACAGGACACTGTAAATTATACTGCTCTCTTTCCTTTTTCTTGGGTAAGCTATGCATTGATGATATATGCAGATGTATATTCAAATGCCCTTGAGAAACAAAATAACATGTGAAACTCATTTTTTATTTTCCAGTATACTTCATAACACTTTCTTCAGATTTCGTCCTTTGGATAGATTCCTAGTTTATCTTATGTGTGAGAAATGACCTTATAACCTATGTGTGACAGTTGTTTAGGTTTTATTAAGTGCCCTGCTCATTGGTAGCAGCGGGAAATTACTCACATATATTTGGGTGCTAATACAGAAAGCCAAGGAAAATTATTATTATTCTATATTTACCTACATGTTTTCCAATTGCCCCATGTTACTTGGAATTATCTTGCACCAGGGTAGGTTTGCTTTTAAAGTAGAAAAGGAAATAAGTGTGTTTGTTGTTGTTGTTGTTGTTGTTGTTGTTGTTGTTTTCTTTCTTTCTTTTTTTTTTTTTTTTTTTTTTCTCTGCATTTGGCTCTGGTTCTCTGTGCTTTGGAACAGGCAGCTCTCATTTCTGAAAACAGTTTGCTTGCCCTTTAATTGGCTCCTGTTTAAAGGAATATTTTTTTGTGGAAGCTGCTGCCTGTATGAAGAATGAGGAGGTAAATTGATTTCCACATAGAGTTCAAGGAAAGCTGTCAGAAGAGGAGGAAGCACAGAGCTGGCATTGGTCCTCTGAAGGATTCCTATGCTGGAAATCATAGAAAGAACTAAACCTAGATGAGTTTACAAATAATGTTAATTTTAAAGTTATTCTAAAGCATTTTTATTGCTATTATTATGTGAGAGGTTTAACATAACTTTTCCTATTTTCAGTCTCAAATGCCAGCAATAATGACACCGTCCATGAGAATGATATTCATTGTAGTGCCCTGGGGCTGTGCACTCTCCTCACCTGCTTTATCTCTGACTCTCTTGTCTGGTTTTAATTCAGCATTAGGTGCAATGTGATTGTCCTTGCACAGGATACAAGCCATTGCACACACACTGGCTTTTCTGAAAGAAGTTGGGAGTCTGTGTCGGAAAAAGCACCTTTGTCCAAGGTAGTGTCCACAGCAATGAAAGTGCCAGCTGTTTCATAAGCACCACTGATGTAAGAATATTGGAAAGAGTAATGCTCTAAATCACAAATGGGGCTTTGGCTGAAGACAAAATGAAGTGAACGATTAGTATTCCTGGCATAATGGAGTACAACAACAAACAGTGCAATAGGTGCTCCATATTATTAAAAGGTATTGTGATAAGGTTTCTTTTGCATACACAAAGAGAGTATTATGCAGAGCACAGTATTCATCCAATTTATTTTTCATGCCTTTTATTGACAAATAGCTAATGAGAATTACTCACATTTCCACTGTATCTTATCAAGCATTGCTAATAAAAAGCCTCTCCGTTCCACATGTAGGTTGCATCATTTCATAAAATTTTCAGTAGCCTATGACTTACTAAATAAAGTTGTCACTCAAGCCTTGTTTCCCACCCGACTGCAAAGAATCAAAATGGACACTGAATTAATGCTGAATATTGTCTGTGTTTGATGAGGTCTCTGCAAGATCTCTGTTCTGTCACCTTTAATGCACTCTGCTTGAGGGACTTACCTGATTTCTTATTCTTTCCAGTAAAGATGAGATACCACAAATCTGTCCCTGGCCTCATCTAATTTATGCCTTTGAAATCTTTTTTTCAGGAGTGAAGAGAAATTAAAAAAAAAAAAAAAAAAAAGAGAGAGAGAGAGATCCATCACTATGTTACTAGAATTCAAGTCAGAGTTGCTTGAAAAAAGCAGATAAAAAGCATTGTGCTTTATTTGTTCTGGGCTTGAAATAAATAGTATAATCGAAGTGTTATTTTACTCAGTATTATAATTGGGTGTCAGAGACTCAGAAAAAAATTAAAATTCAGCCTAAAGGTACTGGGATCTTTTCATGAGATCTACGAGTGCAGAAAGACATAGTAACTGCAATACAGTATTTACAACTTTGTAAATCCATATGTTGCATTTCCATTTTGCAATTGCTATAGAGCTGTATAATACAGTGAGACAGCAGTAACCCTGTACCCAGTTCCTTAAAATTTTCTTTTATAAATGATTCCTGCAATTTGCATGTGCTGAACCTCTCACACCTTTGCAAATGTTGCAAGTTTTCCCTAGTCTTTGGGTAGAAGTGCTCAGGTTTGTCCTCAGGGCTGTTCTGTCAGTATGTCACACTTTGATGTGCACAGGATGCAGACATGGAACAGGAGCTGGATCTCCCACCTCCAGTGGGCTCTTCTTGAGCCAGAGAATATGATGTCTTGTAAGGGTGCCTTCTCTCTTAGATGTAGCAATCTGGCAACATCTCCTGAAGCAAGGGAAAAGCACATGGCTTGGGAGGTGGGAAAACTTGGGCAGCAGACAGATTTAAATCTTATCTCATGAGTCCTCTGTGTGTGTCCAAGAGCTGAGATACTGTATAGGGAATGGAGATCACCTCTTTCACCTGGGTTTTGTATGACAAAGGTGTAGGACATGTGACATGCAGGTACATGTGTAAGGAAAAGGCTCAGAAGAGCCCATAGGCATTTCCCTGATGTCCACTCTGAAGCACCCGCACCTCAGAGAAGGTCAGGGTTAACAGTCACCCACTCTTTTCCATGCCTATCAACTAAGTTTTCCAAATCCCCATGCAGAGCTATAGATGTTATGAATGCTGGTAAGGCTCACCTGGATATGCCTGGTCATCTGCAGAGAGGTGGAATCCATCATCAAGGAGACCCAACAGCAGTGCATATGAACACACCCTGGAGGTTGCATTTAGCCTGTTGCCACTCCTAACTCCTTTTGTGCCTGTAGCCTTTTGTCTCCATTTTCTAACCCTTTCTGCACCACTGAACATCAAATACCATGTTTCATTTTTAGATTATTTAATCATATGCTATGTTTTTTATTGCCCCCAAGTTACAACTTTCCTGAATAACATCTGCCCTGTCTGTTCATGCAGGTGAATTTCTTGTCTCCTGTCTTGCTCCTATTTAAGGTCTCAAAGCCACCCAAAACAGAACAAGGAACCTTTAACATTCTTCAAGGACAAATCATATGCAGGAAGCCAGGATGCTCTGCTGTGTGTCGGTAAAAAGTGCTGTCACCAATGAGAGGGCTATAAACCATAGCACTATTTTTTAAGCTGTTGCACCCTGAAATGGCTATGCAGTATTAATGATATTTATTTATTTATTTGATGATTAGCAGTGCATAGATATTTAATAAATCCCCTTCCAGTTTACAGTGCCATGCTATCTTTTTAGCATCGTGCCTGCTACATACAAATGATTCCCATCTCCCCTGAATGCTCGTGATGAAGTACAAAGTCTGTCCTAGGCCACATCATTTTCAAGCATGCTAAAAGCATACTGAAAGAAGCACACAATTCATATTGCTGTGCATGACTGGGATGAGCTATAATTACAGTACTAGATCTGTCAGGCTTATGATTTACTTTATCAAAAATGTTATTTTATTTTAGGCTATTATTTGGAGATTCTGCTACAGGAACCATAAACATAGCTCTCAATTACAGCTGAATTCTAAATTGTAGGCAATCTCAGCTAATAATAAAAATATTTGATGACACAGGTCTTCTTGTTGGATAATACACACAAGGGGGTTCGTTAACCATCCCGAGTTTTGCCTCAAGCTGTGTAAGTGCCTTGCGGAAGATATTAATTTCATGTGTTAATGTTTGTGTCATCAGATGTTCTTATTTACACATTGGGACCCTGTTAATTTGCACACTGCTTAGAAGCATAGTTTCTATGAGTTTATAGCTTTAAACATACAACTTCTTGCTACCATTGGTGAAGCCATCTTCATAAGCAATGTTTGGTCACATTTATTCAAAGTTCAGAACTACTGCTTTTTTTACTTTACTTTTTTTTTTTTTTTTTTTTTTTTTTTTTTTTTTTTTCCCCATGAACTTTGTCTGTGTTTAATATAGCATTATATCGATCAGTCCTGCGGCACCTGTGGAGGAAGTGTGAGCCACCTGCTCACTGCAGGGAAATGTCCTTCCCAAAGAGCCTTGAGAGAACATGGCCAGGACAATGTAGGATGTCTTAGATGAGAGTGCTTAGGTGGAAGGGGTGGCTGAAGTAAGAGAGAAATAGTGCTCGGCAGTCGCTGTGGGAAGAGCTCACTTTGAGCAACAGTCCATTAAGATATAGGACTCAGAGGATGAAGAGCTGAATTTTCTGACCGGTGAGGGAGCTCTGCCTAGGCTACAGGTCTACATGTGTGTGTGTGAAAGGGTACCAGCAATGTGCATCGTCTGCATTTCTTCTAAGAAGAGCCTTTTGCTAAAGCCAAAGCTTTAGACTACATGGATCTATTGGTCTGGGTCCTAACAGAACAATCTGGATAAACTGTACTAAACCATTTGGTAGCCCACCTAACTCCTTAACAAAATATGTCACGGCCAAGCCTGTTGTTCTCCTGATCCATATTGGGTTACTGTCTTAAACTGGTCAAGTGGTGCTTATTGATTGCTTCTAACACAACTACCTGTATAAGAAACTGAGACTGATAGCAAGGTTCTTTATTCTGGTTTGTACTTTCTGTCACAACACCCTGAAGCTCCAAACATGGTCTGGAGATAAGTGGTCCCAGCAAACAGACAATATCCACATGTGATCTGATTTTCACACAGTTTCTGAGGTAGAGCTTGATCTGTGTTTGATGTGGTTCTCACAAAAGAGAGAATTAGTATGCAGCAAAGCACAGGCACACAGAGAGCTGGACACTGTTCAGATTTAATGTTTCTCTGTTTCTAATTTATTAATCCAGTACAGATGCACCTGTTTCTTTTCAGCAAAGTCCTATTCTCTCCCCAGTTTTCCACTTGTGCTGCCAGAGGCACAAAGTGAATATCTGGCTTGCCAAAGTGTACACAGTGCACAATGGCAGGATAAGGATTAGGACCTAAAGCAGTCATAACCTTGTTTAAACACAGATGTATCCATGCACTCTGTAGCTGTGAAGCTATAAAAGCATTGCATTTTATGTCACCATTAATGTTTAGACTGAAGAGTGGATAAGATGTTTTGTTATTGAGGCAGAGAACAAGAAATCACAGGACACATTCTTCATGGTTCTGCCATAGGTTCCCTGTGTAAGCTCAGAAAAGTTGCATGGATGAGGGTTTTCAACCCTGGCCTCATGAAGATCTCTCCAAACCACTACCAGTTCTGCTTGACACCTACTTGAACCTACACTGAGTCTTAAGCATCCTACACGTACAGTCCAGCACTCCCCACCCTTACTGATTTTGTACAGATAGGCTAGCACATCCCCCCGACACCCATCACCCATACACATCCTACTGCTGAGAGCTGCTTGGAAAGAGAATTAAAAGACACTTCTTCTGGCAAGGAACAGTACAACAGCTGACTGCCAAAGCATTTTTTTTTTCCCCCCTCTTTGTGCAGTTACTAATCATCAGCTCAGGGACTTCTCTTTTACATCTATCCACTGTGAGCTTACTGGAAACCAACAAGCCAAAATGAACTCTTTTGAGATTATCTTTTAAGGACCCTCCCTCCCCGCAGTGTGACTGAAATTCAGCTGAAGTCGCCAGCTTCCCTAGTTTCAAGTATGAATAACAAGGTTTGGCATGGCTTATCCTTCTTACACAGTCAGAAAACACTTTTCTGCTTTTAAGTGTCGTATGGCTTTTGTGAGGAGACGTTCAATATCTGTCTGGGGAAGGACTGTATCCCCAGATGCTGTGTTTGAGGATGAGGGAACATGTGAGGAAAGTAAATCAGAGACACTAAATCTTCCAAGGGATTTCATTCAGTTAATGTCCTTCCAATAGCAGCAAGAAAAACTCCTGTGACCCAGCTAGGGCTCTGAGAAGCAAAGGCAACCCTGTGGCCACCTTTCCTGGGAGGAAAACCAGCTGCTGAGCTCCCAGCCACCACCATCAGTGTAACTTTTTCCACTTTCTCAAGGTCAGTGAGCAGCATCCTCCTTCTGCCCCAAAGAAATCTGCTTGAGGGCATCTCACCCAATGCCAGCAGTGTGCAAAGCAAGATGACAGTGCAGAACACATGCTTTATGCTTTGCTATTCATCAGATACTGCTTGTGCTAATGAAATTACAATTCATTCTGAGTAGGGATAGGATCAGCAAGCAAACTTACTGTGGAAATCAGTTTAAATATTTAGTCACTTTGGTTATTGAAATAAGAACTCTGAACAATTAGCGAACCTATGTAGTAGTCTTGTGGGGGAAATACTCAGTCTGTGGAATATATGGGTGTTCTGGGCTGCTGTGGAATAAACACAACTTTGCTCTAACATTGTAACTAAACAGTTTCTGAAAAATAACAGAATAAACCATATTAAAAATCCCTTTACCCCAGGCTATTATAATGAAGAAAAAGTGTTCCAAATGTGAACTAATGAAGTACAAAGTAATGAATATTTAATTTGTATAATTTACCAAAGTGCAGTTAGGAATCCAAGCAACATTCTTCATAACCACAGTGTTCATTAGGCCTTTACTGTAACTTGCATGCAATCATTACATTTTTTTCCTGTATTACTATTACTATGGTATTACACAAAGGTGAATGAACATCTCATGAGAGTGTCTGGAAGGTTCAAGGGAAGAAAGGAAACGAGGAAGGCAGCGGTGTCTATTAAATTTAAATAAGCTACCTGTTTACAGTGAAAAAAGATAAAAGACTAAGCGCAGCAGAAGAGCAACTGAGAAAAGGAATAGAAAAGGTAATTGAGTTTTACCTTATGGGCTTCTTCACTTGGCAGTGTGAATATTATTGAATTAGCCCTATTACTATAAAGATTACACAAAAGCAGAACAGTGTGAAGGCTTGGTATGAAACTTTAACAATATCAATGGAGGTGAGATAAGTGCTACCAAAACTGTGCACAGGAATGTATCAGATAAAGAATATCGTCTTTTTTTTTTTTTTTTTTTTCCTTTTCAATAGAACTGAACTACAGTGTGATGTGAATTTTAATAGGAGCACACAGAAAAATGAAAATGTGAACAGCAAAAAAGTCCATGCACAAAGGGAAGGATTTCACAGCCACAGCCTGTACAGTAAATATCAAGAGGTGAAATATTTGTATTAAAGGGAAAGTCCCTCATACCATACTTTTATTTAATAGACTATCCCTTGCCACATCCTCTCAATCTCCAGCTTATCAAGTTGATGCTGTCTGAAGGTCGCATATTTACCTGGAATATGTATTTCACATTGTTTTATAGAGTCAAAGTGAGAATTAAATGTCAGCAGATTTAAATTTCCAAAATTGGATCTAAAAATTATGCTTTTGTCTGACTGCAGGAAACTGAACCAGAGTTTTGCATTGCCTCACCCTCTTTTCCAACTCTTCTTTCCTCACACTCCTACCCAAATTTATATCTGCTCCTTATAAATAATTTACTTAGTTACTAAAAGACTTCTCAATACAATGTTTGAATAATCTCTGGAATCATAGCACCACACACACACACACATTATTTCACACTTTTCTTTCAGAAGGTAGCGGGGGTATTCTGTAAAAATAATTGAGTTAAAATTAGGCTGTATTTTTCTCTCCACATTTAAGCAGAAGTGTGGGGCTGCTGGACAGCAGTAGCCATCCCCACACCAGGCGTCCCAATTACCATAAGTACTGGTGCCTCAGGCTGGCAAGGAAGCCTAATCAGGTATTAAAAAGAACATGTTTTCGACAAATTATGTGTCCCAGCAGTGTAAATATGCAGCATGCTGTGCTCTGCATTTTGCCATCCCCCTCCCTGAATGCAAGAGTGGATTGCCTTTGCCATGGTTCTCCCTCATCTATTCCCATACCTTGCTCTGTGCTGTAAGCCAGCAAAGCAGGCAGGCCTGGGGAAAGCCCTGTGAGTCCAGTGGGATTCCTGCCCTCCTGAAGGGGAAGCAGGCGAGCAGTTGCACAGCCCCTAAGCATCTTCATGGGTGGGCATAGGGAGATCCAAGCAAGGCACTGAGCCCACACCATGCTGTTTGGCTGGTGGTTTGCAGAAGGGGAGCGTGCAAATGGGGAGCCACGGGGGACTAGTGGCAGAGGGTGAAGCGGTTAAAAAAATGAAATTAGAAGAGAGATACAAACTGCCATCTAAAAATAGCCAGTGACAACTCTTGAAAATAATTATATCTGGACAGACAATACTCAGGTTTCAGCACAGTTATTTCTCTTGTTATCTTCAAGTAATTAAACAGAAAAATGAGTGATTCACATCCTTTTGTTCCTTGAAGAGACCAACAGTGTTGCAATGCTAGGGAAACTAAAGCTAGGCACATTACATCTACACACACCAAGACACAAAGGGATGCTCACTGCGATACCAAAAAACAAAATGAGCTGAGTGCATCGAAGCAGCTGGAGCACAGGGATGTGTCAGTGACCATGCTGCTCACGAGTGTTATTTGCCGGATATTGAAAGACCAGTGTAACTTATTGCCTCAATTTACAGTGGCCTCAGCTTCCACATGCCTGAAAAGGATGATACCACTCCTGTGAGGATGGTGCAGCTTTGTTCAGGTAGCAACCTGTGGTGGAATGTCCCCTATTTCAAAGCAATACACTGCTGTGATTTTCTGGGAAACAGACAACACTTCTGGTTTATAAACTACTGCATAATCCCACCAAAAATGGTCCTCTCGGGGATGCCAGATTTTGTATGTGTCTTTGGAGAATTTTTGAAAAAACAGAGGCTGGAAGGTGACCTCTGTATGACTCCATGGACCAAGTTTACTTGAGGTAGAGGTGCTCTATCACCACCTGCAGAATTGTGGTGGAATGGGAGGAGTGGCTGTGACACTTTACAGCCTCCCAGCTCCTTCATAAGCTGTACCAAGCCCAACTGTAACCCTCTGTTGGCATTGCTTTTTATTGTTCTTTCTCGCCCTCTATTCCTGCCTCCAACTCTTCCCTCTCTCTCTCTCTCTCTGTTTTTTTTTTTTTTTTTTTTTTTTTTTTTTTTTTTCTCCTCTCTGCAGCAACACCTACTCCTCTAGGCTGGCTTGTCTCCTACCCAACCCAGCTTTGTGTATTGCATTGGTGAGGAAATAACAACTCTGATCATCAGGTTAACAGTCCATGAGCTTCAGTGGGGACCAATGATGATAACAGTTGCTTCATACTCTTGGCAGTGTCAACAATAAAAAGTGTGAAAACAGGGATTAGGCAGCCTTCTAATTTGCTAGACAACAGTAAGACCAGGTTTTGCATTGTCCAGGCTGTTACTAGGGAAAAGATGTGACAAAGGAAACTTGGCGAGACAGAGAAAGAGATGGGTTTGCAAGGCCAACAGTGATGAACAGGCATGAGCTGGGCATGGCAAGGAGAGGAGAGGTATGGCCAGGCCAGCTGGTACCAGGGCAGAAAGCAGCTCCTCCTGAGCACTTCCAGTCAGCACTGAAATGTATTTTAGTCAAAATCAAATACCAAAATTGGAGCTAAAATTGAGCCAAATGCCTAGTCTTCTGCTGAAATTACAGCTGAGTGTTTGTGAGTGGGACAGTAGAAGAACAGCTGGAAGGAAAACTTGGTACAAAATGACAAATTTTCATTGTTGGTACAGAAGGGCTAGCAATTATCCAACCATTAGCATCTGAAATTATATCAAAAAAGAGGGTTATGGCCATGATATGAGCTATGAATCCAGAATATCCATCCTCACCTTATAGGTTTGCTGTGGCCCTCCGCTAGCCATAACAGTAACTTTGGACTGGATTATTTTTGCAGTGAACTAATTGCTTCTGGCTTCCTAAAAATGATCCAACATCTGCCACATTTGTGTTGGAACAGGTGGTGACAGGTTCTGCTTGACAGGGAGGGGGATATTTTTCCTTATGGTTAAACCATGGATGAAAAGGGGACCTCTTTCAATGCCTCCATTGGTACTTTGGTGCAGTTGTGCAGTGATCCTCGTGGGAAGATCAGCCTGAGAGTGGCATTTGGTGTTTCACCCATAACTGTTCAGCAGTGCCACAGTCCTTACACTCAGTAGGGCTGGGAACATGATGATCTCTTTTAAAGCAGAATTCTCATGAGAAATGCTTCCCTGTTGTAGCTCTAGATTAGATTGGGGAGTAGGTTGTTTGTACTGACTTCTTACCAGCCACTAAGGTAGGAGAGCCCCTAATTTCCTGCCTGCCCTCTCCTGCAGAAACTGGGAGAAGGGCACACAAGAGAAATGGGGTGACAGTGCAGACTTGAGGTAAGCCTGACTCAGATGCAAAGATTAAATGCAATTTGCTATTCACATCAAAATGACTTTGGAAAAACATTCTATAGATATTAGAAATTTCATCAGTTTATTTTTATCATACGTAAGCATATTCCTTCTTTCCTGAACATAAGTGAACTGGTTTAATCCTGCTCTTTTTCATCAAATAGAATTATTATTCCATTTGCATCTCCCCTGCTGCTTCATATCACCACTGAGTATTTATTAAGAACCAGTAAAATTCATGGATTTTGCTTGCTTGCCGGGCACAGAAAAATACAGAAAGAGGTAAATGACAAACTTTTGTGCTTACTCAACAGGGAATGCTGTGATTGTAACAGACTATTACATTATGTAAAAAAGTAGTAAAATTGTTGAAATGAGGCACAAATTTTCACATCTCATGACCCAATCTTGTGAAGTGCTGATGTTGCAATTTCCAAAAAGAACATGGGATGATAAGCATGAAGATGGTGGCAGTTTCCATTGCAAAATACCGTGTTATGGGAAGCACTCAGGACCAAAAAGCAGCAATTTTCAGACTTATCTGCCAAAATATAATAAGTTTCCTGGAGAAATACAGATGTTTTTTAGCAAATTTAAACCCTTAATCAACAGAATCACTTTAGCCTGCCTCCTTATACCAATTTTCTTTCTTCTCTCTCTCTCTCCCTCGCTCCCTCTCTCTCTCTCTCTTTTTCCCCATTTTCTCATGATTCCTCCAAAATGTTCAAACGTTTCCATTGCTCCATTTGTTAAAAATCTGTTCTCCAAAAGAGAGGATAGAGACACCAGGTTCTCAAAGATACATGTACATTCAATTATCTTTAGAAGGATGTAGGCTCAAGTTAGCATGTATTATTTGTAAGTTCAAAATCTGTGTTGTAAAACTGCTCAGAAAAGGAATTCTATTTATTGTGCATGGAAATTTCTCAGCTCATATTACTAGTAAACGCTTTTTGAAAATGAGCAAATGATTTTGATCATTTTGTTTCAGTCTTCTGATCCCATCTCAAGTATAACTACCTATTTAGAATCTTTAATAAATTTAAAAATACTACTTTGATTTTTCAAACATTTGATGATGCGTAGGAGTTATCCAAGTTGTGAAAAATGTGCACAGAGATCTGCCATTCCAGAAGTAATTAAGCATATTGTATTCAGGTGTTAGTAACATAAGTGAGCCAAAAGTTGTAAATCACATTTTCAGCTCTGTTTGATACTGAGATTACATTCTCAGGCCTAGTCTCTGGCTCCAGAAAAAGACTATATCTTTGTTTCTGTCCCACAAAAATGTTAAACTGTCACACCAGGAAAGATAAGGCCCACATAGATTACTTGAAGGATTTTTCATTGCTTCCAAAAATGTTAAATTTCAGTGTGTGTACTGAGCATTTCCTAAAGAGAAAAGCACCAGGTTACTTATTCTACTTGATTCCATCAGAAATAAAACTACAAAAATGAACATAGGGTACTTCATGCTTGAGGAAAGACATTATTACTTCATTAAGAAATGATATCCTGCTAGCTAAGAGAAAAATAAATAAATAAATAAATAACACTCCAAAATTACAGAAATAAAAAAGCAGAGCTAAACTCTCAGATATTAAGAATTATAGAATCATAGAATCATTAAAGTTGGAAAAGACCTTCCAGATCACTTGGTCCAACCCTACCACTGATATCACCTACTAAACCATGCCCTAAGCACCATGTCCAACCTTTCCTTGAACACCTCCAAGGACTCTACCACTTCCCTGAATGGGTGTTTCAGTACCTGACTACTTTCTGAGAAGAAATGTCTCCTAATTTCCAACCTAAACCTCCCCTGGCACAACTTGAGGCCATTCCCTCTAGTCGTATCACTAGTTACCTGTGAGAAGAGGCTGACCCCCAGCTCCCCACACCTTCCTTTCAGATAGCTGTAGAGAGCAATGAGGTCTGCCCTGAGCCTCCTCTTGTCCAGACTAAACAACCCCAGCTCCCTCAGCTGTTCCTCACAGGACTTGTGTTCCAGGCCCTTCACCAGCTTTGTAGCCCTTCTCTGGACATGCCTGAGCACCTCAATGTCCTTCCTGTAGTGAGGGGCCCAAAACTGAACACAGTACTTGAGGTGTGGCCTCATCAGAACAGAGTACATGGGGACGATCACCTCCCTAGCCCTGCTGGCTACAATACTCCTGATACAAGACCGAATGCTGTTGGCCCTCTTGGCCACCTGGACACACTGCTGGCTCATGTGCAGTTGAGCATTAACCAACACTATCAGATCCTTTTCCTCTGCACAGCTTTTGAGCCACTCTGCCCCAAGCCTGTAGCGCTGCATGGGGTTGTTGTGCCCCAAGTGCAGGACGTGGCACTTAGCCATGTTGAACCTCATCTCATTGGTCTCTGCCCATCGATCCATCCTGTCCAGGTCTCTCTGCAGAGCCTTCCTACCCTCTGGCATATTCATACTTCCCCCAGTTTGGTATCATCTGCAGACTTACTGAGGGTGCACTCAATTCCCTCATCCATATCATCAATAAAGATATTAAAGAGGATGGGCGCCAACACTGACCACTGGGGAACACCACTGGTGACCAGTCAGCAGATGGATTTCACTGCATTCACCACTACTCTACTCTGCATGTTTTATTTGATGTGAATACTTTATAAGTATGAGAATAAACTGGCATTTGTGCCTCAAAGTGCCACTTCACATCCGTAATAAAGGATTATTTAAAGATTTTTGCACATACTCTTGGCCTGTGTGTTTGAGTGTGTGTCTGTGTCTGTGCATACATACAAATATATATGTGTTTTTTATGTATATACATCCATAGATATTCTTTTCCCAGCCCTAGTTTTGTGGAGTGCACTGAATATTCTCTCCCCCATTCTCTCTTTTTTATAAAGTCACAAGGAGTTGAAGCTATGCCCAAGTCTAGCTTTCACACACAGCATCATATGTAAAATGCTGATCAGTCACAAAAAGGAGGAGAGTTTGTGCACACACAAAGAACGTCTGGCAAATTACAACAGATTCACTGCCCTCATTATCTCCATCAATGATATACAGAAGGCAGTAACGTTTGTGGCCTGGCATTGTGAAGACCCATTCAAGATGTTTGACCGCTCTGGAAGAATAGGCAGCAGTGAGGCTAAGAAGTCATCTTCCAGAGGAGAGAGAAAGTGATGTCGCTGTGCTGGGGATGAAGGAAGCAGGGACAGCCTTGGAAATTCAGTTCTGGAGATGGTGAATTTGACTGGGGGATTATGCTGGTTTACCAAACCAAGGCAAAACACGAAAGAGAAGGAGATGTGAGCCTGAGGTCATGACAATGGCAGCAGAGTGAGAAGTAAATTTGAGGGTTGCTAACGCAGTCAAATAATGAAGCTGCTCCACAGTAAGAAGTGGACTAGAGGAAGATGGCAATGAGAGACAAAGGCAATTGTTTAGTTCGTATTTGTGTAAGTCTTTATGTTCCATATACTAACATCTCATTCTGTCAATGTGCAAGCTTACAGGCAGTAATCAAAGTGAGTAGCATCACAGAAAAACAAAACAGAGCAGTGGCTTTATGTCATTACCCAGGAGATACAGACAGTTTGCTGAAATTATCCTAGAAATTATCCTTTCCATTATCCTTGAAAACTAGACCATTTTCACTGGATGAACATAGAAAGCTGCCTGAAAACTTTCATACAGACATCTGTCTGCAATAAACATGTGGGAGCATACTTGGCCCTGCCCAAAACTTGATGCTGAAGTAACTGATTTTCTTATTTTCTCACGACTGATTCTTTGAAGCACTGGCATTTTATTACACTTCTTATTTGAGCCAGAGATTTCATAGTAAACAATTCACCACATGATCTCCTGTGAATATCAAAGTCTCATTTGTAATGAAATGAATTAAAATTGCCAAAAGTTAAAAAAAAAAAAAAAGGTATGTGTGTGTTTAAAACAAACCTTTCTCTTTGAAATTAACTAGTTTGTAAAACATCTCCTACACCAAAGCAGAGCAAAGTAGGAAAGCAAAGCAAACAAGGAACCTGGAGAGACACAAGAAGATGGAACCAGACCAAACGACAGATCACAAACCTGGGGAATCAAGTAATATGCAAATAGTGGTAATCAACAAGGATAACAGGAAAAGCATGATCAAAGCTAAACTATTCTGATATGAATGACTCCTACGGCATGCTAGAAGTGCATTAGCACCCTATAACCACAATAAAGAGCCCAACAAAGTAATTCGTATCAAAGAGTAGCACACAGAAAGAAAGAATACATAATAAAGTAACACATGGTAAGCAGGTTCCACCTCTTGCCTACAATTAACTCAAGAAAGTGAAGAATGGTCTCGCTGAGATGCATGACATTAAAGTAAAAATTATATATATATATATAAACCAGCAGATAAAGTTCTGCATAAAAGAGTTGAAAACATTTGAAGAACTGAAAACATGATGAAGCATAGGAAGACTCCCATGATCTGTGGAACTAATCAAGCCAGGTCTCCTAGGGATTCTCTATATTCCTTTCCTTCTCTGGTAATAAAACTTGTTTCTCAGGTTCCTATAAATCCCACTGCTGACATCTGTTACATTCTCTTTGCAGCATTTTAAGTCCTGTCCACACAGCAATCCCTTGGTATTCTCATTGTCCTTCCACCCCTCTTACAGTCCCACAGTACAGTAACAACCCTGACAACACCCTCACACATTTCCCCAGCTACCTTCCTTGTCATCTGCACCCTTCAGTGATACCCTCCAGCATGTCCCACATTCCTGGCATCCCCATTTGAATAAGTCCTTTTCAGTCCTATGTCTCTTGTGCTTCACAGAGTCACAGACTAATTGAGATCAGAAGGACTTCTAGCCCAACCTCCCTGTCCAGGCAGGGCCAAGTAGATCAGGTTGCTCAGCACCACATCAAAACCCCATCTGGGTTTGAACACCTCTGGGGGTGGAGAATCCACAGTCTCTCTGGGCAACATGTCCAGTGTCTGACCATGGTCATAGAAAAAATAAATAAATCATATTTTTAAGTTAAATTAACTATATATAAAAAAAAATCTAGCCACAGAGGCTGAAATCTCATGTGTCTTCTACCAAGTGTGCTCCATCTGAGGGCTAGGCAGAGGCTGGAAAGTGCTGAGCCCTGGTCCAGGGTCTGACTGGCCACATGCAAGAACAGCTGGACCAGGGCCTTTTAGCTGCTAAGTAGACCAAATACAACCATCAAGGGGTGAGCTCTTAGTACCTTCCCTTGGTGCCTTGTTTAATAAGGTCCTTTCTTCTACACAGCCATCAACTCAGATGTCTCAGACATGTAACTGTGCTTTGACAGAAGATTTAACAAAAAATGCCCAAGCTTAAATGAGAGGATTTATCCCTTCCCGTTGACAATATTTTTAAATTAGTCTATAAAGCTTCTTTTATGTTTCTAAAATCAGGTGGGAAGAATTAGGCCTACATGTAATGTAAGCAGACAGATATAGGCTACACTAAGAGTAAAAATATGAGGCTGGAGATAGTCTGGTGACCTAAAGGGACATTTCATGCACTCAAGACATATTATCACCATCTGTCCTCAGCCATGGACAATACTTCAGAATCAATAATAACATAAGCTCTAAAATAAATAAATAAATAAAAATAAAAGAGCATGCTCCAAAAATCTTTAACAATGCAATGTATTCCACAAAAAATACAAATAGTACAGTACCTAGGAGTTGTATTCTTTAACTAAGCTTTCAGAGAGCAACAAAAAACTTGAGAAAAGAAAAAAAGTGTGGTGCCAAATCATGCATACTTGATAAATCAGTAAATGGCAGGGAGTACCCCTTAAGCTCAAAGACTATTTTTTCTCCTTCCAAGGAATCAGCAGAATAAGATTTATATAAAAATAGCTCATAATAAAAAGCAGGTTGCCTGGGGAAAAGAGTAAAACTGTTCTAAAATAGCATCCAAATCTATGAATGGAATGAACTAATTTAATAACACTGAAAAATATTGCAGAAACCAGCTTCCAGCTGAGACAAGTTTAGTAAAGCTCCTACTGGCTTAGTATTTTGGCTCACCTGGTAGAAATGCCATGAGGGTCTCAGCTGGAGCCTCAGCTGTGCTAATGTGCAGGACATACATTGGAAGTCCAGATACCAGATGGGGGACTTTGCTAACTGCTTAAATCAGCTCTCATGGCTGGCCACCAGTTGGCAAGCACAGGAGCAATTCTAGGTTTGCATTATGCTAAGAAGTATGATAGCAATGGGGGGAAATGAAATGCATGATAACAAAGGTAACCTTCTTTCTTCTCAAGCAAATACAGAGGTATTTGGTTTCTGTGTGGTTTTCTATTTCCCATCAAAATCTGACATGTGGTGACACATTTTAAAGACAATGTAAATGAATACATACTATACACATATGTACACAGACTTTTAGCTAAAATACTGGAACACAGGAAAAGCTATTGATATTTACATATTTTGGAATCCTGACTCTGGGAAAGCTACATATGGAATTTATGTCCTTTACTGCTTTAATATTTTGAAGTTTTTTATAAAGCTGTTTCATTGATTTGGGGGTCAGATATCTATATTTGAGAAGCATTTTTGTTTGTTTGTTTGTTTGTTTGTTTTGTTTGTTTGTTGTTTTTTTTTTAGATTAAAACTTGTGCAAAGCTGAACACATATTTTTGCAAAGATACTGTTGTATGGCCAGATTAAAACAATTGCACAGCCAGGACAGTCTCCAATTCAAGATTCTTTATTTCAAATACAATCCTTTGCTCGCTGTTCAAAACATCTCCTAGACCAGAGCTGGAAACCTGAGCAACTCAGAGTGCAAGGGGTGTCCTGTTACATACCTAAATGTCTTTTCAGTTGGCTCGTAAACTGGCACTTTAGGCTACTAAGTCCAACCTGGGTGGTGGTAGTACAGTAATTTCTATTGCACTTGGCACAGCATTGCAGAAGGCCTTCCAGTTCTGCTGCAGTCTTTGGAAGGAAGACTTTCATTACTGTGAAGGCTTCTGAATTTCCCTTGGAAGACCTCACGGACACTTTTGTTCATGTCACATACATAAAATGGAAGAAATCTGGTAATTCCCATTAGTTTATGTACTTCTGTAACCAGATGATGTGTATTAAGTTATTGTTGAAAAGTAGAAAATGTACTAGAAAAGTAGATAATATACTGGAAAAAAAAATATTTTATCAGGAAGATATCAAAAATGAAAACTATTTCCACACCACTTTACTTTATCACTATATATTACTATCTTAATCTTTTACTTACTTTTATCTACTTACTATTTTACTATCATTTTATCACTATCCTTTCCAGTCCTTCCCCCCTAAAATTCACAAGCCATGCCGGGAGAATTAGGATCGGGATGCAACACAGCTGACTCCCTTATCCCTTTGTGCTCATTGGAACAAAAATGATAAATATCAATGCCCCAGGCTGTGGTGGCATTTGGATTGCAGCTGACTCTAAATCTGGACATAAAGTTGAAGATTTTTAGAGCTATCTAGGAGCATCCATCTCACTTCCAGCTTTCAGATTTTAGCTAAACAGAGACCTTGTGTATTCTTAGAACTGAGTTACCTTTCCTGAAAAATGAAAGACTTTTATGCCTTTGAAAGGGATTAAACTTTTAGTCTGCAGTATGCAATACATAAACTGGATAAATTTGAGACTTAAAGCATCCATCAGCAGCTCTAAAAATTATAGAAAAAAATAAATCAAGGCCAGCATCTCAACATGAAAACTCAGAAGAAAGATCTCTGAGAGGAATTAGTAACTTTGCTGATAACTAGTTTTGATTTGTGAACCAGAAGGATATCATCATGTGGAGTAGAGGCAAAAAATCCTCAAGTGGAACAATTAAATACTGATCAATTGTGACATAATGACAGAACAGTCTTCCAAGTCTCTGGAGATGCCTAACCTTTCTCTTTATTAAGTAAAGATAATGTACAATTGCAGTGCTTAATTATTTGCAAAGGCTCTTTGTATTTTCTGTCTCTGTAAAAAAAATTCTATTCTAAATTGATTTCCTTTTATCATTTGTTGTTTTTCAAAACTCAAAATTATATCTTTTCATGTTTTGTAATTTTTATGTGGTATTGAGCATTTCTGTTACCTTTCCCCATATCTTGAAGTTTTGGGCATGATTATGTAGCCTGGGTTAAAACAACATCATGGCCATGCCTAGTGTCTTTATGTCTAGGCCAACACCCGGGTTTGTCTTTCTACTCAGTCAGCCACTGTGGAAAGGATAAATGCCACTACTACTGCACTTTGCCTGAACAGCAATGGGACCCCTCTCCTGTGCAGGCATCAGTGCAAGGTGCTTGTAGCTCCTTGTCCCAAGGATGTTCTGGTGCTGAACAGTGACATGCTTTGCAAGTGCAGCTGCTGGTAAGGACGTGTAGATTGGTCAGACATAAGTCTGGATGCTAAAACAAGTCTTAGGAACCCTTATGCTGACTTCTATGAACCACCTCATCTGCAGCCTGGATCTATGTGGCACGAGCTTTGTAGTGCACACCATAATTCACACAGTCTCTCTGGGACTTTGGTGTAGCTCTCTTCCTTGACTGGCAGGCAATATTTCCTCCAGAGAAAGCCAGGACACAGGGGAGACTGTACTCCTTCATCCAGATCTCCTCCCAGCTGCCCATGGGGATCTAGCGTAGAATCCTAGCACAGACCATGCAGTTGATGAAGAGGACCTGATTCACCCTAGGGAAGAGCTTGTCTCCCCTGAGAGTTCATTGATCTTTGGGTAAGGGGGCTCCTCTCCTAAAACCTCACAGTTAGGAGGGATGAATTCAAACAACCTTTTCTACACAGCACCCTTTGGTGGGGCTAATATAAAATACAACCAGGTTTAACTCAGCCTGTCAGGTTAACAAAGCCTGTTTAAAAAATCAGACATGCATTAAAGAAACATAGGTTTTGCTTAAAATGAAGGGGTTTTGTAACATTTTTACAGCTCAAGAACAGAGCTTGCACTTAACAACAACAAAAAAAAAGCACAGTGAATATTGCCTTCTTGTTTAACAGGCATTAAACCATTAGTATTTATTTATCTGTACACATCAGGTTTTCCTTTGTAAATGCACAGATTTTCCCTTATTTTAGTACAAATGTTCTTATTTTCTGCTACGAGATAAAAGTCAGTCATATCATTAAAAAATCCTCTGTATGATGTATATGTTTCCAAGAGTGCCCCCAAATGAATTTTAATGTACAGAATATTTGCATTTCTTCTGCTGCTAAAGAGGAGCAGGGGTATAATCTCAGCCTTATCTTGATTTATACTTTATGGGTATGTACATAAAAGAACATAAATACTATTACTGCAATTTTGTATCAGATTTCATGCATATTTTTTTTTCTGCTTCTTACTAGTGCTTCCCAATTTCATATGCCTACTGCTTTCCTCATGAAAGAAATGAACACATTGGTATAAAATATTACATCAAATACACCTGTGAACGTGTGTTCCTGTTTCCTGGGTTTCAGGAAACAAAGAGATGTTTCCAAGCTTTTCCTGTGCTACAGAGAGAGGGGATGAACAGCTTTGGTTAATATCTTTTTAGTGCTGATAGATATTAAAATGTGAGCTGTATCCCTGCTTCCTTTGTACATTAAAACAAGGATGAGGAGTGCTCAGGAACAGAAGGAAGTGGAGTTAAAGGAATAAGGTTGTTTGTCAGGGTAACTAGAAAAGTCCTGAGCTTTGGAGTTGATAATAGTACTGGGATAAATGTAACTAACCATATTGCTATCATTTGCAACTGTGGAAAGGGTTTGGGGGGTATGGGAGGTGTGTGTGTGTGGGGGGAGAGAGAATAAAAAAAAGGAAGAGTTGTGGATGAATTTTTTTTACATACAATGGTAGTTTATATCCTAAGATTGCTGTTGGAGCAGAAACCATATTTCACATTAATATCACTTAATATGTTATTCATTGCCCTGGGCTCCAGAAACGAGCAGTGAATTAGGTCACGGTGAATAAATACCTATCAGTGTCCATCAAGTGACATTCCTCATCTCTTTTCCCTCTTTCTTCTTTTCATGCAGTATCAAAATCTCATTCCGTTGTTTATCATGACAGAGCCAACCTTTCTGGGGGCACCTATAAATACAGAGCTCCCATTACAGCTGGAGTCAACCTCAATACCAGCATAAGGCTGATGTAAATCCCCCTCATTCTGATGAGGTATGAGCTGCATTTGGTCAAATGAACATGAGCTCAGTGACCCTGAGCCAGGGACCTCCCAGTGATATGGCACAGGGCTGGCACCAGCAGGTGTCTCTGTGCTGCACCCAGGTCCAGAGCCCCATTCCTTCCCTCCCACTGCCCACCCGTCGACCATGGTTGATTTTAGCAAATGTTGGCTCACAAAGAACAGCCTCTCAAGCTGCTCATCAGCAACCTGATAGCCACCCTGTTTTTGTAAAAAATGATTCTATTTTCTTTTTTATCTCATGTCCTTCACCTCAGACAGTTGTTGATATATTGCTATTTTGATGTACATTGACATATGGCTCCTGAAGTACTAAATAAGTGATTCAGGCTGCTGCAACAGTTAATTTATACCCTGCAGACACAACCTTAGCTCCTGCTGACGCCCGGGCTGTGTGCAGGTGACACTGCCTTGTGGGAGAAGCAGTTTAGCCGCCCTCAGCACTGCTGGTAATGGAGGCTTAGCAATCTGCCTAATCAAATTCTGATCAGAGCATTAAAATGAATGTGAGAGTGGAGTGTTGTAATGATAATTAGGGATCTGTAGCACTGTCCAATTTTTCCTATCATATTTACAGCAATTCTTCCAATAATTAACTGTTACACTTACCAGGACAAGATTAGTGGTCTGCACCTAGCCATGCAATAGTGGTATATTGCTTTATTGACTGCTTATGCCTGTCCCAGTGGCTGCTGTGCTGAGTTCAGTGAAAGTAAGGTATGTGCACTGTGCTGGCCAACAGAAAAATCAGCAGGAACTACCAAAGAAAGAAGTGAACAGAGTCATATGGAAAGTTTTCTGGGAAAAGAGATACTTATGCTTGTAACATGGCTTAAAAAAAAAAAAAAAAAAAGGCTTCTGTGGGATATTTTTGATCAGCTGATGAGGTGATATTACCTTTTTGTCTCATGGCTGGAATGAGAACTAGTTTTGCTGATATGGTTTCCCAACAGGGAAAAATTCTCTTTAAATATCCAGTTAGAGACCTTTTACTATTTTAGGGGAATGCCCTGAAGGCCTCTACCTTGTCCCTTCTATTTATGCATTTATACTGCTTTAGTTAAGACTGTGACAGCACTTCTGTCATACCTACTGCATTTTCCAGAGGCCATGGGATCTTTTTTTAACACTGCAATGTGGCCATAAAAATGTGCTTTGAGCTGCAAACTGTGCTATGAGAATTGAGACAAAAAGCAGACTCATTTCACCAAATTAAGCCTCCCCATCCCAAACAGCTTTTTGTTTGTTTGTTTGTTTGTTTTTTGAAGTTCATGAATGCATCTCACTGACTGGGATAAAATGTAACTGTACTAGCCCTGAGCAAAACTTCACAGTAGTGCGGGGATCATGTATGCATCCACTGAGGAAAAATGTCTGCCTTTACTGCCAGGAAAATAGAGGTAAAAACCCACCTTTCAATAACAACAAACGTGCTGGAGAGTGGGAAAATGAAGACACACCAAGCTAAAATCCCTATTCCAGCTCTGCAATCAGATCTGTATGCAGTGAGGATCCCTGTGTGAAGCAACGTAATCCATTTGAAATATCGTTCCTTTGTTTTGCATCCCCTGGCTTCCCAGCAGCTGGCATCATGCTGACAACATCATGTCACTGAGCACTAAAAAGCTGAACCACCATGCCCTGGTCCAACACTGACTGGAAGAACATTTATGGTGTTTATGTTTAAATGGGTAGGATTGTGGTCTTGCTATATGTGGGTTTTATGAGACATCAGAGAGATGTTCTATGCCCATGGCATCTGACTTGCCTTTCACAGAATCACAGAATCACAGAATTTCTAGGTTGGAAGAGACCTCAAGATCATCGAGTCCAACCTCTGACCTAACGCTAACAGTCCCCACTAAACCATTTCCCTAAGCTCTACATCTAAACGTCTTTTGAAGACTTCCAGGGATGGTGACTCCACCACTTCCCTGGGCAGCCTGTTCCAATGCCTCACAACCCTTTCAGTGAAGAAGTTCTTCCTAACATCTAACCTAAAACTCCTCTGGCTCAACTTAAGCCCATTCCCCCTCGTCCTGTTTCCTTCATTTCTTCAGTGCAGACAGCTTCCAGCTGTACTTTGCAGGGTATACTTAGGCAAACCTCCCTGTCTGAAACATGTAGTAAATCTCTGTATTATTAATTTCTGTATTATTCCCTGTATTATGCAGTATTGTATTGGTATGGAAAGAGTTTTAATGAAGAAAGCTGAAATGTTCTTCTGCCTCATCCACAAAAGTCTTATTTTTCAAAGAAAATGTGTGCAAGCTGACAAGAGACAAGCGGTCCAGAAAGTTGAAGTAAATCAATGAAAGGTGAGAGGTCAACAAGAGTAAGCTACAGCACAATAAACCGCCATGTGGCTGGTTTCACTCAGAAATAAAGTGCCCTTAACTTGTTGTGGCTTAACTCTAGAAGAGATTCAATGTACGCATGCTGACTTTACAAATTTAATTCATGAACATAACCTTCTCTATGTGTCCCTGTGCAGATGAGTCCTAGTGAACACACCTAGAGACTTTGTAAATTAATCCAGATCTCTGCAGGTGCTTGCACCACAAACTGATACTTGTTCTTTCAACCATACTTGGATAAAGGCTCAAACTTTGTACCCAGGAAAAGATTCCACCAAATTTTAAGGAAGGACTGGTCCCAGCTTCAGATCCCAGTCTTCAGAATGAGAGGATTTTTTTCAGGGAGAAGTCCTAGAGTCTCTTGGCCAGTGTCTGTAGGAATGATTAGAAGTAGGAAATTAGATGACAGATATAATTAATGGTGTGTGAACTGGAAAGTAAAATCAATAAAAATGTTGGAATGTTGCACTGAAGACAAAAATAAAGAAAGGTAAGTATTCAAAGAGAGAAAGATTTATTTTCCCCTTCAGTAAACAAATTAGGCTTGTTGTGAATTTGCAGATACTGAACAAGACTTGGGGCTGTTTCAAAGGAAGAAGCTTAATTTTTAACTACAGCAGGCTGAAACCGTTGGACATTTCTAAAGAACTCTTTCTCAAACAAAGACCAAACCCAGAACTAGCTAGAAACTACAGCTCCGGAGGATGTGCAGGAGAAATTCGCAATGCCTGAGCCACCCCCAAAAAGATTTACCACCTCTGGTGAATCTCCTGACTGGAGGAGGGTGGACTACGCTGAAACCACTCTAGCAGCCTGGAGGGGCTAAAGGGCAAAACAGGAGAGAAGAATGAGTGATAAAGTTGGCCATGAAGCAGAGTGGTAAATGAAGAGCTAGTTGGTTTACGGTTCATGTTTACTCAATACCAGTTGTACCACGTTGCGCTATTTAATGTGACACTGCTTAACCACAGGGAGCCTCCCTTTTATTGTGGAAGGGATGCTGGAGACAACTACACTTACAAGTATGGTAATTTATGCTACTGTGTGGTGTCTCAGCAGTCTTTTCTACACAACATCTGAGGGTTTGAATAATTTCTCACTGTCCCTAGAAATTATCTAGGGTGTACAAAATATACAAGGAGATTGTGATTAAAGATGGGGTAGCTCTAGCTGGCAAATATGTTAGAGACAAATTGGTATTGCTGCCCTTTGCTTAAACCCACTGAGCACTAGTTTTGGCAGAATGATTTTACTGTGTTCTTTTGTCTTTTTCCATGGATAATTTTTATCTCCCCTTGCTTTGAAAGCTAACTCACTTCCTTTGAAGGACAGTAAGCTTGACAAGCTAAGCTTCTTGAACTTAAATCCAGCATGGCTATCCCCTGACTGAATCAGCTTTAACTTGAATTGTGTCTCTCTAATATTTCACACTGTTTCAATTACACTCCACAGCAGCTGAGAACTATGTGAATTCTAGTACTAAATTTAATCAAGTGCTCCTCCAAGGTGGAAGAGAACATATCTTCAGAATTAATGGAAAGAGACAAATGAAATCAATCCCTAGGATCTTGGTTCTGTCCACTCTGTACTAGAGGACGTCCCAGAGAAAAGACCTTCAGTAGCAACTGAAGCCTGAAGTCTGATAATGTGAAAACTTAAAACTGCAAGGTATGAAACCCATGAAGAATGGAACACTTTGCCTGGACTGTAGAATCAACAAGAATTTAATAAGTTAATCAGATCATCACCATTCCACTGCACATAAATTTGAATTGTTTCCCCATTATGAAGTGCTTGTCTGTAAATTATTGCAGAGAAAGCCATTTTCAAATTAATGTTTGAGCTATTAGAAAATACAAAGGGCATTTTCATTAATTGGAGGCAGCTTTTCTTCCTCTCTCTTTATCATTACCTTTGTTACCCAGAATCAGTTTAGTGTTGAAATTTATTGACGTGTATGATTCAGTGGCATTATTTGTTTAGAATTTGTCCTATACCTGGTGGAATAAACTCATTAAGTGTAAATGAATAGTTATGTAGTCATCATCTGAAATGAGTCACTGCAGTTCTCTGAAGTCTTTACAGTGCCTTTGAACACAGCTGGAAAGAGAGCCTCTGTGAAGGTTACAACTTCTCCCTCAGATTTAAACCACTTTTAATTTCCATTCTTAGAATGGGTTCTCATTTAAGGACAGTGGGACTTCTTTTCATCAGAAGTCTGGGACTCCCTATTTTACCAAGAATGTATCAGGATCATGTATAAAATGTTCCATATTGCTCCTGCCACAACACATTTTTTTCAACTTATGTAGAAGCTGGGATTCAGAAAGGATTGTTTGGGTAAACAAGAACGTGTCGTGGGAAAACAGCTGCTTTAAAATCACCATTTTGGGAGATAAATAAGACAGCTTCTTCTACAGCTGACAAATTCCCAGCCACTGAAGGTCAAAAGAAGAGAAGAGGCTGCAGATTGCGGAACAAAGTGTAGGATTTCTATTTCAGTAAAACTTTCCGCAAGAACGGGAATTCCTCATTGAGGTTAGAGTTCCTGTAACAGAATGTGTATAAAATTAAGGCTAACTTGGGCATGACCCTCTTTTTGGGGGGAAATAAATGTATCTACAGGCTTTTCTTACCTGTTTGGATACTTCTTAATACAGATAAACTGACCTATGTTTTGATAATACACTTACTGTCTTAGCCACCTGTTTCAATATCCAGCATCAGAGGTACTCACTCGTAAGGTGCTGTACTAATGCAATATGAACAGACAATTCTTACTCACTTCTGCTGACAACTGTAATATCTCATGGCACCAACAGTAAATCTATATAAATGAATGCAACCTGTTTCAAAGTCAAAATGTATCACACTGCTTTCAGCATAAGCTTTCTGAAAGTCCTATTGCTTGAAAGCAATTTTACTGAGAATGTTATATGGTAGGAAATGGTGAGGAAAAAAATCCTGCTAAAACTGACAGTATCTAATCATCTTGCTCAGAGCTATGAACAGCTCAGTTACTTGAGTTTTTCATCTAAATAGGCTTAATATATTTTGCAAGCATGCTGTCTACGTTTCTTCTCCCTGCTTGCACAAAAGCTGAGTCCGTTTGTCATGAGGCCAGGGACATCCATGAAGGGAATATTAGATGTCTGTGGCGTTTGTAATATTGCCCTCAGGTCAATGCATTCCAAAATAGGTTGGACTCCCTCCACCTGTTTTCACAATGCTTGTTGAGTGCAGGTATGGTTGCAACAGTGTTTACACAAGATCTGAGCCAATGCCCACTGAACTCAGCAGGAGTTTTTCTTTCAAGTTCTGGGGATTTCATATCTTGCCTACAGTCATGGTAACTTCACTTTAGAAAACTTAACAGGAATTAGTTCTAATTTCGCCACCACTACTTCCCTTTCTTTTCCTTTTCTTTCTTTTTTTTTTTTTTTTTTTTTTTTTTTTTTTTTTTTTTTTTTTTTTTTTTACTGGCACAGGAATATAATTAAGGACGCAGGGCGACATTTGAAATGCAACCAATGAGACAGTTGATATAGTGCAAGTAAAGTTTGCGTCAATTAGGAATGGAGAATTGTGTTATACAGCACATTAAATGGCACATTAACAGATGTAAATGTTTCCATCAAATTAAAAATGGCTAGTTTGCTTGTTAGATTACTTTTTTTTTCTTTTTTTTTTCTTTTTTTTTTCAGTAATTCTCTAGTTTTCTGGTTTTTAACAGCACACAGAGAAGAACTGATCTCATTTTTCCTTTATACATGTATGTTTTTAGATGTGGACAAATGTAGTTTTTCTCTTAGGGAAACTGGACCTGAGCATGCAACACATGAAGACAGCAGATATAGCAAAGGTTCTTTTAAATGGCAGAGGTCATTCCCAGAAAAAAAATACATCTAAAATTTCAACATCTAAAATTCTAATTCATATTAGATGTATTTTGCAGACTGCTTCAAATATTACTTCTACAGATAGGATCCATATTTTAAGAATTCACCTTCTCCTGGAAGGGAGAAAATGAAAAGCTGAACAGTTGAAAGGGTATTTACAGTAGAAGAGCAGCAACGCAAAATGAGTAACCTCAACTTGGTTCAAATATGCTTATTCCCCAAAAGAATTTCCTAGAGAGAGACGTTCCTGTAGAAAGGCAGCCCTCCAGCACAGGAGGGCAAAACAAGGGTCAGGAAATCAATGTGGCAGGTAGTGCTGAAGCGGGAAAGGCTTATTGGTATGCCTCCATCTGCGATAGATTACCTCACTGTGAAGGCGAGGAGATTTGTTTGTAGCAAAGCTACACCTCAGGCAAAATGACCTCCCAAAGCCCTTTGGTCCTGAAAGGCTCCACCACTCTAACTGGGAGAGTATGGGAAGGCAAACTACAAGAAGGCACTGAGTTACACAGGTCTGTTCTCTGCACCACAATGCCCCTGGGACACCCTTCCTAAACCTCCACCCCAGCCTCCCTATTAAACCTACATCAGAGTATCTGAGCTTAATTTTCCACAGGATAGAAGCTCAAAACCTGTCAATACCTCAGGTGATAACTTTGCACCATGAGCAACCTGAGCTGATTACCTAGACTGCTTTGGCCTCTAAAAGGCAAGAAGGGCATCTGCTTTCTGATCTTGTCCTGGCAAAGCTTCACTTGGAGTTGCAATTAATTATTGCAGTTAATCAGAGAACCCACTGAGATTATTGCCTGTGGCTAACACTGTGCATCAGGATGTCTGACATGCTCGTGGCCCTCAGGAAGGCTCCAGCACTGGTGTCATTAGTGCATCTCCTAAAGCACTGAAGGTCCTTGCTATCAGGGCAGGCTCACCTGAGAAATGTCTCAGGTATCTCAGCAATGAGATGTACAGAACAAAAAAGCTGAGGCTCAACACTGTCTGAAACATCAGGGATAGGTCACACACATTAGCCCCACTTTCCTTTGAATGGGGTGAATTAGATGATTACATAGTTTGTGGTGGCCAGGTGGCACTCAACATGTCACTGGAAAATGGTGAGGAAGCAGCTTTTCTGCACATCCTGCCCCTCCTGAAACACTGATGCTGCCCTGCAGACCCGATTTAGATGGCTGTGACAGAGGTTTGCATCCTCTGATGCCACAAAACAGAGCAACTCTGGTGTTATGAAGCACAGGTCCTTGTCTGTGAGACTGAGTGAGGCTCCTTGCTTGCTGCTTCTCCAGAACTTCTGCTCTTGCATTGCCACCCACTACATGGCAAGCCTCAAGGCAAGACAAAGGCAGGGCCATCTTACCAGTCTGTGTGAAGTAGCCAGGATTCCTCTTGATGCTTCTGTTTATGTTTTACCTTCCCATTTCTCCAAGATTCCTCACCTGGCCATGATATGGTATAATATTTCTAGTTATTCACTCAGCCAGCGTTGAATGAACTCACTCAGTAATATTCTCCTATTTTTTAGTAACTTTTATGTTTTATGCCTTGTAGCTAAGTCACCCAGAAATGAGAAATGAAGAGTAAACTCATCCTTTCAGAAGGATCATAAGACAGTTCTCATTTCCTGATTCGAAGACTTCTGATCTTAAACAGAGGAAAAACCCTAGCAAAACCATTCCTTTGCTCATACATCTCATTCATCTCAGTGTGCAAAATTATTTCATTAGAAGCTGCAGCAGCTTAATCGAGCAGCCTTTGAAACACAAAGACTTCTGACTCAAACGGAGTTAACAGAATTATTTTTTACTGTAGCTCCCATAATGTTTAAAGTCATTCACGTTTCCACAGAGTGCTCACTGATGATTATGAGCAATGAAGCTTTGGATCCAGTTATACCTGTGCTTCCATCTGTTGTTACAGAAACCAATTCTACCATTGCTACTTTCTTCTTAATGACCTACTTCTTGAACTCATTAAAGATACCTGTTCCTCTCACACTCCTTCATTGGTGGTGTCAATGAAATAGCTGCCTTTGTATTCAAACCTCCTGAGCACTAAAATTGCCAGTTGAATTATGTCTGTCCTGGGTGTTGAGCTGGAGAGGAAAAAAACACATTCATTTTCTACAGCTTGTAATGAGCCGATTCTCCGGTTGTTGAGGCACATCATCCAATGGATACTCTTGGTTTGGAAGGATGTTTTTATATTCATTAGCATGTCATTAACGACACATTTATCTTTGGATTTCTGGGGAAGGATCCCATGTTCAGCTAATTCTTGCTTCACTTGCATATTCTCAGAAAAAAATTCATTTGTTCCGACAATGCAACACCCACCAGGACACTATTCACTGGTTTCTTCCTCCCTTTTCAAGGATTTTACAAACTGCAGCTGAAGACTATTCAGAGGATGTTTTCTCCCCTCCTACTACTTGAAAGTTATTTGCAGGTTACTTTGGACATTTCCGTGTGAGCTGCAGTGCTGCTTTACATTACCCTGTTGCTCAGAGCAACTCTGCATGACATTTGAAACTCAAAAATTTGTCTTTAACCATCAACAGCAAAACTCATGACTCCATCCTCCCTAAAAGTGCAATTCTTTCTCTTCCCCTCCCCAACCCCCCAGAGCTTTGGCTAAATTACTCATGTCCCTGTATCTCTCTAACCTCTTTTACTCAGCCTCAGGGTTTGTTCCTCAGCAAGCTTTCTTCTCTTCTTTATCCACAGAGGCTGAGCTTTTCTACCTTCTGCTCTCAGTGCCACATGGCTGGAAGACAAGGCATCTGTAACATGTCCTTGCCCTCTGCCTGGACTGTGTTTCCACACGTGTATTAGGTAACACTCCCCCTTTTGGCAAATGAACCTGACACAGTGGAGAGCAGAACTCTCTGTCCACCATCTCCTCTGCCTGGTGCTGACCACTCCTGGGTCACTGCTCTCCATCCTGTTCTATTGCATGGTCAAATCTAGAGAAAGTGGGCAGATGTCAGAATGGAGACCAACAGTGCTCACCAGCCCCTTCAAACTGGAATGTAATCTGTTACTTTCACTTCCCCCAGCATGCCTTCCTTAATTTCCTATTTCTACTAAAGCAGAAGGGCAAGGTAAAGACAGAAGAGAGCTGCTGACCTCTTTTATATGGTGGGGGGACTACTGATATATTACAGTTTGTTTTTTTGACTTGCTGATTTGCAGTGCATGAATAGATGGAAGCTGTCAATACTTTTACACCTGACGGGGAAACTGGAGTGAGCTTAGCTGGCTGGAATACCATAATTGGGTAGCTGAAGGCATTTCTCCTCTCCAGGCAACAATGACAGGAACGTTTTATGTGATCTCCCTTCTCTTTACTACTTTCAAAGCAAAGAATATGGTTGAAAGAAATATGTGTGTGTGACAGATTATAGTAATGTGACTAAGGATTGTAATCAGTTTATATACGCACTGACATGTTGGTTGAGGTTGGGTGGAAGTGGTGGTAATGATGAATTTTGTTCAGGACATTTGGTAAAACATTTTGAAATAATAAAATGAAAAAATCTAGTAATGACTCTGTTTTTATACTTTCATTGCACACAATGCAATAGCTATTCAGTGTTTTTATTTTTGCATTTGAAAGCAGATTTTCAATAACAAAGCTGGACTCAGTCCAAGGCAGATCATACATACAGTTAAAAAGCTACGTAATAAAAGGAAGAGATAAGACCTTTCATCACAGATGTGCAATAGGCAGTCCTAAGGAAAAAAATAAAAAATAATTTGTTGTCTCTTCCACCCACCTTAATCTCCTTGTTTGACCTAATCTAACTAGGTTTAGCTCACTTTGTTGTTCCTAGAGAATATTACTGAATATGCTAAAAGTGAATGGTACATTCACTGTATTGATACAACCTGCACCACAGTGACAAAAACACATACCTCTCATCATTTTTCTATCTCTTATCCTTCTAGGTAGGCCTATTATTTTATTTTACTTTTATTTACTTTTATTTTTATGTATTTTTTTCTGTCACATGATTATACATTTGGACTGCACAAACAGTATGATAAAAGCCATAAAAAAGAATGCACTGAAATTTCTATATTAACCCAATAAACACTGAATGCGGTGATGTTCCTTGTCTACAATAGTGCTACTATTTCAAATAAGTAATAGTAAACACAAATGAAAAAATGACTTTTATCTCAGCTAGCCCTGTTCTTTAAGTGAAAAAAAAAATAGTGGGGAAAAAAATAAAAATAACAATAAAAAAACACTCTGCACATTTTATGTCTTTACTGTTCTAAAGAAGAGTTGGGCATGTCTCTTCTACATTTCTCAGGATCTGAATTATCCAGGAACAGCAAAACAGACAAGGTTCACACTCCCTGGGCAGGAGCCATAGTTACCAAGCCCTTCTACAGAGGATATTGGCACTGCTGCTCTTTTTTCCCAGTGACCATCTTTTTCAAACAGGGTTTGAGCAATCTGCAAATCTGATTTGCTCCTCCAGTGGGTGAGGTTGGGGCTTTTTGAGATGAGCTTGCCTGGACACCACCAGCCAGTAAATTCACCCTTGCTAAAGCACAGGGTTCACCTGTTTTTCCTTTGGACTAGCTGCTGGATAAACAAGAAGTAGTCTACAGGTCACTCCAGAAATGAAGGAAAAAAAAAAAAAAAAAAAAAGCAAACAAAATCCCTGGGTCAGAATGAGGTTTGACCAGAGCGTTTGTGCTTACTGTTCTCAGGGATCTAAATTGTTCCAACTAATTGAGTGAAAATCTTCAGATTTTGGACCATTCTTTTGGACCAGGTAAGCATGCTCAATTGAATCAAAGGAGAAAGTAGCACTGATAAAGATAGATAGGCATCCATGAGTTTGCAGAAATAGCATACTTTCATCTTTATTACTTTTCAAAGGAAAAAATTAATATATACAATGACTCTGCACCTTTGGGTTTCCAAATTAATTGATGAAGAGAAAAAGAATGTGTGGTGAAAGATCATGTTTCAATTCTGGATTTATCTTTTTGATTACAGAACTGACACAGTGCATAGCGGAACTTCTACTGCACCTTTGAAGTTACCAAAACGAGAAAGAGTTTTTGGAAGATCTTTTTTTTTGTACTGAAGATAGAGATGTTTTAAAAAACTTGCCTTAAACATCTTCCCTGTACTGGTCTACCATAAAACTTTGCTCAAGCTATTGACTATCTTCATAACACTAATGACTATTAAAAAGACCAAACAGCTGCATTTATTATATTCGGTCAAGCTATAAATATGTACATCCAAGAAGGATGACAGGCAATTTAGTAAATTAATGGTGATTGGATTTAATTTTGCAGTGTTTACATTTTCTTCAGTTCATCATAATGCTGTACAGCATAATTCCCTGAGGAAGGTACCAATCTCTTAGTACTCCATTTCTTTACCCATTTGTAGTCATAGACATTTAGTGAAAATAATAATAATAAAAACACAGCAATATCCTTCACCACCCCAGTGAACACAGAAATTAATAATCTGGGAGAGTTTGTATTCAACCTGACACAGCAAGTGATGCAAATATGGTACAAAGTCTATCTTTACATTTATTTGCAAATGTGTATAGATATGCTTCATATAAATTAATCCTCTATTTCATTATAAGGAAGGAATTATGTCTGTGGTCAAAAGGGTGGGGTACAGTTAATCTGATTTAGCACAGCATGTGAAAAATTAATTGAAAGTCAGAACTCCATAGTGTTTATTATAAAGTAATTTCACACCAGCTCAGGATTAGCATGGTAACAGGTGACAATAGGTCATTACTATGTTAATTGAAAGACAGCATGATTTGGGGGGAAAAAAAAAAGAAAAAGAAAAAAAAAAGAAAAAAAAAAAGAAAAAAAAAAAAAGAAGAAGAAAGGGTTAGACACAGAATGAAATGAAAAGGAAAAAAATATTAAAATGCAGTATTTTATCTAGGATTGGGCTGTGATTCTGTGGGACATGTCCTAGGGAGGTGATATCTTCTGAAAAAAACTCATTGGCTTTTGGGTGATAACCTGGCATTGTTCACCATGCTGTGAAGCGTGGCGGATATTCATGTGTGTCCTTCTCACCCCCATAACAAGTCAAGACAGCTGCCTCCCTTTCCACAAGAGCTGGCTGCATCTCCAAAACCATGGCCTGACATTTTCAGCATGCTCACGCTGCTCACTAGCCCAGGCACGCGGCAGCGAAGATTCATGTATTTACCTTGCTTGCTCTGAGGCAGCGTGGGGCCCTACAAAGCCACTGGGAGCCATGACATTTTGCAGCAGTGTTTAACAGAAGAGAAAACTCCATTTGTGTTCCTCGACAAGAGGATTAATAAAATAAAAAGACTTTCAAACCACCAATGGAAAATAACCTGTCACTTCGATAGCACACTGAAGCATGAAGCCAGGGCAAACTCATCCTTCCACTTGAGCTGCAATGCCATTATCCCAGCTCTGAATGGGAATGGGTGCCACCATGCTCGGGGATGCCCTATTGTGTGGCATGATGGACAGATGGATGGACGTCTGGTGTAGGCATTTCCTATTAAGCACTAGGATCTGAGTAAGCAGTCCTGAGCTGCCGGCTTCAGCCTGCTGCAAGAAATAGGGAAAGTATTTTCTCATTTTATTTGCATAATAGCAGGAGCTGCTAAATCAGTTGTGTGGGCAGAATATCATTCCACAGGTCCTCCTGTTGACAGAATACAAAGGGCACAATGTGCACTTGCATGTAGGTGAGCAATACAGAAAGGACTCTGCATTAACTGCAGTCACCACAAAAGGACCTTTGCTAATGGCATGTTATAATTTAAACAAGGATCCTTTCTGAAACCAAAATAATATGACTATGTAATGAAGCTAGCTTCCTTGCTCAAAGTAAATGGAAATTCAGTGGCACAGCTGGGACCTGAAAGTGGGAAACAGTGATTTTATTTCCTGGAAGAAGAATTTAACCTCTTCAGATACCTACATGCAGCCTGATACATGAGCTGATGAGGAACGTGACCTTTCTGCTCACTCTGCTTCAGAAGAGTTTGCAATCCAGCCTGACACAATCTGTTGTAATATGTTAATTTCGATGCAGTTCTGCCAAAAATACTAAGGGTGATCTCTGAGACCTTTACGTTGCACAATAAAATCCTTCCAGACTTCACTCTCGTCTCAAAACATCCCGATTAAGGTGCCTACTTTTCTAATAAAGGTCAAAAGAAAGGAAAGTGTCAATGTTATTTGATTATTTATCACAAAGGAAAGCGCTGAGACAGAATATGGTACCTTTGCATTCAGTGTGTGGCACAGTGTGACATGCTCTGCTGAGACAGAGAGCAAAAGGGAAATGTTGATCCTAAACTGATCACTGACCGTCATCTGCAAACCTGACGTACTACAGAGCTAAGGCACTAACTCAATACTCATCTCTCTGCAGTCAGATGGAATAGGAACCTGCTCACCAATCATACCAAAAAGCAATATAATAGCAGTATTTGCATATCAGCAACAGGAAAACCTCTCAGGAGTTAAGACAAAACATGGCCCCAGATCTGACTATGGCCAGGAGATTTTTTTTTTTTTCTTGATAGGACAGGGAGTAGTGATGTGGAAGAGGAAAAGAACAGCTTCTGCTCTCCAAATATAACATTATAAAAGTATATTAAGGCTGGTGGTTTATTTGGTGGCCAAGATATAATTATTGCTCGTGGCTTACTTTTAATTGGTTTGTCATTTCTTTGCAGCTCAGTGACAGTAAGTCAAAGTCTTTAGTTGTTCACTGAGGCTTTTTCAATGTGCAGCTCTGCTTTGAAGCTATTCCTACTTGGATTGTGAGGACATGCCTCAGTCCATCTGAACTGCAAGCAGCAGTGCTGCAAACTACACCCAGCTCACTCCATCCACTGGAGCCCAGTCCTTAGCATCCTGAGAGCACATCCCACCTTCCTTGTGCAAATTCACTGAGCCACCAAGCCTCTTCCCCTGGGGAACTGCAAGAGAAATTCTCCATTTGCCTGGGATCATGGGGAGACTTTGGGAACATTACCAACTCAACCAGCTCAGTCTGAAAGCAGGGCTTTCTGATTTCTCGTTTCTACCCCCAGCAGGGCCACCCAGCAGCTTTCAGCAGAGCTGAGGGATTTTAGCATTCATCTGTAGGGATTAAGGGGCCTCACAGAAGGTGCTGGGAATTCTCTGCCAAAACGGCACAACCAACATGTCCCCTCCCCTTTGGTTTGCTGTGATGAGGGCTGCTTTCTGGCCAGCACACAGAAACACATAATTGCTACAGGCAAGAGTAGAGCTAAGGGACTTTGAGATGACAACGACAGCACTGCTGTTTCAAAGGGCTACTGTTTCTCTTCCTGACGTGTTCTCTTTTTTGTTCCCCATTCAGTTAAAAGGAAAAGAAAAAGGAAGATCCTCCTGGACTCCTAAGCAACAGAGAGGCAGGAAGAGTGTATTATAAATGGGCTAGCAAAAAGGATGAGACAAAACAAGAAGAAACTGCAATATGGAGCTGCAGCAAAAATGATCTTTCTGTATTCATTTGCTCTGCTGTCTTGTTTACTCTCCTGTTCTGTGATCTTTAGCAGTAACAGTCCAATTTAAACTATTTTCAGGAAGGACTCTGTCTTCTCACCTTTGCAAACATCTCAAGGATAGGTAACACAGCCTGTGTTATGGCTTTTTCCTTTTTAGAGGAGGGATATGTTGATTTGGTTTCAGCCCATTAACTCTCTAAGAAATCTCTTATGGCTTAGCAGTCTGCAAGACTGGAATTGCCCATACTTCAGGATCAAGACTTTTCTTTCTTATTGAATGTCTGGAAGGGTGTCCCAGAAGGTGCAGACACTACAAGGAAGCCCAAGGAACTGCAGGGTTTACTCCACCGAAAATGAGGATCCTCTGTTAGGATAATGAAATCTTGTGTATAGCATTTGGTGTTCTGGGATTCATAAAGGTTATCAGGCAGGCATTTATAATAAAAGTTCTTCCTGCTTTTCCTGGCATGCGTTGGGAAGATGGGAGTGTTATCAGCCTGACATTTCTGTCAGAACTGGTATTTGAACCACTGGATGATTCTGACAAATGCCACCGCTGTCATCTGCTGCTCATTTTTAATTATATCTGACTGAAGCTTTCAATGGCAGCAAGCAGAAAACTTAATTAGTTGGTTTAAAGGCTGATCTTCAAAGTTTGAGGAATACAAACAGCTTTGCAGTATTTCTGTACTGGGGCTGCCATTTTAAATCTGACGTTGTAAGTCAGAAGAATTAATGGTCCTACTCATAGGAAAGAAAAACAGAGGAAGACTTACAGGGATATACGTCAACAAAATACACCGCTTCTGTGCGAGACATGTCAGCGAGGCAACTTTGTGTCTCAGAAACTGCTGTGTTGGCTCACAGGTGGGTCTCAGACAAATGGTAGCCGAATGCAGGCAAAAGATTGGGTGCTCATGGGAACGCACAGCAAATGAACATCTGTTACCTTAGACAGAATGTATACGTTTATTCCGCAGTAGACTGCAAGCATTGCACTATTTGGAAAGACTGAGAGGCTGGCATTTTCTCACACACCAATGCACTGTTCAAACAAGCTGCTTAAAAGAAGATTGCATTAACAATTTATACCACCTCTCTGTTTGCTTTCAGAGTGTTAATATGATTATATTTCTACATTATATCCTGGAAAAAACAAGCATTTGTAAAATGCAATGTCAAACCACTAATATGGTGCAATTAGAAGCTAACATTACTTTCACATACTGGTTGCAGGTTGCCTGTGGGGAAAAAATAACAGCTGAAAATACACTGTTTTGTTCCAGAAATTCCAGGGCTGTGGGTTTGTACACTTAATCCAACTGCCTCATGGAGTAGTGGATTGGTAGAAGATGGACTTGGCCTGTTGGTTAGCTTGCATGGTCTGGAATGGCACTGCTCATAGGGTAGTTGTGATCATATCCTTTAGGATATTGCTAAATTTCATCGTTTGAAAAGAACGGACTGCATATCCTACACAAAATGTGCCAAAAGCTCCATGCTTGTGAGCTGCTGTCAGAAGCCAAAGCATTGTACAGCCAACTGGACTGATTTCTCTCATTGGCTTCCCCAGCACTCACGAGCTTTGTGTTTAGCATTGTTTAGCATTAGCAAAGCTAACATTGATCACGGAACTCCTGGAAGGCACCTCTGGAGATCACCTTGCCCAATGCCCTGCTCACAGCATGGTCAGCCAGGGAAAATTGTTCATGGATGTGCCCATCCAAGTTTTGAGTATCTCCAAGGCTGGAGACCACACAACCTCTTTGAGCTACCTGTGTCAGTGTTTGATCACCCTCATCATAAAAAAGTTTTTTTATATGTTTAAACAGATCTTCCCATATTTAAATTTGTGCCTGCTGTCTCTTATTCTGTTTCTGGGCACCTGAGTCTACCTTCTTTTTTATTGCCCATCAGGTATTTATACACACTGAGCAGATCCTCCCATGCTGTCTCCTCTCCAGGGTGAATTGTCCCAGCTCTCTCAGCCTCTCCTCTTATGAAAGATGCTCCAATTCCTTAATCATGTTTGTGGCCCTTAACTAGATTAATTCCTGTATGTTTTTGTCTGTCTTGGGGGAAAGGGGTGTGGGGGAGTATGGGTTGGAGTGCTGGACTGGATACAGTTCTCTCCATGTGATCAGAGCACATTGCTGACTAATGTTCAATTTGGTGTCCACCAGGACCCGCTAGGTGCTTTTCTGCCAAGCTGCTCTCCAGCTGGTCACCCCTCAGCTTGTGCTGGTGCCTGGGGTTGTTCCTGCCCAGGTGCAGGACTTGGCATTTCCCCTTGTTGACCTTCAAGAGATTCCTATTGCCCCATTTCTCCAGACTGCTGAGGATCACTTGAATGGCAACAAAACCAACAGGTGTGTCAACCACACCTTCTGGTTCTATAATATCTCAAATTTGCTGAGGAGGCACTCTGTCCAATCATCCAGCTCATGCATGAAGAGGCTAAACAGGGGATGAGGGGGAAAAGTCTGTATAAGGAAATTACATGGCTCATATCACTGTATTCTCTGAGAGGCAGAAATTTAGTTCAGTGCTCCCTGACTTGATGCTGAGTGTGTTGCTGTGTTGAGTCTCAGTCCACTGAACCTCCAGAGGTCCATGCACCCATGTTGGTGTATGGCCAGATGGCAAAAAGTTTGCAGCCAGCTTTACCAGTCTTCATCTACAAGCAGAGGGGATCTTTCTTCATCACTCTGCTGTGCCATCAATGGGCAATAAAAAGCCCCTCCTGCTGTGAGAGAAGCCTCACACTTTCTTGGGATGCCACTTCTCTCCTCTTTCCAAGATAATCATGTCCTTGATGGTTCAACAATCAAGGTGAAAATAATTAAATACCATAACTTCCCTCCCCATTTTGTACAGGTAGTTGGGCTAAATAAGCTCAGATTCTCCCCTGAAACTTGCATTATGCATTTTACTTTGGATAATATCTTAGCCAAGGGCCATAAAGGCAGTGTACTTACTGAAGAGGTTGTGTTTACCTTTGATTTTCTAGACCATATATTAGCCTAGAAACCAACATTTTGTAGACCATATGTGATAAGGAAAATGACATTTTCCATTTCTATTATTGGTTGGAAAGTCAGATTACACTACTTTTAAGTTTTGTTGTTGTTGTTTTTCCTTGCATGTATTTAAACACGTATTTCCAGCCTTAGCAGTTCATGGAGGGCTTTCCCTGTCTCTTTGCATAGCTGTCACACATCAAAAGCTCTTAGGCCACATTCATAGATTTTTGTGTTTCAGTTTTGTTTCACTGTCTTGTTCACAACTGAATAGCTCAGTGCTGCAGCATCCTGCTGAAGGCAGGAGGAAATCACTTCTGCCTCACAGCTCTCAAAAATCTGTATGCTACCACAGACCAGCTCCTTGCAAGGCCCTTCCATGGTTGCTGTTCACTGAGGGGATGTCCCCCAGATCCAGTAACCCACATGCATATTTCTATGTACAGCTTAGACACAGATATTCAAGACTATAGACACTATACAAAACAACATGGGAAACAACTTTTGGGGCAGATAAATAATACAGACAATAAAATAAGGGTCAGAAGACCTACCTTGAGCTTCCCAAGTTGGCCACATCAGAGGTTACTCCTCTTGCTTGTCTGTCATGATATCTGAACACAAGCTTTTATGTTTGGACAGAAGTAGCTTTCAAGAAAACAAGGCCCTGTGGCACCAGCCACCAGAAACATGAATGATTTCAAACATATGTTTAAACATAGTTTAAACATACCTGCTTCCAGATCTTCAGATGCATAGCAGTTCTCTACAATGCAATGAAGTACTCAGGGGCATGTAGAGAGTGACAGCAACCAGACGCCCAGAGTTTGGGTAAGGGGGTTGTAGAGGGGTTTTACAGTTTTATAGCTCTTTACTTGAAAATGTGGATGTGCAGAACACGGTGCACTAAGCTTCGGCACATCTTTGACCTAGGTTTTGGTTGCACACACACACATCTATCTTCAGGGTGAAGAGGGTTGGGTGAAACCCATCCCTTTTGCAATTTTCCATTTCCCATTGTCATAAAATTTCTGAAAAAGCCTCAGGAGGAAATAATGCCTCTACCAGATGATTTTGTATTGAGGACTGCAGGACATTTTTGCCTTGTTATCTAGACCACTTACATTTCACTGGAGGAACATTTAATTTAGCTAATCATTTGAGCTTTTTTGCTCACTTTTATGCTGCTAATCCTCAGAGTTCTTCCAGGTATGTGAACAACAGAAAATTCGAGTAAGATGTATTCTCTTGCAAGGTTTGGTGGTTTTTAATGATGAGTGAAGGAGACTCCTCACACTGAATTCACAGATTGCTCTTAGACAAAATCTCCAGTTCCATGGGGCCTCACAAGCTTTAGTGTTTTTTTCTCAAACCCACCTCGCAAGTCAAGCAGCTTCCTTTCTCAAGGAAGCAAAGCTAGAGTTCATGGAAACTAACCATGACAAATCCACTGCCTAAAGTATACTAAGGCTTCCTGAGAAGCTGGGGACTAAAATGGTCATATGGTCTAAGTGTCTTGCTGAAGCTCCCAGGACTCAGTGATTCCCCTTTCATCCTAAATAATGCACATGCAAATGGCAGTACCATATTTTGGCAAAAGCTTCTCATAAATCTGTCCCTTTGCTCAATTATGGCTGCAGCATTTGCCAGTGCAGACTCAGCCTTTTGGCTCAGTTGTCATTCTCCATCATCCAGCTAATGCAGTTATTTCTGTATTATAGACCCATTATTTTACACTGAAGATACCTGGTTAATATATTAGCTAAAGGGATGCTGAGAATAGTCCACTGCCTTTAGCAAGGAATATTGGATGCTTTTGTCTTTGAAAAGTCCCACTGGTCTTTCCTTTGTGAATGGCTGTAAATTGCTTACTGGAACGAAAATGCCACTTTTTGTCCAATTCTTTCTTGATTTTACCCAGGAGGTACATAGCAGAGGTTGATTGGTGTTGCTCTCTGTCTAAAAGAGACACATGGCTCTCTCAGCATATGCATTCAAGAGTCCATAAAAGAAGAAAAAAGTTTTGCATTCCCAGCTACCTGTTGTCCATCCCATTTTTGAAGGGCATTAATATACTTAAGACTGACATTTTTTTCTTCACTCAGTTAAGGCCATGCAAATGTTAGAGGCCCAGTCTGAACTAGCTCTCTCCACAGGCAGCCATCCTAAAGAGGGAGATCAACTTTTAAGGGTGTCTCCTCTCTATTCCTGGAGCTAATTTAAATTCCTAGTCTAGATGACTACTTTAAAGCTAGGTGAGGTGATATCCAATTAAGCCTGCAAAATATTTACTTTTTTTTTTTTTTTTTTTTTTTTTTCCCCTTTAGGCAAAACGTTCTTTTAATTTTGGAGGACAGGCAAATTCTGACGAGCATCTTCTTGGTGCTAGAGAATCCAGAGGTGATGATAGTGTTAAAACAATGTAAAAGAAAACAAGAATAACTGTGTTTTCCTTTAGAAAATTATTTCCTTCCCAAACCTCTCCAAAACTTCCAGTAAATATCCACACATTTGGGAGTGGGAGTCGTTTCAGATCTGCTTCCATTTCTCAGCTAACAGGAGTGCAAAAACTAGAGGGAATTTTACTCATTTTCATATCAGCAGAAATGGTGAGGCATTCAACCTTGCATTGAGAACTGAGATGAGGTAAAATATGAGATATTCTGTAAATATAAACTCTTTAAAATAAAATGATAGAGATGACATAAAAGTATAAAAACTGTTACTGACATGAATAATTCACTAACTATTGCATGGTATAAGTCACCAACTAATGTGTATTACGTGCCATTTAATAGTGGATGTATTTGAAGAAATATGGAAATTGGAATACTTTAATAACTTTCTATATGAAAGATGATGAGACTGCCTAAATGATTAAGAGGAAGATATGTTATAATGAACTAAAGCCACTCGAGTGTAAGGTAATTTTAATTCAAATCTCCATCTGCTTATGTATAATTAAGACTCATTTAACAAGTTAATGCCTAACAGAGAGAACTGATAAGTTTGGTATTAAAGAGCTTAAGAGAAGTAAATTAAACTGTCTAGTTTGAGGAGCTTTCATTTGAATTCCCTGTACCTGAACCAAAACACAATCTTCCAAGGGCATTTCTTTACCCTGACCATGCAGCCAGGTACCAAACCTGGAGAGAAAAAGGAGGCAACAAAGCAGAATATCCTTTTTATATTTTAATTTTTGATATCATGTCAAGTCAGGAGTTTGACAGCATCTTTGCTGACATGAATATTTATACTGTTCAACCTGCTCACTATATAGTATCGATACACCATTAAGAAGACACTTTGCATGCCATCAAAAATATTTATGCATTGCAGAGATTGCCAGTGGGGTTAAATAACCTATGAAAATAAGAGGGTTGCCTTTGAAGTGCAAAAAAGTAATATTTTGATCAGTAGTAAATTTTATGTGATATTCACCCGCTTAACTTTCTATTTCATTCATTCTTCAAATATCTTTCCTGCAAGGTCCAGTAGTCAAAACAGTGACTTCAACCTTTTCATCTTCCATCATGCAATTTTAATTTTTTTGGCTTCTTATCCACTGTCAAGATGAGAGTTTCCTATATTCACTTCATACTTAAAATTCCCTGTGCTTTCAATTTTTTTTTGTCAGTGGAACCAGACATCGGCTTTGATTGCTCCTAGCACTCAGCAATGAGTTAAACACTTTGAGGAATGTATTGCAAGAACAAATGCCACAGAATGTCCAATGCTTATTGCAGTATAGCTGTTTTCAAGTGAGGTAAGACAAAGAAATAAAGCTATGAGGTTTGATGACCAATACCCTATCTGTCTCAGTAAGTGACCAACACAGGACATTGTTGCAATATTTGAAGCCTACTCTTTTGTTCCTACACCAAAGCAGACTTCCTAATGATGTGTTTTAGCGTCAGTCTAAGAGCAGAAAATTCAGGGACTGAATTGTTTAAAAATATATAAAAGAATACAATTGATGTTCTAAAATTGAGACTGGGGCAATGGAGGTCCTTAAAATTCAAAAGGAAGTGAAATGTTCCTTTCTTAATACATCTATAGGTTAATACAATTTACCTTTTGTAGTCTTTCCATTATCAAAGCATTTGGGTTAATATGCATTATGCATGTTACCGTATGTCTCACAAACAAGGGAGCACATATTTTAAAAGGTCTTCCTTTCCTCCAAGGCTTAAAAAATGCACTCTGTACAGAAATGTCTGCAAAGACATTTGCATCATTTCAGCAGAATGAGCTTCAAGTGGCATAGGAAGGGTACAGAACCAAATAACCTAAACAGACTAAAGATGGAAACATACAGTTACAGTAAGGCAAGTGGTTCCATTTGTGCTGATAAGATGATGATAAGATGATCTATGAGAAAAAACAAACAAACAAACAAACAAAAAAAACCCACCTTTTTTTAGTGAAAGCCCCCAATATTTATCTTTCAAGTTCCCAAAAGTCCTGTTTTTAGAAGAAAGAGGAAAGAAAGTAAGAAGGAATGATGGAAAGAGGAGCAAGGGAACAATACTTAAAAATGCAACATGAGTTTACAGTGCCAGGAAATTATTTTTTTACTCAAATTTTAAATCCAAATGCACACACACACATAAAGTTAGAAGTTCATATGTACACCATGTACTAGTCTGTAGTGGGAGGGAGCATCTGTCAGATTTGAATGCTGTTCTTGAACCATACATCTTTTCTCTGTGAAACACTGCTGATGCCCACCTCCCCCTTCTCCCCTCCCCCACGCCCCCCATTCCCTCGTTCCTGAGTATATCCCAGAATAAGTTGTGCTGAGACACCCCAAACATCCTCAATGGCACTGTCACTTCTGGCTTTTGGGATGACATATGATACTGTTCCATGGGACATCTTTGTATCTTTGCTGAAGAAAGGCACTTTCAGAAAGGAACATCAGTGTGAGACTAATTAGTAAAGTCTTGTGCTCTGTCCCTTCCCATGGTCTAGTGCGTGTGAAAAGCGACACATCAATCTGGATGTAACTCAACCGTCAGTTTTACTTCACGCTTTGTACTGGAAGTTAATATCCTCGTAGCTCAATCCCACTACCTGCAGCTACCACACAGATGGTATATGAGACAATCCCTTCTTTTGCACTACTTCATCTCCTTGTTAAAATAAATAAATAAATACATATATTTCTAAATATCTGTCTAATGTGTGTCACTGGTGAAACAGCTTCTGTTATGAAGACACAATAAGCATCCTTACACACAGTCTTTGGGAATCTCAGGAACGAGTAACATAAATTCTCAAGTAGTCTTCACCATCTAAGCACCCTTTACAACAGGGTAATTCCACTTCTTAATCTCACTGGTGTCAGTGTTTCACACAGCCATGTAAATGCCCTTTTTTCCTGTCTCAGAGCCCCATGATGTGGGTGAGGAAAGTCAAGCTCCTTAAACTCGAGGAGGCAAAGCTGCACGTAGCTGAAGGTTCTCACAGCAGGAGCCTTTCCCCAGGAGGACAGAAACCCACTGGCTCCCAGGAAGGGCCCAGGGTCTATACTTGGGCTGGCTGCCCTGCCACCCACACCCCAAATTCCCAGGTTGTGCCTAGTCTCAGAGATGCCACCCAACACCAGTCCATGTAGGAATTCACATTTGGGAGAGATTAATGATGTCTGAAAACCTGAGCAAAACTTATACATGATGCAGCTATCTGTAAATAAAACATGTTTAGCCTCACAAATGTAGCAATAGGCATCCAAAAGGAATGCTCCTCTTTAAACAAAGAAATGTGCTTCAGATCAATGGCATTTAAAGAAAAAGCCTGCTCATGATCCCTATGTAAATGTATTTTCTTCTCCAGCAGGTGTTACCCAACCTGCCACTCTCACAGCACACCACCACCAGGTTTGTGACAGCTGCTCTGTTTTGCTTTAGCCAAACACTACTCCTCAGCATGTTCATTTTATCCTGGCTCCTCAAGAGCATTTAATGCTGAAAAAAGGCAGTAGGCCCATAAAATGGATACTGATAGGGCACTTAACACATATATGTTTGTGATTAGCAGCTTAAAATTTAAGGACACAAAGAAAACACAAAAACTCCAGTTTTGAGCCAGGAGGTATTTTAGCAAACCATACAAGTCACACACAAAGGATGCTGTTCTATAATTTGCAGAAATGTGTTTTGGATATAAAACTTTTTTTTTTTTTTTTTTTAAGGGAAAGTCAGTCATCATGATATTAATGAATAATTCAATCCCCACAAGTTTAGAAAGCATAATGCTAATGTTGCTGCATCATCTCTTCTGAGATCCACGTAGCACGGCAATGCATCAAACATAGACTAGTTTCCATCTCTCTTCCCATTCAATTCAGATAGTGTTGGTGGTCTCTTTCTTTTAAAAAGCATAATAGGCTGACTTTGTTGGTTTAGTTCATTGTCTAAAAATATCATTTTCCCTTTAGGGATACTTACATTGGAGAGGAGGGTGCAGTGAATCCACAAATTCTAATCTTACCTATGGTGGCAGTTCAGTTTTCAAGTGGAACAAGGTAACTCTTTTTACATGGCCATCTTGCTGGTTTCATAGGAAGAATTACCTCCTGCTGGTCCCAGCTGGGTCCCAGCATTGGGGGAGGGATAAGTGGGATATTAGCTCCTTCTCCAGCTGTGATGTGGCCGTGATAACACACCTATTTCTGCCTTTTGCTCCTTATCCCAGAGCTGCAAGCAACACTCAGGCAAGAGCTGGTCTTGTTCCAGTTGGAAAGCATTTTTATTTCTTATGTTCCTTCATAAAAAAATAAAAATAAAAACAGTGGCTTATCTGTTCTCACAACAGATAAGCCACTTTTCTTTAAAGATTTATGACAACATGAAATGTATTTTGTTTCTTCTCTTTTAATGTGCCTCAGTACTAAAATGTTATTTTCCTCATTAAGAAATTATGACACTTGGAAAAAAAGTATACATGGGGATAAACAGTATGTGGGGTGTCAGCCTGGGATTTCACTGATACAGAACTGCTGGGATGAGGGAGTGCAACACAAAGTGCTGCCCCGCAGAGAACCAGCTGTAAGCAGCAAACCCCTCAGCTGCCTCTCAGCCCCTTTGCATCACCAGCCCAGCCCAGCTCTAGGGCAGTGTGGTTATTTTCCACCTTAGTAGAAAGGATTGAGGCATTTCATCAGGGTAAAACTCAACACTTCTCCCAAAAACTGCTTAGGGGAGAAAGGAAATGTCACTATATAACCATAGCTACAGGCTAGCAGAGAAAAACATGAAAAAATGCTGGATAAAGGATTTGGCAGGGATGTGCTGATTCCAGCAGGTGAAGAAGGAGGGAAAAGATGGGCAACTCTGGCAGGCAGTGGCAGCATGCTGCGCTAGAAACCGTGTCACAGTGTGCCACCAGGAGGGACAGGCACAGCAGGACCTTGGCTTTATGGTGGGCACTGGGCCAGCCCTGACAATGGCCTGGCAAACACTTTTTTGGGGGGGAAGGTGGTGGTGGAGTGTTTATATTATTATTTTTATGGTTTTATTAGTTAATATCAATATTTGTTTTGGTTTTGCTGCTCTCCTATGCAGTTATCTAAAATGGCAGTTTAATCCCCATGATTTTACTGCTTCTTTTTCTCCCAGAATAAAATATTGCTTTATCACCTCTCAATCTTCACTTTGTCTCTTACTAATTTTCAATAGATCTCCTCAGATTTGCATTTCCATTTATAGCATCTTAATATATCATCTCTACAAATATTGTTTGTTTGCCTAGTTATTCTCTATTACTTAACCCCCCCATCCAACTAGGTCTTTTCTCTAATTAGACATGGATATTCCTGTTTTTATTTCTCAATGATGAAAATAAGGAATTTAAAGATTTAAAGATTCAAATTTTCCTCTGAATTTGGGCAACATAATATTTAGTTTGAGAGGAGTTCTGAGTCATGATTTAATAATGGGGAGAAAAGAAATCCCATATTTAAAAGAAAGCCATAGCAATAGCTATATGACTCCTTTGGAAGGATGTGTATCTTCCTAGATGGCTTAGGTTTGTCAAAGACAGTTTACTGAATCTGTTGGAGAGACAATCTGGTGAAAGCCCCTTGAAGCTATACTGTATCACCCTATTATCCTTTCTGGTGTTGGATTCCACCATTTTCCTAATTTAATATGAAAAATTTGAAGTATTCTTCTTTATGTACAAACAGCTATATGTTTAGCAGAGAATGTAGGATGGTGCTTCCTTGAGTCTGATATGGAAAATATTCTGATTATCAAACTATGAACTGTGAGTGGCATAATTTTCCTAAGCACTCAGGGAGTAGCATTCTTATCGTATTTACATGCCTAGAGATGCAGAGAGCGCTGCCAGTGCTTACTGGTGCCAAAAGTGGCTAAAAAACAAATGACTGTTTTCCAGAATTAGAGACTTTGGAATAACGTGTCTTTCTGCATATTTAAGCATGTCTTTTAAAACCTGATGTCAAGTGACTTCAGCACCTAATACTGCTACCAAAAAAAACATTTCCATCAGTTAAGAACCCCTGTGACTCATGGGTAGGGATTTAAAAAAATAGGGATATTGAACCAAGGCTTCAAAACCCTTGTGGCTGCCCAGGAGTAGCCACTTAGGTTTGTCACGACTCACTGGGATGCCAGCAGCAGCTGCTTAGATGATGCCCCATCGGTAACCTAGGTGCTTCTGCCACAGGAAGAGACAAGGGCTCCCTTGGGCACTCAGACAGCAAGTTGCCCTTGCTCCTGGGCACCAGTTAGCTCACCATGGTGCTCTTTCACACCTGGATGCTCCTCAACAGCAAAATTGAAACCTGAGCTAATTTAGATTTTTTCATTCTCTATTTTTTCTTAACTTGTCATCTGTGAAAATGTCAGTGACAACCACTGCTAGTTTTCATGCATGAGATTTGGCTCAAAGTTAGCCATGTGCAGTGGTTATGTTTTCTATGTGTAGAACAAATAGCAATCTTTGTCAGAAAAAGGACCCACAGTAATGACCTGACAGCACAAAACAATGTATCAATCAATCATTCAATCAACTAATAATAGCAGGTAAGAAAAAACAAAACAAAACACAATGGACAAAGACACTCACTCCTGTGTGTTCTGGAAAAAAAAAAAAAAAAAAAAAAAAGCTAATTCATAAGAACCAGTCAATGGAATCATGATGGAAAGATGTCTTGTGTCTTTGAAATCTCTTGATGCTGTAAAAATCATGTGTGGTGAGATAAATCATCCTTTAAAGGCAAATGGTCAATTGAAATCAAACTCTTGACCTTTTTTTTTTTTTCTCTTAAAGATAAGCAATAATTTATTTCTCTTTCATCTTCACAATTATCACAGACTGCCTAGCTACATGACCAATGCCACTACAGAACACATAATTGCCCACCTACACTTTACTTGGACAAATACAATTGCAATTTACAGATTAAATGTACTGTACAATGTGTTGTTGGAAAAGGTCATTCTTATCTATATGACGAGATGTGACATATGATTTATAAACAGATGCAATCTACAATGTAAAACTTCAACAATTTGTTAAGCCAAGAATACAGTATAAAGCATTTTGTTTTGGTATTGTATTGTTACTAAAGTAGAAAAAAGAAAACTAGAGAAATAAATCCAGATCTGAACTTACAGAATATGTATTAGGTTAAGAAATTAATTGGTTTCTCCACTTTTTTTTTTTTTGTTTTGCTTTTCTTTTTCATTTTTTTTTTCTACAAATGAGTAATATGAATATATTGCAGGATAAGGAAAGACTGCCAGATAAAGAAGGTACCGTTATATGAAAAACAAATGAAAAATTACCAGGTAATTTTGCTTACAAAAAAGGTCAAACTATAAACAGTCACAAAATATATAAAAATGCCACATTGAACGAGGCAATCGTACTCTACCTAAACTGGTAGTATACTCTCTGAAAGAAGTTGCGTTCATACAGTAGTAACTGATAAAAAGGCATTGTGCACTCTTGTGCCGTCTGGAGATTTAGCACCATGTGTCATCAGTTCTTGGATTGTCATCCAGTTGTCCAAGATTTTCTTGTTTCTCTTTTTCATCATCTTTTTGTGACTCAGTTCAATAATGTTAATTTCCTTTTTGCCCTCGCTGCCACTCTGCGGACTTTCCTTGAGACACTCCAGCCTGCTACGCATCATGAACTCCCGTCGCCTCCTCTGCTCCTTAGCTCGCACCAAATGCTGCTTCCTCTCTTCTTTGCTCCAGTAGCGACCCATCTTCATCTCACTCATTGTATCATCATCTGTCGTCATTCCACTGCGCTCCTCTTTAATTTTTAAGGCACGTTCCTTCAGGATTCTGTCTCGAACTGGTCTCTTTGTGATATACCTTGTCCCATCGCTCCTTATTTTCACTTTCCATTCCATCTTGGGCTCCGCACACTTCTGTGAGTCTTTGCATATGCTCACCAGGCTGAGTTGGCTTTGGGCGTACTCCACGGCTGACTTCTGCTGGATCAGCTGCATGTAGCTTTGATAATGCTTTGCATGAGCAGGTATATTCCCATACCTGTAAGAAGAGCTGTGATATGGAGACAGGTAGGGAATGTGCTCAGTGCTCTGCTTTTCTTGGTCTGTGAATTTGCCACTTTCTGATGCCAGCATGGTGTCTTCAGCAGCACTGTTTTGTTCAGTGGGTTTTTTGGCTGAGGTTGTCTCTTTGTTGCTTTGTCCTGAGGATGACTGATTTGCCACAACTGTGCTCCTCAGGTTTTTCCTGTTGGTGATGCTGATCATCCGCTGGAGAGAGTTGTCAGGGGATCGCTCCACAGTCAGGGGAGTGCTCCTGCAACTTTCTGCTGTGTTGTAGGCACTGGAGCTATCCTTGTCAGACTTCTCAGGGTGCTCCATGATGTCATCTAGTTTGCCTCTTTGCACGTCTATGCTGGTGTTGTAATTCCTGAACCCTTCATCATGTAAAGCCCAAATGTCTCCGTACTGATCCCTCACCTTTTGGAGTCGGTGAGCTTGCATAATATTCTGACATTCGAGTTCAATATTCCTCAGTTCCTCATTGAGCAGTTGCAGCTCATGCTCCACTCCATCTTGCTCTCTTCTGTTGCACTCTATTGTGCTGCTTGAGTAATACAGGTCGTACTCCCCATGGTTTCGAATTTTGCACTTCAGTTCCAGCAGCTGTCGAAACCTTTCACATTCCTCCTCTGGGTTCCCTATGAAATCAGACTCGATGTATTCCCCTGATAAAAAGCTTTCATTGCACTGGAGCTCAACACTTCCTAACGTATCTTGGCTGTGACCCAGCTCCCGTTTGCACTGCAGGGTAGCACTGTTCTGCTCCTCAGGTGCATTTTCTTGCTCTGAGCTCTCATCATTACGCAAACTTTCATCTGTAGGTCCCACCCCACTGTCCTTTTCATGATTGTTGGATGATGAGGTTGCAGTGTCTGTAGTTCCATCCTCTTCCTCATGTTTCTTTGGCTAAACAAAGGAGCAAACCAAAGTGATTATCAAACACAGATCACATTACTTGAGAATATTTTCCAGCTCTGTTTTGCTTAAACAGCTGGGATCTGATTTAAGCTGAATTAAAACAGATCACTAAACAGCAGTCCTACTGCTCGTGGCTTTTAAACATTTCTGAGAGTCATGCTGTGGTGGCCATACTGAGTGAAGCAGATGAATTACAGCATTAGTGACATATCTTCTAAAGTCTGGAAAGAAATATTTCCCTCTCTAGCTAAGCTATCTCTTCTCAGTGCTTAAAGATAATGATCACCAGATGGTGCACTGTTTTTGATTCTGGATTATGGCCAGAGACTGGTGGAGTTGAAATCTTCTCAAACTTGGGAGAAAGCTTCAGTGCTGGTATCACTTCAAAAATATTGAGTATCAAACCAATCAAATAATGACTGGTGCAATCTAAGAGGGTATAATATTTCATCAATGGGACTTTTTTTTTTTTTTTTTTTTTTTTTAAGTCAGTGGACTCTGTGTGCTTCATGGAGATGGGGAGGGTTGAAGCCTGCAGAGGGCCAGCCTGTTCCACTATGCCTTCCATGGCCCTCTCTCACATTTCTTGCTTTCAGTAATCTTTTTCTGAAAGGCTATTCATTTTGAATTCCAGGATTTTGCTCAAGTAGACCTCTCTCACATCCCCGGAGACCATTTCTATTCCCTAGTTGGAGTTTATATTCCACAGAAATAAAAACAGCCTTTTACCATTAAGTGTAGAACAACACTGAGTGCTTGCCATGGGCCTAATGTCAAGCTTTTAGGCTGTTGTTTTTTAATTCACACCCCACTCTTTGTATCTAACCTATTTATATTCTTTTATATTCAAAGAATGTGAGATAATGTCTCTCTGAAGAGACACATGCTTTTTATTTTTCAAACTGGTTGCAAAAAGAATTTCCCCCTACTTCCCTTACAGTGCAATCATACAGAGTGCAATTTATATGGCCTGTTCACCAAATATCTAAGCGCACATAGTATCAACCAAATGCTTTTTCTCTTTTAGGAGGTATAATTGCATAATTATGTATAATGGTAGTAATAATCAAGGGAGAAAAAAGGTACACTGCACCCAATGAAAGGGAACAAACTCAAAGAGGCCACTGTCATAATTCCCTTTTTCTCTTCTTTGACAGACAGTAAAACAGGATGAAATGTGCCTCCTATCTCCTCCTTTCTCCCCTCTTCATGTGCACTCCATGATCACACACCCTTCAGCTGGTTTTCTTTCTTCAAATGCAAGAAAAAAATAATGGCCTAGTCTCAGAAAAACAAAGATAACCCTCACCCTCAAATACAAAGTAATAGTGGAATAAAATAAATCTTGAAAGAAACACAACATCCAGAGACTCCAGTGTTTGTGACAGACCAGTTAAAAATCTCTGAAAGGATGTTTTAGTGATGTTTTCTCATACAAGACTTGCAAAGGAAAACTTCTCTTTAGAATAGTAACACACATTTCTGCACATTTTTGCACATACAGCTGATAACAAAATGCATGATAACTGTTTAATTGTTGTGCATCTTTGGTAGCCACACCTGCAATGTGTCAATTGCTCTCTCTCGCCATATGGGGAGAAATTTCCCCCTTGAATTTTAAGCATCGTGGGACAGAATGTGTTCAGAGTTATTCAAGGGATTGTGTAAAGGTTCAATGTTTCTTGATGTTGTAGGGTCAGAAATTTCTGTAAACTAGAGTTTGAAACTGTAAAGGACAAAATGTCACGAAAATCCTGCAAATTTGTAAAGTTCACTGGTACATATTTCCCATGTTTTCCCCTTCTGAGATCCTCTTAGTTCTTTCTATTTAGCCACTAAAAAGAAAAGGTATCTTGTTACAGGAGGAAGGAATATCAGTAGTAGTACCAATAACACTCTAAATAACTAACTATGGCAGAATTGTTCTATAACTATCATTTACCTATTCCTTATTTCTTCAACTTATGCATTGCTATGAGATAGCATAAAGTATAATGGATATTTTTTTTAATTATTATTATTTTTTATTAAGGCTTGTATATTTTTCCAAAGTGGCTGCAACAATTTGTTTTCATTTTTATGAGTATCTGGAGAAGTGGTGGGAACATACTGTCTTCATGCATCAGCTGTTGTTTGTTTTATTTAGAGTGACAAAATTTCATATTTTGCCTGGAGAAAAAACTCAATGTCTACAGAATTCTTCAAGAAAACCAAGGGTAACCAGAAGAAGAGCAACCCAACCAGGTAAGTGGCTAGAGCATTCACCAGGAAAGCCAGAGATTTGGGTTTAATTTCATATTTTTCTTGTTTACTATGTGAGTGCTGTTACATAAGCTATTCTGGTTCCTTCTCTCACCTGCTTTGGAACTGCTCCAGCTTGTATTCACCTCTGCTATCCCCAAATTTTTCAGCAGAGAAGTAACTCCAGTCTGGGTAATCTACACTGCACTCTGGAGATGGCACAGTGTCATCTATGATTCTCACTGCTCTGGAAAATGTTTAATGACTGACATGAGGGAGAAAAGCTCCTTCAGACCCTGGGACAGCCTTGCTGCAGGATGGCTAGCAATTTGTGTGCCTGCCCCAAATGTAGGGCTCCATCTACCCTTGTGAAGGAGAAGGGCTATTTTCCACTTGGTGACCCTGAGGGGGAAGCAACATAGCACAACTTGCATTCATCTGACTAAATTCATGTTACCCCCTAAACATGGTGGTTTATACATACTGTGCGTGCAGTTACATAGATTCCAAAAGCTGAGTCGCATGATGCTACTAGAGCTTTCTCTGCTGTCTCCATTGTGGCACCACACGAGCAAAGCACATGTTTGGGCACATCTGAAAAATCCTTTAATGTATCTATTTGCATGGTGTTTGAAAGAGACGTTACAGTTTGGGCCCACACAGTCAACACTTTGAGAATTAGTGTCTTTTGTTCTCCTCACCACTTCAATCAACAATTTAAATTTTGCTTCTTCAACTTCCACGTGCTCTAGACAGAGTAAACATAAAACACTGCCATCTACTATCCATAATTAATGCACACACAAGATGTAATCAAAGCAAAATCCATCTTTCCAGTCTCAAAGAAATCAAATGGGTGGGACTGAGCTGATCAAAAGTGTCTATAGTACAGACACCTGAATGTCAGGTAGTCACCTGGGGTTCTCCAACTCTGTCATGAAGAAACAAATGTCTGTACAGTCAGATTCTTCTCAATCTAAAGCAGACATCAAAACTAAGTTAAATACTTTCCCAGGATGTGGATATATACAACTAGTTCAATTAAGAAAACTGAAAGTAATACAAATATTTATTTTCTGTATGTTTTTGAGATACAATTAAAAAAATTCACTCTGACTCAAGTAAGGTAGTCCCTGGCTTTTTTTTTTTTTTTTTTTCTGGACTTGTCATCTTTGCCAGAGCCCCTGAACATGTTCAGACTGAGCAGTCTTTTACACCATGAAATTATTTCAATTTTATTTTGAAAGGTAGCAAGCTTAGTATCAGGTTAAGTCCCTTTTGAAAAACAAGAGATGGTCTCCAATTACCAGTGTGCTGCTTTTGTCAATGTTATCTATTATCTATTCCAAACAAAGTGTTTGTTTTTAAACGTACATTGTCAATCTCTGCTACAATTATTTCTGTTTGAAATACCAAAGGGCTCCTTAGGCCTCATCTTTGCAGTGAGAACTCAGATAATGAGAACACGAACCTGGCGGTGTGTACAATCAAGCAATAAATGAACCTCAAAAGATTCTGCATTTCAGCTCCAGCAAGCATTCATGCCTATAAAATGGCTAATCTTGCAGGAATTCAAGCACTGTTCTATTCTTATTTTCAACTTAGGATGTATACTGGGACTCAAAACCCAGGCTGCTACTAAAGTTTGAAAGCAGTGAAATTCAGTTAGGGGCTTTAATAAATCTCGCTGCTGGGCTCTCCGGTCAGCCTTTGACAGTGAAAGGGAGGCTGACCACAGTGAGGGGAATTGCCAGTGGCAGGCTAACCATGAGACACCCCTGTCACTGGGGAAGACTGGGATTGATTTCAGTGGTGCATTAGAAGGGAAAATGCTCTTCTGCAAACAATGCTGTTCTTTTGAAACAGGCCTCAAAAAGGAATTTCCCCCAGATATTTTTACTGCATTGCAGCTTTGAATGAACTACAATGAATTACTCTACCCAATTCTTTCTTTTCTTAATAGGTTTTGATATATTCCATGATACTGATAAGAATTTCTGCATGGCAAATCTATGGTATTCTTGTAAAAGTTATCAGTGCTGCACAATGGGCCACAATGTTCTGATGGGGAAGGAATACAATGAGTTATAAGAAATGGAGAATTACATCTTTCCTCTAGGTTTATTGGACTATTCTATACAGAGAAGATACAATTCTTGATTGAATTCCATAGAGTGGCTCAAAAACACAAAAAAGACACGACTGTCTACTTTATACTATTCTTCATTATAAACTGCACCACATTTTTCTGTGACAACTTGTACTACATGTTAAAATGGCATTCAGTAAAAAATACTCATATTTGGAAGGACAGTCTGCTATGATGTGCATTCATTCCTGCAGCTCACAATATTCATGATGACAAACAATTAGGAAGCCAAAGGACTGTGTCCTGTTTCACAGAAATTAAGCCTGGTGTTGGAGCAAAATCTCCATGGCCAACCAGGGAACTTGAAGCTACTCAGATTGGCTACTTCCAGCTGCAACAAGAGCAGTTTCATTACACCAATGTATTATGTAATTCACCTCAGAAAACTGCTAGGTTTCCTAGCCTAACAAGGAGTAAAGAACTAGTTTTCTGACTTGACGAGTCACTACACAGAGTCTAGAGACAGCAGCTGTCACAAATTACTGATGCCCCATTACACATCAAGCTGCATTTGGTTGATTCAATTACTCATCAGAAGGGCAAAGAACTGTCTGGCTGCCCTAGAATTACTTCAAGTAATGCAATGTCAGACACCTATAGAGTACAAGTGACCATAATCTTTTCAAGTGTAGCTCTCTTCTACCTTAATATAAAATCTCAATAGGGGAAAAGTACTCAGTATAAGATCTCAATGGAAAAAAAAAATCTCAAGTGGTTTGATAAAACCACCTCATAGAACATTACTGTTCAGTAATTAACACTAACCACAACCCAAATTCAGTGAAAAAGTCAAGGTTTGACGGGATACTGAGTGTGGAAAACCACAACTGTGAAGGGATTTCAGAGACCCCAAAATGTTGTGTCGGTTTAAAAGGGGTCTGTAGGCAGACCTGCTCAAGAATCTCTTCCAGAAGTGGGTGAAGATATCACTGCACAAAGTAAAATGCTTTGAAAAGAGCAAGTATTCTTTGTGACAGGAAATATTTGGGTATCTAAGATAAAATTTCTGGTTAAAAAAAAAAAAAAAATGATGCCAGATCTCAGTTCAAAGTAGCTAACAGTGCAGTATTTAGCACATTTGACCTGGGAAAGCAAGGCTTGGATCACTGCCTGGAAAAAAGGATCATAACTAAAAGGCCATTATACATTCCATCGCAAGGCTTCCTTCACCTCTGATACCAGAGTTATTCCACTTTGTGCGATTAATTAAATGCTTATAAGATCAAGGATTTGTAATCTGATCTATCATATTCCAGATAATAGACTTAATTGCTGAGCTATTCTGTCAGTGTCTCTGTCCCAATGAATATTTGATTTGTGTAAAGGGAATGGCTTTAATGGGAGTTATCATCAGTGCCAAAGCAGGAAAGGAGATGGGGATTGAACAGGCTAGATGCAAGTTGAGGCCCCCAGTGAGGACTTGGCAGTGCAGGATTTGAAGCCAGGTCTCCCACTAGCCAAATAAGTTCCCTGGTTTCCAGAAGAAGGAAGGCTTTCAGCATCTCTCCCTCTCTTCACTTAAAAAAAAAAATGCCTCAGGCTTTGCTTTCGAACAATTCAGAATGGGGAAAAAAAATCAAGTTACAGATTTCTATGGGTAGAAAAAGAGTTTCTTCCCAGCAACACATATACAGAAGCCAGGAGATGAGGTGTGATGTTATATGCTCAGCTTCACATGGCTGTGCATGCTCACAGATCATCTGGTTCAGGTGTGGATAAGGTCACTTACACCTTCCACAAAAAAAAAAAAAAAAAAAAAAAAAAGATCTGAGAAGATCCCTTGATGAAACTGTACTGCTGCTGGGAGTGCACATGTATCTTTGCCACAGCCCCATAGCTAACAGCACATTATGGGCATGTAAAAGTTAAGATAGCAGCAAGCTGAGACTGTGTTAACAGTATGCTTCTTTGCCTCCATTAACAAAACAAATGATGAACTGTGCGCTGTTGGTGTAAGAAAAATACACTTGTATTACCAAAACACCTGTTGTTTCTTTCAAACACCGTAATCTAAAAGTTAGATTACACACTGCACAGGCCAGTTCATACCTTGCAAATGTACAAGAGGAGCACCTGTCTCTGCTCAGAGCTCTACATGTCACATTAATACAATCCATTAAAAAAAAAAACATAAAATATAGCAACAAAAACCCCAAACACTTCAGAATTAAAGAAAGGAAGAAATAATATTCTGAGAGCTCAGAGAAAATGAGAATTCTGCACTTATCACAGTTTCCTGAATTGTTTGCTAACTTGGCCCAAACATCTATTGTTCTGCTTTGACCTACAGCACACTGGAGTTCAGAGCATTGTAGAGACAAAATTCTATCAAAGCTTTTGACTCCACTCTACAGCAAGCCATTTCGTTCTCTATTAGTAACACGGTATGCCTAGCAAAATTTCAAATAACACATTTAGTGGCAGTCCTACCTGCTCCACCTCATTGGCTGTGTACTGCATCGCTTCATTATGCTGCTCTTCCAGCATTTCTAAGTTCAACTCCTCCAAGAATTCATTCCTTTCATCATCCAGCCACCCTTCCTCCAGCTGCAAAGAATACATTAGTACATTATATTATGTCAGCAAGGATGCACGCTAAAATAGGGTAAACCCAAATGGCAATGCTTGACTAGTTCTTTTTATCATAATGATTCACTTCAGAAAGCCAGGCGGTAGGAGTCCGCTTCTCAGAAAAGGAGGAAGAAAAAGACGGAAAAAAAAATGGGACTCTCAGGCCTTTTATCCTTTCTTGAAACAGTATGACTGATTTTCTCTCATAATGAAGGAGACTGCACAGCACAGACATTATTTCTTTTCAAAAGGTATGAAAGGCAGAGCGCATAATCCTGAAGCTGTCATGTTCATTACTGCCAAGAGCCACAGCACCAAAAGAGCGGCAATGTTACTAATAGGGCTATGAGACAACTGGGCTCTTTCCTTTAACAACCTCCACCCCAGTGCTGTGCCCTAGTGCTGCATCCTTGATAGACGCCTTGTGTTGCATTTCTACGGCAGTTTTCCCATTGATCTTCCAGGTAAACAAACAAACAGAGGAAGGTGACAGACAGATGCAGTGACTTGAAGTGTGGTTATTTTTGTTCTTTGAGTGTGCCTGGAAACAAGCTTCTACTGTTTTTTTTTTTTTTGTTCGTTTGTTTGTTTTTTTCCCTAAGTGTAAAATAATACTTCGACATTTGGTGAAGATAGTGTTGCAAAAGGACAAGAGGGGACACCGTCTTTTCTGTCAAGTTCTTATATCCTCTCTCTTCTCCACAACCCTGCATTGGGTTTATGTGGCAAGACCAAACAACCTTTGGAGCTTTATTGTACTTGCTTGCCTTTTTTTCCCCTTTCATGCTTTCCAGGGAAAGCATGAACACAGTCTTTCTCTACCATAAAGGATGCAATTTAATTTCTCACATTTGATGAAATTGCAGAGAGAACCAAATCGGGAGGATGAAAGATGAATCTCACTTGGGTAAATCTGCTGCTTTGATCATGGTAGACCCTGTGCCTAACTTAATGTGAATCTTTATGTTACAGTTTTTAGAATAACAATAATATATGTCATAGCATACACACGCACTACATACATTCTGCGCACATACAGATATGTGAATGCACATGCCTGTGCCATTTGTTTCCATATTAAACAGGTTATGTGCTCCTCTGGTGCTCTGCTTCAGAACTTAATTATCCATCAGTATTCAGTGCACAAATAAATGGTCAAAGAAGTTTTTTTTTCCGTTTCTGAATGAATGTGCTCAGCAGTCGGCCTTCGAGATTGCAATACTGCCATTACCATTTTCTATCTAAAAATAAAAGCCTGCTTAATCCTTCTCTCTTTTACCAGAGTCAAAGCAAAACAGCTACCTGATATCAGGTTGTGGACAGCATGATTTCTGACATACTACAGCTATTTCTTCAGTTTTGCCTAATTATGTTCTCAGAACACAATTTCAGCTAAATTAAGCTAAACAACAAAAAAAATCACAAACCAAAATACACTATTTTGTGTGATATGAAAGTAGCATCTACATGGGAAGCTACACTGATAGAGATAAGTAATTCCTTATCTTATATTGATATAATTTTTTTCATGTTCACCAATCTAAATAAATACAGACAACTAACTTTCCTTGGGCAAGCATTTTATCAGTCAGTGGGTCTCTTATCCCCACAGGAAAAAAAAAAAATCTTAGTGAAAAATCATAAAAATCATTACGAATAATATTGAAAAAGCTTTTCAAAACTTCTGGAACTTCCAATGCATGCTACGATTTTGTAATATAAACTGGTGCATAGCTTTTTATTTTTTTATTTTTATTTTTTTGCTATACTTTTTGTCATCATTTTTATGGGAGCTGTTTAGATTGATGAAAAACATAAAGGAAATGAATGCTGAAATTGTGAATCTTATATAAGTACTGGATTGAAGTAGAGATTCCAAGTGACACTGAATTACACTTACTCAATTTAATTTATACAGAGTATGCAGCTAGCGAGACCGAGAAATATCAGATCAATAGCATGAGAGACAAATGACAACATAACCAACTTTGCTTGAATTGCTGACAGATGGAGAGAACAGTGACAATATAATGTCTCTTTTGTTTTGCAATGGCTTATAAACAGAATATAAAGGGAAGTACAAAAAGTACTTTTCTTCCAGTCTACCTCTCCTTAGTTTGATGATCAACCTAACACCTCCCTCTGCAGTGACATAAAATATTCTTGTCATGGCATAATTTTATTTTTAATACCATTGAAATATTCCTAAAAGATTTTGAAAATGTACCTCCTGAGATATGATTTTTAATGTACAACCTTTTTTTTGTGACCAGGGCTCTTTGAAAACAATTAGACCCAGAGCTCATGAATGGTGTTGTAGTGAAATTCCCATAACTGTCACATAAATGAACATGCTTGCTTACAAGTACATGGGATAAAAAGGGCCATCAGCAGTGAAAAACTACAGCTTTGTGTAAGCTCATATAAATGACTGAGGTAAGCATGGGAAGTTTATTCCCAGAACAAAAAAGAATCATCAAACAAGTAATGCACAGTGTTCAAGTTCTACTTCATATTTTACTAATACCATATTAGTGCTCTCAGCTTTATTTGTATATCTGCTTACTTTGTCTGCTGGAAAGGAATTGTTTAGCTTTGGGCAAACAAGCCCTGGTAATAACATATTATTTTCTTTGTTGGCTAAAAGGGGGCAAAGCTCTGCAATTATCTTTTTCCTCCTTTTGTCAGGAACCTTGGCACTCCCACTTCTCAGCAGTTCATTACTTATGGTGATAGTGAATGTACAGTATAACACAGGTCTTGGCTCAGTGCATCTATTTACTCTAACCTGCATCTCTGGTCTTGCTACCAGCAACACAATTTTCTTGCATTCATCGCTGGAGAGCAATGCTACTGCCTCTTCCCGATTCTGGACATCTTGGCCATTAATCTAGAAAACAAATGAAAGTGGCACATTAGTTTCTATTTCCACAAAGCAACACACAATAAAGGGCAAATATCAGCTCATTTGTGGTGAATGTATGGACAATGAAACTTGCACAATGGGCTCATCTTCAGCCCCTCAGTGGTAAGTGCCTTCACTCAATTACGCGCTTACTGTAAGAGCCATATCGATCGTTGAAGGATGGCGGACATCAGAGGAAGCAGTTATGTTCATAAATGTCCAACCTGCGCCCTGGTAACATACATCTAGCAACACAATTAACCAGCCCCTGACAGGTGACGTTCATCTTTCTCCGTTCAGAGTAATGGAAGTGTCACTCTGAGATAATAGTGCTGGTGGAAGCAAGACTGGTAATACCACAGCTGAAATCAGTCACACTGTGTGCTTGTACAGAGACAATTAGAGAGCTGCAGCATTATCTCTCACCAGGCAATACTTACAGGCCACTGCTTATTGCTGCTCCATTTAATCATTTTATATTTGTGTGGACAGCTTAGTATCCAGAGCCACACAAAACATACGTATCCCCCTTACAAGAGGATAATCAAAATAAAAGCAGTTTGTGTTTTTCATGCTATCTCTCTGCTGTTCCATCACCTCATCGGAACAGCCACATCCATGACTACATCATAACAAACACGTTTTACATTGTCCAAAACCCCTTCTAGGGGGAATCAAATATGAATTGTATTTTCTGAATGTATTTACTTTTGTCCAACCAATATCAGAATTGTATTGTTTTCATTGTGGCAGCAAAACAAAACAAAACAAACAAATAATAAAAAAAAGGTATATTTGAAAATGGGTGAAAACAAAACTGGAAGGCAGAACAAACTCAGGATATTCTATGATTAAGGGGAAATAAAACCTTGCCCAATATTTAATCTCTTGCAAGGGTTCAATTTCAAAGTAGCAGGAATGTTTTGGCTTGAAAAGAGCAAGTCCTATTTCTGCATGCATATTTGGCCTGAAAACTCTGAGACAAAATCACAGCTTTAATTGAGATTAAAGAAAACCCTGTGTACCCTGGACATCCAACTGGCAATGAATAAATGTCTGAGACACTACACTGGCTTCATGAAAGGATAACTGTGGTCTGTAGGAGACCAGTCAATTATTTGGTGACACAGAGCTGCCCTAATCCCAAACGCAACACCACAGCCGCAGAGAGCCACGAGCAGATCTCCAACTTGTCCAAATACCCCAAGCCACAGTGGCTGCTTCAGCAAGTCCTGTCATCTGGGCAACTGCCCCTTCTCCCACCCCAGAGACCACAGCCCTGCTGTCCCCACAGCAGCAGCACATCACTGGGAAACAAGCAGGATGTCAGCCTGTCCCATAGAACAGCTCAGCCCTGGAGACACCGTTTATTAGCCTGGAGGTTCAAAGCTAAAAATGGCAGAAATTTAGGTAAGTATCACTAGGACTGTCCTCATAAAACCTTTCCCTTGACTTCATAATATTTGATGTGAAATACTCAGACTTTTCTCAATGCTTAAGAGGCTGTGAAGGTGACAGGAGAGGTGTGAGGTTTTTGAGAATGAGAAGGGGATAGTTCCAGTCTTGTGAGGAAATCTGCTGTAATTTTCTGAGAAATACACAAAACAGTATTCCCTGCCCCTGTCCCCCCCCCCGCAGCCTTAACCAATGCCATCTGCTGCCCACAGAAAATGCCCCCATGCTTAGGGAGTCGTCTTTCTCCCAGCCTCAGTGTAATCCCCTGTAATGGCATTGTCAGCTTCTATTCCTCTGAGTTATCTCATCAATAAGAGTAGATAGAGGGTCAATGTGTTTTCAGATATGAAAGTAAACCCCACATAACTCTCTGGGTGTTAACTTTAATGATCAAACTCATAGCTATATATCAGCACTGACATTAAAGAAATGCTCCAGCCTACAAAAAGACAGTAGAATTACCTATGCTTTCTCTCACCCCTGGAGTCTTTACTCACAATTGAAATGAATTTCATTAGGAATTTGAGAATGTTTGCCTGAACTGCTCTTGGCTTTCCACTTCATGCAGAAATTTTGGAAAGAAAGGAAAATAACAGGAAATGAATCTACCCTCTATTTACTTTAAAGTGCATAGAGGAAGAATGAAAGTGGTTTCTACTTGGTCAAATAAACAAGATTTTTTTTTTTTTTAATGACTTATACCACTATATTCTGTTTGGTTCCTTCAATGGATATAATGGATATTCTATAGCAAGACACAGAAGACAGCACACTGACTTTTCCAGTCCTACTCTCAGTCTGTAACGTGGTCCCACAGCCCCATCACCCCTCGCACCATGGCATTTGTGTCTTCTGGTGGGCAGCATTGTTCACCTGACAACATTTTCACATCCTCAGCTGCACAGAGAATAAACCAGCAGCCCTGAGTGAATCTCGGCATTAAAATGTAACTTATTATTTCCTCTCTGAAAGATGGGCCACTTTGGTAAACCAGCTTCTAGATCCTATTGTGCTTGGGAGATTAGCTACAATCCCTAAGGTGATACCAGGGTAAGAAGTATAGCTACAGGTACTTCAGCAAAGAGGTTTCCTGCAGAAATTAGAAGAATGATGGGAAGGAACAGGCTAAGCTTGCGACAACCAGAAAGCACATGTGCAAGTATTAATGAAAGGCCATTATGGAACTGTTTATAGAAAAACAACCTGTCGTTACCAGGAGCTACTTCTGGGACTTCAGTGAAAAACTAAACAAAACAAACAAACAAACAAAACACACACACACAAAAAAAAGACAAAATAAAAGGGAAATTGACTGGAAACCAGAACTAAAATGATATAATAGAGCAGTTTCCAATTTACTGATTTTGGTATCTGTTTTGTCATTACTTCAAAACATAGTATTCACTGCCAGTTCAGAACACAAACCTACTGCCATTCCAGCTATTTTCCTCTCTGCACAGTGACATTGCCCTCCCTCCCTCTTCCAGACCTCGCCTACGGGCGCTGTGCTTTATTGCACAAACCTATCTGCAGGATAGCTGCAGGGGCAGCTCTCTAAATGAGAAGATCAATAGAAACCAAGGGGGAAGAAAAAAGCCAAGATGGTGGATCAGCCAAGAACTCAGAAAAGCAGTGTATTTTTGGTGGAGGAAAGAAAATATTAACAAAAGTCTAGTAAAACCCCTGCTCAAGTACATTCAAGATCATCCTTTATGAACAGCATGTCTTTTGTATGAAAACTCTTGCCATCAATGCTCAGCGTGAGTTAGGCTTACACAAATTTGTGCAATCGGTGAATGATCAGCAAGTTTCTGACACCTGTATTTATGTTTGCAGGATCCCTATTTAGAATTTGACACGAACTGAGATGAACACAGAGAAAATGAGATTTGCTAATAAATACGGCAAAGAAAGACACAGGATATAAGGGCATGAGCCAGAACAAGTTTGTCATTCTCATTTTTCAATACGTGCGCTCTAGCTCCCAGCTATTGTGTTAAAAAACAGACAGACATGGATTTTCTCATCGATCACAGTAACAAAGAGAACTACCTTCCCTCATTAACAGTCCACAGAGAAGACAGCACTGCATGTTCGTCTGAAGAAAGAGTTTAGGAAAGAGTCTATTGTCACATACTTGCAAAATACGGTCTCCTTCACGGATCCGTCCGTCTCTGGCAGCAATGCTGTTTGGATCAACCTGCACAGGACAATATTCAGTAACAGCAGATTAAAATATTTTTACCAGAAGCCAATCAGTGCTGCTGAATTTAATAAAGTGCCATTTTTACTCTGTACAGAGGTAATTTAAACCTTCCTTTACAGCCCTGTGAACTCAACCGTTTTTTAAATAATTGTATAATCTTGTTTCAGATAAAAGCCTAAAGACAGAAGGGGTCAGGAGCATATGATTTTCAGATTAATACTCTTCTATGCCACCATCAGGCATTAACCTTCAGCTGTCAGAGCACTAAGAATTAACAACAGAGTCCCTGTGCTCTTGAAGTTCACTATGGACTGAGGTTATTCTGCAGCAGCTGATACCTCCATACAAATGGGCCTGTATTTGGGAGAGAAGCAGGCTTATTTTTCTTGCATGAAAATATTTACTGTGAAATGATTGCTTCAGTTTTCAATCTGTTATTTCCTCTGGAATTTTGCAGTTCTCAAGGAAACAGGAAAAAAAGAAAAGGATTTATTTTGTATAGATCATTCACAGGTTCTGTATAAAGCTTCTGCTCTAAGCTAGTTAATTTTAATTTTTTTTAACCTAAATAGATATTTAGGGCTCTATTAACAGTTTATCAAAGTCACTATAGCTCATCTCTGAGCAATGACCTACTGTTCATTGCAGGGCAATACAATCTATCACCTTTCAGTTGATGGTTATCTTAAATCATTATTTTGCTTCATCATGCCATAAGCTATTTTTTCAAACCAAGCATTTGAGTTTAGCATCTGGTTTGCAGGTTACGTCCTCTACAGCTGTTAGGTATTATTTTCTTCTTGTGAACTGTCATAGAAAAAAAATGATTCCTAAATGTTTAATCAAGTACAAAAGACAACATAATTACATTCACTTTAAAAGGTCTGAGAAATTTCTACCATGCAGGAAAAACATCACATTTCAGATATAATTCTGGATTGTATTAGGAGGTTCCTGCATTTTCTTTCTCCTTACAAGGTCAAATAAACTTTAACAGCCACACCTATGTAACTGTTGAAAGACTTGTTCTTGGGTGGTTTTACATTAATTCCTTACTCTAGTTCCAGGGTTGTGCTTTTCAGCTTCTTTGGCATTGCTGCTAACCTGCAAATGAGTGACTTTTTCTTCATCCCTGTTTATTGTTAAGTAGGAGAAAACTCTCTACGGATTCACTTTGTCCATGATCTTCATTCAGAATTTGGTACATGTCGCAAAAGCGACAAAGTTTATGGGAATTCAGAATTCAAATTATTGGAAATCCAGTTCATTCAGGACAACCACCAGTGAGCCTGGGCTCACAAGAGTTCTGCTTTATCCAGGGAAACAACCCTCTTGGAGTCCCAAAGGTGGGACTCAAAGAGAATTAACTGGAAGCCTTCTGGACTGACACTGTGAAACACTAACACCTTGTGATATGTGCTGCATATCATGTTTTCCTAGTACATCAATGAAAAACGGAGGGATCCACCCATCTCAATATCCAGTACTCCATATTTTGTTTGACCAAAAATAAATACATAAATAAATATATATATATATATACATATATTAGGAGAGATCAGTCTTTCTGACATATTTCCCTCCCAGGCTACTCCCTTCATCCACCTGTGGCATGTCTGTGATACCATAACTGTACCGAAACCACAAATAATAGAATAAGGATTATCCACTGTTACGATTACTGAGGCTGTGGTGGGGGGATATGCAAGCAGGGTGTGGAGCAGGCTTTCACCTTAAAAACTCTGCCTACTTTCCCCCATAAAGGCAAATTTATTTCAAAATTCCAGCCGTGCTCAGGCTGCTTTACACTTCCCTAACTGTGATGTTTTAGTTAAAAGCATTCAGATTAGAGAAGTGCGCTAGTAATAATTACAGTACTTGGGCAACATAATTTAAACTGATAATCTAAATGAATTGGAAGTGACATGTGCTGGCTGCCAGCCGACATTTCTGCAGCCTGGTCACAGAGCACTTGCTCTCACATTTCCCGATGTGCTCCCTCCTCCTCAGTGCCGCGTCTTTACCTCACTGACATAGATCCCCGTGTCTTCCTCGTCGTCAGTTCTGTAGCAGACAGTCAGCCCCAGCTTCTCCTGGCTGCTAATGCGGCACAGCTCCACCTCCTACAAGAAAGCACATGGCCTCACATGATGTCTTTTGCCAAAGCTGGAAAAAATTACGTGGCACAAAGGAGTGCCGAGTCACCAACTCCCTCCTGCCCAGCCATGGAGAAGTGACAGTCCTTCCTCAGTATGGCAAACCTCATGCCTACACATCAAGATGTATCTGAGAAACAGCAGAAGTTTGTTGTAACTGCCCAGCCTCAAGACACATTATTTTGTGTGCTTCTTTTAGGGGGAAAAATACTCTGTGAATTAAGGAAATTCCAGTATATCACAGGTTCAAGCTATGCAGAAATCATTCAGGAAGATATGCCTAATTGAAAAATATGGATGTGCATTGATTTTGCAGGTCTTTTTTGCTTTTGGGTAATAGGAGCTGACTTACAGTATATTACATAGTCATTTCAGTCCTATCATGCCGATCATTGACTTATAGGATATAGAACAGGCTGGCTACATGTCAATCAATCCATCACACCACCAACACTCCTTTCCAACTGCAATCTAAAACATAAAGCAAAACCACAGCCTTCCATTAATATCATTATTTGTTCCCCAGCCAGCTTAGTGCCATACTTTCCTTGCAGAAGTTGTTAGGTAATAGAAGGATGCTTCAAGGAATCTCCTGTGGAGTTGAACAGCCATGGCATCCTCCTCAATTGTGAGATGATGTAGAAAACATATTTTTAGTGCCAGATGTCCCAGCAGTGGCGTCTCATGAAAAGTGCAAGTTTTAGGGCAGATGGCGCAATGATAACTACTACACACACCCATTTGAGTTAAGCATCTTTAGGGTTTCACAGGGGAATCATTCACAAAAATGGAAAGCTGCACTTGGTTTCAACACTGTGAAGCAAATAATTGCAATAAAGCACTATGAATCCTATAACACAGAGTATTAGCTTGGTTGCAAATGGAAAACTTCAGCTGATATGGGTATTTAAAAGGAATTTGTAGATGACATTTGGAGCTTAACAGCTTCTGCTTCTTATAACCATTAAAAAAAAAAAAACAAAAAAAAAAACAAAGAGAAAGAGAAAGAGAAAGAGAAAGAGAAAGAGAAAGAGAAAGAGAAAGAGAAAGAGAAAGAGAAAGAGAAAGAGAAAGAGAGAGAGAGAGAGAGAGAGAGAGAGAAAAGAGAGAGAGAAAAAAGAGAGAGAGAGAGAAAGAGACAATAGAATCCTTCACAATCCACTTTTCAGACTTGATACAGTGCAGAGTCACACATTCAGCAAGCATCAGGACAACCTCTCTAGCACAAGTCTCTCCCAGGGCACATGGGCACCACTGTGTCTGTTCTCTCCAGTTCTCCTGCAGCAGCAAACAGAGCCCAGTGCTGGGTTGTGGGGAGGGAAGATGTATCCCTTCCTGCCTGCAACAGCCATGCACCACAAGCACATACTTCTTCTGGTGTGGAAGAGGAAACATCTGAGGAAATACCAGAAAGCACTGCCACTCAGGTGTTGAATGTGTAAGTTAGTGATAGTGACTTGGCTGTGCCACAGGTCCAGTCTTTTCCTCAGACCTACACTCTGGTTCTCTGTTGTGATAAGGAGTTTGTCCCTCCCCATCATCTGAGATGTCAGAGAGATCAACATACAAATGGGCACACAGCAGGGAGGGCTTATGACTCTGCCCAGCGGATGTGTGGGGACCAAGCATCAAAACGCCACAATTTACTGAAAACCCCCCAGGTCACAGACTTAGGTTAGCCAACGAACCCCGTACAGTTTACATTTCACCAAGTGCACTGATGGGCTTGATCCCCTGCTCTCTCACCAATGCACAAATCTACACAGGTTCAGGACATGCATAAACTCTATAAACTTCCTGCTGGACTTTGAATATTCAATGTCTTAATGAGATACTAAGAAAGTGTTGAAAATACCATGAAATTTGTAGTATTCTTTAGCTTTTCATAAGTATGACAGACACTTTAAATAGCTTATCATGTGGTAGGAAGTGGAATTATTCGCCAGTACATGCTTTATACATGAAAGAAGTTTGAAAGAAGAAACATGGGACTGTATTTTATTAAGGAAGAGAATTACAGTGACCTGATTTTGGCATTGGGAGTGAAAATATGTATACTGAAGGGAGGCCTATTCAAAACCCATAATAATTGATGCCTCCGGAGGGAAAGAACACTTGACTAGAACTGTAATATTAGGGAGGAATTACAGTAACAAAACAGCTTCAATTACAGCAACAAGGTATACTTTTAAGGAATAAAGAAGCTTGCAGTCCCTTAGAGGCCTATAAGGAAGCCTAAATACACCATAAAGGGCTGAGACTGGGACCTTTAAATCAAGGCAAATGAGGAGCTGTTCATGAGCTGAAATCCATTGACTTTCATTGTCCTGCCAGCACCACCTCCCCTCTCCCTGCGCTGAGGCTGGTCAGGGACCCCGAGGACAGTTCTGAGTGTAATTTCTTCAGTCAGGAATGACCTTGATGGTCTTGTGGATGATTTGTCTCAAAATGTTTGTTATTATAAAGTTGGACAAATGTTTCAGGCCGCAAATGAGCTGAATCCTTTCAGCGTGTGCTGAGTCAATGAGCAGAATAATTTAACCATTTAGGGCATGAAAGTGAAGGAAAATGAGGGCAACTCTAGAGGCTCCATCCTGGGAATGAAGAAGGTTTGCTAAAACCCTCTCTGGGAACTGGCTGCTGACAAACACCAGTGACAAATATCCACTGACTGGCTATGCACAGTGCTTGCATTGCCACAGCCTTCATTTCTGTTCCCTGTAACAGAGCTCAGAGCTGAGATCCGTACTCAGTACTCTTGGGACTATTCCTTTCCTAAGTGACTGTGCGAGGTGTAGTTCGTTGACAGTGTGTGTGGCCACATACAAGCTGTAGATACCCACATTAGTTCTTGGGGACCAAAGCTAACTGCCTGATAAACATTTCAAGTTTTTCAGTCTAGACTCAAGAACACACTCAAGTAATATTTCATTCAGACTAAGGATGAAGTTGGATGAGGTCTCTTGCTTTGCACAGAAGCCATTCCAAATAAGTACCCTTTCTCCACTGCACATCTGCAGTACTGCAGTACAGAAACCTCAGGACATCTTTTTTATAGAGAACACAGCATATTCTGGTCACATTCGGGGCTAACAATATCTTTTAATAAAACACTACATCATCTCTAAGATCTAAAGTCCACAAGCCCAATCTTTAGCTGGTGGCTAACATACACATCTGAAACAACTTCAGGAGAACAATAGCAACAGAGACACGACAGAACCTGGACCATCATGGTCAGAAGCATTTGACATTTCATTTTGTGACAGATGTTTTCAAGGTGTTTTTTTTTGTTTGTTTGTTTGTTTGTTTGTTTGTTTTTTTTCCCTCCCTACTGGCCTTAAAAAAAAAGAAACAGTAATGATATTGTAAGGATGTGATCTCCTTTTAAATCCCTTTAGATACACACACATCTAGCCATTTTCTCCTGCTTCAGGTTTGGGGTTTTGTGTGTGAGCATGTAGGGACTGAACTGTCTTCAGATTTCAGCATTTTAAAAATCTGTGAGAAATAATATTTGGGGATTCATGAAGTGTGCTGACAGACAGATGGTGGAAAGAGAGGGACTGAGGAGAGCACTCAGGAGATGACAGCCTCCCCCTCTTTTGGGCACTCTGGGGGCAGCCGCCTCTCAACATGAAGGTATCCGCTGCCAAGTGACAGAAAGCAATGCCAAATTGCTAAATCTTTGACTTGCTGCTTCTTTCCTCTGTGTGGGCAGAACAATAACTCAGTGCTTTGCAATGGTGAAGACAATACTTTTAAGAAAATAATTCATGGCAAAATCCTTTAAAGATAGACATGGAAATTAGAATAAGAGAGGATTTAAATTTAGAAGGTAGTCCATTTCTTCAGACATCGAAAAGACAACAAAGGGTAGAGGTCATGCTCCTGAAGGACTGAAAACTAGTTATGTTGGTTGTTCTTTAAAGCAATGGATTAGTTAGTGGCTGTAGCCTCTGGCTCACAGTTAAAGGCCATCTTTTGCTTCAGTCATGGGAAAACCAGTTTACAGGCTGTCAGCTCCAGGAGACATAAGGCCAAACATGGAGCTGTCACCTCTTTGGGGTGGGAAAGCTAGGTTAATACCATCATTTCTCTCAAGTGGTAGAGAAGTAGGTTATAAATGTCACCTAACTGCCTGTTGGCTTCCTAGAATAGCTGAAAATGGTTAAGAAATATTAATGGAGACCTTGGTAAATGTTTGCATCAGTTTGAAGTTATATTAAGTCTTTCTACTAAAAGCTAGATTACAATGAATAAAGCTGACAGCCTGTTAGAAAGTGGTGCATGAACCCTTCATTGGCTTTTCTTGAAGAGCCCTTTGGGGGCAAAAACAACTCAGAACTCCTCACATTTTGCTGCCACATTCTGGAAAACAGATTACAGCCTAAGAGGGAGGTTGGTGAAGTTTCTTTTCACTGCACCCAGAAGATGTTGATGAGTTATCTATCCAATAACCCTATGCTGGAATAATTGCACACGTGGAAAGCTTACTTTGCCCCATTTTAACTTGCTGATCACTCTGCCTGTGGCATCTGGGAGGCCATGCACATCTTGGAATCCTCCTGACTTCCTGTCAGGATTGTTTACTCCCTGTTAAACCCATTTATACTGTGGCTGAGCTCTGCTCCTGCCTCACCACTGCCTGTCAGCCCCTCTCATCTCCATTCATCCTGTTCCATCCCGTCACGGCACTCCCTCCACAGACACAACCCTCTGTCCTCACCCTCAAAGCCTGTCTCTGTTCGCTCTTTTCCAAAGTGATCCCTCACCTGTATTTGCACAGGCAGCAGCTTCACTCACCCTTTTCTCCCATTTCCTCCCAGGCATTTCCAATCTCAGTAAATGCCCATATTCACATAGCCCCTGCATCACCTTCTTTTTACTGTCACATTATAAACCATTCTGTTATCACGCCTATAAAAATCTGTAAAGTAATTACTGACTGGTAAGCAAGAAATCCCATCTACTAAAGTGACTGCTTCACTATGTATAAATCATACATACAGCTCAGCACTACTGAAATTAGGAGCTGGACTTGATGATCATTGTGGGTCCCTTCTTATCCCTAACTTGGGATGTTCTATGGTTCTATGAAGCAACTTATTACTGCTGCCACTTTGTTCTCTTTCCTTTCTCTCAGCCTCCAATCCTTCATTTGCCCGTCTTCTTACACTTCTGTGTGCTGCTAAATCAAACAAGAAATTAGAGCTTAATATAAATTAGTTACAATGGATGGCAAGCTATCCTTTTTCCATGGTTGGAGCTTCTTAAACCCCATAAATAAGTACTTCCAGTGTTTGGAAGCAACTGGGTGGTCTTGAAGTTTGGAATAAACTTGAGATCTGACATGTCCCCCACCAAGAACTGGAGGAGAATGAGTGGATTTGGGGAATTGCTGACACTCTTTGTGATAGTATCACTTGTGTTAAATTTGACCTACTGCATCCACAGAATGAGTAAAGACATTGACTGAGTTCTTTACAAAGAACTACAGCTCTTGGACTGCTCTGGTACAAAGGAGGTTTAAGAAGAATAACACTACCCTAACTCTAAAGGGTTTACCGTCCAGTTGATGGACCCTATAATATTGTCTTGTCTCATTTTTTGTCCATTTTTCATTTCCATCCACTCATGACTTTCTGACTGTGAAATTCACTAAGACCAGTTTGCTGTATTTACTGTAGACTATTTTAACTAAGAAGACTTAATCATTTATTCAACATTATCTTATAGTATGACAAATGGAAACACTACATTTAGCTACCTCATATCCAAACATCATATCCAAACATCATGGTGTCCTAGGAATGGAAGTTTCCAGATACTACGTAGACCAAAAAAAAAAAACAACAAACAAACAAACAAACAAACAAGATCCCCTTTACAATTTCTTTGTATAAGGAAACATGCAGACCCATTTCCAGAATTTAAACTTTTTCTTTTTTTTTTTTTTTTCCCCTGAAAAATCACTGTATGCATTTTAGATTACTGGACACATTTGAAATTCTTACCATTCTTACCTGGAAGATGTTTTATACTGGGGAAAAGAATTTTCCCTACTTTCTCAAATTCACCATCATTTTGAAAAATATTTATAGTCTTTCCTTGTAGGATGCACTTTTCATTGGTTTCCAAAAGTTTTCTAAGTCTTAAACAAAAGCTTTGATGAATCAGAAATTCTCACAACATTAGCATTTCCTGATATAAGTTCAAAAATCAATAATGCATGGAACATAGCATTAAATATTAATAAAGTTCAATAACTTAAATACAAATCTTAGAGACTAATTTGGAATCTATTCCATGTTCATTTGTAACTGCTTTGGTGTAGGCGCTTCACATAGCTTTTTGTGACTTGTTTTCTTCATCTATGGAAACAGACTGTGATGCAAACAGCACAAGGATAGTATAACATAAAGAAATAAATTATTACAGAGTGTTTGGGAAGCATTGTAGTAATAGTATAAATACTCAATGTCCTTCCAGTATTCCCTGGCTGCATAGCAATTGTTGCACACTATTAGAAGGAACAAGAGACTATCAGAATTGTATCAGCTATTGTGGTCCCCTCACCTGTACGGTATAACTGAGTAGCACATCCTTTGAACACTGCTAACACCATTAGAGGGGGCAGCATGGAATCAAAATACAACACCCGCAAAATGCTTGTGATCATTTCAGTTAATTTTTAAGTCCTCCTTACAATGAAGAAATTACCTCACTGACAATATGTAGTCAAATATGAAATTAATTTTAATCAGTGTTATGCTTTACAGTAATGGGAGGGCTGACTTTGAGCTGCTCAGGACACTGGTTGGTGGAGTCCCTTGGGAGGCGGTTCTGAAGGGCAGAGGGGTCCAGGAAGGCTGGGCGCTCTTCAAGAGGGAAGTCTTAATGGCGCAGGAACGGTCTGTCCCCACGTGCCCAAAGACGAGCTGGCGGGGAAGAAGACCGGCCTGGCTCAACAGAGAATTGTGGCTTGATCTTAGGAGGAAAAAGAGGGTTTATAAGCTTTGGAAAAGTGGGCAGGCCACTAAGGAGGACTTTAAAGAAGTAGCGAGGCTGTGCAGGGACAAAATTAGGAAGGCCAAAGCTCATCTGGAGCTCAATCTGGCTACTGCCGTTAAAGATAACAAAAAACGTTTCTATAAATACATCAACACAAAAAGGAGGACTAAGGAGAATCTCCATCCTTTACTGGATGCGGGGGGAAACTTAGTTACAAGAGATGAGGAAAAGGCGGAGGTGCTCAATGCCTTCTTTGCCTCAGTCTTTAGCGGCAATACCGGATGTTCTCTGGATACCCAGTACCCTGAGCTGGTGGAAGGGGATGGGGAGCAGGATGTGGCCCTCATTATCCATGAAGAACTGGTTGGTGACCTACTACGGCACTTAGATGTGCACAAGTCGATGGGGCCAGATGGGATCCACCCAAGGGTACTGAGGGAACTGGCAGAGGAGCTGGCCAAGCCACTGTCCATCATTTATCAACAGTCCTGGCTATCAGGGGAGGTCCCAATCGACTGGCGGCTAGCAAACGTGACGCCCATCTACAAGAAGGGCCGGAGGGCAGACCCAGGAAACTACAGGCCTGTCAGTTTGACCTCAGTGCCAGGAAAGCTCATGGAGCAGATCCTCCTGAGAGTCATCATGCAGCACTTGAAGGGGAAGCAGGCGATCAGGCCCAGTCAGCATGGCTTTATGAAAGGCAGGTCATGCCTGACGAACCTGATCTCCTTCTATGACAGAGTGACGCGCTGGGTGGATGAGGGAAAGGCTGTGGATGTGGTCTACCTTGACTTCAGCAAGGCTTTTGACACCGTCTCCCACAGCATTCTCCTCAAGAAACTGGCTGCTCTTGGCTTGGACTGGCGCACGCTTCGTTGGGTTAGAAACTGGCTGGATAGCCGGGCCCAAAGAGTCGTGGTGAATGGAGCCAAGTCCAGTTGGAGGCCAGTCACTAGTGGCGTCCCCCAGGGCTCGGTGCTGGGGCCAGTCCTCTTTAATATCTTCATCGATGATCTGGACGAGGGCATCGAGTGCACCCTCAGTAAGTTCGCAGATGACACCAAGTTAGGTGCGTGTGTCGATCTGCTTGAGGGTAGGAAAGCTCTGCAGGAGGATCTGGATAGGCTGCACCGATGGGCTGAGGTCAACTGCATGAAGTTTAACAAGGCCAAGTGCCGGGTCCTGCACCTGGGGCGCAATAACCCCAAGCAGAGCTACAGGCTGGGAGAGGAATGGTTGGAGAGCTGCCAGGCAGAGAAGGACCTGGGAGTGATGGTGGACAGTCGGCTGAATATGAGCCAGCAGTGTGCTCAGGTGGCCAAGAAGGCCAACGGCATCCTGGCTTGTATTAGGAACAGCGTGACCAGCAGGGCTAGGGAGGTGATCGTCCCCCTGTACTCAGCTCTGGTGAGGCCGCACCTCGAGTACTGTGTTCAGTTTTGGGCCCCTCGCTACAAGAAGGACATCGAGGTGCTTGAGTGGGTGCAGAGAAGGGCGACGAAGCTGGTGAGGGGCCTGGAGAACAAGTCCTACGAGGAGCGGCTGAGGGAGCTGGGCTTGTTCAGCCTGGAGAAGAGGAGGCTCAGGGGCGACCTTATCGCTCTTTTTAGGTACCTCAAGGGAGGCTGTAGCGAGGTGGGGGTTGGCCTGTTCTCCCACGTGCCTGGTGACAGGACGAGGGGGAATGGGTTTAAGTTGAGCCAGGGGAGTTTTAGGCTAGATGTTAGGAAGAACTTCTTCACTGAAAGGGTTGTGAGGCACTGGAACAGGCTGCCCAGGGAAGTGGTGGAGTCACCATCCTTGGAAGTCTTCAAAAGACGTTTAGATGTAGAGCTTAGGGATATGGTTTAGTGGAGGGCTGTTAGCGTTAGGTTGGAGGTTGGACTCGATGACCTTGAGGTCTCTTCCAACCTAGAAAATTCTGTGATTCTGTGATTCTGTGATTCTGTAATGGAAATATGATATTTTAAAACCTGTTATTCATAGTTCAGGGATTGTATTTTTCTGACGTGTTAAGTTGGAGAATCCTAAACACATTCTGTTTATGACACAGTTGAATATTTCATCTCTTAGCATTAACTACCATCTACCCTGTTCCACTGAACTCCATTACCTTTAGTTGAAAATGCTCGTTATATGTTCTTTAAAAACCTGTAAAAGTCTGCAAAACCAAAACACTGTGCTCCTGTTCTCTCTTCCTTCTCTCCTTGGAACAACTATTTCTGAATGGGGAAAAAAAAAAAAAAAGCGGAAGTTTTGGTATTTACAAGAATGAAATCTCCAGGTTTTAAATTAGGAGCCAACTCAACACTACATATATAGCTTTTAGAAAGGGAAGTCGCTACAGCCTGTGGGAGGATTCCTACTTCACCAGAAGAAAGATAAAAAGCTGTCAGTCTTTTTGAAAAAGTCCTTGTGTGGTGAAACATATGATAGAATTGAGATATATTTTATCCTAAAATGTATGAAAAAGCTGAGTCTTGGCACAAATCTTTAAAGTAGCTGACAAATTCCAAATTCAAGCCCACAATAAAATAACATGTACTAAAACAGTAGAACTCAGAGTCAGGCAGTACATGGAGGTCTCTGTGGGGTCAGCAGTTTTTCTGTATGGTAGGATGATTATTAGTATCTCTTGGATCGAAATAAGATTACAAAATGTTACTAGTTGCTATTATTGCAATATCAGAGAAAAAAATATATATATATTCATAGCCACCCAGGACAATACAGGTATCACCAATTAGTGAATTATTGCCCATCTCTAAATTGCAGCAAGTGGCCACGTGCATATTCTCAAGCAACTCTAGGTGTGAACTGAAACACCTTTATGTTTTATCCTCTTACAGACCATTATCAGGCAGAGCTCCAAAGGGTTTACACAATTTATCTCACAGCTGGGATGACCTAAAAGTTTGCAAATGCTAAATTAACAAGGTTTAGCTGACAGTTTATCTTGTTTCCTCATTTTTTTTTTCATAAGCATCTGTAAAGTTGTATCTCAGTACCAGGCTAGTTATTCTACATTGTACCCTTGATTTTACCTTCAGAAGAAATCAAGGCTTATTGAACGCAATGAGTACGCCCAATATCTGATAACCCCAGGTGAAGGAGGGTAGTATTTTCCATAAATTTTAAGAACAAAAACAATGTAATTGAACAAAATAAGAAAATATATGTCTCTATCTCTGCTTTTCCTTTTCATCTGTAGTAATATCCAAGTAACTGTTTTAATGTTCATTTTGTTAATGGCGTAATTAACAGAATGATTAACTGAATGAATGAAGCAGAAAAGACCAAGAACAGAGTACTTACAGAACAGATCAATGAAGAATTAACTGAGAAAGTACATTAAGGTCTGACTTATTTTAATAAACTGTTTATACCTAAAAAAAAAAAAATAAAAAAAAAATCATCTGAAATAGTGTCATTCTTCTGAAGCATCAAACAGAAGTGCAAAGGGACTACAGGCACCTTAAAATTAAAGTTCATTCTTCAGTATCTTCCTGTGCTGACATCTTTATGGGTGAGATCAACATCCAGTTTATACGCACAGTTGAATTGTGGCTGCTCTTTACACTTTCAGTCAGGGTTACTATAAGAAGGTCATCCTAGCAAAGTCAGATTGATTTTATCAGCTTCTTTCTAGTTGTTTCCGTAAACTATGGAAACCAAGAAAAGCCTGCTCCTAGTCTCATTATTTTGTTTAATAATCCCATTTTAGCACTTTATATTTCATTCCTAGGAATGATGGTGAGCACCCAGACATTTATCAGGCAGAGCTCAAAATGGCAGAACATCCTGGCACTCTATCAACAATCATATTCACTTTCTTGGTTTTATTCTCCATGTAGATAGAGGGATACACCTTATCCAGACTGCCAAATCACCAGTCATTTATGTTGCTACCTTCTATAATATTTAATCTTCATAATGCCCCACACTTTTCATCACTGGCACAATCGTGCTCATGAAATAAAAATAAATAATACCAGAGTTATCCTTCTATTCTTACAGGAACAGGCTAACAGTTCAATCTAATGAAGTCCTAGGAGGGTGAAGTGCTAACAGTGGAGCTTCTACAAAGAAAATTTAACTCAAGTTCAGAAGCGATGAGAATGGTATTACATGTTACATAAAAGCATATGTTGCAAGTGACTGTAGGTATAAAAAAGAGGAAACAACAGCCTGGGTTTGCAAAAACAACAACAACAAAAAGCCCCAGCAGTAGAATATATGGTGTTCTTCAGAGTTTCTTTTAAAATGCCTTTTATTTTACCTCTGAATTTGTTCCATGCAACAGGAAATGTGACTGTCACATACAATCAATCAGGGTATGGACAACAGGTAAGACTATACTCTTAAAAGAGAAGCTTGGTGTTTCAAAGAAGTATGACGTTATACTTCCCCAAATCATGTTTCCATCTTTCTTAGTTACGCAGGTTTAACAGCAACATCTCTTAACAATGACCAGAAGTAAGTTTATGAAAGTCTGAAAAAGATGTGCAAATCCTAGTATCACTAGAAATCATCAATTATATTAAATACTATGTTTTTTTCCCCTCAAGGGCTACTAATCCCTGTTTAGATGAAGAGAGCCTGTGGTGCCACCAAAATTCAATTAACAAAGCAATTTCTTTTTAAGTTAGTTATTTTGTATTCAGATTTGAGAGGTGTTAAATATTTAATTGTTTACATGTATCTTCAAGTGTCTGTGTGGAGGGGAGTGGGTCTGTTTATTCATGTGTATAGATATAGTTAAATACTGTGTGCATACCTGTATCTATGCATGTGTGTATATGTACCTATGTAAGTAGGTGCCAGGCAGGTCAGTCACGCTGCAGAAGAATCTCCCTTAGCAATCATCAAACAATTCATTAAGAGCATGATTGCCGCTCCTAAAAAATGTAGATATATATTTCACATCTATAGTGAGAACACAAAGTGTCTGATGATCCCACAGTTTACAAAACCAGAGCAGAGACATTTACAGCCATCTTGGGACTATACTTTTGAATGGTAAACCATATGGAAACCAATTATTTATTAATAACAGCAATAGCAGAAATAGCAAAATGAAACAAGAATTTTTAGTCTGCTGAAAAAGTTCACCTGCCAAAAGCTACATCAGTAAAACAAAAAAAACCTCTTAACTTCACCTCCCCGATACCTGTGTGTATAGCATGGGCTATGATAAAGAAACAGCTCACAGGAGAGATTGTATAAAAGAAATGGCTATGACTGCAGCTTTCTTAAGTGCACTAGTAAAAAAAGATCAAAAATGCCTGGGATTCTGGGACTGCCAGACTGAAGGCAAGCTATATAGCAGGCAAACAAAGGCTTCATAGACCTGGGAACTATCACAAGACCATCAAGAGTTACGCTTCCTTGTCAAAAGGATTTTCCAGGAAATATGTTAATGCCTATGTAGCGGAGGCTAATTGTAGGATATGTAGCAGAAGTATTCAGAGTGAAGCAGTGTGTAATTAAACTGCCCTCCACTTCACATGTCACTGCAGGATCCTCTTGCATTTTTTCCACAAATAATAAACTTATATCTAAATGTTTGTGGATTTAATTTACAAACACTGACCACTTCCACTGGAGAAAGAATGCTTTCATCAAAAAAGCTAAGCTCTTACCTCCTCAGGCACCTTCACCATGGCAGGTAATAAGCATCACAGGATTTTAGCAGATTACATTTCAGTTTTAGAAGCTATTTTGTAAATGAAAATGGAGATTTGGTAAAGATCAAGATTTTGCTTTTAAAGCTACTGATGTTCTTGACTTGTGAAAAGAACCTAAAGAAGTAAGTTCTTTTTTCCTTCTCTAACACTCCCAGTGTGTTCTTTTATGCAGATTTTACATAGACAGGCACATCCACAATGTACTTGGGGGCTATTTGGATGGAAATAGAAAAGCTATGGAGCAAGACAGAGCCAGCCTAGATGTAAACAAGCTGGAACTGCTGGCAGCTGTGCTGTTACAAATAAAATTGCATTCCCCACTGTCTTCTCACTTATCAATTTTGACAGAAGACCGTCCTGACTTCTCATAAACAGCATCGAAAAGGACAAATCACATTGGGTGTCAGATTTGCCAGAATGGATTTGGTTGGTAGCTTACCACAAAGAAACAGAGGGTTATCTCCATTCCACATGGTGGGGAGAAACAATGCTCTGTCCAAGGGGTGGGGGCTCTACTTTCTAGGATAAGGTCTCATTTAATCCTCATTTTTTCAAAGTCTGTTTTAGATTTGAGAATCTATGATATGAGATTTGTTTACATCAAAGCAGAAAGGAAAAATATCAGCAAGCATTTCTCAAATGCATAATACAAACGCAAATACAACATAGATTGAGAAATATTTAAAAACAAAATTACTTTCCTGCTGATCCCTCCTTTATAGCTACACTTAGAGCCACATGCTGCTTTGTATCCAGACAAAGAATGTTCTGGGACAGCAGGATGTTGTTGACAATGATACCATTGTTAAAAAAAAAAAAAAAAAAAAAAAAAAGAGAGTAGTAGCAGAAACAAACAAACAAACAAACAAACAAAAAACAGAATTAGCATGCTGATGTATAGGCACCTAATAATAAAATATCATCTTGCAACTGTGGAAGCAGAATTTGGCCCTGTAGTTGACGAATCCTTTGACAATGAAGTTCCACTGGATACGGCAATTCCTTCTCCCCTTGCAGCTCCGGAGGGTAAATATTTGTGCATACTGCACTCCTATGCAGCAAACCAAACAACAGAGTAACTTAAGGCACATCAAGCCTGCTGGTACATATTCAAAATGTCCGATGCGAGATGATCAGTAGCAGTCTGATGTTCATGAGTGGGAGGGGGAAGACACCCAAGTGTCAGCTGAGACTCCCAATGGGTGAGGACAGGGGGCGGACAGCAGTCGCAGAGCAGATGGGGCCATGGGCTGGATGAAAGATGGAGCTGGAGGGCACCATGAACGTGAGAAACCTTTGATCACTGCTTCATGAACAAATTTAGCATTGCCGTGGGAGGAAGGGTATAAGCATATGGGGATGAGATAAACACAGTATCTAATTCTGTGGGCCTCCCAGTCTTAGTATGGCCTTTCTGACTTGCTTCTAACGGATATTTTAAGCCTTGAGCTTAAAGACACGTGGTGGACTTTACAGTGACTGTATCTCATAAGGAAGTCAAAGAGGAAAAAGCAAATGAAAAAACAAACCCTTTACAGATTATAAACTTCCTGCCTGTAAAAGGCACAACAGCTGTCAGTATATCCTCCAGTAAGTCACAAACATCCACTTGAGCTTCAGTTTTCCCCCTCAGCTAGCATGCATAAATACCAAACCTTCAGATCCTTGTCAAAAGACAAATCAAAAAATCAACTCTTATAGGAAGGATTAAACATAAAATATACTACTACTATACTACTACAAAAAAAAAAAAAAAAAAAAAAAAAAAAAAAAGCTATTATCTAAATGATCATACTTACTGAAAGGTCAAATGTCCTCAGCTTATTTTGTTATTTTAAACAAGTCATGATCATCTTACTTTTCCTCCTAAATCTTTTACCTCCCTATTCATTCTCTTTGTTTCTGTTCTTTGCCCATGGCACAGTTTGAATGCTAACTCAATTAATGCTAAGTAGAAATACTTAATGATATGCATATATTTTCCTATGTTATATTTGTATAAATGTTTTCACCTGCTTGAGAGCCAACACCCCTTCTGGTATGTTCTGTACTTGAGAAAAGCATGAATTCTTGCTTCCTAGCAAAGAGATCCATGATGAACTGCTTAGATATGGCATTTCTCAGTAGTCAGCCTTGGTCTTCACTTTCAGTCTTTCACTCAATAAATGTGTGAAGTTGCAAGGATATGAGAAGAGTTTAAAGTATAATTAACTAGCTGATGATATGCAGCTAAGGGTTTCCTTTTCACTGATCTTAGATTCTACATTCTCACTTTCTTCTCCTTGAACAAAGTAGGTGGGAATAACACAGATGACAGAAACTGAACCTTATGGTAAAATGAGATAAGCAGACGGGAGTAGTAGCTATTCCATTGTGCAGTGTGTGTGAACATACTAAAATGTCACACTGGCTTGCAGACTCCATATTCCAAATAAGACGTTTGCTTTTGGACAATTTTGATGAAAATAAAAGAAGGAGATTTATTATTAAATATATTAGAAGAAAAAAAAAATCTCATTTTTCATTACAGCTCTTATCCTGACCTCCATATTGAAACTCCTTGGCTTTCAATATCAAAAAATAAAAGGCTCAGCTAAGAAATCAGAAAGATTTCAGCTACGAAAACTAACAAATTCAAACTTTACCAGTCAAATTTAGGGATTGGGGGCTTTCCAGATATTGCTCCCAGATCTGTTTTCCAATGTAAACGGCTTTGAGCCATTTACATGAAATGTTTGAGCAGACCTTCTCTTGGTTATCAGATGGGAATATAGCACTCTACATCGGGATAGAAATCCATTAACTAATTATGTGGATGGAGCACATCTCTGATGAGGGGAGGCTGGGAGAACCACATTCAGTTAGGCTTATAAAAAGAAGGGTCTCCTTAATAAGGAGGTCTTATTGCTTCCTTCAAGTAGCAAATACAAGAGTCCAGGCAATTTACGAGCACTCTTCCTGGAGGTGCACAGTGACAGACATAGGGGACAACAGACAAGTTGCTACGCATGAAATTTCAGTTAGATATCAAAAAAAGTACTTCTTATCATGAGGGTAGCAAAACACTGGAAAGAGTTGTCCAGAGACATAGAATCTCCACTTTTAGATATATTCTGATTTCAGCTGGATGACAGCTGAGCAGTATGGCCTAAACTGGTCCTTGTTTCAGCAGGGGTTTGGACTACGTGGTCTCCTTGTTTAGGTACTCCATAGTTCTGTAGATTCTCAAGTGTATATTATAAACTATAGGACCAACAATATCACCTATATAATCAACATCCACATCTTTGCCCCTCTAGGATAGGTTCTCTTTGCAATTTCTGATCTTGCCTTAAATAAGGGTCTTTGAAAGCAACTTAGAAATTTAGTGGTGATGTTTCCTGAGGGGAATGGAACCATGTGAGCATATGGCATCAGTGCTAAAATCTTTGCAGTGGCTTCTACATTTCTGTTTACCGTTCATGAAGATTTAAGTCAGGATGGGATCCAATACATGCTAAAGCTCTATGTACTTTGAAACCAGCCTTAGCACTTGAGATCTTCAGATATATCCTTCTCTGTCCACAAATGCCCTCTTTGATACATATATTGATCTTCTCAGGAGAAGATCCCCATGTCTGGAATTTTCCTGACTCTAGTGATATAAAAGTATTCAAATCTGAGAAGCTTTGAGGGGTAGAGGAAAACCTTTTGAAAGTTAGGATTATGGTAAGATCAGGAACTTCACACGTGCAGTAGATAACTTACCCTTCCAAAAAAAAAACAGATATGCTGCAGCTGTTTCTAAACCAAACTCCCAGCAATCCTAAGTGTATTAAAGAGCCCCTTAATAGTTCAGAGCTCTTTCTAAGCTGTAGCAGGTGCTTTTTGCTAACAGACAAACCTTAGATACACAAAGTTCAGAGGTTTATGGATTGACATAGCTGCAGTTCAAATCAGCTGAGAATCACTTGGTAAAATTAGCTTTCACTTTTCACAATAAATTTCACTTATTGCAGGTAAAGTCATACTTTATTTTTGTTTTATTTCAAAATATTACTGCCTAGCACTTGGCTCTGTAAGCATCATTATTGCTGCTGCCTGCCTGCTTTGGGCTTGAGACGTGTCACAAGATTTATCTGCCTCATCAGCACTTTCTAAACATCCAGGCAGCCAATCAAAATGGGGAGGCATAACAGATGTGCTAACATCTGCTGCAGCAAACATTTATCTGGACAGCAGAACACATTGTTGTAGATTCAAACTCCAAACTAGTTACAATGCTACACATATGGACATCCTTGATCTACAACTGTGTGAAGGCTATTTTGAAATATTAATTAAAAACAAGTTGAAAATATTATTTTTCCATTTTAGACAGCTGTGAGAAATACACTTTCCTGTAATTCAGTTTATGCTTTTCCAGTACAATAAATGCAAAATACCATGAAAAAAAAGCTAAATTTTAAGTTGAACTAATAAAATTAGATATTCTTAGAAAACACAAAGCTAAAATTCCACCTACATACATATTAAAATATGTATAGTTAAAACATGCAATTTTTATATAAATCAAGCACATGAAGTGATATGTGCCGACTTTAAAAACACATTTTCATTTTCCTGGCACCAAAACGAGGTCTATGGGCACCATATCGCACCATATCCATGCTGAGTTTCAGCTGTTCAGACTTCTGTTACCCGTGGAAATGTCCTCCATCCCCAAACACGTACTTGCATAGATTGACAAAATCATGAGATGAAATACAAAGCAAATTCATCATCTGCTTTTTTGATGCACAATACAGTCTCACCTGTGTTCCTGCTCACCAAACCATGCCCTCCAGGAATGACTATCACATTCTCTTTGAAGAGCTGCCTCATTAAATAAAAAAGCAAACTTCCAGAGAAAAGACCTTGCCTGCTTTTTGATTTCTCCTCAGAAGGCCCAGCATGCATAATACTCAAACCTTGTTTAAAGTCCATTTTCCTGTAAAAGGTTCCCATCTTACTAGAGGGATTTGGTCCTTGCTTCTTGTGCTCTTGAAGTTCCTAAGATACTATGCTTTAAAAGAGTGACATTATAAGTAATATACAAAAGAAATTGTTTTCTCCTGTCCTTTGTCTGTATAGCCAGATTCCATGTTTCCAAGACATACTACACACACATTCAAACAGGAAGAATATGAAAAATAGCATTAATAAAAGTCTTAGAAATGTTTTCACTGTAAAGCATATATGCAAGTATGTGGTATAATGCTATAAAAACTGTCTACACAAAACACTTATCCAAAACAGAAGATTTATAACCCACAGATTTCCATAAATATGAAAATACTGCCAGCACCTTCTTCTTCCTTCACTGAGTGAAAAACACATGCCATATGTTGTAATGTTGCCCAACAATAAAGTGCTGCTGAACTAAGCTCACTTTTCTTCATTTTCAAGGGAAAACACAAGCCCTGACAACAAGGAAGAATTTTTATTAGCTTTCAGGTGAAGTGAGGAGTAATGCTGTGTTTGTTTTATGAAATCATGAAACAAAATGAATATCAGTGACTTGATATATTTTCCTCTTGTTTTAAAACACAGGAAATGGTAATAACTTTGATAAATTTGCCCATGTCAGTTTTGCGTCTTTTTCACGCTGTTCTCTCATGATGCTGGGGACAAAATTCAAGCCATTAAATTGGGATATTCATTACTTATGGGAGGTGAGATAACAGCAACTTCATCTGCTTTGAATGTCAGATTTTTGTGATGAGATACAGTAACATACTCAAAATTAACAAACAACTATGGCAGAAACTACCCTGATATCCTCCTCCATCTAAATGATCATATGACTAAAAAGAAGAGTGATTTAATGAAAAAGAAAAAAAAAAGAAAAAAGAAAAAAAGAAAAAAAAAAAGCATTAGAAGTAAAGACTCTTGTGTTTTACTGCCAGTTCTGTCACTGACTGACTTGGCAAGTCAATCAATACTACTGTCCTTAGTTCACCTGCTTGTGAATTCCTGTAGCAATGCAGGATATAGTAATACTGAAGTACCCTCATGGAATGATGTTAAGTCTAATTAATTTATACTTGAAAACTGACTGCAATTCTTAAAAGGCAGGTGGAAAAAAAAAGAAAAAAAGTAGTAAAGGAATGCTTCTTTTTTAACACTATTTTCCTCATTTACAATGTACAATTAGTCACAGTTTGGGAAAAATTCCATACTTATTATTGGCTATGAGAAGATTATGGTGAGTTAACTCCCCAGGCGTTTTAAAAATAAAAATACCAGTGAAAATACCAGAAAAAAATACTAGTGCTACAGTATGACAAATGCATTGTAAGAGAGTCTTATTTTATTTATTACACAGTACTACTCAATGATTTACAGAAAAAAATATGCCAGTGCTATTTCTCCATTTTAACTGTCACCTTTCCAATTTAATAGTCCACAGTGAGAGGCAGAGGGATCACAAGCTAGGTATTAGTAGCTCAGAACTACTTTTAAGTTTAAATGAAAAAATCTCAAGGAATGCTTTAAAAAGCCCTAACTATTGTAGTGTTTTCACATATCCAACTGAAACATCTATAATAATCTATTTACTAGGCAAAAAAGAATTCCTTGCAAGCTTTCCACTTACTAGCTTTAAAAAATGGTCTGTATTTTTCTTTGTATTTTTGTGATTTTCCAGATCACAGGCACACATATGCATGTTCATTTCCTTCACCATGCTCCTTAAGAGGTGTTAGTTAATATTAAAAATTACCACAAAATACCTGAATAACCATTTTGGTATAACATCTGTATGCTGTGGGGCATCATGTATTCGGCAGTAACTTCTAGGCAGTAACAAACTGCTGGTCAGAAAACAGATGTAGGGCAGTAACTCCGAGTTTATCTGAGCCCACTCTGACTTGTTAGTTCAGTCCTTGCCCCCTGAAAGCACTAGTAGAAGGCATGCAGCAAGCAGTACTTGCTCTGCCACCTAAAACCTACATCACGCTTACCAGCAAGCCTTTTCACATTTCCCTTTTCACACCAATCAGCTCTGACTGCAATGGAAAGACACAACCTCATCCAAGACTTTGGCTCTTCTACATTGCAACACCTACGTCTTTATTAGGATTCTGCCTGTATAACATCGTATTTCTTGAAGCCTTCTCTTTTCAATTATATCTGGTGGTTGCTGAATTTGAAATCTGCCTTTTATTCACTGAGGGCTCTTTTCTGATTCATCCCAAGTTTTAAGAGGCTCAGAAGGAAAGAATCCAATCCCAGCAGAAAATACAGAAGAAAAAAATACAATCTGATAGCAAGTGACAAAGGTAGTAGAGTGGTTCTGCTCATTCATGTCACTGCCATTGTATCTGCACGTGGCTGGAACTTGCCTTGTGTGATCCCCACCAAAACAGGATTTCTTTCTCTCTCTCTATCCCCTTTATATTATTAAATAAAGAACATGACTTTATAGCTGTAAAGAGAAAATCCATGCTACACGTAAGGGATTTTGGGAAAATTCTTATCTCAGAAATGTTTTCAATTTTGCTGCTTATGCATCTTTTGGATTAGCTTCTTCATACAGAAACACTCATCAGGTAACAAAACAAAAGAGCCTGACTAGCTACCAGAAGCACTGGCAGTGTGTGCACAGATGCTGCTCCCATAAAAACTGTTTATTCAGGTGTGAGCAATTGAAGCAGGAGCTCCAATTGCATTGCCACAAGCGCCTGTAATGTTCGCAAAGGGGAGTTTGCAGGCTATCACAGCTCTGAAGGGAGCTGTTACCGACTATCAGCTCTGTAATCCTCATGTTAAAAAGGCCCTAAATATGTATTTATGAGATAGACAGATCCATTTGGTTTATTGGTTAAAAAATCCCTGTGTTGGAGAGGCCTTAAATATGAATTCACAAGGCAGGCAGGTCTCTCTTGGCCTACCACATCAGGGGTAGGCCTTCCAGGAAGGCGCTGGTGGCTATGCTTCAGCAGGGCTTACCTAGAAAACTGAGGGCCTCCCCCACAAATATTTTTGCCTTCGAGTGACTTTATCTGGATCAACAGCATCACTCAGATTACTAATCTGAACAAAACTACTCCTCTTTTGTTCTGAAAAGACACCAATACAACTGACCACTTCCAAAATGTTATGTCACAGAAGAAGGAAAATAAAACTTGCACCTGAAATAGCAACCTTCCTTCATACAGATATAATACTTATGAGTGTTATTGGAATAGCAAACCAAAGCTTTACTGCTGCATAGCATCTGATAGGATATTCAGAAATGGTAAGAGAAATTAACAGGATAAAATTCTCCCCTATGGGAGTTTTTTTGGTTTCGATGAGAAGAGATATATACAAAACCTCACTCATAGGCAACTCCCCAAATTTTCTAGCTGTTCTCTCTGCCAGCCCCATTTTTAGTAATTTGTTAAAACAGCCAACAGTATCTGATCCAGAAATGCTTAGGTCAATAGGAAACCTCAGCAATTTCAATGGGTTTGGATCAGGCCAGTGGTATACATAAAGGGCTAATCTACATTTACAGTTAGCAGATTTATGAGTGCAAATACTTATCAACACATTTAAATGAACGGCTGTGCATAGCCATAAATTAGCGCTTACATTCAATGTGCAGACACACACATTTATTTCCTTATCCTGAGTAAAAATCTGGCCCTTGAAACTACAAACTATGAACTTAAGACTATTCCTTTTTGACACAAGGTATTAACCAACCCTTAGAGCACTACAGGTTGCTCTACTTAGGAGAAGATACTGATGATGCAGTCAAGCACCATTCATATCAATTTTCTAGTTTCCAGAAGTTCTATTTTCTGGGGCATAGGAGGAATCAAAATAACAGGTGTTCTCAGATTGCTTTTTCTCAAGAAAATGTAACTGTGCTCTACTGTAGATGCCATTCCTGGTAGGACTTCTGACCCTTTCATTGTTTGGACGCAAAAGATTTTACAAAAGTTTGCCACGGAAAAAAGTTACCTGCACATCTCATGTGCATGTCTGTTGGTTTAGTGACATACACTAACTTCTTTTATTTTCTTCTGTTTCTGTTTGCTCTTTTTGAAAGGCAGTCTCCTCAGAGTGAATATGTAGGACCAGATATTAGTGATATGCTCCTTTGTCCAGCACTTTTTTTTTTTTTTAATTTATTTCACTGTTCCACCATGTAACTGTTTTTCCCTTTATTTTTGTATTACTGGTAATGTTCCTAACCAAGTCTATGATGCTTCTCTCTCCTTGATAGCAGGTTCAGAAATATTATTAAAGAAGCACATATTCAATAACTTATTTACTCCTCTCAAGTACCACTATCTTCTGTTCTTCTTGCAAGGACAAATCTGCTGTACAAATTTAAGAGATAGGTTCGACACAGAATTACTGGGTGCTACGATGGTTTTAGTCCTTTTGCATTATTGGTAGCAGACAATGTGATGCATACTCTAATATCACCTCATGTAATTCCAGCAGCACAACTCATAGCCATGGAGGAGCTGGGTATGACCCTGAATATCTTTGTCTCTCTTTCAGTTATCTTGACTGTAAGTCCAACTGAGCATTTACAGATTGGTCAGTTCTTACTTTATCTTAAAAGCCCTTATAAGTATCTGGCTATGCCAGAAACACAAATCTTTTGATCTGTATCTGCCAACACAGAGTGATGCTGGCTCTGCCCCCTGTCTCAATACATATCAACAATTCTCATTCCTTTTAGGACAAGCTTTGCAGGAGCAACCTAAAGATACATGAGCTGGCTCTCAGCAATCCCCCAGCTCTGCCATCATCCCAGCCATTTGTTTAAAGCATGGTGCTGAATGGAGCCTAATGAGCCTCCTAGGGAGTTCACCCTTCCAAGACAATTGGCTTGTACTTGAGTTTATTGAGCTGTGGCAATCTGAGCACAAACTACTGGGTTTTTCTCATTTATAAATGGAGTAGAAGAGTGTCTAATCCTACCAAATCCACTGGCAAATACAAGTCCATATCCCCAGTGACCCTCTTGTTTCCTTTTTATGGTGGTAATTCAGGTGCTTAAACTCCAGCACATATCTATAAGCAAGTTCCAAGTTGATCAAAGATTTTCAGGACACTCCCTTTCTTGGAAAATATTCTTGTTAAATCATCTCCGTTGCTAGTCATCTCAGTTCTTCCTACTTTGGCTTAGCACTTTGCATTTGTTATCTGAAAACTGATGCATTCTTTACCTAAAATAACATTTCTGGGAAATTATTGGGCATTGTTCTAGTTCTCTTTCTGCTCCCTATCTTGTTTCAAAGCTTTTCTGAAATCTCTAGGTTTAGCTTTAAAATTAATTTTTAAAATTCTTTGGTTTGCCACGGGGACCTGTGAACTGCTTACCTGTATCCTTTTAGCAAAAGCAACACTAAACACAGTCCTAACACCAGGTAGTTTTTTGCTGTATGGAATTAGCTGATGTTCACAACAGAAATCTCTTACAAAGGAAAAAATGACAAAATTAAGAGAGAAATGATACAATCCTAGCTCTACAGAAATCACAGTAATTATAGGAAAACTCCATCCTCTAAGCACAGGAGAAATCAAATGGTGGGAAATAGAGTAGGTTCTTCCATCCTGCCTGCAGGCCACAGGGTGCCCTGTGCTGGTTTTAAAACTTGTCTTCCTAAACACTTGACCATTTTTCCCTCCCTGATTCTGCTATGCACACCATTCAGTTTTGACAACACAGTAGTTTGTGAAGCCATGCTGGAAATCAGATCAGGCAGCAGGGCTAGGTTAAAATCCCTGTAAAAAAAGGATATATTTTTAAAAAGGTTGGATCGCTTCTAACACCTGTTTCACAATCAAGTAATGGTGGTGGTGATAACAATACATAACCAAGGAGTCAGAAGACAGGGTGGATTGAGTGGCCACAGGAGGGTACACCTAAGCCAATATTGTTGTGGAGACCTTGACAGCACCGAACCATTGCCTCTGCTCTGCTGACTGCCCTACTGCTTCTCCTCCAAATCCACCAGCGCAGATAATAAATCCCTTTTGACTCTGTCCTTTATGAGACTTGGTTTCGAAGAGAGATAATATATATCTTTCATGGATCAATGATCCAGCTATCTGGAATAATGTTAATGTTATCTGGTTACAACAGGGGAGTTTACTAACTTCTTACTTAAATGTTATTAACTTAAATGACAGTTAATACAACCAATGAGTGACTTAAATCATAATATTACCACACAGGCTTAAATTTTGGGAAAGCTTTTCACATTTAGAGCTCTTCTAGGAAAAGGCTCCATGATGTTTCCCCTTCAAAACTTACATATTTAGTAGAATAGGCTCCTCTTCAAAGGAAGCCATACAGTTCCTTTCCTATTTGAATTTCATATGAAATGCTATTTCAATCACTCAGTGAGTTTGCCTCGGGCAACTGAATCACAACTGATAGCAAATTAATGACTATGATGGTGTGATTAGTAGCAATTACAGGCAACTGAGAACCTGCCCAAGCATTTGCCACTGTCATAATACTTATGCCAACTATTATTAGTGATTAATAACAGTCATAAAGAGGACCTGATTCCACTAGGTAGGCCCTATATAGATTTGAAATCTGTTAGCATTTTAATGTCACCGATACTCTGATTAAATGATGAAAAATATTTTCAACTAACTACCATTTTTAATGTATTCTTTCTAGATGTTTCCATTACTAATTTACTTAAATATCACTATTAAAAAAAATAGTTTCTATTTTTTCTAAAAAAAAGTTTCTATTACAGGTAAGAAAGAAGCACTGTAAACAAACACACTTGATAGGGAAATTTAATATTGCATTACACCTGGGGAGTCAAGCAGAACCTAAGCCCTGATACTCTTGTACTGTGAGATATCACATCAAAAACCAACTGGGAAGAAATAATGATTTCACTAATCCCTAGCAATGATTTTTTGAGGAGTTCAAATAAAAGTTTGCTTGTTCTGATTGAGATTCACTAAGTAGATGTTATTTGATTTTTCTATTTCCTGGGGGAAGAACTTCAGATTCCCCAGGCTGCTAGAAGAAAAGAACAATGGGCTGAACTTGCAATAGAGCATCTTAGCTGCTAAAGACAAGATAAAAGTGAACACACAGCATATTTGCCAAAGCTTTTGCCATTCATTTCATTTCCAAATGTCAAGCAGTTATGTGAAACCTTTAAAAATGTTTCTTAAGGTACAGCAAACAGAAAGATAGGATATTTTAAATCTTGTATTAAAGATATTTAATTATTTATAATCACTCTTATTTAAAATACAGTAACTTGAACTTATGCAAAGACTCAGAACTGTTTAATATTAAAAAGAGCCATCTGCTTCTTATGCCTGCCCCTACAAATATTTTTTTGCTACATAACAGTAGAAAAGACAAAAATCTAATGACTGGCAGACACAAACACTATTTAGATATTGAAATGAAAATCTAACGAAGAGCAACAACACCAATCAAATGTTATCATTTTGGGAAGCTACACAAATTTTTCCAGCGATTCAGAAAGACATCCAGCCTCATCACTAGAGAATACAATGCATTAACAGCAAAGGGATATTTGCAGTACAGAGCACAATTTCTTCTAATTGCAACACTTACAATGTCAAATAGGAAAGAGCAAGTAACAGAAATTATATTCATTTTCAGAGATGTAGCCTGATCTTACAAACACTCAAGTATGCATCCAAGTATCTGTAAGACTTATCCCTAAGGCATAAGAAAAAAGGCCAATTAATTCTTAAAATTTGAAGGGAAAAGAAAAAAAAAAAAAAAAAAAGATGACAATTAAGCTTCCAGTTACCATTTTTAATTTTGGAAAGGTTTTCCTTAAAGTGTTATAACTTCAAAAAGAAAGTAGCAGATTTACTGTCTCCACTGAACAAAGAGAGAATAAGTATCCTGAACTTGTACGAAGACAACCAGTGCAAGATTCCACTTTCATATTTCACATGCATAACCTAACCCAAAGCTTGTGACGTTACACAGGTATAGAAAAGAACACTGTTTGAACACTCTTTGGCAGAGTATTCCCATTCTCTCTCTCTCTCTCTTTTTTTTTTTTTTCCTTTATTTTGCACAAGAACCTGATCCTATCTGTGCAAGTACCATATCTGTAATAACAGAGAGGCTGCAGTGTGCCAGTGGTCTTACCTCATACTCAAAGTCCTCTGTTCTATCTGCATCAGCAGGCAGGCTGGAAAGATACTCATTACCTTCGTAAAATTCATGCTCCGCTGGGTGAAGAGAATGGCAGCTATGTGGAACAAAGCAGTACAACAAAAGTATATGAAACAATTAAATAAATAAATAAATATTAAAAACACATACACAAACCCTTTCTGTAGTTTTATCTTTGGAATATTATTCTGGAGGGCCTGAGAGCATGAATAAAACAGCATTAGGATGTAGAAAGGGCTGTTTTCAAAAGCTCAAATTCTTAGTTCATTTTGCTGCTGGATTCATCTTTTGTCAGATTTATACAGGGTGATTATGTAAAAGGGTCTGTTTGGGGCCAAACTACTTAATTATGACTATTTGGAATTCCTTATGCTCATAAATCTACCTAACTCCACATTCATATGCTGCATCATGGCCAGTGGCAGCTTACCAATTAACTTGTTACAAACACATGAACATCCTCAATCTACAACCCACACCAGGCTGGCAAATTGTTCAAGTGCTTGCATAACACAAGTTGCATTATCCTCTTTTGTTAAAGGGATAACAGGGTGGTGAAGTGCATTTGAATAACTGCACACTGTAAAATGTTATTAAATTGCATGGTTACAAAGTCTTGGGGCACAAATAATGAGGTCTTTATGACATGCACTTAGGTACAGTTGCAGACCCAAGGTGGCCTTAGCTCTTCAGATTCCTTAGGTCTTAACCATGCAACACCCATTGTGGATCTACCTCAAGCCAAAGTAGGAAACTCTTCCCCATGCTGAGAGTATGGGAGCTTCAATCACAGTAGCACACAGTTTAGTAGTACCGTAACAACTCAAAAACATACATGTTCAGCTGTTTAGTATTAAATAGTAGGATCTATCCAGCAGGTTCTCTCTCTCTGATATGGTCATCTACTCAGCTTACCTAGAACTTCTAAAAACAGAGTTACATCAAGGTCAAAAGTGGTATGTTCTCTACATCATTTCTGCAGAGATGTACAGCATGCCGGGAAGTCAGTAGGAAAGCTTCAGGGCTTTCATAGTTTTGCTGGCCACAGACAGAGACTAAGGGTCAACCACTAGAAGACAATACTCATGAGTAAAAAGGGAGTAACAGTCCATTAAGGGAGGACCTAATCCCTATTTTTTTTTTGTATTTTTTGCCAATATTTGTATTCAGTTCCATTTCAGAGAAAATTAATTCAACCAAGGAATAACTTAATTCACATTATTTGACATGTGAAAGGTGACATTATACTTCCATCTCCATATTTTTGGAATTGTTTTGCCTTAATAAGGGGACCGTTAAATTAAATAAAATAATTTTTCCATGAGTTTTGCAAGAAATTTGGAAGAACAGAAAGCAACAAGACAGCTCTTTCTAGGCTTTAGAAGCCTTTTTGGTACTTTGCAACACAGAAGTGTTTTTCTTCTTGATAAGGGCTTAGCTTTAGATTAACTTTGTGCATAAGCACAAAGTAAGCAAGAACAATATTCCTTCTTGTTGTCTAATCCTTGAGTAGAGTTAATGAAGATTGTCATCGAAGCCTGAACAGCATAGCAGTTATAACTGCTACAACATTTATAATTCATTTAAAGTGTTCCTGAGACCTTTTCAAGAGAAGGCTACAAACCTGCCATTGCAATGCCTCAATCTCACTAGAAAACAATAGGAGAATATATGCCATACCTGTCTGAAAGTAGAAAAGGGCAGATATCAGGAACTGGTGGTGTGGAAGGCCTTAGTTTGGCCAGAGCCATAATGTGCTCAAAAGTGATGTCAGTCTGAGTGCAGGCATCCACAAGACGTACATCCTGAGAGCTACCTTGAGCTTTGCTAATTGGAGCTCGTCGTAAAACTTGAACTACAATTGGCTCCTTGGCATTGCGAAAAGCTTCCACTGCCTCTTCATGAGTGGCCTTGGAGAGGTCCTTCCCATTGACCTAGAGAAAACCAGAAAAATATACCAAAGAGTAAGCACAAGAGAAAAGGCAGCATAAAAACATGGGTGTAAAATATCGGGGGAATAATTTGTGTAGTGTTATCAAGCTATGTGCTGACATTGACTGAACTTTATTTTGGTATTCATGAAAGAGGTGAGATAAGGCTGGAAGGAGAAAGAAATTCTTTAATCTATCCTAGAAATTAGAAATGGTTTGAGCACTTCCTTAATTGCCCCAATGGAATCCCAACACAGCAAAGAAACTAGAGCATTTAAAAAGGACATTTAAAATCAACTTTCTCATCTTATTTTATTTGCCTCATAAAATACGAATAAAAAAAGGTGGGTGCCTTTAATTTTCAGTTTCAACATTTTCTGTGGCATGCAACTGTAATAAGGGATTTCTGGCACAGTATTGTTATTAATGCAGATGTCAATAAACATGTCACAGATATCTAAAAAGAAACAAGGCCAACTTTCAATGTTTTGCCACTTATCTGCTATTGCCATTATACAGTCATTAAGACCAAAGATAGGAAGATTTAACTAACACAGTCAGCTGCTGCTCTTTTAAGAAAAGAGAAATCTAAATCAGACAAGCTGAAGAATTTATTTGCTACAAACAGACAACTAATAAAACAGAAAATTACTCTGCAAATGCAGCATAGCTTGGCAAAACTAAAAGACTGTGGCAAGGTTTCTTTCTGCTGCAAGCAAAGCAGAAAATTCCTCCAAGTCTTGAGAGGTCTCTTAGTATTAAAAAAGGCAACTGCGAGACTTGGTGATTTCATACGATTTCAGGTGTTCAGGGCAAACTTACCAATTTTTGGCCCATTACAAAATGTGAGAGCTAATTCGCCAATAGCAGCCAGTATCTAAGCCCTAAGGGGCAGTGCAACATCACAGAAAGTTACACATAAAATACCATTCTGCTCTGTTTCTAGAGCCATGGGACTGGTGTTGACTGTTGCACACCATCTAGCCATTGTGAGCTACTGCAGAAATGAGATGATCCTGTGCATGGTTTTCTAGTTAGATATGTGAATATCTTAAGGGTACCAAAGACTGATTTAAATTTATAAATTTACCCAGGGTAAAGTACTTACCCTGGGTAAATCTCTACACTGACAGCAAGTCAGAAATGGGATTCTACCACAAGTCAATGCCAAAATTTACTCTGTTGAATAGACTGCGAAGCCCTAAATCTTCTGCTTAATGGACTAAGCCTAAGCCCTCCCGAAAAATGGGACAAACACTGCAACAGACTTTTGCTGAAAACAAAACTGCTTTGTCACATTACTCTTTCATTATAGAAATACTTGGAACTTTCTTCAAAAAAAATGAAAGATACAAAAAAGAACAATGCCAGCAAACTCAAATGACACATTCAGCAGCTTTAAGCTTGCCAGGAGAAGCATTTGCAATTAAAAATGTCACATTTGAGGCAACACATGTAAGCATGTCTACTCATATGGATGGTTATAATACAGTTGACTATTAATTATATAATTAATATACCAACTCAATACCTTTCTAGAATGCATGCTTAACAACAATGTAGCACCAGCTTTCCTGTGATGCAGTTTCCAAGGAAGCTGTGTCCCTGTGGCCATGAGGACATGTGAAATAACCACACTGTAGTGTGGCCTTCAGTGTGAAGGTCAGTTGATCTTTCTAGCTAGCTCTGATGCTGTATGTGGTGACGAGCAAGTTAGAAATGACCTGAATAGATTTCTATACCTAAAAAAGCTCAAAAATCACTGTGCTGAATGTCCAGGAGCCCTAGAAGTATGAAACACTGCAACCTAGACTGTGATCGAGTAATATGAACAACAACTAGCTTAATCACTTGAATTTGATCCATATGTAGTGTTTCTCTGATGACTGAAGCCAGAAAATGTTAAGATTTTCTTTCTCAAAATATCATGCATCAAATTACAATCTTTGGTTTTGAAAAACTAAATTACATGGAGAAGTATCAGTCATATACAAGAGGAAGGGCCAGAACAGTTGAAAAACAAGTTATGCTACAAGAAAAAGAAATTTCCCCAAGGAGTGAGCTTCTGCAAACCCTCTCTGATAGCACAAGTTACGCTGCCAGGGTGTTCAGATTCAGCCATGTCTAATAGAGGCAATTAGAGATAAAGCTTCAAGCCTGGGTCTTCTAGTCACTCTTCAGTTCCAGCCTCTGCCTCATTCTTGCTTCTAACTTAGATACTATCAAGGAAACAATTTCCCAGTTTTCACATTTTGGCAGGTTTTGTAAAAAGATTGTCCTACAGGCTTTCTGAATAACTCTCATTTCTAAGGCCTTAAAGAACATAAAAATTACTTTCCTGTTTCCCAAAACCCATTTAATACTTTTTAAAAGTTTCTGATAACAGATACAGTGTTTCTCCTAAGAGTAAGCATTTCGGAAAAAACATTCAACATAGCAGTGTATCATTTTCTTTTCCTATCAAGTAAAAAGCACACAATCCTGCTGCATCCCACCTGAATCATGTGGTGATTTCTGGCACAAGCTTACAGTTTTATCACAGATTCTTATCAGCGAAGCAAAAAGATATTTGGATAGCATAAAAAATATATATTAGATTATTTTGGAATACCAGAAGCTCTGTTTATTGACATCAGTCAATACTTATCCAATACCATGAGGAAAATGACACAAATTCACAACAATGCTATTTACATGCAAATTCTATTTCTAAAGAATAATAATATTTTAAAACCACATGAGTGTGAAAAATCACAAAAGATGCACATTTTCATTTATCCTGGCCACGTATGACCTCTATTTTCATTTAAGTGCCTGTTCAATTTAAAGACTTTAAAAGCATTCCATCCTTTATGTTGGTTTCTTATGAAATACAAGCACTTCAGACACCCAATACTTGTTTAAATTGTCACTTGAAGTTCATCAACACACTTTGTCAATCTGCATAAAGGTCACCTAATTTATGAACGCTGTCTTCCTCAGAAGAAAATCTATAGCTGAATTACTTGATGCTGGCAGCTGTCCTGCCCACTTGGGGCTGGGAAGAGAGAATTTATTTTAAAACCCAAAGCCAATACTACAGATGGGGTTGGAAGCTCTCTTCATTTAGCTTCTTTAAGGTTTTTCTGCCTCCTGCATCATCCCCCAACGTAACACTCACATATAGTTACCCTGGGAGCTGTAGACAGCTGAGCACTTATTTACAGCAAGCCACTTACAGGTTCTTAGTGGATGATTAAATAAATTCCTTGCCTCGGAAAGGTTACTTTCAGTGGAATCCAGGGTACTATTTTAAGTGGATAGAGAAATCAGTCACTTTTAACAGTCAACACAAAGACATGGGAATACATTTGTAGTAGCAGATGGGCTAATTAATCCACAAGCAAGTTGTGAATGTTAAGTAAAGAATATATCTTTCCTCATGTAAACCATCCTCCTGCCCTGTTTGATTAAACTTCTGTTTAATGAACACTCTCCCCCCTTTTGGACACACTGCAAAGCCTGGGCCACTTGTCAACATCTTCCCTTGAGTGACTGGTGGCCACTGGCTGGATCCTGGCCATCCCCTTGCTCTAAATCCAACCACATGCAAAACTTCATCAGCATCAGAAAATAAACAAGCAAACAGCCTTTGTTTTTCATGCACAAATCAACTGACATTGGCCAACAGCCATTTCTAATGCCAGCACTACTGTACATAGAACTGAACATGTCTAGTTCCCCAGACATGCAGAGGTGGACAGCAGAGAATGAAGGAGGAACAAGACTAAATAACAAAACACTGACTATAAAAAACGTAAGCAGATGGCTGTTAGATTATTCTTGCACTTTGTGTTCTAAAAAAATAATATCAGTCCTTCAATGAAGACTGCTTCCAGGATTTAAGTGCGTGTGGTTGAGAAACAAAATACCCTTGTCTTTAAACACTTTCCTGCTGATTACAGATGTTGGTTATTCCTATTAATGCTGGCCAGAATTTTTGAATCGAGTCAGAATACCGAAGATGTTTCCTATAGTCTTTATTTTCCTCATACTATCTATGAAAAGGAAAAAGAAAAAAGAGAAAGGAAAAAAAGATAAAAAGATGTGTAATCACATGGATGCAACCATCACAAAAGGTGTCACATTAGCAACTCATGAGATAACCTCCACCTCTCAGCAAATACCTGGCATATGCAACTTAAAATTTAAGATTGGCTCTGCTGAAGTAAATCCTTGGAGACCTCCTGTTTAATCAGTAAGGGCAAAGGGAAGAATAACCTGAGCATTTTGCTAGACCAGAGACATCCAGCCACAAGGGTTTCCTGGAGACATGACAGAGATGTTGTCTGACATGATGATGGAGTTCACAAGGCTCACTGTCCTGGGAGATTTCAACACTCATGCAAAAGATGCCTCTGACCTGACAGGTGCTAAATCTGCTCTCATCACAGCAGTCTCTTCACCTCCAATTTCTGCCCCTAATATACATCCAGGCAACCACAACCTGGAGTGCATCCTTGGATGGAAAACTGGCAAAAAAGGACTGAATACCGAGTCTTACTTTGATCAGTCCTTTTTCTAGGACAAGAATTTTAGCCCTCCCTAACTACAAGGACAACCCAAAGAAAAAGAACAAACAATACTACCTGCTTCTCAAACATAAAGGTTTGGGGACATACAGCCATTTAAGAAAACTACCAGTGATGAAGACTGCCAGGCATGAGGCTTTCTGAGCAGGATGGGGGGCACAGAACTTGTGACCTGCCAGTGACACATGTGTTGGAGAGGACACTGCAACTCTTCTACTAACACAAATGTGATAGTTCATCTAAAGAAATGGCATTTGACACACTGACCTTTTAGGTTACAGCTCAGCACTAAGCTGAATTTCTTGGGCAAGTTAATCTGAAAGGTATCAAATTCAGCCATTACCCAACACCACTATCTTAGTCAGGGTTCAGGCAAGTTCAGTAAAGGGACAACTTTTATTATGCTGGTTAATGACATTTCCTCTTCCTTAGCCAGATGAGTTAAGTGATGCTTCTTCCCATTTGATCCTTTGTTGCCCTGATCGCCAAACCTTATCAGCCCTTCTAAAAGCTGTATAAGTTGCTGAACATGCAGGCTTTGGCTGCTTTCCTCAGGTTGAACCAAAGGCTTACAGTAACAACTACTTTTCTATTACCTGTACAGCTTATGCTTGTTATATTAGCTAGTTTGTGTAGCTAGTTCAACAATACTGAAACAAAACAAAACAAAACAAAACAGATTACTGCAGCCTTCTGTGCATTTCCCTGTGTGTAACCAGCACCACTTCAATTTCCTAATATTTAGCAGCTAACTACTTTGGCTGAAAAGCCTGTGGCTAAGCTTTAACCTAAGCAAGAAAACATAAATGCTACAAGAAGTTGGGGAAAAAAAACAAAAAAAAAAACAAAAAAAAAACAAAAAAAAAAAAACACATAAATATGCTTTTTTTTCCACCATATAAAGCTTCTTTCTAGAGAGACACTTCCCAAGGACTTCTCAGCAGTTTTGATTATCTAAACAGTAGCTGTCATAAAGAAACACCCTTCTTTTAACTGACCTCAAGACTGTGCTTCACTTTGTCAGAATTGTCCACTGTGACCTGTGGGCAGGTCTGACAGCTGCAACTCCTCTCTGTGAAGAACATGACACATCCCCAAAAGACCCCAGCAAAGAGCTGAACACTGCCTGAAAATGTTGGATAACGAGCAATGCTAGGAAATTCAAGAGACTTTTAAACTGGATTGCAAACAATGCCTCAGGTAGATGTGCTGGGAATGGAGAAAAAGCTCCCATCACAGCTGCAGTGAAACAGAGCAAATTAGAGAGCAAGGTAAGCAACACAAAAGTGCTTGAGCTATTTTGCCTCTCTATCAAATACAAACTAGTTCAAAATCTCTTTCTCTGTGATTTTACTTTCTCTACCCAGTCACCACTAACTAAACCAAAGCTCAACTGCAACAAGTGTCCCCCAAAACTTTGGGTGCACAATCCCTTTTGTGAGTGAAAAGTCAAATCCACCAGTAGCAACTAAATCACAGAAGCCCTTTCCCTCTCCATCTCCTCTTTTATGAAGAAGTTGGACGCTCTGAATCATAAATTTATTGAATGCCTACTTGCATTTAAACTACTGAGCATAAGGATATGATGGTGCTTTATATACATGTATGTGCCTATAGTCTGCTTCCAGCTGGCTGGGTTAAGCATGACCATGACCATAACTGTTGACGAGCACCTAACTGTCCTCTGACAGTGTGTAGAAAATCAGGCAAAATATCCACCCTAGGAGATGACAGCCAAGAAGAGACACTCAACATTTCCATGCCTGAAGTCTCTTCGTGGATCTGGGCCCTCACCTTGAGACATATTTCAAGAAAAACACTTGGATGCTACAATGCTGCATTTGCACCACCAGGATAACTACGACCACTCCAACAAGATTCAATGCTCTGCTGAGTTAACAGCTCTAAACTGTGTCCAAAATGTGATCTCAGTTCCTGTACTTCATAACACGATGCTTGGCAGTCCGTGCAACTGGAATAAGAATATTCTATCTCCTCACTGGGTGTTAGAGCAACACAAATGTCACAAAGATTCTTTCAACTCCTTTAGTGCTGAACACAGCAATAGCTCAGGAAAGGTTCACTTGAGCTTTGAAAGAGCAAGCAGACTATTATCTGCAGTTCTCTTGGTTTGTGAGTGAAATGGAAATGCCAAATTAAATTTAAGAATCGCTGCATTAGTTTCATAGTGAGCTGCTCTGAGACCAGTGCTGATAGACATGAATTTGTGAGTAGCCATTATTCTCTCTCTCTGACTCCCTCAATATGCCCAGTAGAGGTGTTACTACTTGCTATGGACATCTTTCTTGCCCCTCTTCCAGCTGTTATTAGTTCAATTCCCTTGCTGTGCTGCCTCTGATCTCTCACACTTCCCTTCTCTTTCAGGCTTTCTTCTATTCACACCCCACCCTTTCACTGCAGACCTTTGTTTTGTTCCCAGGGTTTAATTTTTCTCATGCCTTCTGAATTCCTCTTTCCTTTCCTAAACTCTTCTCCCTCTGCCTTGTCATTGACCCTGTCCCCTTCCAGCAGGCTGGAAGCACCATCTCTGGTCATCAGATCATGTTGACAGCTGGACAGTCAGAGCACTTGCGAGTCTGCCTTCACCAGCACCTCCCAGTACTACTCCAAATGCTCGGCTAACCCAGATGGTGATGTAACAAGGCTGGAGTGTATTTACTATGCAAATTGCTTTTAATATTGACAAACAGTTTTTCTGATGATATTACGATTTTGCCTGAGGGCAATAAAGACTAAACTAGCTGTGGCATGCATAAAATATGTTAAGTTACTCCTCGATACAATTAGACCATCATTTATTACATTAATCATTGCAAACTTCTATTTGTGGATAGGATATTAGATAAATCTCTCACTAGATCTACCACATACACCAGCCCTTTGATGGTAGGGAAAAATACAATCAAAGGCCAGTGTGCATGCTCAGAACAAATCATTTTTATCTCCAAGCCTCTGCACTGAATGCTGTATTCTCCTGTGAACTCTCAAGTGTCTCTGCTCTTCCACAAGCTCACTCTCCAATTTCTGTTCTAAGGTTATGTATTTTTCTCAGAGAACAGGCACTTCAAAAGGTAGCTGCTATTCAAGTTTTAGGAGATCAAATTAACAATATTCTTTAATCATCTGCAATTCCCCAAGAATAATGGAAGAGGCTGAATGGCAGATTTCAGGAGTATGTAAACAGCATGTAGTTACTTTTCTCCTTTCAGGGAATTACATCCTACATTTCATTAAAAAGAAAAGTCTTTCTTTCACCTTTAAAAAGAATCCCCAACCCTCCATGAACTCAGCCAAGGCTGGCATCCCTACACGAATGTTATACTTATCACTGTCATAACAATTCATCCACGTTCAGACGCCTGAAACTCCTGGTCTCCTCTGAACCGAGGAGTTTAAAAAGATAGATGGCTGCCTTCTGGCTAATTGTGGGAGTTCTTTCATTACTATAAAAAGACTTTTTATATCTCAAGTGACTTTATAAGCAGTGAATAATGAGACTTAAAGTCTTTGGAAAAGAGTCCACTGATCAAATGCTAGGATAACTTATGGGCACAGTGACCTTTTCCTCCATAAGATACTCCAAACTGCTGCTGTTGGCACATTATTAAAATTCCCCATTTAAGGGTTGCAGTTAAGCATAAGGCAGATTTTATTTTTTTATTTTTAAATTCAATTTAAGGTAGCACAGCGAGAGCTCTAGCTCTCCCTGGCCAAGGACTAACTCCCACCCGCTCCAGCTGTGCAGGACCAGGACAGACGGCGGTGGCAGCCTGTACAGCTGGCTGGGTCTTAGGGTGCTGCTCCCAACTGTGGCATCCCTGGCACTTGGCAATCCTCACCCCAGCCAGGGAGCATGTTTCCTGCCCACACATCCACCAGCAAGCACCAGCACACTGGCCTTTCTCTTAAAAGCGGCAGTGATGAGCAGCTGACAGCACGCTGCCTCCAGCCCAGCTGGTAAGCAGGGTTTTTGCCTTGGCCAAGAGGATGCTCCACGTTCCAGCATTTCGTGATGCACAAAAAAGCAGCGACAATAAAGCCAGCATCACAGCGTTGAGCCTGGCCTCCTCCCTGAGGGAGACCCTGGCCAGTCCCTGGGTGCTGCCCCAAGGCTAACCAAACCCCGCGTCCTGCTGGGGCTCTAACCACGTGAAGTGCTGAGAGCAGAGCTCTCCCCCCAGCATCTGCGTTTGCCTTTCTTTAATGAACATGCAACAGACTTGCTCTATTTTAACATGCGTTTCTTACTGTTTATCTGTTTTAATTGTCATTTTGAAGGAATAGAACAGGCTCCTCCTCCCTTGGAATAAAACTCCAAGGGTTCCTCTCAGTCATTTTTCCATTCTTCCCTCACACTGCCTCGACACTAATTTGACACTGTTGTTCTCCATTTGTTTGCATGGCTTTACTCCAGAAACAGCATATTGGTGATTTTTTCTGGCATAATGGTACTTGCACAAATTCCTTCCAACTTTTTACAGGACTAAATGTTTTAAAAATACTTTTCACAAGCTCACACATTTACAGTGGCTTAGCAACAAGGTCTGACACAGCAATAGATTACTACAATGTTTAATTTCATCCTGCTTCTGGAACACAGCATGCAGCAACTTCCTTGATCCCTTTTTCAAAAAAGAAGAAAATGTGACCTCAGAAGAGCTCTTCATCTGATAAAACAAAGCCAGTAACAGGGCCTTACCTGCCACTCAAAACTCATTTGGGTGTTTTTGTGCCAGAAAGTTCCCAGCAGCTCTTAGGAAAGCTTGGCAGCTACTTTTATTTGAACACCAAGAGAGCAGGTAATATTAACTACAGCATCCTTGTATATATTTAGTTACACACTAATGAAAATAAAAAAAAAAAAAAGCATATGGATTCATATGTAGAGAGATATCTTAATATAACATACTTGTGTCTGTCACTTCCATTTCGCTTCTCTTTGTTCTACTCTGATATTCCATTAAATATTATTTGCCACATAGGATTGTTTTACTTTTCTACCAAGTGATGGCTTACAGCACTATCACAGAGATAGCTTCAATTTTTAATCTCTGAAGTTCAATTTCCATATTTCTTGTTTGCAGGAAAAACAGTAAGTGATGTTAATGTGAGGACCAGCCTAATTCTATCTTATTTATACAGCACCACAGCTGTGTATGTGGCTTCACTACAAAGAGTTGCAGCTCCTTCCTGGCTTAAAATCAATTACAGGTGCTATTTCTGTCCTAGTGTTTCTATGTCTGTTCTTCTTTCTGGAGTGTCTCTCCCCATATCTCTATCTTCTCTTATCATTTCCTTTCTCTGTTTTATTCCATTTTCCTCTTTGGCTTTCCTCCCTTATCTTTCCCTTTGCTCCTTTGATTTCCTTTATTGCCTTGCATTTGGACTCTGCAGCACTAGCAGCAGCAGCCACTCCTGTAAGACTTCAGTGCTTAACACTTGCAAGGGGAGCCTTCTTCTGTGGTAAGCCTATGTGTAATACACTCCATGTGGAATTCAGGAGACAATGAGTCTGGATCATTTCTGCAAAAAGCTGTCCAAACATCTGCAATGGGTATTAACTGAGGAAGTTCAAACAAAACTCATCACTCTCCTTTTTCCAGGCAGTCCTGGGCGTACAGCAGCACTGTGTTAGAGCTGCTGTTCCAGCTGCAGGCCAGCTCTCCAAGGTGCACTGAGACAGTTAAAGTCCAAGTGGCTGAAAAATATGTCGGGGAGCTTACACATGGCTGACAGACAAGGCTGTGCAGACAGCTGACTACTGAATATGCTGCATGGATCAGATCTGTACCATCGCTGCACAAGACTATAAATATTACTGAAATCTAAGAAGATTTAGAAGAATTTCCATGTTAGCTATTCAGAGGAAAACCTGGCCTTTGGATGCATGTGTGCAATTCTTGCTGCTTTCAATTGCTGTGCGCTGACATCAGATGGGAGAGCTTAGCATACAGAGCAGAAAAGACCTCTTAACATCAGGAACAGAGTAATGCCTTCCGTTCTGAGCAACACAGTTATCCTTTAACAGGCCTTTGATTATCTTTTGTAGAAGCAGCAAGAACAATATAAAATACTGAAAAACCACTGGAGCCCACATCTTACACCTCTTGTACCTATCTATTTAGATAAAATCACCTAGGTGCAAGGACTGTGTGTTTCTGGTTATATAACATCAAGCACTACAGAGCCCCAGACCATGCAGAGCATTCTAGCGCATTGCTGCAGTAAAAATAATGATCATACATCTGTGCTGAGAATTTAGACAACAAATTACAAGGGGACATGAATTAAAATAGGCATGCTTGAAAATAAAGTTTATGGCCTAGACAATTAAAATATTTTAACCATGGCATGCTGTGGGGTATCAAGACAAGGACAATGTTCATTTTTGCTTTGTTCTCAGGAATAAAGTCTTTTTCAAAAGTGGTGTACATACGGCATTTCATAAAATAAAGTGTAAGAAGGATATATGGCTCTTAATTTTTTATGTTATATATCAGAAGAGAAGTCTTAGGTGCACTTAAACTTCAGCTGGTAGTATGGCAGTATACAAATTATATATACAGGATGATTTTATAAAAGCGGATATAAACTCTGTATGTGTGTAAGATAGCACTGGCTACTTTACTCTGCTTCTAGCTATCTAGAAATGCTTTCAACAAGCTTTAAATACCGTATTGTGTTTGTAAAACCAAAGTTCCTGAACCAATGACATCATTTCACCCAAATCAACAACAGTGAAAGGTAACATTTCTCAGCTGAACTACCTAATGAAGTCTCCAGGCAGATTTTAGGATAGCATATTTACCATCTTAATATAACTTCTGCCTTCTAGTACTTATTCATACCAACTTCAGTATCCTTCTTCAGTGGGCGGCAAGAAATGTGATAAAATATAAAATTTCTACTCACAGAAACCAAAACGTGATGTTGCAATGCCACTGCTTGTAGAAGCTTTGTTTGTACATTGAAGAACAGGGTGCTGGCAGGAAGGAGCATCGTAGCCTGCAGCTGGATGGATATACAGCATCCATGTGCAAATTTCAACCAAGTCCTTATTCTGGATGCTCTTATACCTCAGATCTATCTAGATTCAAGGGTTTGTTCTCAGCTTATTTGTAGAAGAGGTTATGTTTTAGAAAGGCTCAATTGTAAAAAAGCATGTTTTCCCCTTTAAATTCAAAATCAAACAGACTCCCACTTCAAAACCCACATCATGCAGGACCTGAGAGCAGCTTTCATGTTACAACTGATAGATATATTCTTTAAGAAAGCCACGTTCCTTTAAACTTCCATTCTAAGCTGGCATTACAAGCTAACAAAGTAAAATGTCACAGCATAAAGTTACTGCAGAACAGAACTGCAGCTGAAAATCAGAGAACTCCATTAAATTGAGAAATGTCTGAAGCCAGTTCAATGTGGCACGACAAAATTTAAACAAGCCTTCCCCCCCTGAGGAGAGGCAGACAGGCATAAATCATGCCCAGCAATCAATTCTGCTATTTGAATTCATCTTGACACTTGTTGGGCTCTGTAGTTGACATGGAACTGTGGCAGAAAGGCCAGGCCACCAGGGAAATTTGGCCAGCTTCCACATCGGAGAGCCAACCACCTGACTGCAGGTCTCCAGCCCTCTTCACACCGCTCTTTGTTCCTGGTATAAAATGTTTTGTCCTCTGTGTTTTAGGTCTGCCTCCAAAATCTCATGATCAAAAAAAGAAATATTTAATTACTGTTCATCTAAGGGACAGGAAGTACTGGGTGAAATTCCACCCAGAAATAGCACAGGTAACTTCTCATGCAGACAGTTTAAAAATAAAACAACTAACTTAATATTCATAGCACTGTTTCTCATTGTGACTACTTTACTGTTAATTATTGATATTGTGTTACACAACAAGCAAAACATCTGAGAGAAGGGACTGCAGATTTCAAATTCTGTCAAAATTCTGTATTTACATACATGAGAAACAAACCTGCCCTTGATGGAGATTCTCAGACAAGATTTTTGTGGAAAGAATTTGCATACTGGCCTCCAGTGCTTTCATTAATAAATACCAAATGGAAATACCATCACACTCTTGTATATGTGCTGTCAGTACAGAAGTCTCACTGAAGCAGAGTTAAAGTAGCCAGTGCTATCTTACACATATTCAGAACACGCATTTTTTTTTCCCTGCTTCCCCATCCAAAACTCAGCTTTAGGAAACCTGGGAAATGAAGAGGTCAGGTGCCTAGCCATGCAATCTTCATCTCCAGCTTCCCCCTGAAGCCTGCTGCAGTCAGCTGAAACTAGCTGCAGGCAAGCCATCACATCCAGCACGTTGCACAGCTCTGTCGAGCGAGAGAGGGATTACTTGGAGCAGCTTGTGATACCGAGATCTCAGAGAGGGAGATGCTGTCCCATCTGACAGCCTCATGCATGATCATTAGATGATGTGCCTGAGTACCAAAAGGGACTCGGCATCCTCATTTCTTCCTTGCATTGCTTGGATAGGAAGAACCACAGAGCCCCACAGCTGTCAGGCAGGAGGTGCACAGGGTCTGTGGGGTAAGTGAAGAGGCATTGCACACAACAGGCTGAAAACAGACTCAAAAGGCACTTCTGGTGCTGCTGTTGAAACCTTGCAGTTAAGCATCCAGTTCTCCCCAGCTAGTAGTCCCTTCTCCTTCAGGTCCAGGCTAGTCAGACAGACTTTTTTTTAAGAAAAATCGGGAACCTGAAGGAATACAAGACTTTCCCTTAAAAAATAAGGGCATTAGGGAGCAGGGGCAGCATCAGTTACAACTTGACACAGTAACTTAACATATAAGCTATTTGCCTAGAAACAGTGAAACCTGAACTCAGCATAAGGGAGTATGAAATCATGTCTTTCACTCTGCACGCGTCTACCCATCAGGTTACCAGATATTTTGGAACAAAAGAAATTATGTACTACTTTTCGAAGCTATAATTTACAGTAATTAATTATCACGTAGGCAGCTATCAAGTAGGGTTGAAGTTAAGGAATTAGTGTGGGCAGGTAAAGATTACTCTCTTGAAATGCTCCATCCTTCCTGAGCTCCATTCCAGTCAAATGGATTCAACAGCCATGATCAGAAGTCTCCAGGTAGTGGAGCAAATGACAAAAGTAAGAGGTCTAGTCTCAGTCTCTTGCTCTCTTCTCTTAATCAGATTCGTATTACTGTACTTTCCTAAATCATGACTCATTACAGTGTTTCTCTTTTTGTCCACCTCCTTCCCTCAATATTTAGCCTTTCCCCTCTCTCTTCCCCTCCTGTCTGCCCCCACCAAGGTACCCAGGTAAGCTTCACAGTCCTGCTGAAGCTACCAGTATTTTAGATGACATTAGACATGTCATTAGGAACTGACAGGTGAAGTTTGCTGATATTTCTGCAAAGGTTACTCACAAAAGTATTAACCAGGATCAGTGCAAAGACAAACCCTTCTGGAGCTCCAGCAGTAATATCTCACCAGCCTTTTGCTTTCCTTTTTAACCCTACATGCAGAGACATTCCTCGGGAGTCAACTCCATATCCTGCTTACAACTGCCTACCTAGCCATCTCTGTTCCTTTAGCTAGCATTTTCCCTAATAATGCCACCTCAGGTATTTTTGTTTATCAGAAGTCCAGATAAGCCAAACCTACTATATATTCTTTCTCAAGATAAAACATTTGCTTATCAAAAAATCTATCAGGTTAGCCTGGCTTTGTAACCATCTAGCTCTGCTTAGTCCGTGATTCATTACATCCCACTTACCCTTTGCCTCCTCTATATCTAATCATCCTTTTCTTCACCTTCTACACTGTCTATGTTGAACTTGAAGGCTTGCAAATCCCACACTGATCCTAAGCATAGGTACACCGTTTAGTTTTATTCCTTTTTATTCCACCATCTCCAGCATACTAAACTAGGTTAATAAATCTCCTTATTAATCCTGGCTACCACTGCTCTCTACAGTGATATCCCTTGTCTCATAGTTATGCCAGTATAGTTAATTATGGGGGCTGTGCAACAAACTGAATCACTGGAGGGAAAATAAATAGATAAATAAATAAAATCATCTTATTAAAATGTTAGGGTCTTTACTCTTTTCCCTCCCCTCCAAACATGGATGTTTGTAAATCCTTCTGAGAGTCTTTTAATGTTTCTGCTTGACTCTGAATGATTACATTTCCCCAAAAGAAAGTTGTTGCCCCTCAAAAGGGACAGACTGTGATTAGATGACTATTCTCCATTAGGTAGGATTTCATGTAACTGGCCAGACACAACACACGATCAGTGTACAGAGAGCCAACTGGCTCTTCAGGTTGAAGAGGAAGACAGCAATCTCTCTTGACTACTTAACACCTTGCATTTGCAGTTAAACTTCACTGATTCAGAGTTCCATGAGGTTCACGTATATTACAAGAGTAAGTAATTATGCTGTTTCCAGTTTTGCCCCCAGGTAGTAGTCATATCATATACAAGATGGGGCATGAAGCAGATGATATATACGGAACATGATCAAATCTGAGCTCTGACTCCTGAACACACACAAAAAGTATAAAATTTTACTTCAGTCTTACGAAAACCTACCTTTCTGGGGGAATACAGCTAAGAAACCTCAAGTAACCTAAAACTTGGAACATTGGCACTGAACTTTAAAAATATAGAGACTTGTGTTTCATCATAATAAAATCAACAAGGACTACACTCTGGACATCTTTTGGTATCACACAGCATTGGTAGCATGAGAATATGAAGCAAATCTCCAGCACTCACCTCCGTCTCTCTTTCATCTCTAATACTGCCAGTAACATATTTCGGCAGCACACCAGCTTTACAGCTAACTGACAAACAAGCTGAAGAGAGACATATTATCACCCAAACATCATCTAACTTTCACACAAAACCTATGTCTTCCTTTTCCAACCACTATTTTTCTGCATATTCATCTGATGAGATTATTTCCTCCAGTTGGCTGTCAATGGGTGAAAGCTTCAACCACCAACAACTGAAGAGTGATTTTTCTAAGTTTTATGGAGAACCAAACTTTTGGTAACTTAGGTTATATCTCCTACTCCAAATTATGGAGCAAGAGACAAACAGGTGAGGAATTAAGAGAGAAAAGATCAGGTATTAAAGTAAAATGGATGAAGACAGGAATAGAACAAACTTAAAAATGCTGGAAAAGTATAAATATACTTTATTATGGCTTTTGGTAATCCAGAGATAACATCTCCATTAGCACATAGCACCATTCAAGGGTGTTGTACACATATTTCCCATGATGAAGTGTGATTTATACAGCCTTGGACAGAAATTATTCTTCTCAAGTCTTACAAAAGCAGAAAAAAGTGTTCACTCAGCATGGTTGCAAGCTACACAACTACAACACAGCGGAGACTCCACTGCTTCTTGATGCTTTCTGTGGTGCTGTATGTTAGCTCAAATGTGGTTTAATTTTTTTAGAGTAATATTTTACAGGCTGTTAATCCAGAAAGTGGATTATTGCCTTTGGGTATTTTGTGAAAAAAAAAATAAAATTGAAAACAACTGAGGTATTTCATTCAGAATAGCTGTTGTTGTGCATGGGCAATCATTTATTTTCCTCCCGTAATGTATTAGGCTTCTCAGCACTCGGACTTCCTACTTTCACTAACATAGTCGACTGTAAATCCCTCAGAGCCCAGCCTGTCAATTATCTGTGAATTTAGAAGGACTTACACAAAGACTGTAATGAGCTGGATTTGAAAGAGGACATAAAGGTATGAGGTAGTTATCCCGAAGCCTGGAACAGCTATATTGCAGATGCATATTGTGTCAGTTCTTGCACTTAGACAATGAGGAGGTTTGTTTGCTTGTTTGTGTTTTCATTTTAAAGTTATCTTATAGAAAAATGGAAACAGAGCTGGGAACTGGACAATGCAGGACTGAGGATGCCCGAGGTCTGTCTTTATCACTAGCTTGGCCTGGTGGTCTTTGCACAGCCACTTAACTTGATTCAAATTTGGCTCTGTTTTTATTGCCTGCTGTTATGCTGAAGGTAAAATCTGCAAAGGTTGAACAATCACACCTGAAAAGGCCATTGGTGGGTAATGCATGCAGTAAGGGAAAAAGTGTCCTAGTTCAATTTTATGGAACCCCAGGATGGCTGAGGCTGGCAGGCCCTCAGAAGCCCACCTGCTACAGCCCTTGCCCAAGCAGGGACACCCAGAGCAGGCTGGCCAGGGCCACGTGCAGGTGGCTTTCAAAGAGCTCCAAGGAGGAGACTCCACAGCCTCTCCGGGCAGCCTGTGCCAGTGCTCAGGTGCCTGTACAGTAAATAAGTGCTTCTTTATGCTTAGATTGAACCTCCTGTGTTTCAGTTTCTGCCTACTGCCTCTTGTCCTGCCACTGTTTCCTTCCTGCAGTATGACAGGTGAGGGAGTTTTCCATGTTGTAGCTTGGCCTATTTTGTACAGCATGAATTAGCTTTATGGAACAAAGTAGAGGGGAGTCCTCCTTGACTACAAAAGAGAGAGTATCGGAGTCGAATAGCTAACCCACTGAGAAAATGAAGGCTTTACTCTGATCCATTGCAGTTTGGTGGATGACAGCACGGCAGAGACCTTTGGACATGGAACACTACCAGTAAACAGCTCTTACCATGCTTAGGTAACAGATGTTCAAGAGCTTCTAGCTAACCAGTTCTCCTCTAACATAATCAACAGCCTAGTGATATATATATATTTTATACAAAATGTAAGATGTTTTTTTGTTATATATGCAGAGCACCATCTCCAAGAATGGCACATGTCTGTTACGCTGCATCTCAGAAACACCGTGTGGCTGAGTTAATGTTTGCAAAGCAATTCTGAATCTCAAATAAGAGCACAGTATCAAAGCAAAGTGTAATAAGGACAGATCTTCAAGTCTGATAAAGGCTACAGCAACAGCACAAAGCAATAACAGCAAAAGTTGTGACCGACATTTGATCCTCAACTCGTTTATGTACTTCCAAATGTCACCAATGTATAGGACATACTGGATGTGTTAGAGATGGGAAATCACAGAGCCATGTTAGCATGAATAGGACAAATTGTCATGCCAGAGTATCTGTATTTCCAATCTATCTGACATCTGAAGGACTCCATTAAGCTCTGGACACCATTTGGCACACAGCTGGTGCCACAGATGTAAATAGCTTGAAGGCACAGATACTGGAAAATGGGAAGGCTGCAAACAGCAACCTCCAGCCGGGAGCACTGTGCACAGCTCTGTCTGGCTCTGCTGCAGGCATGTTCCTTCTCAAACAGCCTGGCACACTGCTGGCACCAGGACCAGCTCTACCCAGAGGTTTCTGACTCTCGGCTTCAGTAACACAGTGGATACTGGTGGAGTTAACCACAAAACTGGGGTCTCTGCATATTTAGCTTGCATGTTGTAACACATGGATGCAGCTGGGTCAGGACACTACTACGGTTTGCTTTTAGCTCGTGGGTGTTAACAGTGCCAGGGACTGTTCAGGCCGGATATTTGGAATCAGTGCTCCCCTTTGGAGTTCGTCACACTGCATGAGAAAGGTTCTTAAGCCACCTTTCACAGGATGTTTGACACCTTCAGAAACTCCCTTCTGTGTCAAAAAAATGGGTTGGGGAAGTCCTCAGGACAAAGGGAAAAGGCTAGGATATACGTTATTGTGTACATTAACTAGCCCACTGGAAAGAACACTTCTGTAAAACAAGGTTTGTGACATGCAAAATTAATCTAATTTAAAAAAAAAAAAAGTCTGAAAAAGTTAGAGGCATATTTGATGAGAGGCCAGAATATTTTTGCCTGAAGTAGAAATATATTTATAGACCAAGATGTGCAAAACTGGAACGTAATTTTTGCCAAGTACAAATTAAGCTAATGTTCCATTAAAAGCTGTCGGCTCGTATGCATTAAAAACATGAGATTAGGACACAGGATGTGCTATGACAAACTATCTGTGCAGAGGCATGATAGGGACTTGAACATCATCTTTCTGCTTCTCCTGTGGCGTATTGAGGATGGGCTTTCTAAACACTAATATTAATCCAAACAAAGACGTGCTTTCTTCCTAACAAAAGACATTAGCAATGAGTAAAAAGAGCAAATAAGTATGAAACCATATGAGAAGTAAGGCAGTACTTCTGGAGACAGTAGATATCATTTTGCTCATCCACACCACTTGAGGCTCATGGATGGGATAAAATTAGAGCCTCATGGCTGGAGAGCCCACCAAGAAGCAGATGATCTGAATCTAGGGCCCTCTGCAAATTAGAGGGCTCAAACTTTGTCAAGACATTGCTCTAACCATAGGGCCATGAGCTGGTGTGCACTGAGTAACTCTGTTGCCACCAAAGGAAAGGAACACAGAAGTGACTGGTGGGGTACACAAGAATAGGCACCTACCTAAGCGAAGTACATTTGGATGTGTATGCTCTAATCTCCTCCTTGCTCATCACTAGAGCCTTTCCAGTCTCTAGAATGTGCTCCAGCCAGAGGCAATGCAACCCTGACCCAACACCAAGTCTTTATTTCTTTATATTTTTAACTAGTGTGACATAAAGTGTCGGCTACCCTCACACCTGCCCTCTTCCTTCCCCCTCCCCCAGAGCTGCCAAAAATCCCAGGCGTTTGAGCTCCAGAAAACATCCCATCCCCTTTTAAGGAAAGTTTCACTATCTCCAAACTAATTTTCCTGAGATCTCCATTGAAAATAGTTTTGCCGTGATGAGAGAGATTTCAAGAATACTGACGGCACGCAGAAAAACAAAACCTGTGGGATTCTGGCAAGAGCTCTTAGCTCTCTTGGCCATTTTGGAAATTTTAGCCCTATCTTTATTCATAAATCACTGAGGAAAACATAGCTCTAAATAATGCCACATGACAGTCAGTTCATCAAAACAGGATTGGGATGCAAACACCCACGCAGCATGGAGGAATTTAGGGGAGACTGCCAAACTTCGAGGACAATCTATAAAGAGCTTGCACCTCCAGAAACAAGGCAATCTGCACACTAAAAAGCGAATGTCCCCACCTTTGTAAGTCAGTCTCTGGTGATGCTTTTTTTTTTTTTCTTCTTTCTTTTTACTGTGGCTGTTGGTATGCTGTTTTCCACATTCGCCTCATCAAAACAATTATTATCTGTGGCCTTTAGAAATTATTTTCTAAAGATAAAACAATCATGCCAAGGACTAGCAAAAGCTCTCCACTGTTCCACATCTGCACAAATTACCTTGTGTTTCAAATAATTTTATGTACATTTAATCACTACAGATTAATTAGATGGCATAGAGAAACCAGCAAAACACTGAAAAGCTAACTTCAGTTTAAGTGTGCATGCAGCTAACTTGTGGCTTTTTAGAACAATTTTAATTAAAAGTACTAGAAAAATCATCCAGCTGAAAATATTGGGAGCTTTGGGATGGGCTTAGCATAGCTAATTAATTGTATATTTAATCAAAGAAGCCTTTGGCTGTAATTAATAATCTATTTTCCTCTGGTAATAAATATAGTGATTCTGTGAAACTGAATATATAATTCATAGAACGCCATATGTATGGAAGATCCATGCTGAAGAGAGATTGTTACAGTTCCAACCTTCAGAGAACAGGTTGTTTTCCTATTAAATATGTAAGACCATTTTGAAATCAGTTTTAAAAGTCATGTCATAACAGTAGTTTGTGAAAGAGATGCCTCAAAGTGTTATGGATTCCTCCGAAAAAGGAAAAATAATCTGAAATGACAGTAGGTTTGAATGAGCCTGACTTTTCCAGTGAACCGTAGAAAGAATGCAAGAGAAGTCCCACTGGCTCAGAGCAATGCTCCATCTAGGTAGCCTCCTTCCAGCAACGGCAACAGGAAATGCTATAAAGAGTGAGTTTGTGAGACCAGCTACTTTTGGTAAGCCATTCCCACGTACTCTCCCAGGAGCTAAAAGTATTTTGCAGATCATCTTTTAAAAATGTCAGTTGCACAGAGAACCTGAAAAACCTTTTTTGTTTTGTTTCCAAACAGTATAGAGTATAATAGGTGGCAGACTTCCAACTCCAGCCAACCAGACCAAATGCTGGATTTGATCCACACAACCAGATGAAAATACTCCCATTAATGCGGCATAAACCTTCTAGCTTCAAGAGTCACAGAAACGCTCATCCATCTACTTGTGCAATGAAAGCCAAGAGCTGCTTCAGCATTTTTTTCTACTAGAGGCTTCCTTTCATTTATATGACACAAATTCCCAAATGTGCTGCTGTAACATGTTTTATCATGTGATCCTGCACTGAATTATCTGCACTCCTTTACTGGGTAGATGCAAATTTAAATGAAATAGCTATATTAATCTAACGCCATGCATCTTCTGCTCCTAAAATATCTAATGCTCTAATATAAATAACAACTTTGATGCTCTGCTTGCTTAGTTCAGAATACAAAACATAGTATCTGCATTGAAACATGGCATTACATTTTAACAGTAAAAATACTTCCTTACCTTTTCTGTCGGTTAACACAGGAGAATGACTAGAAAATTATCAGTCTGATGCACCCTCCTGATATAATTAAATTGGCAAACAGATTAGATATTGATCTGCTAGCAAACACACATTGATGAATACCAGCTTATTGGGAGTTAGTGTTGAAATAGAAATAGATGCTTCATTTATAATATATATTTATATGTATATATGCACACACTGCAACCTCTGGTCATTATGATGGGACCACAGTAAATTTTTACAGATTATTGCTTTTACTCAAACACACACAGGTACAGCTGACGTACATAGATTTTGTAACATTGCAGGTGCTTTTCCTGTAGGAAAACCAAACGGTCATTCCAGTTCTCTTTTGCTGTCTGTTCTTCTTCTACTCTCTGTGCATCTACTACATGTATATCCTTTTCACATCTAGGAATCATAACCTGCTCTTCCTGACATTCATACAAATATTACTTTTTTCAGTGTGTTGTACAAATTTAAAGGTGCAAGTTGGCAGCAGGCAGATTTATTGAAGCTTTCCCCAAGAATCTCATTTTCACAGGCCGTTCTTTCAACAGAACACTACAAAAGGTAAGCATCCAAAACCTGGGGCTGAAACCTGACTGTAAAGTCTTCTTTATTTCTCAACTCTATCTTGTCTGAGGAAGGTATAGTGTTTAAATGATTTTCTCTTTTCAGAAAAACTGTGAACTGCATTTAACCACACACTCTCACGTTGCCTTCCGAGAGCTAAAGTTAGGCTTTTCTCTGTAGATAACAAGTCCTAATGATGCTCAGCTGGTCCATCAGCCATGTTCTTCCCCATGCAAAAATGCCCCCGGATCAAGATTCTGCAAACTAACTACAAGCAAAGCAGCAAAGGGGCTTACTCTGTATGTTTTCTCTGTAACTAGTATTCCCTAATAGCAAATCTGACTAAATACTGTTTGTATTTAGTCACATTCCCCTCCATTCTGTTGGACCTCATTGCAGCTAGCTGTGCTTCATTTGGCACACTTTCCATTGCCTAAAGTATCATTGCTACTTTTCAAGAGGTTTTCTAACTACATGATAGTAGATACTATTGGAATAAAACCATAAATGCATATATTGGTTACATGCACAAAGAATGGAAGGAAAAAAAAAAAAAAAAGCATGATTCAACGATTTGTATTTGGGCTACATCTTGACAACAGGCTTCCCTAGTGTTTTCTGCCCAGCCCTCGTTTTAGAAGATGTCAGCATATAGATGTGCTAAGCTTTACTCAGGCAGTTTGTTCTATAAGCTGTAAAGAAAAGAAACTGGTCTGTAGTAAACACAGATGTTGGAAGAGAATCAATCAAACTGCAACCACGGAATTTGAGGCATAAAACCATTCATTTCCACCTATGAATCTTCCACAGCAAGGCATTTGCTGCCAACGTATAATACCTTAGGGCAGCACTGATCAGAAGATGAAGATGATATTTTAAAGAAGTCAAAACTAACAGGATTGATCAACAACTGTGCATGTAAGAAAAGTAATAAAAGTAGATGAGGCAGTGTGTTCATCTACACATAGTATCAGTAACCATGTATCACTCACATTACATATCCTAAAATGGTAGACGTCTTATCTATAACGCTTATTATGTATGTCCTCAAGCTTTGCTTTCTATTCTTTCACACAATTGCTTCCCACTGCATATTTCATGGAGAAGGAGACTGAAAAGTGGTATGGTTAATAAATGGAACCTTTAAAAAGTTTGGATTGCTCTTGTTTTCACAGGCATTATCACAGCAGAAATCATTCATTTATTTTGTTCTGAGTAGATTCTCTACCTCATACTTAGTGAAAATAGAAGTGCATCAAAAACAGTAAGAATGAAAATCTGATTGAAGAACAAAAAAGATCAAAATGCTGCTTTATAAGTCTTACTTATGATGCATACATTTGGAATTTGCTGTAAAAAAGGTACAAAAGCAGCTGTACATTAAAAAAAAATCAAAACACAACAAAGCAGGTGGCTTTGAAAACATCGGAATACACAACGTGTCCCTTTTCTGCTGTAAGAGACAGAATTGGACTTAATCTCATCCTTGTTGCTTTCAGTAAATGATCTAATATAAGAGCATTTCTCTGTTTCAGTGACACACAATACAGAGAGTCAGTCATGGTATTATTGCTACTATTATCTAAAGACATCAGAGTAAAGTACGTACAACAAGATAATGTATCATACAGAAGAAAAGGTCATGCAGTGGGTCTACAATTTGCTGATCCTAGATATATGCACAGTTGTATACCCTGCATTACAATCACATTTCTGATGTATTGCCAGAGTGCATGATAGGAAGTTTATGGTGCAATGCCAATTACATGACAACTGTGGGAGAACAGACAATTGTTGATCCAGCATAAAGTTAGAATGGTGCAGACAGATGATATCTGATTTGGTATTAAGCTTAAGCCTGCTGGTAGGAAATTAGCCAATCGACATTTTTTCAACAAAACTGAGCTGGAATATGAATTTTAACTCAATGGCAAGCAAAATCTAATCACAGAATTTGCTGTCTTCTATTTACGAACTCTTGAGCTGCATTTACTGCATCATTGAATGACAGCCCAAGATAACTGTGGAATATACACAGAATTTAGTCAGGCAAGCCTTTCTTCTCATCCAAAACAGACACAGAAACTTTAAAGGAAGTGAGGACTGCAGAAAATGCTCTGAATTAAACCAAGCTGTATTAATGACACAAAAGCTAACAAAAGTGTAGTTAGCACATGCAGGGCAAGAATTGGTATACACAAGGAGCAAGAACTCAGAAAGAGAGAAGAAGAAGTAATCAGCAGGTAGGATTGGGGAAGGGTTAGCTTAGTCAGGAATAGATTATGAGAAAATAATTTTATATACCAAAATATCTCTACCTAGTTTGTGATTCTGGCTATGCATTGGAACTATGAAAAGTGACATTTGTCTGTCTCCAAGGCAGAATTCCCTGTTTTGCAGGTCCACTTATATAATAAATGTTATCTCCTTTGCAGAAGAAGTTATACTAAATGTTTCTTATTGATTGAAGATGACAGGATCCATCATTAAAATGGATCAAAAATTAGATATTTTTTCTCTAAGACTACAAAATGAGTTTCTGTGAATGAGAAATTAAAGTACAAATCAATCTGTTGTCACTATAGAACAACACAAATTCAAGCTGGGCTTAACTAATTCTAAAATACTATTGACTACATTGGCACAAGGTAATGTCAAACCACATCACCAGTTAAGAACAAGAAAAATAACTGAAAGATTTTATTGAAATATGCAGAGAATTTATCCTCAAATTAGGATGATAAAATAAGTTTAGGAATGGAAGGGTATTTTAGTCTGCACATACCTATGCAAAAAGTTTCTACCTTCTACTTTTTTTTTTTTTTTTTTTTTTAGAAATTATCAATCTTTTCCATTTAGGGGTATTAATGCATTTTTTATTTTTATTTTCCATTGTGATATGTCTAGGACTATAATTCGTATGTGTACGTCTGTTTCAGAGAAATTTCCAGTGTTGGTTTAGGAATGTACCCATTCAAGTACATTAGACAAGCAGATGCATCATGAAGGTGCTTTGGATCTTCCAGATTTAGTAGTGAACTGAGCTTCCTGAACTCACAATGAATTTAAAGTTTTATGATTTTTACAATTTTGGAGGCTTTCTACTCAGGATGTGTTAGTTTTTTAATACCAGCTAATCATACACATGGAAACTTGTGTACCATTCCCACATGTTCTCTGCTGAAGACAGAAGCTTACTACTGAGACTATTGAGCATAATTAATCTTTTTTCTCTCTTTAAAAAAAGGAAAGAAGTATGAGCTCTGGCCTTGAAATCCTCCAGCATTAGTCACCATTAGATTCAGTAATGTAAGTTGAAGTTAGAAGCTTTTAGAAGCTTTAGTTAGAAGCTGTTAGGAGATACAGCCGTGTCAATGGTGAAGGATGAGAGTAAGGAGAAAACAGAAAGGAAAGGGATTAAAATAAGCTTGGTATCTACTTTGACTTCACGACTTGCATTTAAGAAGAATACAGGCTGGAAAGGGTTAACACCAAATGAAGGAGGCAACAGAACAAGCAGAAATACTGCCTAAGGCTGGTCTAAATCTTCTGCTTGTTCAACAGCACAGTGCTCCAGACCCTGCCAAAGCAACACTTCTGACACAACTGCTGTAGACACTCTTTTCAGAGTACCTACTATGCAACTGCAACATCTAAGTAGCCATGGAGACCTTTATGCATCTAAGCTGCCACTTCATGGATAAAGTGAGCCCTGCCTTTCAGCTGTGCACCAGGGAAAGAGATTTCAACCAGATTTTACCTGCCTCTTAGGGCCACAGTGAACATATTTTTCAGACAAGGAGAAGAGATGAGATATGCATCTTTTTTTTTTATTTAGGATGAGTCTCTCATAGGAAAACCACACTAAATATCCCAAAATTCAGACCTATTGTGACAGGGCTTTGGATCAAGACAAAGTGATGCTCAAAAATTAGGGCACACCTCACATTACAGGAAGATCTATTTCCAACACATGCCACTGCCTATCCTGGTGACAATGACCTAGCTGGTATATTGTATTGGATCAGTAAGCATATCATGAGTTCGTGTTGCAAGCCAGAATGCTGGGCATTCTGATGTAGATGACATAATTTACTAGGAAATGGCAGCATCACAAACTAAAAATGGAGGGAAAGAAAAATGGCAAGTTACTTATGAGGCAAGAGAGATGGAGAACAGTGAAAACTAACTGTTAGACTTACTTCTTCAAACAAAACCTGGGTTCAAATACAGGAAAAAACACATCTCAACTCTTAACTCTTTCAAGTTTCAAGCATATCTATAGCTTATGTTTAAATTAGACAAGGCACCAGAATCAGCTACAGTATATTAAAAAAATAAACAAACAAAAAAACAACTTGTAGAGAAAGGCAAAGCTTGTTCATTCTTGTTACAGAATGCTTACAAGCTCTTCTTGCTACTCACACCATTGTTAATTTTTTTTTTTTTATTTTTTATTTTTTTTAAAGTTCCATGACTTTTATTGGTGAGTAAAGCAAGAACAGCAGGATCCAACTACTATCTCCATAACTCTTTCATCTGCTTAGCTGACTGTATTAGCCACTTTCTCTGAATGAAGAACAGGGGAAAGTTCAACAGCAGACTGACATAGCAACGAGAACACAAAATACAGATGAAAAGAATACATGTCTAAATGTCTGATGAACTGATATTAGCATATAAATGCGATATATGTACAACAGCAGCCTTTGAATTAGACCACAAAGAACACTGTCTACTTGATTAGTTGTTTATTTTTTCTTTTGAGGGGACACATCAGAGGCACAGATTGATGCTTTAATAAGGAACCCAAAAACCTTTAGTGGAGATTAAAAGGGCTAGTGGTTAGATGTCATAATTTATGGATACTGATTGTGCAGGACTTTGACAAGAACCATTAATTGTCACTGTGTAGCTAGCTTCTTAAGTCACATAGTCCATTTAGTTCTAGTTCTTACAAGATGTGGTATGATCATTAAAGGAAGCTTGAGGCTAAGCACGGATAATGGGAGTATTTTAATATTCTTGGTACTTTTACAAAGGAACAGCATGTCATACATCAGTTCTATGTATTGCACCTAAACTCTCAAAAGAAAAAAAAATGGCTTTTTGTTGCCTTTACTGTTATCTACGAAAGTGAGGTATTAGGGTTTCTGCACTCTTTTGCAAGCCTAAGGCACAGGAGGAATCTGAAAAAAAAAAAAAAAAAAAAAAGCAGAGGGCTTTCATATGTCCTTTGTTTGAAGTCTGTCTCACCTTTTGGACTATTCTTACAGAATGCCTGCTGTTCCACCGTACAAGCCACTGTTCATTTAAAATAAAAGGAAAACAATTAAAGCAAAGGCTGTGTTCTCTCTTCCTCTGAAAACTTCAGGAGTTCTGGAGGTAAGATTTTTTTTTTTTCCTCCAGTGAAAAATCAGGATTTATAAACAGCCAGATTAATGGAAAATACAAAGGAGATTTTTCCTACTCCTCCTTCTTCCTCCTCTACGCTTGCTTTGGAGTAGCAAAACAGAAGCACAGTAGAATAAAAAGAGGTTGAATGTGCCCATGCAGGCATAAATGCAGATGAACATATAGACATGAGGCCAGGTCTCAGTGCTCATAATTAGGGCAGTAGAAGGATTCAGGTCACATAAATGAGCACGGGAGAGGTGTGGAGGGGAAGGAGGCTCCCTCAGACCACTGTGTCAGCCCTCCCTGGAAGGACTGGCACTTTGATTCTACCATATGTTTTTCCTACCAGATAAACATGAGGTAGGATCCACCCCACCTGCCTTTTCTGAAGATACATGGCCAGAGGCTGCTGGCTTCCTTTGAAGTCAAAGGGGGGAAAGAGGGTGCCTTCAAGCCAATTCATATGATCCATTTTATCTCTGTTACAGAAGAGGTCATGGCCTTCTGATAGTGCCTGTTTCTTACTGTTTTTCCCAAGTCCAGGCACAGGTCTGAATTAGAGCAGATGAATCCTATTCAAGCCTTATTCATTTCTTGGCAGCTTGGCTACTGACCATGATGAGCCGGCATTTCATGTAGTGCGTAACAGGGCATCAGCCCTCATGGAGAGAAAATATTCAATTTGTAATAAATAAATTAAAAACAAAAAAGTCCAGCAAGAGTGTAATAAAATAAAAATAGCTTCACTAACAAGCTACAAAAGTTTTCATTCAAGTGATCTTACTTTTGCAGACATTTTGCCAACTAGATAAGCTATTTTTTAAATTAGATCACATTCCAGTGTTTTAATGGCTTAATTTGAATACCATCATTGTTCATACAGGACCACCTCCAGTCTTGGTTCAGATGGATACTGAGCTCAGAATGTGGTTTTATGCCTCTAGCAGCCACAGGGTTTTTGTTTTTCTTGAGAGCAAGTGAGCTATTTCTCAAAGTGAGACAGCAAAACTGGTAATATTTCAGCAAGCTTCAAAACTGAAACTAATTCACTGTTCATAAAAAAGGAAACAAAGCCCAAGAAAAAGGTTCAGTGCTACAATTTCCCCTGAGGTTGGCCAATTAATTTTGGTTGTGGTATATTTGGAAGATTCAGAACCTGCTTTGTTTACTACTCATTCTATATTATTTAGCACATTATCATTGTTGACATCGCATTAATTAAATAAGCACAGAGACAGATTGTTCTAGTTCTTGAAAGCAGAGTGAATAAAAGACCCCACAAGAACAGATTTCTCTCCCTCACACATTCCAAACACCAGATCAGAGCTGCAAGTATCTCCTGTCACAATTTCATCAGGTACCAATCTCTCAGCATCTGAGCAATTTCTATTTTGATGACATGCCACACATGAGGAATTAAAAACTGCCACAAGTCTCACAAAAAAACATTCCCTGAATGGGTAACCTGTTTTCCTGTTCTCTCCCTGTGATCACATACACCACAAGGTTAATTTAATAGAAAAAAGAGGTCATGGGAAACTTCTGCAGGAAGAGCCGGGATGGGTTTGTGACAGCGAGGTGGCTTGTAGGAGTTGTGGGGTGACCAGGCAGGCTGGGTTGTCCCAGCAGCAGCAGAGCGGGGGCCATGCTCACAGCTGCTTCCTTCCCCTTGCACCACAAGACTGATTTGGGGTACAGCCTTTGTAGGAAAAGGGAGCCACAAGTGAAGTGCTGCCACCACAAGAGGGCCTGGAGTTCACAACCTCCCGCCTCAAGCACAGGAGGTGGCCACAGATGGGATGAGGTAACTGAGCGGATAGGAGAGTCCACTCCATGGCGAGAAATGCAAAGAAAGCTAAATTGCACAGCCCAGCTGTAAACATCTGTCATTGATGCTGTAGAGTGATTTTGCTCTCAACAGCCCCCTGAGCAGCACTGATTCCAGAGTGGAGTCATGTTCTGCTTCCTATGTCTTAAGGAATTGATTTAGAGCAGTAAGGGAGACATATATCTGGGAGAAAAACACTGCTAAAGCACTTTCTATATAGCCAAACCATTCCATTTAAATGTCTACGTGTTGATAGCCTGACAGGGTCTCCTAGGACTGCTAATCTTCTAGCTACTCTTACCTACTCCACGGCTTTTCACTCATCAATATATTCTTAATGCCACCAATGGCAAAGCAAGTATTTTTTTTTGGTTCACGTAGACCATGAAGGCTGCTGCTGAGAGAATAGTTTGCTTGGAAAAGATTTGATCAACAGCCAAAGCGAACATGTTGCTGACCCATGCTGTTCTTGCTCTCTCCCACTTGGCACATAGCACACTCCACCCAGAGCAGAACTGCTAATGTTCTATCTCCTGTCACAAAAATACAATTTATCTCCTCTCTTCTCTGAATGGAGATTTCCCCTTCCACACAAAAAAAAAAAATAAAAAAATCAAGGATTCCAACAGTTGGACAGGTTTCTGTTTCATGCCTTTTTCACATTTTCTTTTGTGCACCTTTGTGTTCTATCTGAGTTTCCTTCTTTCCAGCTAACGTGCTGTTTCTTGCCCAGGGAACTCCTTCCATGACCTCCATATCTACAGATCATATGGATGTACTACAGAGAGTTCATTCATTTCATGTAAATAGCCTATGGGAGCACCTTGGAATGACCACACATCTTTCAGGTGTGCTATTAATATAAAATAAACTATTTTAACACATCCTTAATCTTTCTTTAATAATCCATCCTAAGTGAATTATCTTGAAGCTATGCTGGACTATGATTGATGGTGCTCTCTATAGAACCTCACTGTTGGCTTAGTACAAAAGAAATATTGTACTAATAATAGAAAGCTCGCACTGGATATTCAAACCAGCTTCTTGAAGAAAAAAAAAAAAAAAAAAAGGTGAAAGAGAGTACCAGCATTTATGAAACTAGTTCAGCAAGTCTCTGCTCTGCACGAAACAAGATAGATGCCTTCCGCTGCCTGTTCACAGACCTAACATCTCGCCCTGCGTATGCATCACTGCAGTTATCACTAAGTGCAGTATCACTGCACATGAAGTACTAGCACTTCCATGCAAACAGCGCTTATCAGAGCCATATTTGCACATCTATACAAGGTGATTGTTGTAAAGGCATGGACACTTACTGGAACGGTCTGTGCCCTGTGCTACTTGAATTATTGATCAATTACAAACAGATTACTAACAACTATGAATCATTAAATCCTTACAATAAATCACACAGACAAATAAAACATGCCTAGAGTGAATAATCTTCTCTTTCTCTTTCTGAATTCACTACCAGAAAGGTGACACTAGTTTATTTATAGTAAGTCTACATTCAAAAACCATAGCAGCAATATATTCAAAGAGCTGGTGGTCATTTAAAGTAAAAGGAGTACCTCCTCATGCATTACCTCAGCTGCCAAAATATGGACTAATAAGTTTATCCTCCAAAATAGTTACATCTCTGAAGCAGATCATCACAAAAAGCCAGCAACAATGATAACAGATTGCCTTTTTGTTCCTTTTAGAGCCTTTTACTCCAGCAACCTGGACAAACAGATTTCTTGAAAAATTGCAGTGATGCTATCTAGTAATATACAACAGTGTGCCCTAATTCAGCATAGACAAGTAAATAGTAATAAGAAATAAATTTAATTGATCAGGTAAGGTAGATCACACAGCACCTGAGAAACTATAGGTTTTATAAATTATATTTAAATATTCATCTGATACAGATTTCACAGGGACTTCATACATTTTATTCTAGTTAATTTAGCAAACAGACTACTTATTTCTTTCCGAGAAGGAAAACACTTGGATTCAGATTTCAAAGGATCCTAACTTCTAAAAGAAATGGAAAATGAGGAGTTTAAAAGTGACTAAAGATCCTATATAGTCTGCTGGATCTGGGCCATATAGCTCATGCTATAGGGCGTTGCTTCTCCGTGTATTACAGGAGTGTTTTCTTTGCCTTACTTTGCTATACTGAAGAGTAAGCTAACTTCTAACCACCAAATAAGCTACCAAACTTGGAGAAGACCTAGATAGTCACAAAGTTTTTACCAGAACTGTTATCCAAGTATAGAAGCGGGAATGTGTAGGACATTGAATAAAAAAGCTAATTCTCCAGACTAGGTAGCTGGCTTTCTAATCTCCAATTATAAAGACAAAACTCTAACCTAGTAGACCAGGGATCCCAGTTTGTGAATTCCTGAGATATAAACCTTGACATGAATGCACAAGGACTAATCATTCTTATTCCCTCCCAAATCACATCAAGTTTCAGTTTGTGAACACCTGCATTCTAGCAGGAGTCAGAAATCTCTAGAAATCTCAGAGATTTCTCTAGGGCACAATGCTGATTGCTTAGAAACTCACCACAGTATTTCCATTTGCATTTTAGTGTTTATTTTGTTCAGGGCACAACCCAGATTTGGTGTACTTCACATGCTTTCACTTGTACACCAGTCTCTTCAATGCAAGATACCCTACTCTCTATTATTAAAACCTTCTATTAAAACCTTCAGGTTTTCAAGTGTCAGTGTGGATTCCACTGCAGAGATGGAGTCCCTTTTGCTCCATGCATTGTAATGGATGTTTCCACAATTTACAGCAGAATATCAGTCCCTTCACATCTGTGTCTCAGAAATTGCTCTAAACTCTTTGTCTTCCCAGATGCTTTGCAGCTTCGCCATTAAGGAATTAACAACATTCCTCTAGGACTTTCAAGTATTTTACAATTCCAAATAAATATGCATGGTGTAGCCCCAGAAAATAAATAGGTAAACATGAGTGTTTTACTACTTGTTTGCTAGTGCTTGTTCAAGAGCCAGACTCACTGGTGTCAGAGCTGGAGTTGACAGTACTGGGACTGACAGTGCCAAGAGAAGACCACACTGAGTCTGTTGGGAATATCAAAACACAAGATGACATGAAGTCAAACCTCCTCCAGAACACATAAAACCGTAACAACAGTCTTCTCCAGTACCGAGCAGATATCCTCTGTGCTGATAACATCTTCCTTATCTGGTCTTTGAAGGGTTTTGAGGAAACACAGGCAGTAGTAATTTGTCTTGCCTTATCCTGGTCATGATCATCATTTCTGTATCCAAGCTAATCTGTATGTGCTGGCTAAGAAGATGCAGCTTGGGCTAAGTGGCCCTTCTGGCTCCCAGAAAGGAAGGATTTGTACATCAGAGCATCTTGCAGGTAGGAACAGACCAGTCTGCTGAGGGCATGATGAGAGGCTCAGCATGAGGCTGGACAGGCAGGCCAGCTAGGAGATCCTTGCCACAACTGTGAAACAGGTTAAAGGAGGAATCAAGAGTGCAAGGGACTAAGGGATCTTCTTTCTTCCTGCTACAGATAGTAAGATAACAGTGGGTGGGCCATGCCCACCTTCTTTTTTATGCTGTTCTTAGGGAATGCAGCAAAACAACAGTATCCTGACCCTTGAGCGCTTATGTCATATCTTCAGATGAATGCATAAACAACGGTCTGTGCCTAGAAGACTTTGCATGTCAAGTATATAAACAAACAAACCAAAATAAATCATAAGACTTTAATTTACTTAATTGGCATATTATTAATGTCCTTATCTTATTCCATAATTTACTATCAATGTTAAATTATATTTCTCTTCTTGAGAGTATTAGTGTCCCTTAAAAAAATTATAGAAAGAAGTACAACTTCAAGGATGAGATGAAATAAAAGGGAAAAAAAAAAGAAAAAAATAAAAAAGCTGCTAAACACTGCAGCAAACTGGACCTTTTTTTTAACCAAAAGATCCTGACTCCTCACCTAATGGAAAACAAACAAGACCTAAAACACTGAGCATCTTTAAAGATGTCACCACTTTTATTCTAATTACACTTAAAGTCTGGTAAGCTTAGTTAAACACATCTCAGTAATCCCCAAGTGGGTTCCTTTAGTTACATTTCAGTAAATCCCAAGTGGATTCATTTACTTGCTTGAAAATAAAGGATATATTTTATCGTATCATAATAATTTCTCAGGAAAAAAAAAAAAAAAGAACAGTTGTAGCTTCAGGATTTCTACTCAGCCTCAAAGTAACTTCAGTTACACTGAAAATTCTATCTACACAGAACAAATAGAAGTTTGTTATTACTCAAAATTAGCAGTGTCAACTGCTAAGATTTCCAAAAATTATCCAAGACATCAGGGAGTCCCCCAAAAGCTGTCTTAACAAAACTGGGCTAAAATCATTGGTAAGTTCAGTGTTTTGTTCTGCCATTCTCTGATACAGGGATGTGTAAATTGCATCCCTGGTCTAACTTCTAGGCCACAGTAAGAATGCTACCACTGTCTTCTCCCTTTCCCTGTTCTGTTGTGGGGATAACATAAGAGCTCAAGAAGACTAAAGGTCTTGCCAAATTTCCAGGGGGGACAGCTAGTCCTCCAGCAGTCCCCTCCTACCTAAATAGCCTATAGCTCTGTGATTCCAGGTCACAATAGTCACACAACGGAAGAGAAATGAAGAGAAATAAACAACTTACCAGTCAGCTGGGTTTTTTAAAGAAAATAAAAGGGCCCTTACCTGAAAAACATAATAGAAAGAAAAACCTTAATAATTCATCAAAAACACCAACATAATGAATCGTAGCAACTCCTGGTACATAAATAATATACAAGATTATGCATTCAAAATATTGTAAACATTTCCCAAATATGCTCATTCTCTGTAAAACATAGATACAGCTAAGCTGGAATGCATACCAAGGACCTCTGCGTGTCCGCATCTCCTGCATCTTACACCCCCAGCACAGAGAAAGTTTGTCATCTGTAGACTCTGACCTGAACATTTTTATACTCGCTTCCTTACCATTTCAATTTCACAAGACATGTGCCAACATTTCTTGTAGACAATTTCACCTTCAGTCCCTGCTGAGGATCTGTCCACTAATGACCATAATGAAACATGCTTTGTGTGAGAGCCTGTTCATTTATTTTCATTCCCGTGAGTGCCTTCAGAGACCAGTGTTGCAATCACGGCTACTTACTATTTAATTCCCAGCCAAATTTATGGCCAAATTGAAAAATGGATGCAGGCTGCCTGATGCAGGATGCTTTTGTCTGAAGTGTCCTCATGGAATCATTATACTTGCATTAATCTTTAATCTGCAATTAAACAATCAGTTCTATGTAAAAGATAGCTGCAAACAGATCTCCTGAATGCGTACTAGACAATATATCTTAATGGGCACATGCGTGCTGTAGAGGGTCTGGGGAAAGAAAAGTCAGCAATTAGGACAGAATCCATCACTGGGTCTCAGGTCAGCAAAAGGTTAGGGGAGAACAAATCCTCCCCAGTGTGCTGAGCATCCTCTACCTGCCACCGCTCCAGGGCTTCTCCTGCACCCGTGGGGATCCACATGGAAAAATGGAGAGAAAAGACAGGTGGGGGTGGGAAAGGAGTTACAATGGATCTCCCTAGCATGGCCTCACTGATAAATCTGTCTTGGCAGAAAATGCAACCTGCTTTGAATCTGTTTCTTTCCAATTAAGAGCCCTGCTTCCAGCTCCGGCAGATGCTTAATTGGAGACTGAGGCTGCCAGGCAGGCACCAGCGCCATGATCATTAACAGGTAGTTTGAAGCCATTAAGGTGCTCCTGCTTGTCAATTCCCCTCTCATATACTACTGACATAAACAAACGCATCTTCTTCCTCATGGCAGTGAGCTCACCTCCTAGGCAGAGGTGCACATGTGTGTGCTGAAAACTCACCTTTGGTTCCCAGGACTGCAAAGTTATTAAATTAGCACCCAAGGTGCCTGATTCAGTGGGGAATATGAAAGACCTTCCTATCTAGTGTCGGTGTAATATTAGAGTGGTACCAAATGGCTTCAACAATAGGTAAGCAGAAGGGCATCTGTTTCAGATTTGACTAAAATTGCATAATTAGATCTTGGTAAAAGATACGTCTGCTCACGTGTGGTTTTATCAAACGTTCTTGTCTGGTTCAAATAAGGCACCAGCTCCTACAAATCATTTGAGATCATTTCTGATGCAAACGTGAGTGCTACCTTAAGAAACTCTACACCTATGCAGAGCCTTTTGTATGACTCCACCAATACACCAGGTTTTTAATTACAAACATGAAGAAATAAAACTACCATAATACCTATGAACCCTACTTTATTACAAGATATTTCTCCCTTGCAAGTCTTAATAAATCACTCATTGCTTTAGCAAAACAGCACCACTGGATTCATGTAAAGCAGCGAGATTCAGTTTCTTTTCTCTTACAAGGTTATCCCGACAGAAATTCACAACTATCCCATTTAACAATATAAAGAATTCACCACCATGTACCATTCATTGCATACAAATCAGACGATCTAGACAAACATACACTAATTAAGGGCAAGGAAGTAAAAGACATTTATTGATTGCAAGGTCTGAAGCACTAGAAACTGATTAAATATATGGTGTTAAGGAGTTAATAAATGATATAACTCTGCTATGCCATGCTCTATGTACACCCAGGGCTATGGTAGCTAAATGGCAATTCAATGCTATAGTCTTCCATTAATACCAGTGGGCTAATAAGAAGCAATTAGACTGTTGTCTTCCCTTCAAACCATGGCATTAAAATACTTGTGCAAGGGGATGAATGAAACCCAGCAGGTGGGGACAAAACTACCATATATGAAATATTTTGAAAAAAAAAAAAAAAAGAAAAAAAAAGAAAAAAAAAAAAAAAGGAAGATTCATTTGTTTTAAACTATTGCAAGAGAAGTTTCAGTCAGCCACTACATAAAAATAGCATTTTACAACTGCATAGTGATCATAGAAAGTTCACATCCACAGTCCAGCAGCAGAGAAATGTCTTGCTTAAATGTGTGACTCTGTCCCTAAGGTAACACAAGCCACCAACAGACTGACACAACTGTAAAATGATTAACTGAGATACCTCCTTTCTGACAAACGGACTCCTTAACAGCATGCTGTTCTTGGTTCAATGAGTAGGATCATCCTGAAACAGAAAACCTAGGGCCATATGCCCTAACCCAGGTTTCAGACAGGGAAATTATGGTCTTCTGTAAGGCCATGGAGATGCTAACACATTGCTCCCTGCCCTACACAGGGGGGACTCCTGGGTGAGCTGGGAGAAGGACAGCCACGTACCCAAGGAAGGGCAGAGGTCCCCATTAGAAGAGCTGGCTCCCACCTCTGTGTCTCTGACAGGAGATCGCAGGGCTTCTCATGAACTCGGGAACAAGTCTCAGGGACTGCCTGGGGCTTCATTGCCCCTCTGCCTATCGCTGGCCCTATGCCATGAGCAGTTTGGTCAGACAAATAACACAGCCTTGAAGTCCTGGGCTAACAAAATAATCTGCTGCTTGGACTAAATAAGCATAATCATATAAATGAAGCCATGTATTTACTAGTTTCCAGTTCCCTTTTTAGCTCCAGGTGATGCTATACTGCAGTTTTCCTCATCACACTTCTACATTGCTTTACAGAATATGAAATGAAGGTACAGCTTTTCCTAAAAAATCAAAAAGGTCCCTTCTTTTTCCCTTTGATCCTGTAACATAAACAATTACAGAAAGGGATCAGAGAGTGGAGAGGTGTTTTGCGGGTTCCCTATGATGTAAAAATAATCTCTACTCATCTTTTTCTCCTTCCTCACATATACATATGAGCATATCATACACCCATGAAGCAAAATCATAGAAAAGTAAGCCCACCACTCCTCAGCCTATCATCTAAGTCCAACCTGGTCTCAAGGATTTACCTAAGAAGTAAATCCTTGGTATTCAATCTGTTCTCACCTGCTGGTAACAGACACCTACCAGCAACTCTAAGCCATCATTCTAACTCTCGTAAGGTTGTTCTTGAGCTCCAACCCAAACCTATATTGTTCCAGTGTAATCATGTTATTTACTGTAACACCCATCACAGGCATGGAGAAGAGATACTCCTATTATAAAACTTCAAAAACAGAGCTCTCCTCTCTCCTAGGATAACAAGCCTCTTGAGCTTCACTTCCTTGCCAACCCTTACATGCGACTCCAGCCATACAATTTACTGTCACATATTTATTCTCTCTTCCCCTCTCCCATGTTTTTTCCCCTCACATATATTAGGAAGCTTTACACACTGAGCCATGCTGCATATCCTTAGCAATAATGTGATTTCGCAAAGAGTGCCTTGCTATTTTGACAATGCCAAATTTAAACCAGAGCATTTGGTGCTTTGCATCTGTCAATCACAAGGCACTCTTTCGAAGCCCATCAATAAGAAGGAAGTGATGGGTGGTCATCTGAGCAACGCTTTGTGCTTCCACACTCAGCGCAGCAGGTTATACATTTTTAACCAGGAATCTGCAACGGTAAGGAGAAAAAAAAGATTTTCCAATCAGGTTAAAATGTTTCAAGTGGCACATTTTCACTTTCTGTACACTTCTGAAAGATGACTTGGAGTCAACGTGAGAGATTAAGCTCTGCTGGAGGTGTAGTGTGTTCATAATATATTAATAAGTGAGTATGCCTCAATTTTGGTTTGACACCGGCAATAGACTAAACTACAAAAGGACATTCACACTGAGGTGAGAATGAAAGCTGAAGGTACTGACAACAGATTAGCCTCCAGTAATAGAGGACCTTGGAAAACAGTAAGAATGATGTTCTATTTGCAAAAATACCATAATCCAGGTATCCCTCAACAAAACTCCAAAATGAAAAACTGCCTCTGTGCATTTAGCATTTTAAGCTCTTGGAGAGCCTCAGTGAAGCCAGCAAGTAAGTTACACGAACAGAAGGAAAGAAGTGATGTGCTCTTCAGATATAATCTCACAGCTTTGTTACCCTCTTACAGTTATCATTCATGTTTTGGTGACAGCAAGAGGCCCTGTTAGGAACCACAGCCCTGTTGCACTAAACCCAGCGTACAGCTGGAATTTCCTCCCCAGCCAGTTTACCAGCAAGTTAAGCCTCTTCAGATAAATGAGTTGATCTTTTCTAGCCATTAATGATTTATTTAAACACTCCTTTCTCTTTGAGGGCAAACCTTCTACCTTTGAACGCACTTTCAGAAATGATGCATGATTGTATTTATTTAATTGGAAACAAATCTACCCACACTCCAGGCTTTTAAAGGCACAAAGCATACGACATGTCACAGCTCACGTGAATAATGGCAACTGAATGTCAGGATCCTCAGACTCCAGCCAATAATCCACTGACACGGCTATGGATTAGAAAGTCAGCGTCTCAGTGAGCAAAATGTTTTGTCAATTAGGAAGCCCCTTTTACTGCTTCTGGAAACAGAAATTGTGAAGTCAGGTTTTCTACTGAAATGTTTCTTACTAATGAACAAACTTATTGCTGAGCTATGTCAAAGCGAAAAGTTTTCTTATATGATCCAAAGATTTCTTGTAGGAGGAGGTCAGCATAGATTTTTCTGGTTGCTTTTATTTCCATCTTATGCTCCCAGTTTGGACTGAAAGACTCATCAGAATGAAAGGATATGCAAGATGCATGTGCAGAAATCTGATGACATAACAGTATTATAAAACACCACCTTAAAGAATGTCATGCTTTCTTACAGGGGCTTCTGATTTCCTTTACAAGATACTATTATTCTACAGAAAAAAACTTCTTTAAGTATTTCTATTGGCTGATCAAATAACTACCAAACTTAGAAACTGATTTAGCTTGGATTTGATCATATCTTGATCACATTGACTGAACATATAAAACATGCTCACCGGGGTAAAATAAAAAATAAAAAATAAAAAATGAAAAATAAACTTGCTTTTTTGTATCTTTATTCCACAATTGCAAGAGAAGTGGAGAAAATTAACTTTTATAGCAGCAATTTCAAAACTTACTATTATACAACAACAAAACCCGAAGCAAAAAACAGATCCCCAAGTCACTGAAGGACATTGTTATAGGATGCCCATCCATTGAAGGTGCCCTTGCTAACACAGTTCTTTATCATTTCATCAGGCTGTGCAAACATGCTCCTGTCTTATATGTTGCTGGAGATCACCCATAAGTGCTGACTTTCTTAGATATGATGATAACCCCAAACTTATTAGATCTGAGTCTCTTACTTGTTTTTAGCTCTCTTCAAGTGTGGCTCACTTACCTTACAACTTCTGTTCACTTGCTTTTTAATTTCTGAAAAATATTCCAGGAAATAGCCAAAACAGGAGATTGACACCCTCTTACAAGAGTTACAGATGCATTACTAATATTTACCACCTTTTCACCTTCTTACACTTAGCACATATATTTTCTGTAATTTCATTAGCTATTATTGTCTAGTGGAAATACAGAGCATATTAACTATATATACCCATGTATATATATACATATATATATATATATATACACCCATGAGTTCAGGACACTTAGTGTCCAAGGAAAATTGACCATGTAAATAAACACTCAGAAGGAAAAAGGTAAGACAAAAGACACTAAGGAAGACAAAGCTTATTTATTAAATCAAGGATTTTCTTCAATTTTATGTCTAACTGAGGGCCAAGACTGAGCATTGTAAATGGAGAAAAACTGCAACTAACATTCAGAAATACCATACAAGTCCTGTATATCCTCTGCTGTTTTGCATTGCACAAGCAGATGATACAGGTCAGGGATCTGGTGGTAAATCATAAATTGAGCTGAAACTGTTGAGTTGAAACCCATGTCTTTGAGTCATGAATTTTTTTATATTCTTTGTTTGTGCTAAGCTAAATGCTGAAATATGCTTTACTTGTGTAATCTCTCTCTTGTTAGAATAATGTATATTTTCCTGGTGAATGAGGTATGAGGAACAAAACATAGCACACAATGAACGCATTTATATTTCACATTAAAATGTTGTGAATGAGAACAAAAAGAAAAAAAAAAGATAAAATCTCTGATTGGTGCTGGCACTTTATATAGCATCTTTGAGAATGTCACAGAATACTCTGATGATGTGTAGATGCTGCATCTACAGATGTTACCTATACACTGAAGCTAGCCCTAATTATCACAGAATGTTTTATGAAGAAAGATAGTCTCAAAATGCAAATAAGAAGCATGACACACAACTGTGATGCTGGATGTCTCAAACTTTTTTGTTACTTTTACACACTCTCCAAAAATCAGTCATCTATTATGGCATGCCATAACTTCCCTAAACCAAATAAAGGGAAGGATACTCAGCTTCTCTCAGATTCCTTTTCTTTTGCAAAATTTGAAACTTCCTAATGGCCTCCCTGCAATAAAGCCTTCTGCTACCCTTAGATGTCATTGAAATGATACTAATAATATTTGTAGTTGGGTATGACAGTCAGCCACCGGGAGCAAAGCTATTTGGCACTGTAATGCAAATGACTGCATTCATCAAATGAGCTTTGTTAGTTATTCATTGTGCTCCTTATCGTCCCTTTCCAAGGCCCTGGTGGCTCCGCAGTGTGCACAGATGTGTGTCACCGTGGAGGAGCGCGCCCTTATCAGGCAGTGCAGGGTGCAGTGGGAGCGACCTGCCAACGAACCCCATCCTCTCCCCTCTCCCTAACGCCCTTTGTTCTCCTCCATGTGATCCCTCTCCCTCTGCTCTGCTCACAGCCCAAGACCCTCTCCCACATCTGGAAGAATTACTCGAAATGAAAAGGACTCTTGAGGGAGCTGTAATTCCCTCCTTCTTCTACCCCAGCTACTCATTTCCCTCTGAAATTGACTGCTCTGGCCAACCTTCTGAAGGGACGTGCTTTAAAAACAACTGCTGCAACAAAACAGTCAAAGCCATCGTGCATATCTCAGCAACCCAGCAGGCCTGCAAAGACAGAAAACGATATTGACAAGTTTTGAAAGGGACGGACGCCGACTCTGATGCAGGCAGGCACTTGGGGCTTTTTTTTCATTAAATCTTTCACTGCTTAACGCAGTTCAACATATCATTCTGCACCTCCGGAGAAAAGCTTTTGGGGGCTGGAGCCAGAGATTAATCCCTCTGTAATTTCCACTGCTGCTGGCAGTACTAACTGCTAAGGGATTTTGGGGAGAGATAATGGCACTGTTAACTTGTAACCTAGGTGTAAAAATGGTCTTAATAAAAACCAAGATAGTTAAGGCCCCATCAATAACCAGCACGCACCAATTTCACGGGATGTAACAGATACGATCAATTTGATGTAATGCAGGAGGTTCATCCCAATACAGTAATTAATAGAGATTGGGGAGCTACTCAAAAACAGTCTACCAGAACAGTGAAACATCCAGGACAACCCAGGCAGTTTAACCTCTAAAGCAAATGTAAAGATGAAAAAACAGCTTTACTAAAAGGACTGGTCTGAATCTTCCTTTGGTGTAAAATGCAATTATACAAGGTATAAAAAATGTGTATAATTAAACCAGTTTGGAATGATTCTGTCAGATATTCCATAATTAATGTTTGTATAAGAACAGATTTTCTGTTTTGCAAGAATCAGCAGATAATCAGCAGTTGATTGTTAACCTGTAAATATGCTGATCCAAGCATAATTATTTTTACACATATACCTACCCTTCCATGAAAACATAAGCAAGAGATATTTTCTTTATCCATAGGACCGCGGTAAGATTATGAAGCACAATTTCCAAGCAACTCCAATTGTATATTCTCTGTTTATCTTCTGCAGAATTGTTACTCTTCTTTTTTTTTTTTATTTTTATTAAAAAAAAAAAAAAAAAGGTGGAATCCCTAATTTCAGGTTCTTTGCACCCTGTGTGATTTTGGGCAAACCTTCTTCTATGCCATAGTGTCCTGTATTTGCTTGTCTGAAATCAAGATTAATCTATGTATAAGACTGATAGGTGGTTCAATACTATGGTTACGGCAATCATCCTAAGACCTAGACTAACACTATTACACACTATATGATATATATCTATAGATACCTTATGAAGTAAGAGCAAGGTTCCTGTAAACCCTTTTTGGACAAAGGAGAATAAGTAAAGATCTGTGAAATGAAAGGTCAAAAGAGGAGCAGAATACCAGGAATCCATCAGTATGACAAAGAAAATAGCAGAAATATAATATCACGAGACAGACGGTCTTCATTGGAAACTTACATACACCTGGTCATCTGTTCTCTCCTACTATTACCACCACTGCTAATAGTCAAAGAAATTTCTCCTTGCATGTGAGAATTTCCAACTGACTCCAGCACTTATTTCCTAAAACTCATTGCTCATTCCATCCTGTGAAAGTGGTCAGACTGATGAGCAAGCTATAGGACACATATGGCAAAGATAATGAAAAAAAAAAATTACATCAAAAGAAAAAATTAAACACAGCACTTCATCTTTCTTATTCTTCCCAGGGTCAAGCAGTCAATGGTAAGGAGTCAGTAACCAGTTGCCAAAAGCTGCTCCTAAACTTTGATAATCTCTGATGTTATTATCAAGTTTGTTCCCACTTATGACCTTATTTTGATTAAGAAAACAGCCCTTATGTAGCCGAGAATCCAGGTGTTTACAATAACAAAAGAAGACAGCCTTTAAGTCATGCCTGTGTTAGCCATGCTACGCAACTTTACTAACTGTCATTTGCAGAGTTTCTTTCCTTTCTCTCTCTCATCTTATTCTAATCATGCAAAATTCATCACTGAGTATAAGGCCGTCCAAAGCTCAGACAACTTTCCCATGCTCTTCCTTTAGAACTGATAGGCCATTACCAGAGGAAAGTGCCAAATGCCCTCTGTCTTCCTCATTCAGCTACCAGGAGCTGGAAATGTGACACGCTTCATCCCCACAGGTGGCTGTGGTGTGACATGACTGGTGAAGCAGTGTGGGAAAGCTTGCTCAGGTCTACCCCAAAGACAGCTTTCCACTTAGACATGTCTGGCTCCATCTAGCAGGGCTGAAGACCAAAGGCTCAACAGAATGCTAAGAATATCACTGAAACTGCTTAAAATTCAATTGTGACAAATACCTAACCCTTGATAGGGCCTTTGAAAGTCCTAAACAAAAAACTGAACAACACTAGAGAGGTAGAGGACCACATGGAACTTACTTTACCCAAGACGAACAAAATAGTTTGCATCTGTATAAAAAAAGAACAAGTAAAGCAAACTACCCATCAACCTTCAAAATATTCACCATGTCTGTAATGTGTCCAGTGGTTTACCAACTGGTATATTCTACACAAAACGTCATCTCTGGTGAAATGCTTGGGAAAAAGGAATTGTCTATACCACTGGTATGCTAAATTAGCGAGTGACAGAGAAAACACAACCTAGCCACACACTCCATACGTTTAAGAAACAGATATTACAGAAAACTTAAAAGCGTACTTACAAAAATGGAAAGTAAAGAGCTGAAAAAATAGATATTCTATTAGCAGAAGGAAAAATCTTTCAATTGGCCACAAACTCCATAGCACAGAAGATTAAATTTTAGTAGAAAATCATCAAATCAGCAGAAAATAAAATTGATCGTTCCCATGCACACTGAAAGAGCAATATTTTACTGAGAAGACTGAAGCCCTCAAATACAACATAAAAGCTTGCCATATTGACAGATAGTTCTATTACAAAAGGTACTGAGTGCATAATTAACCACTGCTAATACCTATCTGAATATCTGAAAAGAAGAAAAATTTATTCAAGTGGGATATAAACTATTAATCAAATCTGAAAAAAAAAAAAAAAAAAAAAAAAAAAAAAAAAAACACCACAAAACATAAATGAAAACGCTACAGTGAAAACATGCAGCAGGCAGGCTATGTTTATGATCGCCTGACAGGAGATGTATAAATAGGAAAAATTTACCACTCATTCACTAGGGACTAATGAAGCAGAACTAAGATCATACGTACACCATCATTCAAGTGTAGGACATTTGCAACTTCTCAATTTTATAAGGAACTGACTGTTCAAGTCACGTATTTTGTAACAAAGGTCATTTTTTTGTTACAGTCTAAACAGTAAACTGTAATTGGCTGAGAAGTTTCATTTTTCTTAAGCTAATGTTAATGTAATGAGCATTCTCTCCACAATTCTAGTACAGGTGATGAAGGACTTTGCTTTCTCAGCTCCCCAGCAGCAATCACTTACATATAGCAAGGCATAAAAAGTAATATTTAATTGAAGTTTCCTGCTCTGTAAAATGATTTATACTCTTGCAATAAAAGACACAACTTTAAGAGATTTTTCTAAATTTAACAAAAATGAAAAAAAAAAAATCAGACAAGTAATCTAAAAAATCTAATTTCTTATTTCCATACCATCCAAACCAGTCAAACTATTTAGCTGCAAATGTGCAAATTGCTAAATATGCATAATTTAAGAAAATGCTTCTTACATCTAAAACATTTGTGAAGGATAATCAGAAGTTTTTACTCTGTAGACAGGTGCGAGTAAGGTCTAAATTCTCAAACAACGGCAAGTTTCCAATCTCTGAATGTTCATTTAGAGTAATGCAAGCTGCATTACTTTGTCAGCCAATAGAGGCATATGGACAATATTCCTGAATATACTCTCAGTTCTGAAAGCTGTAACATTTGCCACTTGCAAGTGTAAACATATTTATGAATTCTTAGCATCATCTTATTCTGATGAATTTATTCATCTGCATCATGTAGTATTTTTTAGAAGCTGTTTGTGAATTAAATATAACTTAGCCCTCTTCTTACAGAGACATTTGAAATATTTTCCATGAATTTATTTTTGCAGAGATCCTAGCAAAAATATGGCCCTGTAATTTTAATTGGTGGAATATTCCTAATATATTAGTTTCTAATTTGTTTACACAGCCTACAACACACTTAACAAAGCTCTTAGCATGTCAGGTGCTCCATGAATACTAAAGAGATTAAAACATGCAGGCCTGTCTCTATGAACAGGAAACCAACAGTACCTTGTGCGTGCTAGAAAAACACTCTCCTAAAATGAACTCTACCCTCCAAGTGGGCTTAATATAGTGCCAAAATGTATAGGAAGCATGACTTCCTCCTCCTGCAAAAACAGATCTCCACTACACTTATACTACAAGTGTCCTTCCTACACTACTGAAGAGTTTAGGTCTACATATTGTCTTCTGTGAGCACACTTTTAAAGATGCCTGAATTAGCAAAGGGAAAACTATCTTACATCACCTGAAGCTGCAAGGAAGCTGCAAGCAAGGAAAGCATCAGTGGTCTTCCTCTGTGGTGATACTGTATTTATGTTTATGGTGATTAAAATTAATTTATGTCCTCAAATTGCAGAAAATGCTGAATAACAGTTCATAGTATGTACCAGTCCTACTCCTTGAGAAACCTGAGAGACCCCTCCCTCACTTCTGCAAACCAGCAAATCCAGAGGCATGGTATCAACAGACTTGACACATATTCTAGATCATTTATCTTCTGGATAACAGAAGAGGCTCAAGAACTCTGTTGTTCTTTATACATCAGAATTCACTGAAGCTCTGGTCATGCATCTTTAGCTTCACTCTGTCTACAGGGACTTGCCTGGAAAGGGATGAATGATACTGCCCTCATCTACAGCTCATACTCAGATCCCATGAGAAAAACTGTAAAGGAGCAAAGTGTTGTTATCTCTAGTGTCATGTCCTACTTGGAAAAAGCTAGGGTGATCCTTCAAGACTTCTAGACTGGCTGAGCAAAAACCATCCAACACAATGAGGCAACACTAATGCAATACTGTATTCACTTCTCACTTCACTTCACCCACTGGAACAATTTTCACAATAGTTGAACTGTGGACAGTAAAGTTTTACTCCACGTTGCTGTTTAATACAGCAATACCAGCGTGATTCAAATGATTATATACGTGTTGTGGAGTGGAGAGAAGATGAGTCTTTTAATCAGAATTCAATATTTGTTAGTATTGAACATGTCCATACTACATATATAAAATGTCCCACTAAAGGAAGGAAAAAGGAAAAAATAAAAGACCTTTTGGCTAATGACTTGAGAAGCCATTTCATAACACTTTATACACCTGAAGCATTTAATTGTGGACAGATTTGCAAATAAATCTTATAAAATGGCTCAAATCCTTCATTTTTTTGTATTTTTTAGTTGTTGCTGAGGTACAAGCAGCAGCATCTATGATACTTTATAATTTTGTTTCAACAGTGAACAAAGATTGATATGGTAGTCAGAGAATCAAATTAGGAGAAAGAGACAGGAATAAATATTCTACAGTGTTCCTGTACAATAAAACAAAATCTGATTTTCTCAGCCCTCCTCTTGCATTCACATTTTCCTTGCTGCAATAAAAGACTAAGGACTTCTCAGTGTATTTCAATTCAAAAAACATGGGAACACCAGCTTTTCTGAAAACCCATATCCCAAAGCTTAGAGTAGCTTCCAACTTAAATCTCCTGAGGCATGGAGAAGTGGGAGGCTGAGCCCAATCCCTTCATAAATCACATTAGAAATTAACACCAGTATTATTTGCATGATGACCTTTTTGCATAGTGCTAAGAGGTGGCTTTCTTTGGCATGAGAATATATTCCTCAGGACCCATTCTCACACCACAGCTGCTGACCTTCCTCTTCCCTTCAAGGACAAGATTAATTCAGTCATCCTCAGTGGTGTCTGAAGTGTTTGTGGGAACAGAAGGAGACAAAGAAGAGAAGGGTTATTTTACGCCTCCAACCTCATGAGAACCCAGGAGGTGGGTGGTATGAGTTACTGCCTCAGAAAAGCAAGACCTAGAGCTGAGATTTCAGCTGAGTTCAACCAGCAACAGCCAAGAAACCTTCACACTCACAGGGCATCTCTCAGGTGGAGATTTGACATCTGTGGCAACCATGACCCAGCCCCACACCTCTCAAAGAAGGGGTGTTTGGCCAACTTTCAAAGCAGTAAAGCAGCTTTATTTTTTTAAAGCAGTTTATATGGGTGTCGCCATGCAGTCATTGATTTGAACACTGCAGCAGCCAACTCTCCCGCACCTCATGCTCACAGTGTTTTCATTTAGTACAAAAGGAAAAAGTGGAATTTGGCCATGTAACATCAGGAGAAACTGAAAAACAACTGAAACCTATAGATATTCAGTGCTATGATCACAGGTACTTAAATCCTTTTAATGCCAAACTAGTCAGCCTTATTCCTTTTTCAATAAAATGAAAAATGTAATTAGCAAAGCTTTCTATATTAGCACTAAATGTTCTAAGGTTTCTAGGTGCAAAATACCCACAGGAAAAAAAAAAATCCATTTACTATTGGGGAAATTAATAGAATTATTCAAAAGATGAATCTGAGATACTGTAATTGGAATAATTAGAATGCTTCTTTTTAGTCTTTCACTTTGTTCTATTCTTCCATCTTTTATATTGTTTTCTGTAGCCTGTTTCTTCAACTGACACTGAATTTGATGGCCCAAAAGTACAGAGGCTCTGAAGGAACCTGTACAAAGACCAAACCCTGGAAGACTTGCAAAAGACTTGGAAGACAACTTAAAGTCTTGCAATTCAGAAGGGTAAACCAAGCTTTCTATCCCACTTCCCAGCTTTTTCATATCCCATAGAAGATACAGGCATGGGAAAGAATTACCATTATTGGAGTGCAAATTTCAAAGCATCAGCTATCTGTTGCATACTCTCATAAAAGGCATGGTGCATTCTTCTACTACCAGTCCCATTACCCCATGTCATTTTAACAGAAAAAAAATAAATGTGCAAGTGGGCAAATGTCCCTGTGAATAAAGTTCACACCCCTGCCTACCCTGGGGTAACTTGATAAAGTGTCTTTAATGTTGAAGGTGACAATGTGCTTGAACAGTCCAGAACCATCCTGCATTAAGTAGGACCTGACTAAAGTTTCATTGTATTTTTGCCTAACTTCCACTCATTTCAGGAATTAATCATATGTAAGACCATTTCCTTAAAATAATGAAACCACTCTCAGCTGGAAGTCAAGTAAGCAACTAAAGAGAACAGGGGAGCTCGTAGAGAAATTACTGAATTAAGGTTCTTAAAGTCATATTTGCCTATTTTAATTTTTGTCAAGCTTCTCTGTCAAGCTCCTCACAAATTATAGACATGAACAATTGTCTTTAATATATGGATAAATAATATAATGACACAAATGAACCCACTGTCAACATGAAAATATTATCCAGTTTATAATACACCATCTGCACCCTGAGAAAAATGTTGATCAAAGCAAAAGGTCGTGATGAATATCAGCTGTCTCAAATAACTATAGGTAACGACATACGAAAAAATCTTTGAAAACTCAGAGATCTCTGCAGACATTGCCCAACCCAAACACTTTGGGAGCTTCAGTTGGAGCATCAACTCAGTTTGCCAAGAAAAAGCCTTAATCTCCAGGCAAAAAAGCCCAAATTTCCTCCATAGAGTTTTACAGACCTGAAACATACATGGAAATAAACTCTAACGCACACAAGTACCACTTGGAAGTGAAGAGCTGCATTCAGCATTTGCTGAAGTCTCTACAAGAATGTTAGGGAACCTACTGGGGCACCTAATGTCGCATTTCTTGGGCTTACAAGTGAGATCATGGTCAAAGCCCAGATTTGGAAAATAAATAAGTAAATAAAACAGTCTCATTATCATGCACAAACAGGAAGGAGTGCTTGGCTGCTGTATTGAGAAGGCTGTCATATAAGCTATAAATAATGAGACATACCAATCACACAGGAGCCTTCACTTTTGCTTTTCCTCTGTGTTTTGTCCTTGGTTGTCAATAAATATGACATCTATTCTCTCCATTCAGCTGGCTACTGGCTCTCATATAACTCTGAAACATTGGACTAACACTTTGGGAAGCCATCTGTATCCATGATATAAAGCCAATATTACAAAGACTCTTGTATTTCTAGTCTCCCATTAATTGCCCTGCAGATCTTAGCACAAGGTGAGTAAGCTCTTATCACCTAGCAGAACTTTTTGAAATCCCACAAAAGCACTCACAGGGGCTGTGGCTGAGAAAAGACCTCAGAGGAAAGACCTGGGCTCATCAAACATACCTCCATCCTTGCCTGAAAGGGTATTCAGGCATGCTAGCCATATCTCATGGGCAAGATTACCAGAGGCAGCTGATACACCTAAAAGAGTCTGTATGTTCACATATGGTCACAAAATTAAAGGAGAAATCATTGACATAAATTTACTGCTCTCAATATAACAAAAGAACAAAATAAGGGATCAAGTGCTAATAAGGATTGATAAAAAATAATTAATATTGTTAAAACAGACATAACTGTTCAAGTTCACCCTATATAGCAGTAGAGTCTCATTTCCTCTTTCAAAGGCATAATCAGTTGAAGGGCACATTTTTCTTCTCTTTGTTCTTTCCCATCAATTTTAATGGGTGCAGAACATCAGTCACATGAAATGTAATGGGACAAGAAGATGGATGAGTACATTTGAAGCTACTAGTCACAGGACAGAAAACATCCTGACAAAGTGACACTGGCAGCATAGGGTTCAACAATAGAGCCTGGACAATATTTAGTAAGTGAAACTACAGTGCTACATGATTTGGTATTCTCACTGGGCAAAATCCTTCCCCTGTCACTATTCATCATGTTCCCGCAGGTCAGACTTTCAAAGACATTCTCCTACTGAACATGACCAAATGACATTTTTAATTCAAGGAAATACGTAAATCTGGGGACAAAGAAGTCATTTGAAGATAAATAGGAACAGCCCCTTGTATTAAGAACTTAAAATTATTTCATCAAGAAGGTTTTGTAAGATTTTACCATTTTTAAAAATGGTTTAGTAAGATTCACACATAAGATCTGAAACATATTATGCTCATAGGAGTGAGGAGACTTTATGCTGCACTTATCAACAGCAACAGCACCCCCCACTACTAAGGAGCAAGTAGCAACCCTCCTATTTTTGTAGTACCTGAAGAAAACATTACCAATAAATTAACATTTATAATTTGTACCATACTAAAAGTCCTCTGAGCAATTTGCACTAAAAAATAAAATACAGAGAAAAAAAATAAGCAATATCCCCATTAGTTATCTGAGAAAAGTTTCAAGGAAAATTGCACATAAAATTCCTATCACAGTTGATGTTTAACATACACTGAAGGAAAAACAGTCTTCCAACAAACCAAACCTGTCTGAACTTTAAAGAAGCACAGGATTCCAGAGCAACACTTGTACCACTGTTGAGAAATGCAGTCAGATCTACATTCTTCTGCAACGATCCACCTGTGTTATAACTTTGTCGGTAATTGCTGAATGGATTGATCTGGCATTTTACAATGCTTATTGTGATCGCCATCATTATTATTAGTCAATACAACTCTGGTTTCTTCATTAGCCATTAACTCAGATCTCTGCAATTAATCTTTAAAGCTTTAAATAATACACAACTTTTTACCAGAAAGGGAAAAGAGAAAGCAGATATTTAAATATACCCACAAGGAAAGGAATTAAAGGCAGACCTAGAAGTCCCACTGCTGTGCTGAACAGCCCTGTGCTTCAATTTGCCACGTGCTTCGATACACCACAGATATTTAGGCAGTGGCACGCAGTAGCCAGAAGGCAAAAAGCCAGCCTTTGGCACACAGTCCTAAACAGAGCAACATCACTCTCTGGCATCACAACATACACTATGAAGATGACTGTGTATTCTTTTCTAACAAATACTGTGTTGGAAACCATTTACACAAGCACTCTTTGCTATGTATACCCTCCTTCTCTCCCACAAGATATGAGACTGTGCTCTAACAACATCTCTACAAGAAGCTTATGTTGGTAAAAACAGTTATGCATTGGGATGATTTCCAGCTGCCATACCAGAACACCAGGTCACATATCTCACAATGGGAAATCCACAGAGGATGGAAATATCATGTCAGGAGAAGGTTAGAGATTTCACAAACAGTACATATAACTCTGGAAAGAGCAAAACATTTTTAGATAAAAGAGCACTTAACTCACTTTTTGCTTCCTTATTTCATTTTATATGCAATAACACACCATTTAAAAAGTACTGAGTCTAAGTCAGTTCAAAAGTCAACCAACCTAAATATTTCCCTGTGATGACATATAAAAACATTCAGATGTTTTGGAAATTTCTTTCCTGTGTTTCTCCTCTACAACAAGACTTTGGTGAAATATGTATAATAATATATATTTTATATATATATATATATATTTGTCTTTTGAAGCATTTTGGTGGAATTATATCCATCTGTGAAAAACAATCTAGATACCATACACTCTTTCTGGAATTACAATTTATACACTTACATATCTGTGTCTTTCCTGACAGTAACAGTAGAACACATAACAAATAGAAAGTAAAAAAAAAAACAAAAACAAAACCAAGAATAACAACAACAAAAGGCATAAAAATATTGCAAGAAGTGATACAATGCCACTTCCACTTTTGGTTACCTTGACCTCTGAGAGGTATCCAAAAGTATCCAAATACTTTAATGAATAATTTACCCTCTTCTCCCATCATTTTTTTTTCCTGCCATTATTAAAACATTTTAACTGGTAAGTCATATGCCAATGGATATCATGAGGAATCTTGAATACTTCGTATTTTAGCTATGAGAAAGTCGACGGCCTGAATAATGATTATTCCCCAAGTAGTTTTCACTGCAAGTCCATCACTATAACGTGCAAAAAGCACATTGCAAACACGATCAAACCTATGAAATAAGTCAGTCAATTGTTCTGTTATACCACATATAACTGAAGATAGATTATTTATTTATTTATTTATTATTATTATTTCAGTTGTTCAGTCCTCAGAAGGATTTAATGAAGTTCACCCATTCCCACACTGCCTTCGGTCCTCAGGACACAGGCACTGAGGCTACAGTTAATTCTTCCTCTGACATTAGAGAGAAACTAATGAGCTTGTGGGCCTTTCCCAGGAGCCTTCCTAGCTTGCTGCGTGTGGACACGAAAGCTTTACTGACATTTGCAACCGAAACGGTCCCTGATGGTGTATCTGGGGATGCAGGGGCAGAACCTACAATCCTCACTAGAAACCACCTGTGGTCTCCTGCTGTGCTGACATAGCCACAGCTGGCTTCTGCTGGCACACTGATGGCTGAGGACAAGCCCTGAAAGCCAAGGAACAAGGTTTCCTCCTCCTTAAGGCCATGCACAGCTGCTAACCCTGCATGGGAGCATCACAGCCTCACCCCTCCAGCAGTGGTGCCTACCTCAGACACACAGAGTAGCAAACACTCAAGAATTTAGACTGTTTCTAAACATTGTATTTCAGTCATCCTAGCTCCTTTCCAATTTCTTAAGCTATAAACTAAATCTGATTGGTATTAGCAAACTTTTCTCACTGATCATAAGTGAGGCTGCTGTTGTAATGAAAAGCAGTTTCTCAAAACAGTAGAATTCTAAGACTTGGGGAAAGAGATGAAATAACAATAACAATAAATAAATAAATAAATAAATAAATCCTCCTTCTAGGTGGAGAACACAAAAAATAAGTTGCATCTAGGCAAATTAAAGATGCTCATAGACTTTTGCAGATTGAGTTCTCTCAGGTTCAACTCTGACACTAATGCATATGAAGTATATGAACTCTACACATGACTTGGTAGTATAGAAGGTTACTCATTCCACACTGCTTACGTTGTTTCAGAGGTCCAACTTCAAGGCTAAAACCTCCAGAGAATAAACTGTTCCCATACACAGACCACAAAAGAAAGGAAAACAAATGTTTGCTGTCCTTCATTCCACTGATTATTAAGGTTTGTTTCTGTTGATTAAAGAAAAAGGGGGGGGTGGGGGGATCACAACAAAAATCACAACAGTGAGGATCATACAAGTTCACAGCATCCCATTATGTAGAAATGTCCAAATAGATGTCCTTTGCCTGCCTATACCAATACTTTAAACTTAAATACAAAATGCAAAGAACTATAAGATACAATCCAATCCACAGTGTAATTCCATTTCTAGGTTCAGTCCATTGCACAAAAAATATTTGAAAAATATTATGAACCACTGCTTCTTATCAAAAAATCATAACCTGTTAACAGTAACTGATCTCACGTTCTATCTGAACAGAATTATATTTGTTTTGATAATTATCATGCAAAGAAAAACAAATAAGAAACTTATAACACACAAACCAGCGAGTAACTATCTTCACTGCAACCACAAAGCAAGTTCAGAAAAAATAATCTGTATCTAAGTTTTTAAATTATTTAATTTATTGATATTGAGATGATGTTTGCAAGCTGGTAATTCACTTTACTTTCAAAAAAAAAAATAATCTACCCAGCAGTATCATTAGAGTAATTTTCATAAAGCCCACATACACCTAAAATATCAGAAAAATCTTTGTGGTTGAAATTAGCCAGTGGATTTAAAGTCATGGGGTGGACAGAAAACCATATACTGTGAGCATATAAAAAACTCATTTCCTTTAAAAAACAGGTCACACACTCTGAAGTTAAACATCCTTAAAGCCAAAGGTCCAGCCATTTTTCAGCTTCTCATTATGAGACCTCACAAAATCCCTACGGGTAGAAGAGCTGCTCGTTGTCACCAGGCCCTGCTGTTCATGTCTCTGTTAATGTCTTAGCTCGAGAGGACTACTCTGGGTGAAACAACTTTACTGCCAGTTAATATACACTTGGCAGAGCATATATTTTAACCCATGTACTTTTTAATTAGTCACAAACAAACAAACAAAAACCACCCACAACCCACTTGAAACCCTACAATGTGCTTCTTTGGCAGCTATCAGTCCTGCCAATGCTGAAGGTAGCAAAATTGATTCCATCACATCACTGATGTATAAGACTCACATAAAGCTATGTTTTTGCCTTAGGCCCAAGGATTATATCCATACTAAATCACATCAGGAAGCAAGCCTTAAGAAAGGCTAGCTCTCTGAAAAATGTATAAAAGTCTGATCATTAGAAGAACCCTTAATCCCCATTGCTAAATTTGAGATGCAAGGAATAGCAAAATACTGGAGAACCACTTTTATTATTTTTTTTTCCATGGCATTGCATATCCCTGCAGGTTACTGATACAATCTTGGTATGGCTTTTTATAGCTGCCACTGTTGTACCCATCCCTTGAATTGTTATCTCACAGACTATTGTCTGCTTTCTTATCTCATGACTTTTTCTTTATCCTTCCTCTCGAGGTATGCGCAGGAACTGTGTGCTTTTTACAAGACAGTAAACGAGCACAGAAAATGAAAGCCTGGCCTCAGTGAAGTCAGTGGCAACACTTCAGAGTTTTCTGAATTTTATCAGGGGAAAAAAAAATAAATGTCTTATCAAAGGCAGTTGGGGGTGACATCCAAAATAACACTTAGGCTGTTATTGTATAAATCAGGTATCACATTCAAAAGAACGATCCCCAGAATACAGCTTCTGGCCTTAAGCTTTTATGAAAGCAGATGAAAACCTCTTTATGTGCCTAGTTGTAAGCATGGGCATCCTGGCTGCTGCCACCATCTGTCTGGGAGGCCAGAGCTGTTTGTTTTAAAGCAGCCTGTATGTCTCCAGGTCCAGATGCCCATGGCACCATCCCCTAGGGCTCCTTACAAAAGCTAAATATGGCTCTGTGATGAGATCCCAAGCCCAGACAAGGGGCTCCAGGGGACGCTTTCTGTCAGGCAGCCAACACTGCTATGGACTGGCATCCACCACAGCACAGCGAGCTCCGCTGTTGGCAATGCCACAACACTGGAGCCTCTTCTGTAGAACAGTCTGCAGAAAGTTAGGGCAATAAGATTAGTTATTTAGATGAATGCTGCTCAATTATTAGTTTAAAGAAAAGACGTCAGATAAGAGAAGAAGCAGAAAAGCCATGCCTGCTAACCACAAAGACCACCTCCTGTTCTCCAAGGAAAGTCAGCTTTTATGAAGGCAGTTTATAAAGCCTTTTTACTTCAGCAAAAGTTCTTTAGGGAAATTCCAAACAAGTTTCTAGGAATGTAGCAATTTGCTAGCAATGTATAACAAGCTTTACTTGATCATCTTTTTACCATAAATACATTGATCTACTAGTATGAGACAGTGCAGCTGTTAGGGGAATTCGGTAGAGCTAAGCTCTAAACTTTTTCAGGTTAACTGAGAGGAAACAGTACTCCCACAGATTTGTTGAATCTGTCAACACCTGATTTTTTTAAAAAATACTTTTCAAACAGATAAATCAGTATTCAGAAGAGCTGCTTGGAAGTGTTCAGAATCAGGGTGCTTCCTGCTTTGTTTAAAAATTTAGAGAGGAACTAGAAGAAATACCAGGTCTACTTTTGCTACTGATTTAATTCAAGTAGAATAATTCAATTAATTTCCAGAAAAATAAATCTAGAATTTTCTCCTTTAATATTTTCCAGAGCTAAATGTATCCTGCCACAGAATTTCTATTATAAATAGAGACTAAGTATAAATGAGCCCCAAAATATGTCCATATGTGTTGATATATCACAAGATAGCACTTTCCCATTGCTGGTGACATAGAGGGGAAAAAAAAAAAAAAAAGTAATGTAATATAATATCTCACATGGCATAAGCACCAGAAATAAGTATTAGTGGCTAAAGGCTGGTTCAGAAGGCAAATAAGGATCACATCATCTAGACTATTTAACTCTGAATAAATTCAAACTTCACTGGGACTAGAGAAGGCACGTCCTAATGACAAAAAAACTCTTGGCCTGCAGTCTTCTTTCATTATTGCAATACCAACTATAAGTATCACGTCATGAAAAATACAAAAATGCCTCTGCTCCTTTAGTTGGCAGACCTGATGTCTCTCCTGTGAACAACTTTCAGTGCAAAGAGATGTACCACTGCAACTCAGTACTTTAAGTAGCCCAAGGGATATCAAAATGAACATAAAATCAGAACTCTAAACTGGTAAAAATTGAGCTTTATGCTAATTATGGAAACCAACATGAGAAGCAAACTGCATAATCAGTCTTCAGAGGATTCAGAAATGCTGCAAGCAGGCTCGACTATCATCTAAGGTCAAATGTAAAACGAAAATGAGCAACCTTTTAGCTTTAATCCTAGCTCTACCACTCACTTTTTGAGCCATCCCAGGCTGCCTCAGCTTTCCCTTCCAGCTTTTTTCTTTTCTGCCTTTCAATTCTAAGCTCACCTGAGCCAGGACTATTTCTTATCATGTAACTCAAGACAAGTTTGCAGGGGTCTTTGGTTGACCTTTGAAAGTAATGTTCTCTCTCTTTCCTCTTTTTCTCTGTATTAGATTGCCCATTTTGGAAACAAAGCTTAAAAATTCCAGCAAACAGAAGTATTTCTAAATGATACCCACAAAATTGGCTGATAAATTAATGTTTCCTTGAGTTTCATGTAAGGCTATTGAAGATAACTCCTGACAATTGATCAGATGGTGCTCCAGTTTCATTCTCTCCAATCCTTAGCATCTTACTCTTTACTTTCCACTGAAAAGATCCCTCACCATTCAGTTAAGAATCGACTTGAACTCACTTCTTTCACCAGAGCAGTGCAAGAGGAAATTAGCTGAGAGCAGCAGTGGTCTGTTCCTAATGGACATGAGCACCCACCAGGTCCCACCTTCTCTAAATGTCTTGAAGTAGACTTCCTGGCTGCACATTCATTAGCTCAATCCTGCTTATGCAGCATGCAGGAAATAATAATAATGTGCCTCACAAAGTAGCATGCGGGGCCATAAATCTCAAACCGAGATGGCTTCCATTTCTCCAGCTGTAGGCTCATGAAGAAGAGGATTTAGGGGGGCTCTCAGTGGTACCAGGGACTACGCCTGATGTCTTCTCAGGGGGAAGTCAAGAAGCAAAGCCAAGGCGTCCTCTGCCCCGAGGACAGGTGAAGAGGCACTCAGAAGCATGAGGGTGCTTCACCAATGCATAATGGTATCTCAGAAGCTTTTATTCTTAAAACATGAGGGTTTGACTTTTTGTTTTAATCCCAATCTACAAGTGTGAGGAGCAGTTATCAAAATAAAAGCCTCTGCCGTTCAAGCAAATGCTGTTTTCTGAGCGGGCCTCCACGGTCTCTGCGCCGCTATCTCGGCGACAGGCAGAGTGAGCTGAGAGGAAGGGGGTGGGGAGGAGCAGGGAATTATACATATTCTAACGATGTCTTCATTTCCCAGCAGCTCTACAACAAAAAGCTCTCCAGTGCTGAATCTGACCTCACTACAAACAGGAGCAGAAAACAAGCCTCACTGTAAGAATTTGCATGATTCTCCTCTGCAGACGTGCTTTCCTTTGTTTATTGTATTTTCAGTACATGAGCACGCCGACCACCCATGGTATCAGGTAGCCCAGCACTGGAAAGGTGAGAGATGAAGCTGGGATCGCTTCCTTATATGAATATAAATTAATCTATCTGATCCACACATGCTAGTGAGCCACAGCTCATCCTCAGTCAGTTCATGTCCCTGACAGGCTAACTTGTCCAAGCTCTCCAGAAATTGTGCAGATGAAAGAGCCAAGGCTGTGGTGTAGGAATTACAGGACTGGAGAGTTAAAAAGGGATTTGCAAATCAAGTAGTAATGCCTGCTCTGGCTTAATTGAATTTATCATATTCTACTGCTGCTCCTACCCAGAGCAGCAAATCGGTACTGTACACAGAGCCAGCTATGGTGTGAGATGCTACCTGATCACTGCTGCAACACCTGGTTAAAATCATATCCTTTGGGCTCTGACCTGCATACACTGAAACGAAGATAGCAGTGGGTTTACAGATGAACACAGGATCCGACAGAGAGCATACTAAGTCATTTCTCTGCTCCCCTTCTGCACCTTATCAGTGACATTTCCCTAACAGCACAAGATGCAGCACCAGGTTCACTGCATTTGACTCCCCAAGGAAACTCACTCAGATTCTTCTAGGGATTACACTTTATCTGGAAACACCAGAGCAAAAAGTGAAAGCATTAGTTCATTTTGCACCTTGTTTTTTTGCATCAACAAACACTCCAACTCAACAGCACAGAGGACAACAAAAAGGAAAAAATTTCTCCAGAATACACTCTCCCTTCCCTCCCCACATTTGGTTTGCTGATCATTTCAATAGCATTTATTACTGTGGAGCCTTAATGCAAGGAATGTTTTGAAAATGCATACTCTAACCCAGGAACAGCCTCTTTTCTCCTTACACACACGCAGCCATTCAAGAAACGTCTAATCCCCTTCAGAGCACAGCCTGAATTTCTTATTCCCTGGCACAGAAAAGCAGACACCAACCTACTCCACTGTCTCCATTTTACAGTTTCAGATCAGTTTGGCAGTCCAGAACTGGGAGGGGAAAGGGAGGAGATGGAAATGTGCTGCTGTGCTTTTCCCTGTGTTATTGCTATAAGAAAACGTGATGATTGGATTATGAGTAACTGTTGAACTAAAGGGAAGTGTTCCACCTAGAGACTGTCTTCACACACCAGAGCAGTGGACAGTTACCTGCAAGTGGACATTCTTTTAAGACTGAATATGTCTGCCAGTTCAATGGTAAAAAATGGTGCAGAGGTATTGCCCCCAGTAAGTAATTAACAATGTTAATCTTCTTCTTCCTCTCTATGGTGATAAAAAAGAGTCATTTCTGTATTTAATTAATGCAGAGGATCATTTTGGAAACTGGCTAATGAGGCTCTGATCACATTACCATGAAAATGTGCATTAACACTGCAACTGAGAAGGCTGCTTCATGTGTAGAGAATCCACTTTGTAATTAGCCCACTGCAAAATGAATCACGTCAGGAGGAACTTGCAGGGAACCAGTCGGCAATGGGCACTTAGCTGCTGCTGTGCCAATAGACCACCAACGCTGCGAGCTGTTTTTTCCTCCGCGCTGCCTGTCAGCAGCAGCACAGTCCAAAACTGCCAGCGTTCAGCCTCCGTCAACAGCAGTGTGTCAAAGCGAGGACAAATTATAGGGAGGAAGGGAGCAGATGCTGAAAGGCACTAAACTTCAGTATGTGAGGCTCTGTTGTGCCAGGGGAAAAACAAACAAAAAGCTGCAAATCAAATGCTGATTCAATAGGACCTGAGCAAAATTGTGGGCTATTATGGTAAGTGCTTGTTTCGTCTTTTCTTGTCTTATTCTGAAAGAGCTGGGAACACGTTAGCAGCATACTGCTACACTACTGCTCACGCTGCTACGATACTATTTTCCTGCTGCTGAATGAGACACCAAAATAACTAGATGGGATTAAAATCTTTGTCTAGTAGTAGATAGAAATAGCACACCGAGGAATGAACAAGCACACCTCACCCATGGAGACCCTGTTGTACTTGGTACCTGTTTCAAGGTAACATGCATATTCTAGAATCATTTCAATTTTAACTAATCTGAAAATTTAATACACTCCTTGGCCAGCACAGACATGCCATAAAAACTTTGTTCCTTAGAAACTTAGAAATACCTGAGATCACAGACCTAACACTTTCAGAGGCAGCAGTGCAACTTATCTGAAATCAGTCTTATTACCAAACCTAAGGGCTCCCTTAAAACACCACCGATACGGTTCAGTGAGACTGCTGCTATATGACTGACATCTTGGCAGAAGATGCACAAAAATGTTAAAAGAATCCCACAGGAAGTCATCTGAAGGGGGAGTGGCAAACGAGCAGAAAACAACAGGCACCCAAAATACTAATAATTACCAACCCCCCCAGTACAACTTAGCCAGCAAATTTGCAAAGGAAAAAAAAAAAAAGGCAAAAAAAAATAAAAGCATGTCTACTTACTGTCTGTAAAGCACATACATTTTTACTCTGGAGATGCTGGTAATATCCTCTGCACTCACCTGTGAAACTTCATAGAGCAGTTTGTAGTGTTCCTCTCTCTTCTGAAAAGTGCACAGATTGCAGCCCATTCTAATAAGCAACACAAGAGCAAAGCCTCTAATTTCCCCAGCACTGAAAGGCAAATGCACTGACAGGGAATCACCCTCCAGACTTGACTACTGTTTTTCATCAGTCACTCCAGCCCAGAAACACAGACACACCACTGAGAGCTGGAAGCACCAGCCAGGGCAGTGTGTAGCAGCATGCTCTTCTTCCCTTTCCCTAACTATCTTACACTCACGTATACACACAGAGAGTTTCGACTCAGTTCATGGCAACACTCCCCCTGTCTCTGCATCAGTGCACATGACTACACAGATTCTCACTCATGAATATTAATAGCCTCTCATTGATTATTTATGACAGAACGTGTTAGCGGGGAGGGGTGTCATAGCTGCTGCTGATGACAGATGAATATTCACTAATTAAGAAGCAAATGTACTGTGGTTAAACAAAATTCACTTGTGTCAATACCATCTCTGTTTATTAAGGTTAGAGGGACTAAGGTTTGTGTATTTCACCCACACTTGCCTTAATTTTTACAGCAATCGTGAGACTAATTCATGAATGGGGACTGTAAACGCACAAGCCAAGTCTTATGTTAGGTCTCCACCTTGTGCAACAGGGATCATCTAATGCATTTAAAATATTTGCAGGCATTATAAGAAAATACTTTTGAAACCTGGGCTGATCAGGTTTAAAGGAAAAAAAAAAAAAAAAAAAAAAAGAAAAAAAAAGAAAGAAAAAGAAAAAAGGAGAGAAAACTAACCCAGATGGCTATACTGCTAATGTCACCTTTGACACCGTCAAATTTAACCAAAATTCCAGCATACTCTTAAAAAGCATGAGTCTGTAACAACTTGTCATAAATATACAGTATATGTGGAAAATGCAGGCATGCAAATTTAGTGCATTTTACATACATACACACATTGTACTGTTTATTAAATAATCTCACATACAAGTTACTTCTGGCATGTAAAACAGATTAATAGTAATTATAGTCCCAATTTCCAAGAAACTTAGCAGCTATACCCTCTTGGACTCCTAGATATCAAAGCTTTTATTACAACATGCTATTATATCTAATTTTACTATTTGTAAATTAGATTTTAATGGCTCCGCAATTCTCAGTGTGTGTATAAAGGCAAGGATGCATTTAAAATTAAACCTATGTGTTAAATGCTACGGCCAATGGAATTCACACTTAATTCTAGGCTGACATTAATTTCTACGCTGTATATTATATCATCTATTAGTAGAGTTCTGCAAAGTAAAAAACAAACAAAAAAAAACATACACATAAAAACATAACAAACCCAAAAACAGAAAATTAGAAGTTGCTTTTGTTTCTTCACTCCTTTCTCAGCAACTCTGTTAATCAAGAACTATGTCCTTCTTTCAAAGCATCTTTAATCTGGAGGGGATAGCAGGTGGGATCCATTGCAGAAATAATTACTCAGAAACCAATGAAACCAGTTAGTTGAGATTGACACTGGGCTCTAAAGAGTTGTAATTACTAAGCACTGATGTAGAGCTACTATTTTTCTTTTTTTTGGTCTAGTTTCCTAAAAGTGCTTTGTCAAACATTTAAAATCGATAACAGGAAATGATTCTAATGAGCACTAATTGTTAACAAATTGGCTTTGCATCCAGCAGGACCTCAAACACCACCAACACCAAGTAGCAAGCAGATCAACAATCATGTGCTGCTTATCAGTCCTGCCCCTTGGGATGTAATAATCCGATTTTCTGGGCCTTAATTTTACCTAACGGTCAGAATGAAAGCCAAGCATAGAAACCTACATGAAAAACTGGACCATTGCTGTAACCTCTAAATAAAAGTGAAGTTTTCTAGACCCTCTATGTAAATTACAGATAGATTGGGACTAAATTTTAATTAAATTTCATCTCCTTTAATAAATGGGCAGAGTCAGGAGGAATCAAATAATGATGATTAACAGAGCAAGCTCTTCTTATATCAGCTTCAAGCACAGTTCTGAAATATAACATTAAGATTTATTTTATTTGGTGAAAGAATCCAAGCAGGCAAATTTGGTTCTGAACTTTCTCAAAGTCCAAGGGGTTCAAAGCCTAAGTGCAGAGGCATGTTCATCATTGTTAGAAAGAATCAGCCTCTGTTCTTCTCCTCCATACCACCATGAAATGCTGCTCATGCTGGGAGGTTTAAACCCATGAAGCAAACATCAGCTCAACCTTTGAAGGTTTCTATATTGTGAGGTGCAGAAGGATTCTCAGATGTGCAAATTCTGAACTTAAGAAAGTCAGATCAAGGAACCAGACAACAGTCGTGCAAGGACAACCATGCCGTCTTTCGATGAAAGAGTTCTCTCCTTCCACTGACACAACTTCCTCTAACACATACACAGTCTGAAAGCTAAACTACATTCAAAAAAAAAGAGCCATGATTTACCCTAGTATATTTTGATAGTCCCTTACAATTAGTTCTTAAAAAAAAAGGGGGGGGGAGGAAGGACATATTACTTCAGGAAACTGGTTTTACAGATATAAGAAATAAACAAACAAAAAAAAGATATGAAATAAGCAATGGAAAACTGCAGTTAATCCTTCAGCAGTTTCCCTTGGCAGTCTCTTTTTTCATTGCTCTTCCTCTGGTTCTTTTGTTTCCTTCTCTGAATCTGACATAGGCTTCTCCATTCATTTATCAAGTGCCTGCCCTTTGCCCATACATAGAGTAAAAGGGATCTATGTACTGTTTCTACAGCCACTAATGGGCACGGTCTGCAGGGCTGGATAGATTTATTTGTGAAGGAAAGATATATTTCCAGGTTCTTGAGGTCCATCTAAAATATGCTGCTTTGATTTTACATGTGATCAAAATACCAAACTTCATTTAGCACAGAATGAAATTCAAGGTAAAAGTTGATTAACTAATGACTAAATTGAAATATATGATGTGCTTTTGTCAAGCTGAATTTGATGTTGGGAAAAAAAGCAATCTTCTTCGTTCCTTCCTTCTTTCCCTCCTCTTAATCCCCCTACCACATCAGATTTGTAGCTAAAGGGACCAAAAAGGTACTAAAACATAATCAAGTAATTCTTATTCTACATGTAATTCGAAGATATTTGAATAATTCAATGCTTTTCTTGATTGTGGAGTTCTCCATGTTCATCACCTATAATTTAATGTTACCATAAAGACTAAAATCATAATTTACAGTCAAACCAGGAATGCAATAATGCAAAGGGATGGAGTTCAATTTCAAGAGAGTTACAGCGAAATTTCTGTTAATGTTTTCAAATAAGGTGCCCTTGTTTAGGTCCCCTAATTCATTTTAAGAATCTAGGAGATGACTAACACATTTGGTATATAGTTTCCTCACTGACGTATAGAAGAATCCAACAAGCAGCCATGCTTGAACGTTTATCATTCCAAATGGGAAAAAAATAATAAGGCAATGACATTACAAATTAAAGGCCACCCACTCCTTAATCTTCTTTATCACACAGCTGAAAGACATATAATGGACTATAAGTGAAGACAGTGAAGTTGTCAGTCCAAACTCAGTGGTGAAACCTGGTGAGGCAAACATGAAATTCCAGGTTTCCTTCACCCTCTCCCAAATGCATGCACTCCATCTGAATTTACCAAGCCCACTCCATACTCAATGAATTTTGAATAATCCTGAGGAATTCAGCTGACAGAATAGATGAAAATGCAATTTACAGTATGAGGGCTGCATACCTGTAAAACAAGAACATCACAAGATAAAGGTACGTGGGGAGACCCTTTGCTTTGCACCATGTAGTTTACATTGTCCTAAACAAAGGCCTGACCTCAGCCTGGAGAGATCTTGATGTTCATTGAGACAGTGCTTTCCATAAATCCTCAGCTGCTGGAATCAGGTGATTGTATGCATCAGTCAATTTGTCTATTGGAAAAATAAGGCATTTTCCATCCCTATGATTGCAGGGAAAAACTTAAAAACCTTCTGTAAACATAATCCAAAGACTCTGAATTCACACACTGGCTAACCCTTATATCTTTTCAAGTATCAGTCAAAAGGACTGGCTTTTATATTTCTTGTCATAGGTAAAGTAGCACGAAAAAAGTTATCTGAGAATATAAGACTTTAAAATAAGATAATGTAGGTACACCTACAGGCTAAACAAAAGTGCCTACTTTGTCAGCTTTCTTTGGGGGAAAGTACCATTCCTTTACCAGGCCTACTGGCCAAATTTCAGACAACCCAGATAACTTCTTTTTCTTTTCTCAAACTTTCATCTGTGATACTCTTTCTGAGGCTTTCACTCAGAGTGGCTTCCTTATCTTTTCTTAAACTGCTGTCATAATCAAATACAGAAATGTTGCAGGACAGCAAATGATGCCTCTACTGCACCTAGGGCCTTACAAATACATATAAACTTCAAGTAAATAGTGTCAGTTAAATTAATAAAACTGGTCAACATTGGCCCTCAGAGTCTTCTCTAAACTAAGGACTTTGTTAATAAATTGTAAAAGAAACCAGACTTTCTCTTGACTTTCTCTTCCTCATCAGTTAGTTAGAAGGAACCTACCTGGCACACCTTTACTCCCCACCATCCTCCCATGTGATCATATGAAACCAGACTGGTAGCTCTTTACTGCATTAAAAAGTTTCAACACTGTCGAGTGTACAGAATACAATTACTCATAAATCAGCTTAAAATGACTTAAAGGAAATGACAAAATTTTACTCAGGATATCCGAACCTAAAATGTCTGAACAGAGTTATGGAAAAAAAGTCTGACTATAAAGAAATTGGAATATGAAGTCCCACATCAATGAATATTAAATAATGCACTTAAGGAACATTGTTAAAACATCCAGAGTTAGGGGCTCTAAAGTAGTTATTTCTACTCAGAAAATAGATCTGGACTTGTGGAATGTTTCCTTAAAATCTATATTCAGCGTTCAGCCACAGGAAGAAGCCGAGCAGAATATGAGGATTTTTTGGAAACGACTGACAACAGAGCAAAAACTGTCATCATGGAACAGCAATACCTGCATCCGATCACAGCCAGCAGCACTGGCCTTTCCATCTCTAAATCATTAAATGTAAATGGAAGAGCTGTGGTGAATAGATGAGAAACACAGATGTAAAATAATTCACTTTCCCTACCACTTTCATCTTAACCTTTATTTTCCCCTCCAGTTCTCATATGGAAGATGTTCCTTCTCACATTATGCAAGGAAATAATCAGGAAAAAAAAAATAATTAAAGCAAAAAAAGGAAGTTTGCACTTTTTCCAAGTAATTTGAGTGTGGAACTCATTACCAAAACTCATTGGAAGCAAAAAGCAGAAAAGGTTTCAGAAAGGTAAGAGACAACTTTACAACAGAGAACTGTCAGCAGTCATCTGCCTGCTTAGGAAGCCTGTAATTCACTGACCCCTGGGAGCTGTGTGACTGCAGAGAGAGAGCTCTATATGCATCCACCTGCTTGTGTGTTTACGGCTGGCCTCCTCAGAAATCTAATATTGGCAATATGATCCCTTTACTAATTCAATTCTAAAGCTGCAAATTTACCAGTTCTTGCACAACAAACTAGGATATGTACTAAACCCAAAGTTCCTTAGCTAACATTAACTGGTAAAACAGCATATAATCCCAACTGCATTACAAGGCTTTGCTAATAGCTGTATAACAACTCTGGGCTTTAAACATGTTTATAAAAGCATGATTTGTTACTGTCCTCACTGGTTTCAAAGCTTTTCAAGTTACATCCACACACACACACACAAAAAAAAAGATTTTTATTATTTTCCCCACATCCAAAGATTATATCTGAGCTTTTTAACATCTATGGGAAAGACTGACCATGTAGAACTGAGACACTACACACCAAATTCAGTTCCACACCAAAGCCAAATATCAATGAAACACCTCAACGAGAAACTGAGTCCACAGCACAAAATGCTAATTCAAGTGCTGAAGCAGCAGGAACTGATACAGAGGATAGGAGCAGCAGCAAGGACTCCCTGCCTCTGCTCTGTCCTCTGATATCCGCATCATTAGAAAAGCTCTTTATTTTTACATTCTTACTTATAATATAAGTAACACCTGTCTTGCAGGAGCATTAATTCAGTGAACCTTTTAAGATTTTTTCAGAGCTTTTCAAAGAATGTATTATCTAGTGCTGTGACACCCATCCAAGTTCTTCTGCTGAGGCCACCCTCACAGTCTCCAGAAATCAAATGTAATTATAATGTGGTTTATTGATTTAAAGATTTAGGTAGTAAACTATGTGATTATTAGCATGGTGTGCTAATCAGTATCAAAGTATTTCCTTTTAGGTTGCCTTCTGCTTTAACTAGTAGTTGGATACATCTACAACAGTAATTTTGTCACATCCACTTATTTCCAAAGTGAAGTACAGATGCTGGGAAGAGTAGCCTGTCATATAAATAATGCATTATCATTATAGAGACATATTTACCAATACAGACACTTTGCTGTTTGCTGGCAAAGCTCATACAATTGACAATCTGGAAGAACGATTCAGGGATATATTCAATATAATAGATTATTTTGTCTTGCTCAGTATAAATGACCTACTCTGCTCTAGAAAAACCCTTCAGGACTGGGGAAGTCTTCATGGCCTTGAATGGATTTTCATAGTATTGAAGTACAAAAGAAGGCCTGTACTGACTCAGGTCATAAAAGCAGCTGCTTCCCCCTTTGCCAAAACATAAAGATGCTGCAATATTACTGTCAGAAGTTCATGTCAGTATAGTAAAAAGTAATTTTTCAACATAGAAATGTCCTAAGTCTCCAAAGGAGGAGTAAGGCAGAGGGAAAATGGTTGTTTTTGTATGCAATCTATTGTGATCTCATCACCATAAAATTAGTATTAGATCAAGTATGTTATTGAATCTCAAATCTGGCTCCCAACACACACCTGATAGCATGATGCAGGGATGGCACTGTGTGATGGTATAGGAGGAACTGTTCATACTGCTCCAGTGTCTGACAGCTGGCTAGTTTGATTTAAAATTACAATTTGAACAGAAATCAGCTCTGTTTGTTGACAGTCATTAACTGACTGCCATAAAAGCACCATTAATTCTGTTGTAGTCAGCAAATGCTTTGTAATGATCTAAAACTAATGCAGCACCCCCTCCTATGAAGCCCCCACAGCAGCGAAGGTTTACTTTACACACTGTTTGAGCTTTCTAAAGCTTAAAATCACTGCCAGTGCACCTGCTTTCTAGAAGATCATTAGGTAAAAATCCCAACGAAGCCCAATCAACCTGGCTTTAGTTACCTTGCCGTCTGCTTCAGAAGAAAATTAATGTTATTAGATGTGTCTTTCTCTGAAAACTGCTGGTGTTGGGTTACCATGCCAGATGTCTGGGAGGTGCATGGGTCTGTTGGATGCTGCCCCAGGCATGGCCAGGTCCCAGACCCAAAGCTGGCACCATGGGGACACTGCAGCAGCTGCTCCACCAGTGTAGGGGCACTGAGACCCCCTGACACAGTGATCCCAGCTGTGCCAGGCACCCCAAGCCCCACTGCATGCAGTGCTCCTCGCACAGGCCATCGTAAAGCAGCAAGGTCAGGGCTGAGCTCAGGTGTACAGGGGTGGGAAGGGTGGAGAAACTCCTGCTGAGCCACACGGATGGAAACAAATGCAATCCGATTAACAGTGCTTCTTTTTCTTGTGTTTTGATTTCCTGCAGAACAGAAATTAGCATAACAAATCCTGCTTTATCTCTGAACAAAATTTCAGATCCTTAATCTGAAATCTGTTCTTTCCTCTCGGAACAAAGAGCAAAACCATGCAGCTTGTTAGTGTCAGAGGGGAGATTTGTCACAAGTCTGTAGTTTTAGGGGGATGGGTGCCCGCCCTTGCCTCCCAACATTGGTGACACCCCTGGCATGGCTGCTGCTCCCCTTCAGCCTCACTGCAGCATCCTGATACTGACAGCTGTCTGAGCCCTGGACGGGTGCATCTTTTTGAATATAGCTTCCTAATGACTAAATCTGCTAGAGAGAAACAGCCAAAGGTCCATGTACAGTCAAGGAAAAGCATTCAGTCACATTGCATTCAAAGAATGGTGCCAATTAAAGAGAACTGCTTAACTAATATTTGGCAATGACCAGAAACTGTGAACATGAAAATCACTTAAAAGAAAACTTCAGGTGTGAAGCAGGAATTTTAGAGGCTTGGGTCTCATTCACTTTACCAAGACTGAAGCAGCTAAAAAACCCCAATGTATTCTGAAGATAACTCCTCAGTGTCCTTCTTCACCACTAAGTATTAATAGATGGAAAAGTAGCAACACAAGTGTAAGTCATCTGGGATGAAAATCCTTTCCAATTAAGTTTTCATGCCGTGAAAACACTATCTCCCTGAAGTTTTGGACTTCAAAATATGTTCCTGTTGAAATATACACCCGAGCCCTGAGTGTATTTTGGTTGTCAATATCAGTCATAAATAAAGATAAAGCATAGTCTAGAATGGAGAAATACGATGAGAAATAAAACAAAAATCTCCTGCTCAAAGAATTTCTGCTTTCTAATTCTCCACTGATGTTTCCCCAGTCCTAGGGCTGGGAAAAGGAGTCTCCTTAACGTTTCATTGAATGTATTTACTTAGTAGGAAATGCTCACCCTGCTTTGTCCAATAGCACAGTGTGTGCCCTTGGTACCCCTATACATTACTGAAAGGAGACAATGCTCTTTCTTAAAAGTAATAATAAGATCATATCCTTGCAGGGTAGATATTTTAGAAGATATTCTTTGGAGTTCTTTATCTCAAAGAGCTCAAGGCCACTTGCACAACTTTTATCAGTGGCTCTAGCAAGCCAGATGATGTATTTATGTTTGTAAGAGTTTAATGATGCTCACACACAGACACTTACCTCCCCTGTGCCCCCACACCTACTCATCCACTTGCCCACTCAGACCAAAGTACTCTGCTGTAATATAAAAATGGATAAATCTAACCTCATGTACTCCAAAGACAATTTTAGTGCTACCAAATCATTTAACTTCAAAAGGGAAACGTGCTTCAGGCCAGGTAGACATCTCCTGTGGCTAAATCTGTCCACATTTCTAGCAGTCCATAAGAAGTCAGTCCCCACATTTTCAACTCTTTGTCTTCAGAAAGAGAGATTCTCTCATTTACCACAGGGGAGAAAGTGACATCTGTGAAAAATGAATTTACTTATCATGCTTCAAACTACAGGAGGCATGTATGTGAGCATGTACACAAGAGGGATAAGCTGCACATTTCGAAAACTCACTTATGTTTCATTTCTACAGAATTTCACTTTATACCTTAAAAACAAAACAAAATGACAACAACAACAAAAACAAAACCATAACAGAAGGATCTTTAAATAAGAGGGGAAATATTTAACCTTCTCAAAGTCATTGCTTATCCTCTTTCTGTGATTGTTCTTGCAGAGATATGAAACAAATCACAGCAATAAATAAATAAATAAATAAATAAATAAATAAATAAATACCCCTCCCCCGAAAAATCAAGCAGGAAAATGGACTGGGGAGGAGGATTGTTTTTTTGTTTTGTTTTGTTTTGTTTTGTTTTGTTTTGTTTTGTTTTGTTTTATTTTATTTTATTTTATTTTATTTTATTTTATTTTATTTTATTTTATTTTATTTTATTTTATTTTATTTTTCTGCAAGACCTTTGTATCTAAGTTGAATCTCTTTCATTTCTATCAAGTTCTTGTGCAGGACACTAGGATTATATGTATTAACCTAATTTGGTGATAAGAAAATCCTTACTATAAATCCTTCCATGTGGGACAAATCTGTCAAGATCTTGATTATCAAAACAAATGAACAGACAGTAAAATGTGACATATACAGCATATACTTTACATGATAAATTAGCCCTTGCAAAACTGACAGACACACTGTATCTGGATGTTCAGGTTGCTATGGCAAACAATGCTTTTTCTCCACCAGCTACTGAACCACAAGTTTCTGAAAGAGTGATTGACTTCTAGTACATGACAACAAATTTACTGTGGTTAAACACTACCTGCATATAGCAGTCATATTTCTGTAGTCTTTTTCAAAAGTTAATGCCTCAACGGTGACCTCACTGTGTCACTGCAGTGACTAGCCAGAAGCTGTAAAGTTGTTCTCTTTCCCTTCAGTAGATGCTTTTAGGGATTCAAATAGTGATGGTCAAATAAATTAGGAAACATAATTTATCATGCACTGAGCAACAACAGTGTCAGCTCAGGGAAACCAAGAGAGTCTTTCTATCTTAAGATAGAAATGTGAACTACAAATTCAGGTATATTACTCAAAAGTTTGTATGTTACTCATTCCTCAGACCAAGATTATCTTGTAAGAACAGAGGTGGGTTTCTATTGTTGTTCTTGTTTTTAAAGAAACAACAACAAAAAGTTGTTTTTTAAAGTGGGAATTCAAATTCCCACTTTCTGTTTGAATAAAAATAATGAAAAAGTCAATTTCAGCATACTTTGCATCTAGGATGGTGTTTGGAACAGTTAATATAGGATACTTAAGTGATACATTCAAAGAAATGAAGCAAACTCAAAGAGAATCTAGTAAAGCATCCTTAAGAGCTATTTTTCTCAACAAGTCATAAGCAAGCACTCGAGAGCTCTCCTATACAAGACTAAAGCACCAAGAGAAACTAAAAAGTGTCAGTACATTCCTGATGTAAGGCATTCAGAACCTAAATCAGGATAGGCTCACATTTCCTGTAAGAAATTACACAAGTCTCATATGGTAACTGACAACTTCACTGATTACTTCTCCTGGAAACCTGTCAGAAATTCAAATTAAATTAGCCTCTCTCGTCTGTCTTAGCAAAACTCATAAACATGCCTGTGTTCTAGTTGAACTCAAAGGAAAAGGGGATACCAGCTGACCACAAACTCTCATTTAGCTGTTAATTTCTCTGATTACAGGGTGTCTTCTTCCTTTTACGTTATGAAAGACATGCATATTGATCACAAGACAGCAGGGTGCAGGCACAGCTATGACCACCGCATACCCACCGTGAGAAATGATCAGGTGTCTGTATGTCTAGTTAGGAATGCAGAAGGATGCTTTTGCAATCTTTCTGCTTCCTAATGTAGTTCATCATATAAACACTTCACAAAAGGTCACAATTCAACTGATAAAATTAATCATTTAGGCGCTTTTCTGAACACATGCTACCCTAATGGCAAGTTAAGTGATAAAATAAGGACAAAAAGAAAAGATCTTGAAAAACTGTCATCATCAGCAACTTTGTCTAAGCTGTGTCTGTACTAATGTTAGAGAAAATTTATATAAAGGTCTATTTCTATTTGAAAATATTTTTATTACTTTACGCACAAGCAGAACAGTAAACAGTTCTGAGCAAGCAAAACACATTACTTTTAACTATTAAATCTTAGCTTCTATAAAAAACATTCTTTGTACTTTTCAGTAAACCATTTACATGACAACAAAACTCAAGTTTCATACAAAATTTTTTATACAACGGTATCAAAGCACTTTACAAAGCCAGGTAATTTTATCATCATTTTACAGACGTGTGAATAATGCAGAAATCTAGCAGTGTGTAATATTAAAACACTACAAATATTTGCCAAAATTTAGTACAACTGTACAAAACGCCAAGAAGATTAATGTGAGGGGGGCTACCCAGCACCAAGTAGGGTGACAGTGTAGCACTAGCACAGGAGAGGATGGAATGTAGGGAATTTCAGCAACTGTTTGGGATGACAAAACAATTTCAAGATCTCTTTGTATTCCTTGCAAAGAAATAAAAAGTGTGACATTAAACACAATTTTGAACAAACAAACAAAATCTTTGCAGGTGGTTCTTATAATAAGCCATATGGAATACACACAAAAAAGGCAGTAACTTCCTGCTGGCAACATACACCTATGCAGTTTTATCTTGTTTTCTTTCCTCCTTCCCTTACTGTAGTGAAATTTCACTTTTGTATATGCTCCTCCTTATTTTCGTGTTTCCTATGCCCAGCTTAAATTCTATGCCCCTTCGTAACTTTGCATTTGTCTTCCCTTTCATCCATTCACTACATGAATTTCATCCATTCACCATGCCCTTTTGTCTTGCTCCTTCTCCGGTCTTCTCTGCCTGATTTCCCTTCATTAGTTTCAAAATTCTCCATTTTATGCATCCTCCAAGGAGGTGAACTATAAAATAAATCTCCTTACTGGGCAGGAGGCCACAGAGGAGACATGCTAAGAGTGCTCCTTGGGACAGTCCCAGCTTGGGATCTAATGAAAGCAACAGCTGCACACCCACTCTCCTGCACACACCAAACCAAACCAGGATGCCTGGTTTAAATCTTTTAAGGTTTAAATCCTTTTTTTTTTTTTTTTTTTGTCTTTCACCCTGCTTCAGAAGTCAGCCTGATCAATGCTATTTCACACTCTCCAGAGCAAGCTTTACTGATCTAACCCCTGACTAAAAATAGATTCATCAAAGCAGCACCAGGGGAGGCAATATTTATCCCCTGCAACACACAGGGAATGTCACGTTACAACTTCCTCTTTGCTTTGCTCTCCTATTAAGAGAAGGGGGGGAAGGAGGAGAGTAAAGGAGGACTCATAGGGCTGAAATGAGCGCCAGCACTGGAAACTGATGCTGTGTATTTATCCACCCACATTAAGTATGGAAGAGGCAGTCACAGTTCGTGCTCCCTCAGCACTCTTGCAAATTCTCATCCTTTCCATCTTTCAGTGGGTGACAGAAAATAGCAGTTACTGACGAATGCTGGGGGAAAGCACAAGACCTAACCAATAAATAATAAATGCATCCATATCTCTAGAACGCCTTCCTTCAAGTCCACACAAAGTAAATATGAGAATCCCCACAGGAAGTAATGGAAGCTGCCAATTCCATTCATAAAGGTGAATAAGTGAATCTTCTTACTTCTTCCCTGCATTTCATTTCTTTACAAATCTACAAACCTAGAATACAGCAGAACATATTCGTTTGCACACACAAGGCAGCCTTTCCTTTGCTAAGCACCCCAGTGCTATGGGAGGTAAATGGAGAGGCTGTGGGGAGCCTTTTCTCTGCAGGAGTTCCCTAACAGCCCTGCACAGAAAGAAGTAAGGCTGTCTTTGTTGTTTGGTCACGTCAGAGAAGATTACTTCCTATACAAAACTCAATTTGATTGCTACATGGACGTGGTATGAAAAGTTACTTGTGCCACTTCAAGCACCTATTTGTTTCCTCTTCAGCCATTGGCTCCTGTTCCTTCCTCTAAGTTTTTTATCTTGGTGTACTTTTCCCAAGGACAGTTTCACACTTCTCTTCAATGGTGGGTCTACTGCTAATTTCTTTGGTGCCTTCTCTACATCGTCCAGATCGTTTTTCTATATGGAACCAAAAAACTCCCCCTGAAAGGTTGAGCCACATCAAAGCTTGACTTTTTTTTTTTATCAATTACCTTTCAAGGTGGGCATCTTCACCACTAGGGACTCTCACATTCAAACCTCATCTGCTACTCTGTCCTATTTTTACTTCTGCTCCTACAGTTCTGGATCTCTCCATAGCTGGGCTGTGACATCTTCAGATGAAGATGCAACCTCTGTCATCTTCTTCTGAACACACTATGTTGAAAAACACCAAAAAGAAAAGGTTTCTTCACCCACTCTCAGACAGAACTATCCCTGGAACTGATTTTTGCACACCTGATATATGAATCTAAAACTTGCAGTGCAAATGGATGAATGAAATACACCCTTTTTCAGAGACAACACTAACACAACTCTGACACAGGAATTAGGGCTTGTGTTTCTACTAATTTGAACAACTGAAGACCCATTATGCAGAAATCAGAAAATGTCCCTGGGGTGTTTAAGGAAAGGTTGGACCAGGCTTTTCGGGACATGGTTTAGTGGGTGACATTGGTGGTAGGGCAGTGGTTGGACAACAAATCTTGGAGGGCTTTTCCAATCTTTATGATTCTGAGATTCTATGACCGAGTGTAATCAGATGTGCTTTTTTTAACAGTTTTTAAAACTTTTTAAAGCAAATGCTTACCTCAGGAAACCACAGCAGAGCATTATATGATGAAGGTCTTGAGGTCACCACCCTGAAAACTCTCAGTTAGATTTCTTGGTATGAAATAAAAAGGATCACATTGTCTTTTAATTTCTTATGGTAATACATAAGGTATCACCTCACCTCACGTTTACAGAGTGGGACACATATTTCCTTTCACGATGCATGTACTCTTCACAGAAAAACATAAAAACTTATTCGACACGTCCCCAGCACAAACCAGAAGTCTGTATTGTGACATTGCACTATGTGTGTCTGCCCTGCACCATGTACTAACTGAACCCAAAATGTGTTGAAAGAACCAGCTGGAAAAGAGCCACCTTATCTTTGTGCTTCAAAATCATTTTTAAAAGAAAAAGTAAACTCCTGTAGCAAATTGTGAGGATAAGAATCTTTCAAATACTGTTTATAGAGTGATAAGAATTACCTTTTCTTTATTTCTGTGATACCCCAACTGGCAAGGACTCCCTCCCTTTCCTGAAGCCTCAATTTAACATGTTTTTTATTTTTAGTATTATTTTCTAGAGATATTATATTCACGCATTTTGTTTTCAAAACAGATAAACAATGCCTAAGTAATTACTAAATACATCTCTCCCTGCGTAGCCAACCGGGGGCTCAATTTTGAAAACTTGCGCTATTAATAAATGACACACTGCAGTAAACTAATTGTATGTAAAGTCAACAGGTGCATGTTTAAGAATTTTAATTACTGTTCCATGATTGCTTTATATTCAATACATAACATGCAGGTAACACAGCCTTTATGATGATAAGCAGTTTAATTAGAAAGCCAAGATAAGAAAAAAATGCCTTTAAGTTACTGAATTTGCTCATGCTGGCCATGCGATAACTTGAGCACATAGTTTCTCTCAGTATTTTAAGATGTGAAATGCTAATTCTACCTAAACCTTTGTTTCCTCACATTGTAATAACTGCTTTATAAGGTTCTCTCTCTCACATGTGTCCACTGCACAGGTTAATTAGATGGCAAACCTCAGCCTCTCCTCAACCTTTGAGCCATCAGAACAAGCCAACAGTGCCCCACGCTTGTGGCAGCCACGAGTATCCCTGCAAGCCAAGGCGACTGTGAGCTGTGTTGCCAGTGGCATGCATACCACCTCAACAAACTGTCTCGGAGGATGGCCATTGATTTCCTAGTTATTATGAACATGAAATTATTGAATGACAGATGATAGAGTGTTAGGTCCTACAAGTATTTTCCCAAACGGGTTATCTAGCCGAGGTTGCCGTGGCAACGAGGCTGTTTGACAGCGCTTATGACAAAGAAGCCTTTGCTCAGAATTCAGCAACAAAATCACTCCTCGTTTCCTACCTCATGCCCGAAGGAAAGCGGAGGAAGCTGCAAGGCGAAAGGGCTGGACGCTCCAGAGCAGGTGCCAGCAGCCCTGCAGGACAGCGCCCTGCCCCAGATCATGTTGATCCCCGTGAGATAAATCAATAGGTCTGGCAGCACTGGATCCTCGGGGAACTCAAGGTCTGCATCAGGACACACCGCTGGTTGAGCTGACAAGGAACCACTCTCCCAAATCAGCCATCGCTTTGCACTGCTAAATGTTGGGTCACTTCTTGCTCACATGCCACTTCTGTTGTAGGGACATGGTGAACTTGTCATTTCTCTCTCTTTTTTATCACAACAAATTAGATTTTTCTATCAAATGTTTTTTTGTTTCTTTTTTTTTTTTCTTTTTTTTTTTCTATCTTCATTCACAGCCAGCTTCATAGTCCAAGGTATGGCTACTCCTCCCTCCCTCTTACCCCACAGCATCCCTCCTGCCCCTGCCCCACAGCACCCCCCTGCCTGGGGGACAATCCATGAGCAATGCTCCCTGGGTGCACAACCACAACTCCACATCAAAACGACACGGCAGGGATGTTGCAAAGGCTCAGATCAAACAAAAAGCAAAGCATGGGAAAGAGTTTCACCTCTGGCATACCTGCTCAAGCTTTCTTTCATTTACAGTTCTTCTTCACCTTGAAGTTATGATTTTTGCTTTTTGTAAGCCCTCTTTCTGCTGGTAGGGCACAGCCTGAATAGCCTACAATAAAATTCCCCTACTGACCTTTTCCAAGCAGCATCACGTTTGTTCAACTGCTCTGATCATTCTAGAAAACATCTCTTTTTTGAGTTTCTGACTGCCAAGGAAAGCTGCTTCTATCAGATATAGAATTATAAGTGAATCCAAAATGAGCGGTAATGATAGGTTCTTTGACTTTAGCCAACTCACCCACAGTTTAATTCACTGGTCAGGTTTTGAGAAACATAATTACAAAAGAGGCATTTACTAGGAAGAACGGACTGAGAAGCTCTGCAGTGAGCTACCACAAAGCTGTAGCTCTTTCACCCAGGTTTTGGTGCCCAGGCTGGTAATTGCTCTGCACCACACACCTGTGCATACCTCTCATACAGATATGTGGGTGGGAAGAGGGTTACTGAAATGTAACTGTTTCTGACAAGCATCCAGTTATCACAACTGAAGGCAGAAAACTATACCTAGAAAAGCTAAAGAAGGCCCCATTATGAAAATAGAAGTTTAAAAGTGTGCCAAATATTCCCTGATATTCTTTAACAAGGGAGACTTTTTCCTCCACTCTCCAATAAAAATCTATCCTTAAATATAGGTTTTATTTTGAGATGGAAAAGGACATCAAATAAAGCTTTTTAAAACAAGTGGTATTATGAGGGCAAGTAATGACCAGATCCTCAGGAGAGACTGAGGACTAAGAATGGAGTGAGAAAACTGAGATAAATTTCTGGAATGAAGCTTAAATGCTCAGTCTGCGCCAAGAATCTTGTTTCTGGCCAGAAATATTTTAGGTCTTAACATATTTTTAAGTTCATTAAAAAATATATTCCTGGTACAGCCACATCTGCTCCTAACAGCACTTTTATTGGACAGCTTCAATTACAGCTGGCTCTCAATGAGCCTCATCTAGGCTGCACCACATGAAGCAACAAACCAGGCACTGAAAGCACATGGAGAGCTGCAGCTTCGTGCTGCCACCAGCCCCCACTGTCATATTTCCTCTCCTCTCATCCCCTCCTTCTAGCATAAGCAAAAGCTGTAAATGTTTTAGGGCTGTGTGATAGTCCCCGAGAAAAACAGGGAGCATATGTAGTGTATTTTCACATGGAAAAAAAAAAAATGGAGATCCTAATTTCTAAAGTGTGCCTTCTGTCCAAAGTATACCCTTGACGCTAACTCGGCTGTGATGCAAATCACTTTACACAGATTACTCAGCCATAGATGATACCAAGGTATCGTCAGAAGGGTATTAGTCAACAGTTTCTCATGAAGTCCAATTACATGTTTTCTATATAATTCCCTGACTACCCACTAAAATTTTGCTGATATTAGCCCATCCAAAAGGCTTTTCAGGGACCAAGAGCACAGATAATATCCATTACAAAACCATTCTATGGTTTCTGTCAAATCTAAGTTAAATGCACAATAGGGACTAGAAAGCTGCTACAAAACTGCAGATTCAGGATATATGAGAAACAAAGACACCGTGTCAATACACTCTTCTTTTTACAGTGAGACAAATTCAAATATGTGAAGATCAAGCTGAAAAGGATGTATCTAACGGCATAATACCACATCACCTCCGAAAACTACTGCAACAGAACTGTGAATACCTGTCTGGCCCACAGACATCATTGCTATCACCTACCTTTACTCAAATTTCTCATGCAAGTACAAATCCAATATCAAACCTATGGATTTTTTTTTTTAATTGAGAGGAAAGGTGACAATTTTTGGGGGGGCAAAATCCTCCCCCTTTCTCTCTTCCAAACTAAATTTTCAAGACATGTCCCTTCTGAAGGTATTTAAATGGCTTGATGGTTGAAGAGACAGGTAATGGCTACAAAGCCCTTCACCTGTAGGTCACAGGTTTGAATTCAACCCCAGCTGGTCATGACCAAACACTGTTATGATGAGACAGCTGTTCAATGGCCTGTGTGAAACAAGCTGGTAGTCTCAGTCCGGTTCCTACTGGGCGAGTGTTTGCATCATTAAAATCACACCACCTCAGTAACCTTGTTGGCAGTACCAGCAGAGGCCAAGGACAAAGAAGACACATGGTCTGGTTTCGTTCTCCTGACTGAGAATCAAAAGATCTTTGCCTGCCTTAGGACTGATGCAGAGTCATGACTGGCAGTGGGAAACATAAGCTATCACTGGTTTTACTGAACATGCTCTAGAGATAAAATAAGACCTTGTACTGGGTCTGGCTGGGATGTTAACTTTCCTGGCAGCAGCCCATACAGTGCTGTGCTCTGAACTTGTAGCTGGAATAGCAGTGTTATCACACCAGTGTTGTGTCTACTGCTAAGCAGTGCTGGCACAGCATCGGGACTCTCTCTAACCCTCCTAGGGGGTGGGCAAAAAGTGAGAAGAGAAACATCACCAGGGCAGCTGACCTAAACCAACCAAAGGGATATTCTGTACCATATGATGTCACACTCAGCAATAAAAGCTGGAAAAAGGAAGAAGAGGGGAGGGGCAGGCTCTCATTGTGAAAATGTCGATCCTCCTCCCGAACACCAGCTACGTGCGTTGAGGTCCTGCTTCAAGGACATGGTCAAGCATCACTCATTTGTGGGAAGTAGAAAGTAATTTCTTTCCTCTGCACTTTCACATAGCCACATAGCCTTTATTTGTTTTGTGTTTTTTTTTTTTTTTTTCCCCTTTAGTTAAATTGTTTAGTTAATAATAATCTTTCCTTAATTGTTATTATTTTTTTTTCCTTTGATTAAATTATCCTTATCTCAACCCATGAGTTGTTCTTTATTTCTTCCCCTCCTCATCTAAGGAGAGGGAGTGAGAGAGCGGTTGTTGTGTTTAGCTGCCTAGCATGGTAAAACCACCACAGACCTCTCCACCTTACCATAAACACTTCCACCAACTATTCCTTAAATATATACATATATATGAATTTATATATAATTTATTTTTACATATAAATTTATATATATATATTTAAGAACTTCTTATATCATATGAATTCTCATATCATGACAGAAAATATGAAAGACTTCAAAGTGGAAGCAAGGCTCCATAAAGAGCTGACAAGACCAAAATTTGTTGGAGAGAACTTTGTTTTGTTTCTTCTTACTGCCCTTATAAACTGCTACTTAAAAGAAAGGACTCAAACTGTGGATAAAAAAGACAGAAAATATTTGGAAAAGAAGAGCAAAATCTGTGAAGACTAAGCATATTTCATATTTGTGTTATCTCCAGTGTAACAGTCATTACTTTATTGACTACTTTTATTGCTATAAAAATTGTCTACGAGAATACAACAAAAAGTTAATAAAATTAAACAACTTTACTACACAGTCACTGTTGGCACCTTACAGTCATTGTCCTAGAGAGCAGGGGATCAACTCCAGTATTTTTAGCTATGAATAAACAGAACTGCAGCAAGCTGCTCAGCAGGGTACTGACTGGCAACACAAAAACCCTTCCAAATATTTATAAACTCTGTGATATTTGCCCTTTGGGTTCATGTAGAAGGGATTATGCTGTTCATGTCTTGATGAGCATTTCTGGGTCCAGCAATTCATGGGCTGGCACAAACTGGAGTTCTGGAGTTACTCCATCACTGGAGCTGGCTTACACACTAACTAGCCCTGCTTGATGAACTTTTTAGGAGTTATAGTTTGAAGAACGTCAAAGAAAATAGTACTTTGATGATGTTCTTCCAATTTAGTAGAGAAAAAATGCCTGGAGAACAACTTTCAAAAGAGTGTTCCTGCAGACAGAAATGGGGAAGAAAATACACTGTTATGTTAAGAAAATGAGTGCCAAGGAATACCCCTTTTTCATGTGATGGATAGTGATTGCATTTGGTTGTGACCCTGAAAAGTAAATAAAAAAAGTGAATGGCTACTTCCCTCAAATCCTTCCATTTTGAATTCCCGTTACAGTGTTAGTACAGTACAATAATGTATAAACATGCTTGATAACACTAGTCAAACTTATTTTGCTATGGGCAATCTCAGTAAGCTTGGAAAACAAAAAGAATACATTTGCTCACCAGGCAGATTTTTCTTATAACACAAATAGCAAATTCAATCTGCTGTTAAAAAAATTACTCTGTTCTAAAAGCAATTAAGTAGGGCATTTTCCCCCTAGCTTGACTTGTCAATCCTATTAGACCAAATTCTAATTAAGGGTGGAAAAGTGGCTATTTTATATGCCAAATGAAAATAATTTAGTACAAGTTAATGAGTACTGGCTTAAACTGATTAGTCACTTTGATTCTGGCTTGTTACAGTGGTAGAAATTACCTTCAAAAGATACAGTAGGATCAGCAGTAATTTTCACACATTTGATAAACAAACAGAATTTGCCTTTGCGACCAAATTAGGTGTGAAAATATCTGAAAACAGGAACAAAATAGGAACAACACCTTACAGGTAGTTTGGAAAATATAACCTTCTCTAAATAATAAAAATACCTAAACTATTAAGACTTGGCCACCTTCTCTCCATGTCATGTTTGCAACAAGTAGACTCTGACCAAACAATGACAAATGTTTCTCACAAAAACCATTATGAACATGAGCAACTTTCACCATGCTGCAGTCTTGCACAGAAGCGCTGCCATGCAGATTTTCAAAGTGAAATTTATTACTGTCATCAGGCATGTTTTTGAAATTCAGCTTGTTACCACATGCAATGACAAAGGCTGCACAGCACCACCAAATTCTGCCACTCCCATGCAAGCTGTAAGGAGACATTCAGATGGTTCAGGAGGCACCCCAAGGCAGTTTGCATTCAGTAAAGCAGAACAGTGCAGTACAGATGGCAAAAACACATTAAAATATGTCACCTACATAAGTTTTATTTTGTACATTCTAGATAACCATACTAATGTGTCGGTGTTTGCGTTGTTTAGTAATCAGTAATAATTTAGAAGTATTTGATACTTTCTTATCAAAAGATGTGGAGTGTTTTCCTAGTAACTGACTTCTGTTTCTGTGGCACCTTACCTAGTCTTAGAAGTCATACAGAAATTAAAAGATGACTTCTCATTATCAACATTTTGTGTAAAGATAAAAATAATATCAAATAGAAACCTAAAGCTAGACTATTGGATACCTGAAAATTCTAATTTTCTCATACGAACAAAGGTACCCAAATGATTAATCAGCTTCAAAAGAAAAAAAAAAATTAAAACCAAAGAAGTCAAGGATGAACTGATCATCACATCACCTCAAGAAACTAGATTTATGACTGACTTCATACACATGAAGCAGATGTAGCCCTTCACATATTTGCCACTACTGCAACAAAATTATACGAAAGTCCCAAAGACTTATTATTGTTCTTAACATGAACCACTAATGAGACATCTCTTAGCTGATACTCTTCATTCTTATGCAGTTTGATATTGGCATCATAACTTTAGGTAGATTATCTCCTCCAAAAGAAATTTATTAAATTAATTAATAATAGAGCAATGACAACAAAACATGGAAACACGGAGAATAGAGACAATAAAAAAGTCTCCCTTTGTATACCTGAAAGCTATTTTTTGCAAGAATTTTAGGTAAAGGTTCAGAAACATACCCTAACTTTCATAAGTACTTGACTTTTGGACTAAACTCCTGGACTTTAAACATCACTCTAATTGCCTAAATGTCTTTGAAACCAGACCATATTTGTTGCTTAAAGAAATGCAGTGGTAAATCAGTAGACAACATCCCAACACTACTTCAAACCACAAATTTATATTCTACCTAAAATAAACAGTGCTTGCTCTCGTCCCCTCTCTGCAATGATTTAAGGCAGCTGTTGTATTGATATTTTATAATATTTAGACTTGACATTGAAAAATACACACTATGCACTTATTGACAGACTGTGGCTCATGATACCTAATTTAAAGCAAGTTGTATTGACAAAGGGAGTTTGCTGGCCTCCACATCATGCATTTTTATATTCACCATGGTTCTAGTTTGCATGGGAGCCATGATCACCAGTGAAAATTAATGAAGAGGTAAGAGAATCAGAAAAATGTCTAGATTTGTAGTATATTAACACGCAAGTTTTATGCTAATGAGAGAAAAAAAAAAAAAAAAAAAAAGAAAAGAAACAGCAAGGGTTGTTATAAAGGATCCTTCTAGGATTCAGGACCATGTTTATGTAAAATGCTGTAACAAACTTTCGTTATTGAATATATGCCCCAAACTACCACAGCAGGATGCTCAGCATTCAATCATACCCAGCTCCTTGAGATTTGAGAGTGCCACTGTGGCACTCCACTGTGGTCCCCAGAGTAAGCGTGTGCCATTTGTCCTCGTACCTGTCAGAAACCTGCCACCTCGTGTGCTATAGTCCTGTCATGTACAGAGAGCAAAGAATTTTGCCATCTCAGTCAGAACATTTCCTAAGCACCAGCACTCAATTTCAGTTGTGGGAACAGACACGGATATTTCTGGTTTTAAACTGTGCAGCAACTCCATTGCTCTTTAATTTTGCATAGTCCCCCTGAAGCACTTTGCTACTGAACAGCCTTTAATATGATTTGAAGCAGATACCACTCCAGGGCTTTCTCATCTTCATCACTTGTTTGTTTTGACCTTGACATTTATTCAATTAGAACTGATTTGCCAATCAAGCACAACCCTTCTTAAAGTCCATTTCCATACACCAGTGAATAGGCCCATCCAGTTAGCAATGATCTTTCAGCATGCCCAAAGTAAAAATGCACAAACCTAGGAGCATACAAAATAGCCAAGGTGCCTGTCACAAAGAATCTGCTATTTCCTTTCCTATCATTGCTCTCAGTAAATGGAAACGAAGTGGATCTATAAAACGTCTTTTGGCAAATAATCAGCTCCAATGTGGCCACTCTGTCAGATTAATCAGTTCCTTGAAATTTGTTTCAGTGGAGGCACGCCTCAAGTTCGCTAAGGCAGGATCCATCCCCCTGATTATCATGTCAGCTCCTTCACTGCTGGAGAACAGAGCAGAGCACGCCGTTCCTATCACATGTCTGTCACAGGCTCAGCTCTGGGAGAGAAGGACTTGTTAAGATTGTCAAGTACCATTCACAAATTTATGCCTGTGGAGTTGTTCCTCCTGGAAGAGAACCAAATAACTCATACTTTTTGAAAATTGCTTATGACAGCTTTTCAGTCTGCTTCAGGCTGGCTCTCAGTGATGATTTGTATTTTCATATACTCCTCATACATTAAGAAATTTACACCTGTCAGGTCCTGACAGAGTGTCTCCATCTTCAACCTTTTCGGGGAAAATTCTTTGCTTGCAGACATTATCCAAATAAGTTTCTATCAGAAGTCTGTGTGACATAACAGGTGGAGGTGCAAGAAATATGTGGCAGACAAGCAGTGAATTTTAATGAGAGACAGGGGTTTCTGTACTAGCATGAAAGGGATAGAAATTACAATACTGATCCCTGACACTTTAAACTGCACATGAAGCCCATGGGTAATTATTAGGAGAAGACATAAATGCCGGGTTGTGAAACTTACTTTACTACCCAGGTTGACATCAGACTTCTTATTTCTACCTAGGAATCACACTTGGGGTCAAATGAAGCAGCTTAGTGACAAAGACTCCTCATAAATAAACAAGAGGTGGTTGTTCCCACTGGTACACTTGTTTACTGTGAAACTAATATTTGTTCCCCCCAGCCAAAGCAGCGGATGCAGCGCACGCAGGGGGTGCAGAGGGACACACAGGGGCATAGGACTCCCTGTGTGTTCAGCCACGCCAAGATCTGAAGCTCCTTTGGAAAGCTGACACCCAGCAAGATGCTCACCACTCATCACGTGGCCCTGGGCAACCTGCCCTAGGTGGCCCTGCTTGAGCAGGGGGTTGGACCAGGTGGCTTACAGAGGGTCCTTCCAGCCTCATCCAGTCTGCGCTTCTGTGACTGTGAAGTAACACAATAGTAAAGCCAGACATTTTGGTGAGAAAAAGACACATTGGCAACGTTGCCAGCTCAGACAACATGTGCTGCCACACAGCACAGTGGCTCACGGGTGTCTGCACATCCTTCCCTTCACCTCCGCCTTCCTCCAGCCCTACCAGGTTTCACAGTGTGGCCTGTGCTTGAAATACTTCATTTTCACAAGGCTGACTGAATTTGCAGGAAATGCTGCATGGGATGAATGGGAAGCCAGGGAGGCACCCATGAAAAGCAGTGCAGGTAGGAGTTTGCATCACCACCTGCATAAGAAACACAGCACCAGAGGCCTTGGCGAGACCACACCTCCATGGCTCGGCCCACCATGGGCGCAACTGGGGCTGTAGTACACAGAGGGGCAGTGATGAGTGGCCCTTGGGGTTTGTTTCGCATCACTGCTGTGAGTGATGGCTGAGCAAAGACCCACGGTAGGATGACCAGGGAGGCCTCTCTGCTTCCCTTGCCCTTTGTCTGCAGAAGGAAAGCAGCAGACGATGGCAGTTTTGTTATGCTCCATTTGGCAGTAGACAAAAGGCAGAGCATCTGCCCCTGCCCCTCTCTTGCTCCCTCACAAATGGATCCAGCAGGTAAAAGAAAAGGAACCAAACATGGAACACCGTCATGCATCTCCAGGCTTCTTCCCTAAAAGAGCAAGCATTTGAATTCTAATGTCTTAAGGCAAGTTGTCCCACACTTCATCCCTGCTGTAACTAACTATAGTAGCACCGCTGGGCAGTAATACTTAATTACCATTGCTTTTACAGTTTAATAAATGGTTGGATTACCAACGCTAAAAAGATGCAATTTGTCAACTGCAAATTAATGTTATTCAAATTAACTTTGGACCATAAAAAGGGCTTTTAATGTCACTTATCTATTCAACGTTTACTACCCCTGTTTTGTAACTGATGTGCAAACTGCTGAATTACTGGATTTCTTTAATCTTTTAAAATTCTTTATTACTTGGTACGTTCTGTTGTACTTTAATGATCTATCATGCCCAGCTCTTCAATAAAGGACTTTGTTAAAAAAAAAGGTTTGGTTACCCACTCAACAGATTAATTCTTCTCCTTGTGTAATTGTTACTGTGAACCTCTCTTCTCCCTTTGATTACAGGAAGAATCAAAGCTCTGATATGTATATTAGCTCTTGAACTTCCTTCTTTTGCTCAGGCAAGATGTACAAGATTGCTAGTTTCCAAGCAAGTTTTAAAGGTAAAGGTACCTGTAACATATATGCACACACTGTTGGAGTTGGAGGAGGCACTTACATACTTGCTTGGAAGTTTCTGAAAAGGTCACTTCAGTCCTAAAGGCAGTCAAGTCAACCCCATTAATGGCATAGTCAGCTACTGTTGGCATTATCTTTCCCAAAAGGCCACTTTTAGGTTCAGGCTACTGAATGCAGACTTCAGCTTTATTTCATCCAGAAATGTTTAACAAATTAAAACTTTTGGTGTGCGCGTGAAGATTTCCCAAGCTAATTGCCACATTTAGATAGTCTTATGAAAATGCTACTTTACTTAGCTGGGACAGTGAAATTGAAACAAAAAAGAATTATTTCTATCAGTTTTACTTTTCCATTGAAAAAACCCTTAGCAGAGCAATCTTCTTAAACGATGGTAGTTGCCAAGTACTGACATAGAGAGTGATATATATCTGAATATATACACAAACAAATATAAAATTATATTATCATGTATCAAGTGACCGTTTACAATTAATTTCATTAAAAACCAACAAATATTTGTTAGTGGAGACAGACTTTCTATTCAAAGATACAGCAGTCTGTCAGCAATGGCACAGCTGATGAACACCTGCTCTAATTCTATATACAGCATAAAGCCTAATCGTTTTGTCATTCTTGCTTATCTACAGGAGCCTCATCCCAGGATTTGAGAAGTGCAGACATAAAGGCTGGGAGGAATAGCAGGAAATTATCTGCCTAGCCCGCTTGTGTTGAGGCAGGAGGAGCTGGAACCTTCTCCACTTCTGACATTGGTATGAAAGAACTCTGAAAAATAGCTTGAAACTGGCCTGAACGTGACCAAATCTCAGCAATGAAAAGAGCTGCATGAAGGCAAAAAGATACAAAAACAAAACAAGCAGTAAAATATGTTTGTAGTAGATGTAATAGGATTTTATATTATTATATACTATTATAATTATTTTAAGTGACATTTTTACTTGTATTAAGAAGAATGAAGCTCCCTGTTGATGACATATATAAGCAGGCAGTACTACACCAGGGGAAGTTCCAAACACCATGAAGGAAAGCAAACAAACAAATATGCAAGGGAAGCGAGTGAAATTAAAAATATGGGTAAAATAAAGACTGAGAGAAAATGCAGCTACATTCAAAGTAATGTGTCTGAAAGAACCAAATGAACAGAAATGTGTGAGACTTCTTACAATTAAAAATGAACCTTACAAGTGAAGTGATGGTGAGTTATAGCAGCAAATTGGGTATACAACATGATATGGCTGAAAAAAATTAAGTTAGTCAACATTAGCAGATGATAGGTGCACATTCATGCCATAGCAAGTTTCACTTCCTTTTAATAAACTAATCTAATATCCTCCTGCTTCATACACTGAAAATTTGCTTATAATTTTTGAATTGATGAAATGAACTTGCAATGCATAAAATGAACTTGCATGAAATGAACTTGCAATGTATAAAATTCCAGGAAAGGGAAAGGAGAAAATAATGCAATATGGCAGGGGATGCCAGCAATGTACTATCAGTACTACTTCAGGATTAAGTCTTTAAAGGCCAAGCTCTTATAACCACATAAATGTACAACTCAGGACATTCCACATTTATCCATGTCTACTAGGTTTAGGATTCACTGTCCTCCTCAGGTCAAAAATGCCCAGGGAATTCCTCACCATTTTTCCTGCAGGATTGTTTGCAGGATGTTGCCTGTTCTTCATGATTTCTTCAAACAGATTTATAGCAGAATTTGTGCCCTGACAGACATACAAATCATTTCACTGAAGGTGACACAAAGTTTTACCAGAAAAAAAGAAGTAACTGCCTCAGCTTTATCATACCTAGACATTCATTTAAGGGGTACACAGCCCATTTTTCTGGCCTGTGTCAGGAAACTAAAAAAAATAAAATAAAATAAAAATTACATGGTTCTCAAAAAAAAAAAAAAAAAAAAAAGAGGAAAAAAAAGAAAAGGGAAAAGGAAAAAGAAAAGACTTCAAGCAGGTAGAACAATTCCTGAGATCCTTTCTTTCTGTCCCTAATACTGAATGAGGCTACTAACATGGATCACCCTTTATTTCCTTTCTTGAATGTCATGTCATTGACACTGAACTGCCACACAGTTTTAACAAATGGAGAAGCAGGAGGATATATAGCAAAGCCTCTTAAATCCTCAGAGTACTCAAACTATCCATTTACCAGAAGAGAATAAGAAGCTCTTCCTGCTGAGAAGACCACCATCAGTTTCTGAAGAATATATGTCCTCAATGAAAGCAAGTCCTGCTCTCATGCTTGGGTAGATAACCTTCCAAGTATGAGCCCCTATTCACAACTGGATCTGCAGTCAGGCAAGCGTGATGCCTCTGCTCCTGCTCATAACTTCTCAGAGAAGCAACAGAGAGAAGTTAACAAACCAGGGAATGACAGAAGAATCACTCTAATTTGGGGATATCAGTGTTGCTCAATAAAACAGTGTTCAGCAGGCACAGTTACCAGGGAAGGACAAATGATTTGCAGTTTAGTATCAGATCGTTTCTCCTTCTAGAGCAGCCAAGTATTTGGGAAGCAAAATAAAGTATAGAAAAAGAAGATGGAGCAAATAACATTTTCCCTATTTCTCAGGAACCAGTGCGGAATTAACTGTCACAAGGCTGCTGAACTACACCAAATCATGAGCTACACAAAGAAACCCTAAATTAAAACTTAATAGAACCCCCTGCACCCTTCTTATTCCTTGAAACTGAAATGAACTATTCAGATGTTGTCTTCCTTAGCAAGTTGTTTTACTGCTTCAGTCACTTACAACTTTCTCTGCCTAGCACAAACCTGCTAATTCTTTCAAACCTTGGGACAGTAAAAATGAATCTGGCGGGAATCTTCATGGAGGTATATATACTGTCTTTACAGGAGCTAAACAGGGAGACTCTCTTCCTCATGGAGAGTGCCATACAAAATGGTTTTGCTATCAGATATGTCCAGAAGAAAACACAATGTGAAAAATACAACTGGATAATAGTTTTCCCTTGAAGTTTTAAGTGTAAAGTAAAAACAAAAACAACAACAAAAAAAGTAGTTAAAGGTAATAAAACAATCATGATCATAAGGTCTCCATTTTTAGCCCATACATTTTTGTTATACTCTGCCACAACTGAAGTGATAACGTTTTTTTTTTGTTTGTTTATTTTTGAGACTGATTCACGCTTCATGTCATATGAAACAGCCTTCTATTCTTACCATCTAAAATGGACTTGGTAACTGTTAATATGACATTCAAAGCAAACAGCACAACGTCATTTGTCATTTCTGTTTTCAGCACCAAACAAGTGACTGGCAACTGAAAAAAATGAATTATACTGACACTAGCACTGATTTCATTTACACTTCTGGCCTTTACATAATGGTTGTTTCCCTATTACAGAATCATGGACTGTATAAAATAATTTGTTAACCATTTTTGAAATTCTTCCTCCAAAGCTACTTGCCACTTCTCACCTTTCTTTCTAATACATTTTAAATTAAATAACCCAGGTTTTTAATACAGTTTTTAAATTATGAATCATAGCTTTTTGCTAAGAAAGCTAGGAAGAAAATCCCTAAAAGTTACCAATGAACATTCCTATCTTAGCAAAAAGGAGACATGCTACCTAAATTAAACTAACTACCGACAGCAGACATTTTCATGACAATATTTTCAGATATATTTTTTCCCTGTGGCAAGTTTCTGTGGTCAGAGAATTTTTCTTTCATCAGACTAATATTTAAGCTTCTTTCTTTGTCTGCTATTTCTGCTCTGTCAAACCTGGTAATACCCATTTTATTGCTAAAGTCTTGTAAAAAGAAACAGGTTACCCAAAAAGGAAACATTATGGTGTATCCCATTAAACACAGTAAAACTTGAAATCTCACATAAAAATAGGTCATCCAATTACATGGTAAAAGTGACATTTTTTCATTGTCCAGTACACAATATATTTACAGGAAAATTACCAGAAACCCCTCAGCTGTGTCAGATCTGAACCTTATATTTAGATGCAGTCATATATTACTGCTGATAATGTGATGTCAGTGAATAGATTGGAATTTTTCACTGTCCTTTATCAAGATAAATTGTTCTGTCAATAGCAAATGGCTGGCAAGTATTAACACTCTGCACACTATATGACTTTTCATTCCAAGCAAAAATTGTATTTAATGCTTTTGCACAAAATCTATGGCCGTGACTATCCCTATTACCTATTTAACTACCTTTTAAAAGGAGGATTTATTTCTGCAAATTAGGACCTGGGTAACAAGACGGTATCATGCATCATAAACTTTAAGTCAATACAAGGCAGGACACTTGCAGTTTGAATGGGGAAATACCTTCCTCTCATCACTTGGTCATCCAATAGCATTATCAAGCTGTGGAGGGAGCAGCTGCTCAGAGCAGAACTTTATCTTGGCTTCAGTCCACCTACACCGCCACAGTGTCCCACAGTAGCAATTTGCTCATTGGCCTATTACTTTCAATAGGTATTCCAGTAATTGGCTATTTCACACTTGTAAGGCTTGAACTGGCAGAGTGCAAAGGGCAGGCAACCAGCCTGTCAGGGTCCTGCAAGCCGCTCGTCCATCAATTATCATCAGCTTTTACAAGAATGAGCAAATTCTCCGAAACCTTGTTGGCTCAGATCAGCTTTGCTATGAGTGTAATTTATCCCCAAATCATGTTAAGTTCCCATCTGAAGATCGAGGAGGTTGCTATGGAGTAATACGACTGCTGGCTGGCATGTGCTGGGGTGGGAGGCAGTGGCGGGGGTCTTTGCTGATTATCTGGAGGACTGCAGCTTCTGTTGGGTTCTGTGGCCACCTGCTGTCCCACATGATCCCTTTGCCAGGAAATACTCAAAGCAGACAAATATAGTTTGTTTTGTAAATGATGACTTCAGAGAAGAAAAGGTTCTGCCTAAGGCAGCCTGGAATGGCTGGACACACCTAAGTATTCGAGGCAAGATGTTCTACACCTGCATTTGTGGAAGAAAAAACACATCTGAAAGGAAAACAGCGTTAAAGCACTCAAGTAGGCTACACAGCTACAGAGATCCTAACAATCACTTTTCTTTTTTAACCCGACAGTCAGAGAGGTTTCATTTGTAAGAAAGTTAGATCTAAGCTCTCACGTTTTCTATGACATTTTATTCTGTCTCTTTCCATGACAGATTTTTTCATTATAACTCCTTAAAAAGCAAGAAGGCATACAAAATTGTTGCTAATCTTATTTTTCTTTTGTTAGATGTCCTGATTCTAGGTAATACCATTTAGTATATGGCGGCTGGGGCTTAATAGTTACAAGCTTCTTGCAAAACAAACCTAGAAAAAGCCTTCCCAACAGCCAGTTTGATCTGTTGATCAGCCATGTGACAAAGTGGTCTCTCATCTAGCAACTATCTGCTTTGAGCAGAGTAAGCAAACCACGGATTAAAAAAAATAAATAAACTCATCTATTATGTCTGTAAATAAAATCCGAACTGCTTAAAAAAGAAAAAAGATATCACATACATGTTAAGAGCAAAGTGATTTAGAAAGCTGCTAAGGATGTTCAAAAATCAATTCCAAACTTTGAGAGGACACGACTAAGGCTCTTCATAAATCCACCTCCAAATGGATCTAAGAGTTATGCAGCTTTACTAGTTGAATAAATGAAGTGACACTGAAGCATATCTAATTGTAATACATCACAAGATAATCTGTCAAGCCCCAAGTGTTCAGGTCCTGTCACCCTTCTTCATCCATTATTTATACTCAACCTTCATTGCCAGTGAAATCCCTATGAAGTATAGCATGGCATCCAAATGCAGCCGTTTTAGCCACTCAGCAGATACTGTCAGGAATCAAACCCATACAAACTCTCCAAAATAGCTGTTACTCTGCTGGAGGGAGAGCTCAGGAAGGAACAAATATGCAGAGCTGGGAAAGGCCACAACCAGTCTCTGCTTTGCTTAATGGACTGGAGAGCTACCCACCCCCATGCCTTTGCCAATTGCAATGGACACTATGGTGTACCCTGCTGCCAAAGCCTGCTTTACATTAATTTCAAGATGCTATCTGGGGCTGCTCTAGCCTTTATTCCTTTATCCTATTTTAGACAGGAAGGCTCGCCTAGAAACACATCTCAGTGCTTTTAACAGCATCTGCTGCAGTAATAGGCAAGCAAACTAATGGAGCAGTGCAATATTTTTTACTCCAAACTTGCCAAAGATGTGTGAAGGGCAAACAGTTGGACATATTTACATACATTCGTGATCCAGAAAGTCTCAGTTCAGCAGCTGCTGCAGCAAAGGCAATCCTTTTCTGTTAGCCCACTCAGCGAGCTCAGCTCTGCTTCACATCCTGCTGAGAGTGATGGGCGGATGGCAGGGGAAGCCTCCAGAGTGGATGCTGTGCCGGGGAGGGGGGGTGTTGTGACTTTCATTTTAATACCTGAAGTTACAATTTCCTAATCATCATGCAGTTGCAGAAGAAACAGGCATTCCTCCCCTTGCTCCTCTTCTTCCCTCAAGATGCACACAACCATTTTTTAAATGTAAGAATGAAGATACACATTTCACAGTACTTTAGCAGTTCAGCCAGGACCTGGCTTAACTCTCTGTGATAACAACCCAAATAGACTGCGATAACAACCCAAAGCTGCTTCAGGCATGCAGCACTAGAAAATTAAAGGACCTGTAAATTACATGGCTATATTCCTCCCACAGCCCAATTACAGGCTTTATTATTTGTCAATAAAGTACCGAATAAAAAAGGTATTCTCCAGATAAGGCAGCTGTTGCCATTTGGCTCTGGTGAGCCTTTATTTATGTTCTGTAAGTTTGCGGCATGAAAGTTGCTGATAGGCCGTGTGTGTTATCAGCAGGTGCCCTATGGGCCCTGCTGGTGTCCCCTGGGCCAGGCCTGCAGCAGACCTGTCCTTCCCTGCAGGCAGGCGGCCCATTCACTTGCCATGCAATCTTGTGTTATCGCTTTCTGCCTTTGTAGCTCTGGAACAGCAGCTGTTGCCTCCCAGTTAGCAAAGCAAGCTCTAGCAGCCACGGAACCCCGTCCTGAGCTGCTGCCTCCCTTGCAGCATGATGTCTGACACATCCAAGTGGTATGAATGAGACTTTTGTACTCAAAAGGAACCAGGAGCAGGCCTTGGAGCAGTACCTTAATCCAGACGAGAGTGGCTATCCCACATTCTTAGGCTAAAAATGTTACCTGCTGCTATCTCTGAGCCCACATACGTTCACAGCTGCCCAGCAGCAGTAATTCTGCGCAGAGCTGAAGCCTCTCTTTTTCTGCACCATCCATGTGCATTGTCTTAATTAAACTTTTTTTTTTTTTTTTCAATATAAAGAACAGCTCATGAGCTGTTACTACGGCCGCATGTTTTCATCCCTGGGAAATGGTAGCAACCCTCAAGTTGCCAGCCCTCAGGAAGCAAGGCATTAAGACATCAGCACAGCACTCCCACAGCTTAATGTGAGTGATTCTCTCCCCTTTCTCAGCTTTTTTAATTTCAGGCACTTCCTACTTCCTATTTAGGCTTCTGAGTGAGACGAGTGCATAATTAGCAAAAAAGACGTTAACACGTACAAGGCACTCTTCAGTCATCAAAAAAAATCAAACTCAGCAATTCTGCATGCTGTTTCTTGTAATTAAAACATTAATTTCTTACTTTTGGGGAAAAATAAAATTCCTGTATTTCACAGATGATGGCAGAGCTAAAAATTAATTTAAGATGATAATGCTACATGAAAATAAAAACCTCTTCTGATTGAATTTCAAGGACTCTTCTGTTTAACTAGCTTCAAGAGTCCTTTTTTTGATCATAATAAAATTATTTGCCATATGGTTCAGATGCTTGTGATCCTCTCTCAATGAGAGGATTATGCATGAGATATAATGCCTACTGTAGCTGCAGCCAAGCACACAGCTGGCTCTGATAATGCCAACAAATGGCTTCATCTATCTCAATGTCACGTAGGAGCTGGTGCGATGAGAATCAGCCCAGAGTACAATTAAAATCTACATCATCTGTGAGAAAGGTGATGGAGGTTCTGACATCAGAGCTGTGCCAGATTCATCCTCTTCCCATTGTAACAGAAGAAACATGTTGCCCCTTTCACCCTGTCACACTAACGATGCGTTTTGCACATCCCTTCCTGTGCACATTAAAGGTAGTAAATCAGGGAGACTCCTATTTAAAAGCTTCACCTTTATCTGACATTCAGTAACAAGAACAATTTCTAAATTTAAGTTAAGTGTATTCCTTGCTCCCCTCTCTGTGATGAGATAATGACATTTGAAGTCTGCAAGTGAAATATGCATAGAGGAGTTTATGATCCATATGGCCCCAAATTGTGACAGTACGCAAGAATTTCCTTGTTTTAGTTCCACAGTATTTAGTCACACTAATAAAACCAGGCTTGCACATCCATTTCTTCTCCACCAACCCAAATTTTATCGCAAAAGTGGCCATAATTCACAACAAACAAGCCTGATATCAAGTCACCAATGAACATCCTCTTTTAGGTTTTTAAAACTAGTGGGGGACTTGTGCAATGATTTTGTTTTATTGTTACATTCATTAAAGAGAAAACCCACAAATATGTTTTATTAGCATTTTCAATGACTTAACATAAATATAAGCCATAATTACTTATGCGCGGCTCTCAAATTTTATTACAAGCTCTATTAAAATATTTTAAGCCTTTGGATGTCAGAAATGTAAAAGCTTGCAAGACACTAGCTAATGCTGTTTACTCCTTTCTGTCAATTATCTGAATCAGTTTGTGTGGCACATTGCAAGTGGTATTGCTAATCAATGCGATGTAGGCACTGGAAAATGAAGATACGCAGGTTTACACTCACTCGTGATCTTTACTGGGTTTGAGATGTAATCAAAGTCTATTTAAAAATCCTTAATCACACAATATATGTGCAGACTATTTTCAACTACCTTCTGGTCAGGACTGAAGTCAAAGCCTCAGTGCATGCCCCTTAATTACACTGATAAATGTATTTTTAAATGCTCATGTTTTGTACTAAATCAGACAAAACACATTACATTTGACTTTCCAGTGTGTTACTCTAGCTTAATGTCGTTTATCATAATGGTGTTACACCATGATAAAATTGATGATATACAAGTGTTGAAGTATTATGTTATGTACCAACACCAGAATGTAACTCAGGAACGTAATGCTGAGCCTCTCTCCTTATGAAGATTAGCACCTTGTTGCTTTCTATTAAGCATTCAATGATAACAGAAGTCTTTGCCTACAAGCCAGCCTGCATATCTTGAACAATGTTGTTCTATTAATTTGATTTTGACAAAATGACAGCAACATCCTGTTCTGTAAGAGCCTAGATGGTACAAGGTTTGGAGAGACTTCCAGGTGACATAAATAAATAATAATAAAAAAATCAACTGTTTAATATGGCAAAAATTCTAAAGAATGACAATCCTCCAAAGTTAAATTTAAGAACTAGATCAATGCACTTTCTAAGAAATACTTCAGAAAATTGATGTCTCCCTGAATTCAACAATGCAATCCTTGCAATTCATATAAAATGTCATTACAATGGCTCCTGGGGTAAAAAAAAGAAAGAAGGAAATTCTGGCAATTTTTTTACTGAACTTGTTATGTGTCTGCTCATATCTAAATGCACTGAGCTACAGATAAATTAAAAAAAAAAAAAAAAAAAAAAAAAAAACACAAAACTGGGTGCCAAGGCTTCACCCCTCATTGAATGTGTGTTTGCTCCCTCAGCCTTTGCTCCTGTATCACCCTGCCCTGGCCAAAATAATAGCTTGTGGTAACAGCGTAACAATGCATCCATTTATAATTCAAGTATGCATTCTTCAGAACTCCATACCAAAGAAACCCCACATTTGAAGATAAGACACCTCCACGTATTTCTAAGCTCAGCCTCACTCTTTTATCAAAGTAGATAGACACAGACTAACCCATGTCCAAGTCTGAGTATGAATTGCAAAAGATGATAAAAGTAACCACACCAAGCGAAAAGTTGTCATTTTCTACACATTTTTCAATAGCTCTGAAACAAGTCAAACTGCAGAAAAGGAAACAAACAAACAAAAAACAAACAAACAAACAGAACATAAAGCAAGAATTCATAATATCATTAAAGGTGACATCTGTACAGATATACTCCAAATTTCAAAAACTCCCACCTCACTAGTGAAAATACCAGTGGAAACTAATCACACACTTCTATGGTCTGAAATAGTATTAGTGCTACCTCAACTCAGCTTGAGAGAGTTACACACCTATGCATATACCTCTGGGGAGCATGCACAAATCCAGGAGTTGAAGAATACCTTACAAATACACTAATCTAAAACCTTGATACACAACTTTGAAAAATAAGTAGTTGGATATTGTATTTTTAAGACACACCTCCCAGTGAAATAACTAGAAAACAAAATCTGTGAGCTTTCTAATAGCACTAGAGAATCATGTTGGTTAAATGTGGCTCTATAAAAATAAATAAATAAATAAAAAATCTAAGTTATAATGCAAACATAAATGCAGTAGAGACACAAAAAGATAGACCATCTCAAATTAAAAAATTGAAGATCAGTTAAAAACAAAACAAAACAAAACAAAACAAAAACATAGAAATAATGAATCAACTACTTTATAAAACTAATAAGACTAAGATATAAGACATTATTCTGAAATCACACCTAGCAATTTCTAGAAATTAGGCAATTTCTAGAAATTAGACTCATCTCAGCATTAGCTACAGGAAAAAAAAAAAAAAAAAAAGAGAAAGAAAGATGAAGAAAAAATGAGATGCAATTGTTTGAAATAAGAAACGTTATGGTAATCCCATCCTTTAAGACATGTGTGTGCTTTCATCTTGTCAATGTGCACAACAAAACTGTGAATTCTGTAAGCTACCACACATTAAACTGCCAGACCCCTGAACTTCCACTGTTTAAAGTGATCAGACTCAAGATGAGAGAGAAAAATGAAATATGCTGCTCTCCAGAAAACAAAAGAATTTTGAAGAACTCAGAAGAACTTGAGAACTTTGTTAAACTCTTCCACCCCTCCCCTCATATATATAAAAGAAAAAAATCCTAGCCTTAATTCTTGAAATATTTGGTGAAAACAGCAGAAATTAGAGTGAAAACATGTAAAGACATATAGACAAACCAATACTAGATATGAAAGAGTACAAACCCTATCCTTCAGAAAGCTAGAGGAGATTACTGACTTTGTGAAGGCCTCGTAGAGCCCAAATTCAGAATGTGGTAAAGTATCTTCAAATCATTGATAGAGATCATTGAACTAGACCAGTAGTGAACTGCTGAGGTTGAAGAGGAGGAAAAAGATGAAAAAAAAAAAAAATCCATCATACACAATGTTCTTTCTGTTTTTCTCATACTCTGCAGATCTCTCCATCTGCGATGCTCTGTACCCATGATTTAAAAGGAACAAATTGTATGAGATGGCTTCTTATCTTAGCATTCTAAGCAGTCCAATTCACTTGCTGGTTAACTCCCTTTCAAACATCCAATACGTTTTCTTTCAAGGTTTTAACAGAGCTTGCCACTGTTTTTATAAACTGCTTTTGCAGTTTTTCCAATATTTAAATCATCAAGGTATCTACAGAACCAGGTCCTTAAAAAGCGCAAGAGGCTGTGATAGAAGAATGGGTTTACATGCTTAGGTTAATGCTGATCTCCAAGCAGTACTGCTCCTTGTTTTAAAGATCATATCCAAATCTCAGAGAGCATAGGGAAAAGACAAAGAAGATGTGGGGAAGAAAAAAAAAAAAGTTTATTTTTGAGCTAGCTTCAGTGCACCTTGGAGCTTTGATATTTTCTGTTCACCTTGTATTTCCATTTTTCATTTTCCTAGACCCAGCTGCCTATTCATAAAGGCAGAAAGATATTGCTTAATATAGTATCAGTATTCTTGGTATAGCACTGACAGATTAGAAAAGGTTGTTGAAAAGCAAATGCATATATGCAAATGTTTTTCTTATTAAATGGAAACATTCCAAAAACTCAAATGATCCATGTGAAATTTTAATTATAACTTAACAGCTGTTTGAGCTAATTGAAGGATATCAGAAAGGTGATTTCCTTCTCATTGTAATTAAAGAGTTAAGCCTAATTTACTGTTGTCAGAACAAGACTAAATACCAATCTGGTCTGCCTAATTACATAAAAAGGTAAACAGGAGAACTCCAAGAAAGGCACTAGAATGCTTCCTCCCCCCCCTCACAAATAAAAAATAGATAAATAACAACGTAGTAAAAGAAAAGTAAAACAGACAAGTTTCTTGGGAATCACTTCTGCCCTATATCTTTTCTGGCCAGAAGATGGGCAATGACCTTTAAAGCAAGTGAGCAACTCACTCTGCTTTGCCACGCTTTTATTAATATTGCCTGGAAGCTATTTTCATTTCCATTTTCTTTGCTCTGCAGCCTCATTGTTTAATACAGTGGCTATGCATAAAGGTAAACATATGTTTTGCATTCACTCATGCTGCATTATCTAGTTGTCACCAGCAAAAGAATAATGGCAGTGTAGAAGTAATACTGAAGTACTTGTTGGTCTAAGACAATATTATATTTTTCCCTCCTGTAACTTTGAAAATAAAAAATGAGATCAAAAAAGTATGCACATTAAAATGCATATTTAGGACATAGATCAAAAACATTTAAATGAGGTATTAAATACAGTGGTCTTCATAACAAATATAAACCTTCTAAATGTACATGAATAAAAAATAGGAACTATTTCTATAATATAAAAAATTCAGAGATTTAATTTTCTAAGCACTCCACTGATTAACAGATAACCTGAGCAGATCATGGGAACTTCGTTACTGAACATTTTCCCACCTCCCTTGCAACACAACTGCCATTATTGAAAAGAAGCACAGAAGGTTCATCAGAGATATAAACCCTGCTTGCAGATATCAATAATATTCAGTGTAAAGTTAATTGGTAAAGTATGAATTATGCCAACATTTGTATATATTGCACTCATTAAGGTGTGTCATCTCCAACACATTATACTGAACAAACAATTCCAAAGTGATATATTCAGGCATTAGGGCAGAAGCATTGCGAGGTGAGTGAAACAGTGCAACCCATGAATGATACTTCCCTGGAAAAAAGCCTGTCTCCATATTTAATTCACATTTGTGACACACCTGAACTTCTGTGTGGCTCATGTGCCATTGGCATCAGATCTTAGGGAAAATGAGCAACAGGGTTCTAGGAACACAACAAGTAGCTCCATTACAGAACACATCCTGTAGGAAGCCAACTGAAAAAAAGTGAAAATATTCAGAACTGTTTTGACCACATGAATCAAGGAAGTGCTAATGCAATATGGCAGGCGTTTAGTATGTTTTTAGCAAAGGCCAGAGCTGGTGGGAACAGAGGCCAAAGAGTCTTGGAGCTGTGTAGAACCTAGGCTCACAGTAAGGCATCCTGTGCTGAACATCATCTGTGGCCAGACAGCTGTAGTTTTCATTTGAGTTCATTAAGGCTATTTTAAACAGACGTAAGTAAAACAGAGGAAGAATCACACTGAAAATGTTAGAGACAATTTTGCATTAAGCACACTTACTGCATTTTGCTGCATAAGAATCCTTGTGTCAACTCAAATCACACTCCAAGCACTAAATACTCTGCTTTTATGCTCAATTAATGTGACTTAATCCAGCCATAAGCAGAATATTTCAGACAACTAGATTGTACTGGGATTTCCCAGCCTCCTTGTGCTCTAGTGGTTGTCCTAACCTTGACAAATCTCTTGGTTATCTTCCATACAACATAATTTTCCACATTGTTTCCAAACAGCCAAAAAGAGACAATGCACAGCAAAAAATTAATAAGGAATTATAAAAGCATTCTTGAAAACTATCTCTGACTAATTAACTTCAAAGCACATAATGAAACTATTGCAATTTTATTCTCTATATAATATTGCAAACATAAATTGTACACACTCCATTTCAGCTGCCATGCCCTTTCTATAAAGCAGGGCTCTACTCCTAGGTCAGTAGGAACAACCAAAGATGTTCCCCTACCTTCCTTCAGCTTCTTTCTCACTCATTTATTCATGCTTCACCCTATTCCCAGATGCTGTGAAAAATCTTAATGCAGATGTATTTCAGGGACATTCACAGAAATATTTACCTTTACAGGTTTACTTCCGCAGATAAGGAGCTACTAGAATCAAATTATTTTACTACTCATCTTTTTCTGCCCTGTCAAAAGTACATTTAATGCAATCTATGTGATGAATGTGGCCTCATGAAAAGTGGGAGGGAAAATTAATTTGGGGGTCTGGGAATGAAAAGATCATTTGTCATTACTGTGCTGAGCTGTGCCAGCAAATGAGTAGAGCCCTGCAATGTATTGCTAAAAAAACACTGGCTGCCGCCTGCTTTCTGCCCCTTCCTTTAGCGAACTCCTCCTTCCTAATGCTTCAGTTCATCCTGAATGAAGGTTATTAGCAATACTAACCAGCCAGAGTGGCTAGCTGAGATGCAGTGGGGGTGGGACATGAATTTGTAAGAACTAATTTGTCTAATGTTCAGTAACAAAGGCAAAGCGTCTGCACTGTGAATTAATATAGCATCAATCACTGACTAACTGTTTCAGTACATGTAATGAGAATATTCTCAGACCAACCCTATGGTCTGCACAGACAGCTGGGGAGATAATAACCCAAATGGAATTTTATTTTAATGTGACTCCCATCTTCAAAAACAAAACAAAACAAAACAAAAACACATAGGGAGACTACCTTTGGTGTATATATGTGCATATATATATATATACACACGAGCCTTTAAGAAGAACTTAGAATAATACAGTGCTTATTTCAAAAAAAAAAAAAAAGTAATGCTAAATACCTAGGAAACTGTTCAGTTGATTATAAGGTTCCTGGTTGAACAGTCCTTTTCTTTTAATTCACTGTGAGTTGTTTTACAGTCTCCCTAGTAGATGTTTTAATGATGTAGTCAGCCCATCTTATTGCAATTTTAGTTTGTATAAAAATAAAGAATACTTGAATCTATCTTAACATCCAGAAGAGTGTTTTCTCCACTTCATTTACTGATCCCATTAAGGGCAGATACAAAAATGTATATTTTATAATTTTATACCTTTATATGTGGCCACAATTTGAAAAACACATCCACTTGCATTTCTTTAACAAGGACATTTGCTACCTGTATAGCAACAACCTCCCATTGTTTTCAAAACGGATTATTTTTTTTTTTTTTTTTGACATTAAACAAATAAAAAGTATTATTACCAATCAAAAATGCATCTAGGCTGGGGTCACATGGAACAATTAATGGGTGCAATAGGCTCACTGCATTACCACCACTAGAAATAAGGAGTTCTCTGCATAGAGATATTTTTCAGTGAAAGCTAGGAGTACTAATGAAGCCCAAAGAAGAACCTGAAAATGCAAAAAATTAAGAACTAGAAGACAGACCTTTATTATGAAGATGAAAGTGAATATACCCTTTAAAATAAAACTGTTCCCTGAAAGCTGCATACCACTTGCATGCTCCAGCACATCACACCCAGCCTACTCTTTCAGTGCTCTCAACGTGAGGAAGCCACAGCAAAGCAATGAGGATATCATAGCCAGTATTTATAATGAGGAGGTATGTAGCTCTTCTGAAGTCAGACATGACAAAGAATGAGAAGAAATTACAGGTGATTACCGAAGCGCTCTCACCACCTCCACCAATTTATGTTATTACTTTGTTAATCCTCTTGCTGCTTTCAGCAGCATTATGATAGCCTTAGACTAGAGATATCTAATATTGGTCTGCTAGGATACCTTCTAGGTCAAATCATAGGCTTCGAACAGCAAAGGGTATGCTGCATTCAGTCTAAATTGCTTGGAATTTCACCTGTTCTGTAATGCACGTTAGGCAGTGGTCTCAAATAAAACACACACACAAAGTTTTTTCACATGCTGGAGGGAAGGGATGCCGTCCAGAGAGACCTGGAAAGGCTCGAGAGGCAGACCTGTGCAAAACTCATGAAGTTCAACAAGGCCAAGTGCATGGTCCCACACCTGGGTCACGGCAGTCCCTAGCACAAATACAGGCTGGATGGAGCAGCCCTGAGAAGGAAGACTTGAGGGTGTTGGTTGATGAGAAGCACAGCATGAGCCAGCAATGTGCACTTGCAGCCCAGAAAGCCAACTGTATGCTGGGCTGCATAAAAAGAAGTGTGGTTGAGCGAGGTGATTCTCCCCCTGTATTCCACCCCTGTGAGACCCCACCTGGAGTGTTGTGTTCAGCAGAGGAAGAACATGGACCTATTTGAATGAGCTCAGAGAGGACCATGAAGATGATTGAGGAGATGGAGCACCCCTCCTATGAAGAAAGGCGGAAGGAGTTGGGGTTTTTCAGCCTGGAGAAGAGAAGGTTCTGAGGAGACCTTATTAACAACCTATCTGTAACTAAAGGAGGCCTACAGGAAATGTAGGGAGGGACTCTCTGTCAAACAATGTAGTGACAGAACAAGGGATAATACCTTTAAACTAAAAGAGGGTAGAGATTTAGATTAGATATACGGAAGAGATTCTTTACTCAGAGGGCGGTAAAGCACTGGAACAGTTTGCCTACAGAAGCTGTGGATGCCCCTTTCTTGGAAGTGTTCAAGGCCAGGCTGGCTAAGGCTTTGAGCAGCCTGGTCCGGTGGGAGGTGTCCCTGCCCGTGGCAGGGGGGTTGGAATTAGATGATTTTTAAGGCCCCTTTCAACCCAATTCATTCTATGGTAAATTAAAAAATTGTATATTCAATTCAAGTTGAAGATGATGCTATCCTACTGGAGGGACAAGCCCTGCATTACAACCATCCTGTCTGTAAACTAATAAGCCACAGGAAACAATGGAAGAGAGTGGACCACAGCATAGTGTTTCTGAGCAGGAGCTTTCTGGAAGCATTATGATGTAATAATCTGGAGAGAATCTACTATAATATAATATTGGGAGATAAGACATAGAGGGGCCTGAAACAGCAAACAGAATTCCATCTGCCTTATCCAAAGTAGCAGAGGAGATGAGGGAGAGCTCTAGCTGCCCAAAACAGTGTACAAAGAAGACAATCCTGTATTGTTCTTTCTTTGCTTAAAAGGGATGAATTGCAGCCATTCTCATTCAAAAGGCTTCAGTTTAACCCACGTAAAAGGCTCAGTTTTCTGCTCCCATTGGTGAGAGATTCTGGAACTAAGTGTTACTGTCACTTCACTTAAATTTTGGTAGATAAAATGTGTGTTTATAAGAACGAAATATATATATATATTTATATATATATACACACACACAAATAGAAATGTCCACGCAGGATATCATCATACTGGTTAAACTGACCATATCAAAAATATATATTTCTGTTATTTAGCTGTGGAATAATTACTTAAGAAGCTCAGAATGCAACTATAAACACGTATTGGAAATGTCGCTTTGCCATTTTCAGGTCACACATAAGCATTTCCGGCTGCTTTATACATATATGAGTATTGAGCCTTTAGTTAAATTCTGTACATATACACTGTTTTTACTGCTGGAGGATGTAGGTCCAATAGCTCAAACTGAATTCAATGGAGAACATAAGCCTTTTTCCTCAAGATACTCTATAAGTGGTCCATAGCATCAAATCAGTCCTAGGAAGGAACTGTGATTCAAATACAGAATTTCTTTCCATTATTGTGATAGAGGAGGGAAGTAATTTACTACAACTGAGTAGAGACCATAATGCACTTCTCTTTTCTTCTAATAATTGGTAGACTGAGGCAGGTGCAGGAAATAAAGGCACATATCACAACAGCTCCTCTTCTTCTGCCCAGCTGGAAGGAGAATTACACAAGAGTTTCTGAACCCACACTTCAATTCTTATGACAAGAAAAAAGCATTGGAAAGATTCTGTTTCCCTGGTCTTACAAAATGGCTTCCTTGGAGCTCTTTTGCAATTTGGTCCTTGAAAAAAACAATTTAAATGAACACAAATGACTCAGAGGAGAAGCTTTGAATCACACACTGAGACTTACTCTCCTTACATGACCTACAATAGTTTCAATCCTTTTATGGATAATAAACAATTTTCAAAGGGAATATGATTTATCATTTAAAGGTATAAACAAGAAAAAGTGCCTGTTCTTCACTTTAAGTGCATCTTTCATCAGTTAAGCAACAACAATTCCAAAAATTATGATGGCAATTAGATGGCAGCTATTACTGTTAGTATAATTTTCCTTGTCAGTATTTTATAAAGCATGTTTGTATGTTGACATCAGTACTGTTGACACCACCTTCAGACTATGTCTGTAAGACTAGTCATGAAAAATCACGAACTATTAAATAACATCAACTACTGGCAGTGAATACATGCATATATTTTGCTAATTTATTGTACGTTTCACACATATAAATGGAATAAAAACAGAAATAATTATTTCATGTTAATAAAATAATCATTTAAAGTGCACACAAATTGATTTTGTACACTGCTTGCTTATGGGAAAATCATAGTTAAGATTACATTATCATTTTTGTTGGAAAACAGCATTTGACAGCCATAACAATCAAAAGTGGGAACACTAAAATTCCCAGTGACAACTGATGTGAAGGAGGGAGTCTTCCACATGCATTCAGACATCCTATTATCTGTGGCTTATCTTCTGTTGTTGGATTTTTGTTTTGGTAGGATGGTTTGCGGGTCAGCTGAGTGCATGGAATTAAAACCAACTTCCACTCTGGCGAGTTATCTATGGTGTGCAAGGCAGACACCATCCATTATGTAGCATTGGTGAATGACAGCATGAATGGCAGTCGTTGCCAGTTAAAGCCATGATAAGACCTGGACTCTGAGAGAAGCTCCTGCTCCAGAGTGATCTCTATTGTTCCAGCCATCAATTTCAGCAGTAAGACTGATTCAAAGATAAGACAGCAATGATGCTGGAGTTTTACAAAGAAATATCTCAGCAAAGAATCAGCTTTTCTGCATTTAGAAAGACACCCATGAAATTGATTTTTATTTTAAAGAGATCCATTGCCATATTTTTAAACTGAAGAACTTAAATACACAGAGTATCTTAAGAGTCAGAATCTGATTCAAGGCAGAATTATTCTGCGCAGTATTCGGATTCCCATGAGTGACCATCCAGTAACATCCCTCCTCTCAACCTCACCTCTCCCACCTCCCTCGTCTGTAACTTAATCGCTGCTGACAGGCACATTTGCCCAACTTCGCGTAGCACTATCCCACCAACATAAATTTCTGCATGTCCAAATGTGAAGCGTTCATACTTCAGTGAGGTGGCAGGGAATGCATCTCAGGACTGTGGGATCTCAACCAAGATTAATTAACAAGACCCCAATTTGCACATCACTCGAAAGAACACCATTCAGCACCGTGGACAGCGCCAGGAGACCCCAGGGGTCAGGTTTTCAGCTTTCAGCATAACCTGAGCTATTTTCTTCAGCAAAAAGAGGACAGCCTTGCTGAACCTCTTTCTGAAAGAGTTGGTGAAATAGCAGCTTAAATGACCCAGCGTAATTAATTCACGTGAGTTTTCAATGAGCTTTCGATAAGTTCCCTCCATCAGAGACTATTAAGGAAAATAAATAACTATGGGGCAAGGGACAGAGTCCTGGAATTGATTCAAAAATTGTTAAGTGATAGGAAACAATGAGTAATGGCAAATGGCTGCTCCTCAGAATGAAGAAAATGCAACAGTGAATGCTCCCGGGGCTGCTATTGAGATGAGTACTATTTATTAATGACTGGGAAATTAAACTGCACAGCAAGTTAGGAACTGTGGTGATACTAGCTTATTGGTTTTTGCAAGTAATTTCTGGGTACTTTTATAATCACTATCTTAAAGAGAAAAAAAAAAAAAGAAAGTGAAGATCTATGATAATACTGCAAGTAGTAAAATGAAATTTAATTATGAAAAATTAGGTTAAATATGAAGAAAAAGATCATGAAATAGCTTTTTCAAAGGAGAAAATGAAAATTGCATCACCAAGCCAAGATGAGGCAAGTTATTTGCAGGTATGCTATAATGAACAGTACTTCCATTTGTCTCTGACTATACCAGGTATATCAACTAGCCTTTTTTATTTTCTGGTAAGAGAAAGCATTTGTCATGCTGACTGATTAAATTTAGCTTAAACAGACACATGGTGTTTCAAATTAGGGGGAAAAATGTCCACAAACATTATAGTGTGGAGTTATGTACATCACATAGTGATAGCTGGACTCACAAGATCTGTTGAAGACTAAAGACCATCATTTTCAGTTGCTTTAAATTTTCAATTATTGTATAGTCATTAACTTACAATATATAGTCTGTCTTCTGAAGATTTCATTTCTTTTAGTACATTTCTTTGCACCATGAGAAAAAATGGCAAAAGAAGGTTGGCTCTGAAAACCAGCAGAAGGATACAAAAATAAGTATACGTGCCTCGGAGTATATAATGTTTTATTTTTAATGTTCATTGGTGTGTCCAGTTAAATATATAACAAAATAATAATAATAATAACAATAATAATAATAATAATAATAGTAACAATAATAATAATAATAATAATTGGTTCTAAGGCTGAACCAGTAAAAAAAAAAAAAAGGGAATAAAACCCAGCAAAGTTCAAAACTGTATAACACCCAAAATGACATACAGCTTAAATAGAATTTCACAGAGATAGCCATAATTAGGTAGGATATATTAAAATCTGATCATGTTCCTTCCCCCTTCCCCCCCAATCACATAAAATAAAGGGAATTTTAAATTAAAGAACGATAAATGCAAAAACATTATAAAGAAATACCTCTTTCACATTGTCAATGGAATTGGCTAAAAGATCAGGTCATTGAGATAAAAACCGTAACTACATTTTAAAAAGAACTGAAAAATTTTATGACTGCTAATAACATTTGTAGCTATGCAAGCTAGGATAATAAGGGTAATCAAATCTCATGCTTCGGGGTGTAAGACAATGAACTGCAGGGTTTAGAAAGAAATGTGCACTGTCACACAAATGGGTAAGATACATTAGCAATTTGGGAAGAGATTTACCTTCTTTTAAAATATCAAGAAATAGCCACTGCCAGAGGCATGGCACTAGACCATAGGGACCTGAGGTCTGATCTGCTGTGACAAATCCTTTGTTATTTTGAGTTTGACTTTGATAGACAATAGATTCTCCAGAGTTTTACGGAGCTGAATTCAAATTAAATGCACATGCTCTATGAAAGCATAGCTTGGAGGAAGGATCTGAAGGACAGAACTGTTAGCCAGTAATTAAGAGTTCTGTACTGTGCTTTCTGGCAGCAATTATTTTAACATAATTCTTAACAGAGTCTATTAAAGAGGAAATGCCAATTAGCAATAGCTTATTGCACAACAAAACAATGACTACTGATATAATTTACTACCATAAACTACACAGAGAATTGACTGCTGAAAACAGGATTGGATGTTTAATTAAAAATAGGGGAGAGGGAGGGGAATCTGCATGCACTGAACATACACAGGTCTGATGGAACTTCAATTCCCATGTAGGAAGCTCAATTCAGAATCATGTTGCGCTATCCAGTCTATGCTTATTATTTGAGGAAACCTTTCAAATTAGACTGAAATGATTAAATTTGGCGTAAGTTTCTTCCGAACTGTCTGCCAACCAGACAGTCGCCCACTAGGAGAGAGAGAAACTTGTGGGCACGCTGCTATTCCCACACTTTTACATCAACTTGAAGTCAGCCAAAAAAAGGGCAGAATGTGCCCTTAGTGAAACAAAAGGAAACTAATCTGGATCCATATATAGAAGACAATTTCCTGTTCTAGGGTTTTCTAGCAGTGCTGCAAATGACTTCCCACATTACAGTCCTTGCCTCTCCCATCCGGTCTGAGTCCTATTTTGTCCCTCACAAAGTTGCTACTGACAAATGCCTATTTTGAAAGATTTATCAGCTGTACCTCCAATTTGTTGTTTGTGTTAAATTGCAGGAATGAGCTGTACATGACAGCAGTTAGCTTCACTGTTTCCAGGAGCTCCCCATGCACAGTTCCGATACCATCTAGAGCCACAGATATTTTACATAACTAAGGCCAAAGAAAATACAAACTGGCATTGAAGTCTTCAATGATTCTCTCTCTAGAGGAGAATCAAAATGGAATATGGAAAACACAGAAAACATGCAGCCAGTGTTATGTAAATAAAATCTACAGTCAGGGACACCTTTTGCAACCAAAGGCTCTGAAAGAAGTACTGTAATACAGTATACCTTTTTCAAGCATCCAGAAGTGAAAAGAGAAGAACTCCAAGTTTAGCACAGATTTACCAATTGTCCCTCTGCTTCTTAGGTTTAACAAATAAGAGATAACCTCTCTATATTCTTACCTACAGAAAAGCATGACAGCAGGAGGAAGAGAATTACCTTTAGGCTGGAGATTTAGAGGACCTGCACTGTAATCTATCCCATTAAAGTGATAAGGCATACCATCACGTAAACCTGGCATGCAATGGCATTGATGCACTTTAAAAGATAAGATGATGAAAAGAGAACTGAGAGATTTACAGCCATAAGAGCTGCACTGTTCTGCAATCAAGATTTTCAGCTATGTTGAAAAAGAGTTTGGCAATATTAACTAAAAGACCACAGTTCTCCATAATAAGAGTGAAAGAAAGGAAGAAAAAAAAAAAAAAAAACAACACAATATATATATATGTGTTCCTGATTTCCCACTAGAGGGTGGAACAAAATTCGAATAATTGTTTTTTTCTCACTCATTTGGTAACATGAGAGTTAGAACCCATGCAGAGACAGATTTCTCCATGAACACTTGTGTGCAAGTCAGATGATCGCCAGAATTCAGTTTGATTTTGTTACATGGTTTTCTTGTTTTCTGAACTTTAAGTTTTGTGCCTTATTTTTGGGATGGATACATGGAATCTAATTCTTTGGCTCCCAGTTCCAAATCTCCGAATTAATTATCTCTTGTCTCGATAAATTAGCAGGCAATCCTTGCTTTTAAAAGAGGATATAACTCAACTGTGCTTTGTCTGTCTACCTCAGAGTGAGCTCATGCTTCCCAAAGCCTCAGGTCACATGTAGCACTGCAGAAGATGGCATATATTTACTGATGAACCACCTGATTGATCTGTTTTCAATTTTAGACAGCATTTAGCCTTCCTCTGGAGAAAAATTGCTTTTTATTGGTGTTTTTCTCATCCTCCTCTCCCATGTAGAAACACTGAATTCCTCTTCAGCATAGTTTTCTTAACTGTCATAAAATAGAAGGAAAAAGTCATCAAACCTGAATTGGGAACTAAATAATGGTTATAAAGTATCTTTTAATGTACCTGACTTGATTTCTACAGAAATCAAATAAGTACATACTCAACCTCAGGTTCTCAGATGATGTATTAATCCCTTTCTCGTAAATTACTATTGTGTTTAGTTGGTTAGCTGACATATTGAAAAAAACATAGCTGAAAAATTCTTCAGATTTTTCACTCAAAAAGAGCACTACAAATCTTTCTTCTATTTCAAAATAAATATTGGGGTTAAGGTTTGGCTAAATGGATTATAAATAAATGAAAGACCTAGAATTTTCTTCTCATTTTAAGGTTGTCTGACACTTATAACACTATCTCCAGATAGTAAAACCAGGAGCAATTTTTGAAACAGAAACTGAGCCAGACGGTGCTTTAAAAAAAAAAAAAAAAAAAAAAAAAAAAAAAAAAAAAAGCACCAAGGATCAGTAAGAAGTTACAAACCTATTTTCTTTGTTTTAAATTGAAGGGTTGCTCTGAATGACTCCTAAATTTTACTTAAATACAGACTACCACATAAACAACTAAACAGAGCAGCAAGTTTTCTCCTTAAAAAGAGATGCAGTTCTAAGCCAGGATTATTCAAATTATTTTACTTATGACAGTTCCTATTTATATTTTCTTATATGAAAACATTTTTCTAGACAGGCATACGTGAGTCAGCAAACCCTAACCTGGAAAATCCAATTCTCCACAATACAAAGACTAAAGGAAATCAGCTTTTTTCCTCCCAGTTTATTCTGAATGCTGAAAGGATGCATCTGACCAGAGAATTAAAATAGCATTGGACTACTCAGAAAAAGGGCATCTCTGACCAGAGATATTAAAACTCAAAAATAAGCTTCTCAAAAGCAGACATTCTTAGAGATTTATGCTCGGTATTTAAGGAAATGCTTCTTTGGAGATTTGTCTAACTTCAAATGTATTACTCTTATAAACCAACTCTTTCATTTCTCCTGCATGAGCCCATCCCTCTTGGACTGTTAAAAGCATCAGAAGTAACTATTTACTCAAAAGACAGTTTTCATCTCTGAAAACCCATTGTATGTTGCCTTCCAAAATCAAGTTGCTCCTGCCTCTCTGTTTTGGTTTGAAATACATAGCTATACATTTTATGTGTACAAAATGATGTTTCAATTGTTCCAGCTGTAGTGCAGGCTGACACAACTCTTTGTTTTCTGATGTGTCCACTCTCTATTTTCTAATTACATATCATATTATTTGCATGATAGTACTATAGGAGATGAAAACACAGAGGTGATCTATCAAACATGCCCTGTTTCATTAAACTTGACCAACAATCTGGTTTTTGTCTACAGCAAACAACCTACCATTCACATCACAGTGCAGAAAAACTCACTTCCTTCCACCTATGCTGTCAAGGGGCTTGGAGGTCTGCAGTACATTGTTCTCGTATTATAAACCTTATATAAACAATCCTGCAATAGTTGTGATATCACAGCCTATTAAACAGTTATAGCTCACCTATTCCAGAGCATTTCCATGGTGAACAGAGGGATTACTCTGCTTCAACTGGAATTCTCTGGAGTCAGAATGCCCTATGTAAGGCATCTTGCCTATTAATTACATTTTCATGGTTTGGTAAACCAGCAAGTGTGACTGGTTTGCTGTGATAACAGAGCAAGTGGACCAGTGACCAGCTTCACTCAGACACTGGGCTTTCAAAGACATGAAGACCCCATGAATTAGGAATCTCTTAGGGGGAGGAGAAAGGGAAAGCCTTCACTAGATACCCTGTACCAGTTCGCTTACTCTATCCAAAACCTGGCAAAGAAGTAAGCTTAGAAGCAAGCATAGAAAATATTTTTTGATATTCCCCATGAAAAACATTAGATTTAAGATGAGAACATTCAGATAAGTTACTCTAACGTTTTATTCTTATAATTGAACCTTAGAAAATACACACTGTCATTTTAACTTGGGAAAATAGTGTACATTATTCTTGCTTAGCAAATTTCCATATTGTCTTTTTTACAGATCAAATGCAGATATTATCACTGTGGTACTTAGGATCAGATATTTTTTCATCTTGATCAGAAAGCTGTTGTCAAAGGCTGGTAGAATGTTACACCAAAATGTCTTGCACTTCTGTTTCCACAACAGAAAGACAGGCAGCACTGGGTTTCACAGATTTAAGAGACGAGTTCTGTTCAAGCTCCGTCTCTGTCCCTGTGTATATTATGACATCATAATGGCTACATCAGTTGTAATAAAAAATGAATTCCCTTGACATATATTACCCGTAAGTGCAGCCTAGTAAATAAATGATTCATGCAAGTTCAATTACAAGGGTATGATGTCTGTAAATGCTAAATACCTGCAAGCCAGCAACAGTAAAGGAAATGAACCAAGAAGTGTTAAAAATGCCTTCCAGCTACAAATCTGACCACACCTTTTACCACCCTCCCCCCCCCAGCAACTCCGCAGTAGAATTTCAATTCCTAATTATGAAAAAAAAAAAAAAAAAAAAAAAAGAATATAAAAAAGAATATAACTAGGTCATTTTTGCTACAGAGGTGGTAAGAAAATCTTTTTAAGAACTGGAACTCTCATTGAAGACTCCACCACTGCCCTCCTGTGAGTTAAATTATTAGGATATATATATAAACATATATAATATATAATACCATACTATTAGTTCAGAAGCTAACTTCAATAATCTCAAAAGCAACACATATTAGACAAAGAAAACAAATGACATGACAGGCTTGCTGTTGTCCACACATGTATTCACCCACAAATTAAGTAAGGACAGTCATGTGGACCAACCCCCTCATCCACTTAAATTTGCTCCCTGTCTCTACTAGGAGACAGCACAAGATATTTTAAAGCAGTCTTTCTATAAGAGCACCTGAGTATGGCTGGTCACTGCCATCAGGTCTTACCCCAAGTATCCCTCACAAGGTGGAGTAAAGATCATAGCACACATACCTACTACAAGTGTATACTGTGGCAGCTGTGTAAGTGGCAACTTTAGACACACTGGACAGAGACAAATGAAATGTGACAATTTGTTAAACTCGGTTTTCATGATTTCCTATGAAACTAGTTCTAGAGCTAAAGTACATGTTGCTTGAAAGAGCTTCCTATCTTCATCTCAAACTTCCTGCCTCCTGATGGTCTTTGCTTTTCTACTATGTGACAGGAAAACCAAAATTCCATGGCCTAACTTCTCCAACTCATTCATTACTTTGTTCAATTGCTTGAGTTTTTACTCCCACAAAACTCCTCAAAACACTCATCCAGTACTGGCAAGGCAGGCATGGACACCTTTTTGCCATGGAAGAAGGTGAATCAATTGTGTATTTTTTTAAGATTTGACTTTGCAATAAGCATCATATTTTAATGTGTTATATATTATGCATATAATTGCATTTTCAATACAATCAGAAAAACAGAGAATAAATTGCAAAATCCCTTGTCATGCAGACAAGGAATGAAACCTCTATTTCACTGTAAGAGTTTATTTGTTATGACAGATTCTTGAAATGTCTTTAGCCCAACCGAAAGGGCAGATGCCTTTGGGATGGATCAAATCTTTATAATGCAGAAAATTAGAAATGCAAATGTCAGTTTGCTTAGTTTGCTGCTATTGCCATGGAATTGGATTTAAAAAAAATAATATTTTTTTACTTTATTTATTCATTTTAAGTTGTCTAGCAGAATATTCTCTCACTATGATGAAATAAACATTTGTGAGAACAAGAACAGAGAGAGTTCAAAATGTCACTCTATGGGGAAATATATACACATTTACATACAGAGTATTAGAGTCCAAAAGGGGTGAGTATTGACATTCAGTGGATATTTTCACTACGAGCAATAATGAGGAAAAACACCTCTTCTAGGTTTGAGGTATATTTGATATTAAAACACCATGAGACAGCTGCTGAACATGAAAATAAAGTTGCAGTACATTTTGTTCACTTCTTTACCATATGGCTGTAAACTATTAGAACTTACAGCATCTGCTACAGAAAATCTTAGAACAACAAATCTTTAAGACATTATAAGTGGGACTGCTCAACCTCTTGCTTAAAAAATAATACTCTTGATTATGCATTTCCTCTATATGGTACTAAAAATTTACTAGGAATGATTATTCATAAAATATCACTGCATCATTATTTATTAATGAATTTAAAAGTGACACTAACCCTCCCTCCCCCCCCCCCCAGCCATTTTTTCACACATGCACAACTTGATTCTAACCAGAGACACAAATAAAATAGAGGATGCAAATGATCTGCACTCTTCCTTAGTTTACAGGCGCTTAGTATACAACAGTCAAATGATCTTAACTGCATGGTATTTAACTGTTTGTACACATGAGATACAATTCAGTATCTCTGCCAGATTTTATATAGCAATAGTGATGTTGTCTGATATGCATATTTCTGCCCAACTCCTAAAGACATTTAAAGGTTGGTCATTATACCCACCTCCCCTGAAATTGTACCATATTGCAGCATCTATCTTTACAGATTTCAGTAACAAATTCTAATTTCTTTTTTTTTTTTTTTTTAAAGGAGTTAACAGTACTGTGCAGCTATATTAAAAGCAGATATATGCAATTAACTTAGTCCTCAAGTGTAAACAAAAGCTACTACTGTCAATACTGCATACCAATGTTTGTTGTTTTTTTTTTTAAAAGGACAAAAATACAGTAAATTTATTACACGCTTTACTTTTACTTTGAAACTATAATTAATGTGGTATTTGTCTAAAAATGCAAGCTCCTGTATATACCCTTGCAGAGACAACTGAAGGAATCATACAATCGGCTTTTACTACTTCAGTGTTGTCCACCTAAGTTCATGCATATGGTATAGGATGCACTGTTAGAGCTACTAAATGCACAGATGCAGATGTCATCTACTCCAAAGAGCGTATTTACTACACAAATTCATTTTCTTGGGAAGCTACTTGAGACTCAGATGTACCTTGGATTCCCCAGGAACTTCTTTGTACATATTGTGTACATCATGTTACACCATACCTTAAACTTCTCAGTATCCCACAGCCATACCTTCTGCCATTTTCCTCATAAGGATATAGGAACAGGATTATGAAAAGGCTATGGATAGTCAGAAAAGGAAAGGCAAAGTTGTTCACACATCTGTTTCTTTATGAAGATGCACCTCTCACAACTGTGTTACCACTTGTGACAATACAGTTCTGAATCCAAAATCTGAGTTTGGATTTGAACAGTTCTGTCCCTAGAGTCCACACTCAAACGTCACAGAAACACAGAAAAACAGGTCCATTCCCCCAACAAAACTACTTTCATAACCCACTCCTTCTGAAAAGAAACATTCCTTCTGAAATGACAAAGAATACAGCTTCACTTTCACTCAGACCTAAATGACACCATTCACTGCTCTAATGGGGAAGGAACATGCCTCAACTCTTTTGCTTTAAGAGGATGAGCCTCCTGACACTCCCAATGTTAATGGGAAGGAACTAAATTTTTCTGCTCTGACAAATTTCCTAAGGGAGTCCCTCTCTGTTTACTCACTGTAGAGAGAAACAATGATGATCAAAAACCACTTGGTGAATACTCCATGCAAATACCTTCTGAATATCAACAGGTGTTACTACAGCCTAGACAGACATTGGAATGAGTTGGCTCCAGAGCAGGGCAAACCCACTGAAATCTTCACTCCCTGCATTCTCTTGTTCCATAAGTAGTCTGCTAGCAAACAGCTTCAGATTTCCCAGGAGACTGTATCTAACCAAATGATAAGTTAACATTATTTTAAAGATGTTCTTTCACTCAGGATATCCAATATTCTAATTAATATCCCTCTAAGATTTTTCTTTGTCAATTGTTTCATTTTCTAATCCTTTTCCCTGATACTTGGCAAGGTTTTTCAGGCTACACTGTGCTTGTGCAGATATTTAAACTAGAATTAAGGTAGCAGGAGTAGGCCTAATAGATTTAGCATGTATTTCTGCTGCTTTAAAATTAAATGATCAAGTTCTTCACAAAACAAAGCTTTAGAATTTCTATTAAAAAAATTCTGAAATTAAGATCTACCAGACAGATCTGAAAGGCAAGCTTCCAAACAGCAAATGACAGAAAACATAAATGCCAGAAGCATGCATAAAGGTAGTAGCAGGGGAAGTAAAATGTCTCTAGACTGTATTTTTCACATGTTGGTATCAGTGTTCAGATTGTCCCATGATTCAGCTAATCTTTTTAATGACACTTTGCAACAGGCAATTGTAAAGGTGATCTAGCTGTTGCTGTAATAGGCAATCTGACTCGTCTGATATGGCGGCTATTTTCTGAACCATCATTATGTCTGTAAGGGTATCAGTTTTGAAAATAGCAGTTTATTGCTCCAGATGACCTGTTTCAAATGTGATACATATCTTTTTCTCATGCCCATCAGATTTGCATCTCTATTTTCTTCTTATCCATTTTTCTTTTGCAAGTCAGAGTGACCTTGTACATTAGTAGTATTCAGAATGGCAGAGCTTCACACTAAAACATCAATATTATACGTGTGGATTCACCATGCACTTCTATCTCTGAATAAAACATGCCAGTATTTTACTAAAATAAGTTCCACCACTGGAAATAAACACCAAAAGCAATACTCTGCCATACAGCATTCCTTTTATTCTCAGAACGCTGCTTCTTAAGAAAGATCAGCAATTGACTGATTACTTGGCTACCTTACTGAGCCTGATAGAGTCACACTGTGATAATGGAACTATCAATGCAGTTATAATGTACTTATACACTGTAGATAGCTGTTTCGAATGGAGCAACAGTTCCTTCCAGCTCAATGCTTTGCTGTAAGTCTAGAAGGCCTAGTAAAGGCTGAACATATACCTTTAAAAAGAGTTACAAAGATATTTCACTGACCACTAATCTTTTTGTGCTACATTAAATAATGCCAATGACACTCTTTCCATCCCTGACATTTGCTTTCTTCACATTGAACAGTAAATTGTAAACTGATTTTCCATGGAGAAACGTGTTCTTCAGTGTACTATCCTTCTTCATATTACTTTGCAATAACAATACAGCTAGTAATTAGTAAATTACCACGTTTAGTCCTATTAGCACATTATAGAAGTCAAGATTTTTATACAGTTACTTTACACATGAGACCAGCCAAGTTGTACCATAACAATACAATTTATATTACAAAATATACATATCTAGATGTAAAAGTTGTGACAATGGGTAGCATTTACATAAGTGCATCAACAGAGGGATGCTTAAAACCAAGAGGGATATAGGCCTCAATCTCACTGGCTATATCCAGATCAGAGAAACAAAACCAGAGCCACTTTTGGTCCTGAGTGCAAGGGGCATGGCTCAGCCTAGATCCAAACAACTGGACTATCTTCATCCTCAAAACAGTGGCTTCATTCATTGTGCTTCATTCACTTCATTCCTCCAGTCTAACCTTTATCATTTATGTGCCTAGATAAGCAACATACTCATCTAAGGCTTCACAACTAAACTGGAGATAAATTGGCATCTCTGGAGTTTAGTCTGTGTTTACCTCAAGTAGAGTGCTCTAGCCTAGATGCTGGTTGCTTTAGAGACTCTAAAAGGAACCTTGGTTTAAACATATTTCAAAACAAAAATGCCTTAATTCAGTTTATTAAGCTATGCAAAAGGTACCCTGGCTCAACAGAACTTAAACTTGTTTGAAAGTTTGATTCAAATTCAGTGTTATCTAACTAGCATTTCACAGTGCATCCAAATAAAGCATCTTCTATGTAACATTTTTAAGACCATAATAGAATGTTTTTGTTTGATTGATTGTTTCTCTGGTTTTGTTTTGTTTAAGTTAAAGAATGTTAGTATGTTAGCTGTTCTTAGGTTGCCCAGGCCTGGTGAAAGTCACTGTACTGTATTTAAAATAGTAACTGAAATTCACAGAATTTATGGAGAATGACAAAATGTGAGACAGAAGGGCAAACAGCACCCATCCTTACAGCTGGAAAAAGCAATCGGAAAGGAGCGAAAAGCAGTCAGTCTACTTTCAATAACTGGAAAGATACTGAAACAAATTATTAAACAATCAATTTTTAAAGACCTTAAGGATAATAATGTGATAAGGAACAGACAGCATGGATTTTCCAAGAAGAAATCAGTCAGACCAATCTAATTTCCTTCTCTGACAGACCAACTGGTCTAGTGGATAAGGGACAGGCAGTAGTGAAGTCAGGCTATATTACCTCTAAAGCTCTTGATGCTGTCACACATGATACTGTCAGAAGCAGAAGAGCGAAATATAGTTAAGATTGAATTAGTATAAGTTGCGTGCACAATTTAAAGGATAGTTAACAGTTGTTCTCCATCAAGCTGAGAAGAGATATCAAGGAGATCTGGAAGGATTTGTTTAAAGTCCCCAAAAATCTGAAATTTTCAGTTATGTTTTGGATGATGGATTGGATTGTATGTGTATAAAATACAACAGATGTCAGTATGTTGACTGTTCAATGCAATTTTAATGGTAGCTTTAAAAATCGGAACTACCTTGATAAACTGGACAAACCATTGACAGAGATATATGAGAAACAACTGGCTAGAACCAAAAAAGGGGGAAAAAACAGTGCAAAAAGTCTGAGGTGATAGCATTTTACCAGGAAAAAAGAGAGACAATAATAGCTGACATTGTTAGACAGGTGACAATTGTCTTCTGTATTCTCTGACCATAAGACAACTTAAAGTGTGCTTAATCTGCAATCTGTGAGAAGTCTAGAGGAAAAAAAAAAAAAAAAAAAAAAAAAAAAAAGAAAAGCACACAAACCCCCCACACCACAGTAAAGTAAGAAGTGTTTACAATGCTTTTGTCTCTAGTAACACTGGGAAAATCTAATCTCTGGCATTTTTCCAGATTGATTAGTATCTGTCAAAGATAGTGATATACCTTGCCCTATCTCAGAGCAGAGGCCTAAACAAGAGAAACTCTTGAGACTTCTTCTGGTCTTCCTCTATCTTAAAGAAGTAGGAATAGCGTCATCTATCTATGCCTCCTCTCAGACTAGGCTTTCATTTGGAGGTGTATCACCTTCAACTTAACCCCAACCCCACCCTACCTCTTTTTTTTTTTTTTTTTTTAGTTCCCCTGAAAGCCAGTAAAAAACTCAAACAAGCAAGAAAATATAGGTCACATTTGTACATCCATCTTTACTGAATTACCTCCAATTCATCCATACTGAATTACCAACAATTCAGTATTCCATTTTAGCTGCCAAGGGTCACAGCTCAGGCGCAGGAGCATACCAGAAGGCAGTAGCAAATTTTTAAATCTAGCTGGAAGATGGTAAATTGTGGGTTTGGTCTGCATTAAGAATTAATGAATATATTTGACTGAAGAGTCAAAGAAAATATACAAAAATCCTTCAACAGCAAGTAAATATGCAGTTGGCAAGGAAATAAATGAAGCTTGCAGAATTTCCCTATTCACCTTACACTTGAGCAAAAAGCGTTCATTTAATGGATATCAGATTGAAACTTCTAGAAATAACTGTTCTGTAAAATGTATGTGAAAGCTTATTGCAAAATGTTCGTACATTGCATTGTTTATTTTCCTCAGATGAAGGTGTCTATGTTAAATTCTTGTTTTAAAACAATAAATATGTTGATAATCAAACATTAAGGTGTTAATCTATTCTGTGATGAATAAAAATGTACTCTGAACCAACAGCTCAGAAGACTGACCTGGCACTAGTCACACAAGAAGAGAGCTTACCTGCCAGAAGAACATCCTTTACAGGGAAGGGGGAGAGGAATTTTCCCCATCACGATGACTTTAAAATGGAGTATTGATACATACTGAAGAACAAGGAACTGAGGGAAAGGACTTCATGCATTTATGACAGCTGCCACAATATCCCCCTATTTTGTGACTTAGTTGAAATTGGACAATAAATCAATAAACCTCTAGCTGATTGTTACCTTCAGCAGAATACGATGAAGCATAATTTAAAAGGTGATTTTTAGGGGTAATTCTCTGAAGCTTTTATGACATGCATTTGAGGTTTATTTTCTTTTCCCCATGAAAAACATGTCAAACCTGTGCATAAGATTGGGAAAGTTTTCAACCAAACAGCCTGCCTTTCTTCCTGTCTTCAGCTGCCTCTCTTTTCAAGCCATATCATTATTATTTTGGGGCTAGCTTTTCAGATTTGAAGTCTTGCTGACTTTCAGAGGAGAGATTACAGTACAGAAGCAAAGCCTGTTCATCACATGCCTCTCAGCTGGGCCCTGCCTTCAATTTTTTTTTTTCTTAAAGCAAGCAGACCACAGCATCCACATGCTTTAATCAACTAGACCAAGCACTTTGTATTCTGAAAGAGGTCATACCAAAAACCCCTGACCTCCCTTACTAAAGAAGGAAAAATATACTATAGTTTATGTGTGCAGCTCATTCTCTTTCAATGTTTTGAAGACGTTTTGTCATACAATTTCATGTGCTAGAATTATTCAGGACATTTTAAATATGATTACTCAAAGCAAACCTATGCAGTTCTACTGTCCCATAAATCATATTAGTAATACAAGTGGATAGGTAAACTTTAGATTTGTAAATTTTAGATTTATATTTTAAATATGCCCCATAATGTTACAAAATTACATTCCAAGGTCAATATGAAGCAACATTATCTTCACAAAGAGTTAAATAAAGCTTAAAAATGAGCATATAATTCAACAGATGGACAGCTCATGTGCTTAAAGTCCACGTACTTGAGTTCTCTGCCATACTCAAATATACAGCTAAGTGAACTTACAGTGCAAATGCCATCTTCACATTAATTTTTTTATTAAACCAAAAATATGACTTGACCTGATTGAACATAAGAGTATACTTGGTAATCCCCCCAAAAGATAGTCTGGATATAGTAAAGATTTTTGATTTTGTTTTGTGTACCATAATAGCCAAAAAGAAATGAACTTTCAGTCCCACACATTCTCAAGAATACAATTTGACTTATCAAGCAATCTCTAGATTGACTTGGTTAAGTACTTGGCAGGATATTAGCAAAAGTTGGAATCAATTCAAGCTTCAGTTGCTTTAATCAATACAGAGTTTGAAAGCTTTCATTCCATAGCAAGAGGAGATCGGAATTTGAGACTTGACTAAAACAGCAATCAGTTGTCTGTTGTCTTAGCAGAGAATACTAAGAGACAGTAAAAAGAAAAAAAAATAGGCAAACAACATCAATGACATAGAAAACAAGCCCTGAGTAAGAAATTAAGGTTTTCCTGCAAGTGTACTGGCAGGAGTGATACAGATAATTCATTAACTAAGATAAGAAGGAATAATTAGACAGGTAAATTTAATCATTCTCTGCAATGCAGTGGCTTTATAATATTTGAATATCCCACATGTATATCCCAGATGTACAAAGCAGAACGTTTAAATATTAATCCTAGCCTTAAAAGAGCATATTTTCAACAAATCTGAGATTACAACAAAGTAGAGTTTCATTCTAGAGAAAGGGTCACCAACCTTTCCGTGGACATGAGTAACTTCTAAATTTCAGATTGAACTGTGATCACAACAGAAGAAATGCAGGAGGCATATGCAAGTGAAGTGACACACAAAACAGTGTCAATCAAGCTGATGTTTAGGTGACAAGCCTTTCACTCTATCTTCAGAAGGCTGTTGTGATCCTGAGACATTTTCCTTCAAGCAACCAATACTCATTGGCATTCTTTGTTCTAGGGTATCAGACAGAATTTACAAAGTGAAGACATAGGTTAATCCACAAGGTCAGATACACATTGTGAAAAAATTCACGGAAGAGAATAATTGCCCTTTTCTACTACACTCTTTTCACTTTCACTTATATTGATTATTTTAATATTTTCTAAAGAGATTGTAATAGAGTAATAACATTCTTCCATACGTAAAGTTACACTGATTCCACCAAAACCTATGACTTGATTGTGCAGTTTTAAAACAGTTCAGTTAAAAAAAAACAAGGGCAAGGGCAAAATTTGGAAGATGTCCATATTTTGGTTTGATCTTGGATGATATATAGTATTTTAATACTATACTACTAAAACTGCATTATTATTGAAACCACTAATAAGGAACTCCTTTACACTAAGAAATAAATAGAAATAAGAGTACAAAGAATGGAAGAATGCAAGAACAGAAGCTGCATTATTTTTCAGTTTATGAAAACATGTTTGGCCCCACAGGACAACTGAGCTGCAAATAGATCCCACTCGTCAGGAAAAATACGAGCAACTTCCTTTAGGTTAGTTGTGAATTCCAGGTCTAACAATTTGCATTACACACAAAAGTGAAAACGTGCATCTCCCCAATCAGCAGCACATAAAGAGAAAAAGTGTCAGTTTTATCTGTCTAATGTCAATATCAGTAAAACTGAAAAGATATATAATTATGTGCCTTCAGCTTAATGATTTCTCAGTGCATTCAGGGACCAATTTTCAGAGCAAACTGGCGTAGGCAGAAAATCAAACTTCTCCAAATATGAAGTGTTCCATTTTAAGAAAGGCTTCATCTCTGTACATTTTTTTTAACCTGTTTAAATAAACAAGTTCAAATACGCTACTCTAAACCCATGTTCAGCACCCGCAAGCACCTCCATTTTAATACCGCAAATGGATTGCCTCTTGGATCATGGGGAGAACGGAGGAAATTTGGTTGGTTGTTTTGATAGTTGGTTGAGCATTTTTCACTATTCTTCACATCGAGTTTGTGTTTCCTGGCGTGGACAGGAACCACACGAACACAAAAATTGGTCACATCATCTGGCTGTGGAAGACCAGGGAGAGGATATAAAATGGCATTCCTCATAATTTTGTCACAGATTGTGACTGTACACTTAATACAAGTGAACACACAGTAGGCAAAAAACAATGAGAGGACTAATTACAAACATGACAACAAATGTATTTAGGTATGAAGTACCCTATTCAGATGCTGCAATGCCCTCAGAGAAATGTGAATAGTATCAAGCTTAACTATGGCACTAGTGGCTTTTACTGGTGGTTGCAGTGGGATTTTTCTTTTCTTCTTTCTTTTGTGGCTTTGTCATCACTGTTTGCCTGGCCTACAGAAATACTAATGCTTAAGTAGCAGACATGAATGAGCAAGACAAATCTTTGTTCAAGTGGGATGCTAATGCAGATGAGAGTGATTTTCTCTCCCAGCTTTGACAGGAGGCTTTAGAACAGGAAATGTCACAACTGCCACTTTCTTTTGAATTTCCTCTTTCCATCTAGAGATGGAAATTCCTCTTTTCCATCTATCTATCTAGAGATAGGAGGGGAAGAAACATTTTCAAGATTTATCTATTTCACGGGTAAGTAGGAAACCAACATTTAAAGGCATATTCCTAATAAAATGCAATCTTTCATGAACTTCAACATACTGCAACTTTTAGCCACACTTTCCTTTCTTCAGAATAAAGAAAGGTGGACAATGCCTGGCAAACTACACCACTCATCTCTTACCATCTTGAATGAAATTATCTTCTCCAAACAAAACATTCTTTGAATCCTTCTAGGAATGGTCATGGAAGTTTAGCAAGAAACAACACTTCAAAATGGCATCAGTTGCATCAAAATCAAATCAATGGGACTAATAACTTGGATGACAGCAAAATATCTGAGATGTAAAATAATTCAGTCTAGCCTTTTTAATGTCCACTATCTAGGAAATCACAGATATTTCAGCAGATATCTTCTCAATTTAAGCATGGGCCCATGTGAATACTTTTTTTTTTCTTTTTTTTTTTCTCCTCCACATTCTTACTATGGCATCTGGCTAAAGGAATCGTTCTGTGGAATCATTTCAAAGAAATCATAGTAATCACCATAAAAACTAAAAACTTACTAGCATTTTCCCCAAGGCAAATGTTGCATGTAATCAGGTGTATATAATAGTGTTTTTTTGTGGTTGGATTGGTTTTGTTTGTTTGTTCTGGGTTGTTTTTTGTTGTTTTGTTTTTAAAGAGCCCCTATTCCAGTTACAAAACCGTATCAATTGTAAAACATCACTAGAAAATAATTGCTGTTTCTGGAAAACAGTGAAACAGGTCATGTCATGGTTCATTGATCTTCCTGGCATGGACACTGCCTACATGCAGCATAATTACCGAAGAAAGGTATTAGACCAGCTAACTGTATGTATATGAAAAGGAAATTGTTCTTAAAGAGGTCAGCTATGGGTCACAACAAAGAGCTCAACGATTAAAGGAAGATACACATCCTTTCGATACACTTACTAACATAATATCAACCCATTGTTCTGTGCAGCTTCCCCATCCAGAAACCAGTATTATTATATTGTATTATTACTATCTAGAGATGGAAAATATAAATTATGCAAGATATCAATACATAAGAGCTCCTAAATAGTCTTAAACAATAAACTGCTGACCTTAAACATGGCTGAGTTTCAAATCCAACACAACATATAATTAGATAAATTTTGCTAATAAGCATAATTAAAAAAAAAAAAAAAAAGGCAGGAGACCATGGCCTTCAAAATTAAGCAGGTTTTTTTTTTTTTTTTTAATTTGTTACATTCCCAGAAATCATCTTCATGGTTATCTAGTTTAGCCCTCTGGAGCTGGAAGCTGGGTGTGCAGAGCTTCTCTTAAGACCTATCAAGACAAAGAACATGCCCCATGCCTTCACAGAGGAAGTGTGTAGTTAAGACTCTGGTTATCTTGCAGAACTGAACCATTTGAATTGCTAGGCTGGACCAAACTAAGCACAAACACATCCGTGTTGGTCATGTGGACATTAGTAATAAATCTACTGAATGAATGGTCCCTATCCATGCTGAGCACTGTTAGAAGAGATTTGCATTATAGAATTACTTTTCCAAACTTGAATTCCTGCCATTTTGAGTCCAACTTCAACATCTGCATACCTGGCAGATACTGCAATACCATGAGGACACAAATGAGATCCTAACAGAAGAATAGGCTGGATAATATGACAAAAAAGTTTAAATAGAAGAGCCAGTTGAAGCCTTTTATCAGCCTACAACAATGTTGGAGATTTAGATGATTTAGAATGAATGGTTCCTACACCTACAGTAAGCACCGTGATATGAAATCTGCTGTCACAGAAAAATATAAAATGAATTAAAGTCCCTAAGTGAAAAGGCATTTTATATAGTAGTGCATTTCTCTAATACAAGCAATAGTTAAGTGATATATCACGGTCTTTCATTTCCAAATCTCTATGCTGTGTCAACTACATGGAATGAAACCTTGGACACAGAGTTGGTTACGTATATTTGTACAGAAATTTAAAAGCTCAGAACACTTTTTTTTTTCTTTTTTTTTTTAGCCAGAAACAGTTCTATTATCAAGCCAAAATATTTTTAGGCAATAGTGCTCCATCATTAATGGTCTCATATAATGTTCAGCTCCATGAAAAACTCCCATGACACTCAGCATATAGGCAATACTAGCTGTTATTGTTGTGTTAGTACTGTAGACGTTTGGAGAATTCAGAGTAGGATAACATAGAGAAGTCAGAAACAAGAAGAAAAAAAGAACAACATAACTGGCTGAAGAAATGAATTACAAAGCTGCAGTGTAAGTTCTTTTTGTGATATGATACATATACACATCTTGAAATAATTCTTAAGAATTTAAAAATAGCTTTACCAAAAGAGATGGAAAAATGGAGGTTTTTAACTCCTGTATTTGGAATGAGGACTGGGAACAATTAATGACTCTTTACACAAACCATTAACCAACATGCGAAGAAACAATTACAGCAGAGAGAATATAAGGATGCTGTTTTTTCCCCAGAAAATCAAGCAAACTCAAAGTCAAAACTGACTATAATATTATTTTTCTTGTTGAGCCACCTTTTTCAACTATCAGTCAGAATGGTACTGCAAGACACTAAAGACCAAAATCCAAAAATACATACTCCAGTTATATAATGATTTAATTCACTCACCGTCATGAATATTCTGGATACAGTAGTGAGAAAAGAAGGAGGTGGTAAACTAACAGCATAGTGAATAAGACATTTTCAAAGACTTTTTTGTCTGTTGTTTATATTCAGAGTTTGGATCCAAAATACCACAAAAATCAAAGATCAGAATATCGTAAAAATCAGGAATTTCAAGAATTACCTTGGACCTGGTAGAGCCATTTTTCTGCATCACCATCACGACTTTGAACCAACTCATCAGTTGCTATTAATTAGCTTGCACATGAAAGAGACTAAGTGTTTAAGTATTAGTATATTTGCACATGAAAGAGGTTAAACCTCTAAATAGTTATTTGCAATTGCCATTGAAGGAATAGCCCCAAATGTAGTCTTGCAACCACATGAGTAATTAGAGAGTCCATGGAATACTTAATAGTTTAAAAAGTTTATCTCTGATTTTATGTTGCTATACAGAATCTTTCCCAAACTCCTGTTGAAGATTAAGAAATTTTAAGGGATTAGGAAATACTTCTTTTACTCATGTAATTTCTTTCACAGTTTACTTCAGACCACAGCAAGCATTTACGAAAAAACACTGATGTGACACATTGTGCTGCATGCTTCTACGTGTGTGTTCTACAGTTATAGATACTTTTCTTTATGCAAATACTCACAACATGTAATTTACATGGAAATCTTAAGGATAAAATTTGGAAGAAAAAGTCATAAAACAAACAGATTTGACCAAACGAAAATAAACAACAGCAAGTCAGAAGCAGAGCTTTGTCACTGTCAGAGAACATTTATATTTAAGCCAAGGAAAAAAAGGTAAGTTGTGAGGCAGATTTTGTAGCATTCAAGTTCTGTATTCACCATCGTTGCTCAACTCTATTGTTAAGCTCTAAAATAACTCTGAAACCATTAAAATAATGTCTATAAATAGACTCATTTCCATAACATTTCTCTGAAATCAATTTAAATAGTATTTACTACATTATAGCCATAGAATCATAGAGGCTGGAAAAAAAAAAACTTCAAGATCATTAAGTCCAATCATCAACCTAACACTATCAAGTCTATCACTAGACCGTGTCCCTAGGCACCACATCCACACATCTACTACATACCTCTGGGGACAGTGACTCTAACACTTCCCTGTTCCAATAAGTGGCCACCCCCTCCATGAAGAAATTCATCCTAGTATGTGATCTAAACCTGCCCTGGTGCAACTTGAGACCATTTCCTTGCATCCTATCACTTGTCACCTAAGAAAAGAGGCTGACAGCCTCTGTGCTGCAAACTCCTTTCAGGTAGTTGTAGGGAGAGGTGAGGTCTCTCCTCAGCCTCTTCTCCAGGCTAAACAACCCTAATTCCCTCAGTCACTTCTCATAAGTCTTCTTTTCTAGTCCCTTCACCAGCTCCATTGCTCTTCTCTGAACACAGTCCAGACATGTGGAGAAAACATTCATCTAAAACAACCTCCTGCAAGGAGGGTGCCCTGACAGTGTTGCCACATCCCAGTGAGTAAGATGGGAAGCATTTTTACCTCCAAAAATCCAGATAGGACAGTGTCAGGGCAAAACGTCAGACCACCTCGCATCACAGGGGATGCAGCTCTGCTTGCAGCATCAGGCCACAGAGGCCAAGGGCATATGGAGAACCCAAATCCAGCTGTGATAAGTAGGTATAGAGCTGCTAATAGAAATCTTCTGATTAGAGTCAAAAAGCTTAGGCTGTTCTGAATTGCTGTTAACCTCTGAAGAAGTCAAAATTATCCACTGTTATTGAACAGCGTACTGTTAAGGGTCTTTTTTTCCTTTGGTTTTGTTGTGATGTTGCTTTCAGACTGTTACTGTCATGGCCTGGCACTTGCAGCCCCCAGTACTGCTGTTACAGCAGGTTCTCAAGGGCAGTGACTGCCAGCCAGAAGAATCACCTTTGCATTCCATCTCCACCACCCCTTCCTTACCTCCTGTTTCTGTAGATTTAGTTTATATTAGAGAAAAATCAAAAATGTAGTGCATTACATGTAGCTAGCAGTCATTTAAACATTCAATAAATATCAATCTGTAATATATGTGCACAGTAGCTTAGCAATTAGCCACTGTGCAACACCTGCTCTTGATAAGTGCTCTCCAAACTATACTAATAAAGTCAAACAGAAACAACTAATAGGAAGTTTAGGCACGTCCTGGTGAAAAATATTAAGTTGTAGGGTAAAAGCATCCTTTTTTTTTTTTTTTTTTTTTTTTTAACACTAAAGTTATGATATATACCTTCATTGATGTCAGTGGAAAAAGAAGAAGATGCGTATTTGGGGAACTTGTCACTTTTCTGTTCAGCTGGCCACCTGCCCTTTTCTCTCCTTCTGTTTTACTTTCCCCCAAAGCAATATTTACTGTGAAGAGTTGGTGTCTCACGGACTATGGATCCTGCTCCTAAACCAGTGTGCATGAACCTGTCAACATCTTTTGTGCAACACCAAGCAGGAGGAGGCACCAGCTCCACATGTAACAGAGCTCAGCCCAGGTCTCTCATCCCGTATGCTTCGTGTCCTGCTCAGTTCATCTTATTTCTCACTACTTATTGCCTTTGTATATCTGCACATGTTCTTATTTCTTCCTCATCTTAAACCAGCTCTTCTCTTTCACTTCTCAGTCTAGCCAAGCTCAAGGTCTCCAGTCCCCTTAGCCTGAGAACTCTTCCTTTAAGACAAGAAAAGCATAAACAGAAACCTTCAGTGTCTACAATTTTAGGTATTCCTTTAATTTACATCAGAGCATATATTCATGAAAGCCTAACGTATTTGGCTGGCTTTGAATCCCTCCTCAGCTTTCCACCAGGCAGCACTTATACTGAGATTACGATATTCTTAAATAGGAGGAAGTGTCATTTCTTCTTGATGTTAATGCATCAATGCGGTTCCTAGAATTAAAAATCTCATCAGTGACAACAAATGTATTTGATGTCCCAGAGAGACACAGAAAGACCCTGTTTTCATTTGTGCTTATTCTTTCCTCTTGCATTGCATTTTATTGTGAAGAGTAAATCCAGCAAGTGGAGTATTTATGGTCTGACAAAGGCAAGCTGAAATGGCATAAAGATGTAGGGAAAAACCAAATGTGTCTGCCTGCCAAATTCTTCAAACTCTGATCTGAAAATTCCAGGTGTTTTATTCTACATAAAACAGCTTTACAGAACACCTACAAGAATAGCTTTGTCTGTGATAAAGCTGTTCATATGCGATAATGCTCTGCAGTTTCAGTTTTCAGCATTAAAATTTGTTTTACTGGCTGCACTACTCTGTATGACTCACAAAATGAACAGGCAGGCTGAAACACTCTAGAAATTAGTTTTAAGAAGAGGATAAATGAGATCAAACACAATCTACATCACATTTTGTTGAAAGCACATTCTGCTATTAGATCAAATATTCTGTGTCACATTCTCCTATAACTCCCAAAGCAACTTCTTTCTAGCAGGGATGAAGCATTTCTTACACTTTGTGATGTCTTGTGATAAAGTCAGACTGATTTAAAAGATCAATTCTTGTTTCACCACAAGCCCACGATCATAACTGAAGACTTTAAGATATGTTGACTATCCAGAAAACATTAGGAGCTATTCCAAAAAGGGAAGTCAGAAACTTTCAGGCAAAATGTTGTGGCAAAAGTTTTTAAGAAAGGGAATTAACACTTCAAAGCCACCCCAGTAATGGTACGATCGTGCAGTGAACCAGCAGGTGTAGATACAAGCTTGGCACTGCCATCAGATGTCCTGTCTCTGCCACCAAGTGCATATTGGACTGAGCACACCAGGCTGTTTCACGGCAGTGAGCAAGGCTTGCTCCCAGCACCTCTTACAACCAGCTCAAACAGGTTTTTGTTTGTTTGTTTGTTTTTTAAACTAATTACCGTTTCCAGAAGTGAGGAAATTGTTCATTATTGAACCAAAGATAAATGAAAATAAAAGATAGCTCAGAGCCTTGAAGTTTCAGGGATATTTTCCCCAAGTAGAGGGTAAGCAGTTATGTTCACTAATATTTGCTATACCTCTTAATTTTTCCATTCACCAGCTTCCCTTTAATTTCAGAGGAAGATCCACATACCAAGAACTAAGAAAGCTTGTTGTGCACATTGCTCATTTCCTTTTAACAGGTAAGATGGACATTATATTAACTTAATCATGTATTCCTCTGAAAATCATACTGAACATTTAAGACTAAGAACTTGATTCTAGGTACATACCTCCTAAAAAAATAAATCAAATAAAATTGCAATATAAGACTCTGGTGAAGAGACAGTAACTATGTTGTAAATTGAGAAAATGCATGAGTAAGACACTGCCAAAACTGAAAAGGGTGAAAGGCAAAGTAACGGTTACAGCACACCACTGCTTTTACAAATAAATAAATCGTTTGCTTGTCTATAAGACAAAGTACACTGCTGTTTGTTAAATGCACTAATGGAACTGCTTATTATTATTTAACTTCTAAACAAGAAAAAGACCATTAGTCACAATGTAAAGTAATGACATTAAGACTTCAATTTGCCAAAGAATCTTTTTTAAAAAATATTGCTGTTCTTTAAAGTACACAATATTTTCTATGACCAATTCCAGAGTAAAATACAGTGAATTATTTGAAGCTAGAAGGTTTAAAGATCAGCTTACATAAAAATGAGACTAATAACATTATCCAGAGCTCTACAAGAGCAGAGCCATTGTTCCAAACAAATAACTCAAGAGCCACAAAGTCTTCTGGGGGGAAAACTTCAGCTTACGGAGCTGTGCATCCAATTGTAAAAACTTACAGGAAAAAAAAATAGGAAGATGCTCTTCTTCATGGAGTACAGAGCCAGGCTACACCTACACACTCAGTCATGCAGGTCATGCATTGAGTATGCCAAGTACACAGATGCATTCCATGATTCCATTCATTGATGAAGCAACAGTTAGTACCAGAAACAAGGCAATACCAGTCAGCATGATGGGCAGTGCATTGCACCACATCAGCAGACTGTATCAGTACTGAAGTACTGCATACAAATTACACTTCCCACTTCATTGCTACAGCCAAATTTGAAGATCCATCTGACCGAAGCTAATGGGCATTTCAGCCAGCACAGAATATTTTGGCTGTGTGCTTCACTGGCATGTCTGTACAAGACAAAAACAGGTCTCTGAAAGCTCTGGTTAAGTGACTTGTCAACACTCCTGAGAAATGACACACAAGTTGACTGTAAAGGTGCTTAACAATGCGCAAGTGGGGTAAAGAGGGTGCTTAACACTGGAATTCACTAATGTACTTGTCCTGAATATCTGCCATGTATTTTCTGTGATTACTGTTACTGATGTCAGGAAACCATTCTGTAGGCTTGGTACCAATCAGTACCAAGTACTTGGTACTGATTTTACATTTTTACATCACAAAGGATTAAAAAAAAAATAAAATAAACAAGGGGTACTTGGTACCCCTGCAACTATGCAACAGAAAATCATATTCCATGAAAGGACACATCCAAGGATAAGGCAAAGCAGAACAGGCAGTTCAGGAAACCCAGCCATGCACTGCCAAAACACAGCTTGCAGAGGAAAGAGCTGGCTCCCTCTCATCAAAGATGTCAAAAGGGAAAGAAGCTTGTGGTCAGAGAGTACTAAACAGAGAAATGAGTGTCTAAACCAGCTGGTGGTCTGCTCCTACACAACATGAATTTCATTTGGGGAGTCTCAGGTTCCTCCCATCAACCCTTACAATAACCAGAAATACAGAACTGGCCTTCTTACCACTTGGGATAATAAAGTCCATTAAAATTTCATAAATACAAAAAAGGTCAATAATTAATAAATGTTTCTTCAAGTAGGAAGTGTACAAAATACAAGTGAGGCTGCAGTAACACTCCACATGATATTACTCATTTATTTAGATACATGTGGTTTAACTTCTGATACCTCATAACATCCTGTATATAAATTGTAGAATATTTTGTACTTATGATGAAAAGTTAATGAGTTAATCACCATGCCTTCTGGTTTTGAATCTTGGCTAGAAAGTGGGAAAAATCCATCTTTTTTAATCTAAATAACAAACTGTGCAAATTAGGAAAGTATGGGTTAGAAAAACTCCCCTGTATTTCCTGAGAATACCACAACACTGAAAATTAAACTGAAATTAATGAACTTGAGATAAGTCGCATATTTTAGTGAAGTTTACGCAAGTAGTTTTTCCTCTTGTCTTGCATAATCAGCCCAGGTCTCTTTCTACCTACACTGTGTTGCCATCATCTGGACTGTCTGCAGCAGTGATGGGCTGATATGTAAGGAAGCTTAGGGAGAGATAGCTTTTATAAAGACTGCCTAAAACAGCACTTATGCGTGTAAAATGAAAACAAAAGTGTAATTGATTTCTTTGCCCCCTCTAAAAGAGGCCTGAACAGCAGAACAGGCTGCCACTCTCGGCTTTCCCACTCAGCTCTTCAGAGAGACATGGAGCCATATTGCAAATAGAGACACAAAGCATCACAGAGGAGCTGCAGTTCCAATTAGGACGAAGTCAGCCACTCTAGGCAATAAAACAACAGGAGGCATCACAACATCGATACCTGAGAAATACTGCCACTTGTTATCTAACCATATCACTCACTCAAAACATTACCCAGGAGATTCAGAGCCAACCTAAACACTTCAGAAGCCATCCAGAGCCGTATGGCATGGCATTCTTTCATACCTCAGGAGTAAAAGTTAGCCAGAGCCTTCTGACAAACTAAAATGATTTATTATCACAAAGCAGAACTAATGCATTCTGCTTTACAACTCTCCTGGTAGTCTAGGAAAGACATTGCATTTATTACCCACAGTACATAATGCCCACTGCAGAGCTCTGTATTATTCATAAGACTGGCTTTTTTGTGCCATCATAATGCTGATAAATTATGAAAAAATGCATATTTTATTTCAATTTCTAACATATTTTGGTATACATATTAATCCATCATGTTGCTGCAGGAGGAACAAGCATTACTGCTGACAGCTGTTGACATGTTCACCTATACAGAGAGAAAGCAAAAAGGGCTGCAGAGATCGTTCTCACTCACAGCTATCGTTCCAATTTAATCGCTTAATTCTTCTGAGTTTGGTAGTTGGAGAAGGCTATGGAGAAATGTCAGTGCTACCAGAATCAGGGAGTGCTGAGTGATGAACCATTACAAAGGATTAAAAAAATAAAATAAACAGAAGTGGAAAGAGGAATTCACAGTATTCTCTTCAAAGGCACAGGTAGATGTCTGCTACAGAGTGGTTAGCTCAGATCAATTTTTTTTTCCTAGATGAATGTGAAATTAATTTCTAAAGGAGCCGATGTAGGTGCTGCTGAATAACACAACTACAAACGCAGGCAGGGCTGAAAGGAAACAAGAAGAGTTAATTCAGCTTCTTTAGCTGGCAGTGCTTCATTTCTTCCCTTTTCAGCTGGAGATAACATGAGCATGTACTACAGAGGGCCCCCCCTCCCCTGCTCATCAGTCCTGATTAAAACCACCTTGCTAAAAATATTACAGAACCTGAAAACACAGCACCCTTCCTTTAAACCTGCTCAATTATTCACATAAGTATCATCTATATTGATAGACAAATATGAACTGAACTAGCTACTTGACTCCATCTATATTATTAAATTGTTTTACATGAGCCTTGACCCAATGTTAGCACTTTCGATGCCTTCCACAGCAGATAACGTACCAAGAATAGCTCTATCCATACTATAGTATCACGACAGCTGTAGCATCTTTCTATTACTATTGTTTAACACCATAACACAAAACAGATAAGCACAATCACCTGAAATATTACCATAAAAAATACCAGCTCTCACAAACCTGAAACTCTGCTACTCCTACACAACTTTTTAGAATGCTTAAAAACCTTCCTATTTGCCATACTGTATCCTATTTGCCATACATATGTGCCATCCTGTTTTGTTTTTAACTTGAATCAACTACTATCAATATGAAGTGTAACTGAGTTCCCTGCTACTTCATTTCTATTCATTAAAGTATATGTGTTACTAATATTTACTGAAAGATCACAGCACAAGGCCAACAGAAAATGCTCTACTTTCATCTGCAGCACCCACACCGCGTATGCAAGGTAAGTCCTTTCATCTGCACACAGATATTCTGTGTGAAAGGCCTGTGCCTGACACACGGCCACAGCTTTCAGATCTGAGACCATTAACATAATTGGCTCTGGAGCAGATGAAAGGTTGTTTGCCTTAAAATCCTAGCAGCAGACTAAAATATCTAACTAATATCTGCCTTTTAGCCAATGGTCTCTCTAAAAATAATGTGATCTCTCCCTATAGGAAGAGGAGTTTGGACCTAGCATTCAATGAGTTGTTTAAATCATTAAGGGTGAAATTGATTTGCTTTAATGAGCAGGCCTGCCCAGTGCAGAGCTGGATGGAGCCCTTCCAGGTGACCTCCAGAACCATGACCAGAGCTGCAAGATGACGTCAGCCTCCACAAAGGTCTCAGCAGTGTCCCTAGCAGCAGGACCTCTTCCATCCCAAAACCATCTTTGTAATTTGGTGCAGCAGAGACTGACCTGGCAAGCCCACTGCCACCTGCCTGTGTGGAGCACCCTCCCTCCACTGAAAGGACATGATCACCATCTGTTCCCAAACACCCCACCGGGCCCTTATCAAAGGCTACTGACTTTGAATATTCTTGAATATTCTGTTTTTGAGTATTCCAAAGTAAGGTCAATCTGCATAGGAGTTTTGTAACTGCATCATACAGGAGGAATCCATAGCCCCAAAGGGGCATGCACACCCTGGAAGTGCACTGCATGAATCAGATATTGCAGCAAAATGCACACAGCAGCCAGGGCTGCACCTAGCAGGCAGCTTGGCCTAATAGACGAGGGTCTCCTGCCATCTGCTGGGAAAACGTGGGCTGCTGAAAATGCAACTGTAAGGGGAGAAATTAATTTCCCTAGGAGATGTCCCAGGGCTGGGGCTGCTGTCAGGGCAGGGAGAGCCTACAGTCGCGTGCGGCTGGGCCTGAACAGTCACAGGGGTCACAGTCAAAAACATTTTATCCCAAAACAGCATCTTTGGTACCTATTTATAACCACAAAAACAACTACATATTTTTAAAATTCATGGCCACCAAATACAGATTGTGAAAAAACATGCAAATATTTTCATTTATAGCACAGGTCACTTTTGAAACATACATTACTGTATATGCATTGAAGGTTTATTTGCCAGTATCTCCTCTTATGTATGCACCATTTTAGATAATACCATAACAATTTCTTCTAATAATATCAATACTGTGAATCTATCAGTCCTATTAATTCTTGCATGACTGGATTTGTTTGTAATTCAAATAAAGAAACATTTCAGTATTGGGTCATCTGGAAAGATCTGGTGACATATTGTCACTTATGGCTTTCAACAGGTACCTTGTTTTTGTAATCTTACTCCACGTATTTTGGTAATTCACTATTTAAAGGGGAGGGAGATGGTTGTTTTCTGTTTCAATTAAAACCCCATCTGCTGAATTCAGGAGATAACACAGCCTTCATTCTTTTTGAAGAAATTTTGTATAACCAAATTTGAGAAATGTTTACAGAAGAGAAAGGGGAGAGGAAAAAAATAGCTTGAAAACACGATCGAGGAATACCTTGTGTCTTTGAGTCTAGATGTGTAAATGTGTATCACCTTTATTAGCAGGAGTGCAGCCTCTCCAATACAACTACCAACTGCACACCAGTGAGGTTGCAAAACCTTTAGCACTGCTGTAGTAACTCAGGTAGATTAGTGTCTAGGTTGTTAGGTTGTCACCCTCCAAAGCTGACGCAGCAGAGGGCAGCCTCCACGCTCCAGCCAGAGGTACAAGATCCCAGCTGGGGGAGGTGTTCAGTGCCACACATCTCCCAGTCAGCTCAGAGTTGATATTTTCCAGGCTCTACCCAAGCCAGCTGTAGCTTTTAGCTGGAAAGAGAATATGCATGCCACCCTGAGATAACTGGAGAAAACTGTCAGCACAAATATAATGCCTCCAATGGTACTCCTGTGTGAGCTACCTAGGAAGAGGAAGATCTGTGATGGGACGGGACATCCACAGATGCCACGGCTGAGATGGGGTTGCACATCCTCCTCTCCACAGGCAGGCCTCCACTCCAGCCCTAAGAGGTCCCCTGGGGGCACAGCAGTGCACAAAACACTCGTCCAGGCCTACTTTTGCAATCAAAGTTGGCTGGGTGAGACAGACGTGACTGAAAAGGGAAGGTAAGCAGTTTTGTTTGGCAAAATCTTTCTGAAACTGTAGTATGGGGAAAAAGCACTAGCTGCACACACTGATCTGTTTAAGAAGTGTTGACTTTACACTTTTCTCCGTTACCAAAAATAGTATAAAAATAAAAAAGCACCACACTTTTCCCCATTGCAGCAGCAACAATTTATTACCTATGGTGAACGCAACATAGCATTTAAAGAGCAAGGTGACACCAGAGTCCCGAGTTGACTAATTGAGCATAATTAGGTATTTTATAAATTAATACAAGCTCCCAAAAGGCACACTGATCTTTCTGCCTATGTCAGTAAAGGCATGATGTCAAAATAGTCCCGTTACTTCTAATACTTCATAAAACACTAGAGTCAATTCAATTAAACAAACAAAAAAAGACCATTAAATATTATGGGCCCTCCTTGTAAATATGTGCTCTTATGCAATCCTGCAGGAGGAAACAATATGAACAAATACACGTAATATGTTACAAACAGCCTTACACTGAGGAACCCCAGCCACTTAACAAGTCCACAATACACAGATTCATTCATAATGATTACTTCATATCCACATATAAAGGCAGCCAACTAAAGGGGAAAAAATTGTTAATTGCAGTGGGGCTTAAACAAAAGAGCTTAAAAAACAAAGCAGACTCAAATACTGGAGCCCCTGGAAGTGGCTGAGCCAAGTGTAATTGCTTGAGCTGGAATGTGTCCAGAACATGGGGGATGACACTTCTCGTCCAGGGAAAGCTTCTGATATGAGCGCCACCACAGTCCCAAGTAGTTTAACACTTAGTCTGAGAATCAATATATCTAACCCTCAAGTGCTTCCCTCTCACTTGTTGGCAGAAAGGAAACAGATTGCTTAAATGCAAAGCTTAAATATCACAGAAAACACTAAGTGCAAGACAGCAGCTTAGATGTATTTCCGCGTAGATGTTTCAAAAGGAAGATGCTGAAGTTGTGCAAGTCAAAGCTCATGCATTTGTGTCTGCATTAATTCAAACTGTACTTCAAAGCTCCACCAGCAAGCAGGCAACAACATCTTACAAGACAGGCACCTGCACAAAAACACATCACAGGGAAAAAACAACACTTTACAGAAAAAAACTCAAAGCAACCAAGAAATGCAGTCTGAAAATAAATTCTGTATAAAAACAGACCAAAACCAAGGGAAATTACTAACTTGACTCACTTGGGTGGCCCAAACTTCTTCCTGCCACTCAAGATAAACTGATCCCATTCATTCTTGAAACTAAAAAGAGCATCGCACTTCCACTACATGATTGATGTTAAATTATTGAATTTCCTGCCCTTTGAACTGCAAGCAAGACCTTATACAACAAGTCAGAAGTAATCAAAACAAGAACCACTGTGCACAACTCTTCCCACAGAGACTTCTTAATACACACTGAAAGCTCCAGTGCCTGTCCACAGGGACAAAATTTGGGAAGAGCAGCTGCCCACCAGAGCTACTGGCCATGACCTAGGGCTCCATTTCAGCCCCTTGAGCCCTCAGACCCAGCCTGCCCTTTGGAGAGCACCCTCTTACCCAAGCTGTTTATAACACCCCAAATTAATTAACCCTCTCAGCAGCAGATGTTTTGAGTGAGCAAGGCACAGACAATCATCACAACAATAACTGGGAAAAAAATCAACTTATGACAGGCAACACCACAGGTAGGAGCTGCAGTAGGGCCTCCACTCTCTCAGCAGACTTTCATATTTAGATACTATTACTGATAGCTACTTAAAACAGGTGAAAAACAACAAGAAGAATATATAAGGTTAATTTCCTGTATAAATATTATTTTGCTACACTAAATCCAAGGCAATTTATAGAAAGACTTCATCAGAAATTAACATGAAGACAACACTTTTTTTTGATACCAAATTAATTTTGGATACTGGAAGTGCTGAAGCGGGTTACTCCAAGAGGACAGTACCAGAATTCAAGGATAATTCCCCGTTTAAAATGGACACACTTTCTTCTACACCTGCTTTCATTCTGTGTATTGTAACAGTTCCATGTTTACAGATGTGCATATCAGCAGTACGGGGACGCATAGATTTTTTGTAAGTGATCCGCATTAAGAGGCACTTAGAGCAGTGACCCCTTAAAGCAATTTAAAATAGTTGCAGAGATTTAACACCTATTTTGCTAGACAAATAGCCTATTATTGGCAAGTTGGTTATTCTTCTAGTACGTCAATCAGGTCAGGCTTAAAATCAATATACGGCATTTATCAATTGTGTTTCATGCATCTTCGGCCTGATTATATTCATTAGGAAGGAGCAGACTACTAATAGCATTCATTGTAAATCAGGTTATAGTGTCAGGAAGCAAACAATCCTACTGCAAAATAATGAGCTTAAATTCTTAGCTAAGAGCCATACAGACAAAGATCAGCTATAAAAATGGTAAAGCATGCAGTCTTTATTCTAAGATGACCTTCAGCCCACAAAATCCTGGAACAATGTTGCCTTAGATATTCCATCAATGCATGTTAATATTTGTCACGAGAGGAAAAGTAAACCCGGTGGAGCCTTTCTTAGAAAGAAATCAGATTATATCCCATATCCCATGGGTTTGTCCCACTGTTATGTACTAACATCTGAACAGTGAGAGGGAGTCATTTCACCCTCAACCTTTCACGGTCCCCAGTAAACGCAGAAAAACAGCCAACTGAGTTCTTAAAATAACCTTTGAAATATTATATTTCTTAGCAATACCATCTGATGGAAATTAGTGCTTCGCATAACTACATCATCTTACATATTATACTGCAAAAGTAGGTGGAGTGTAACGTGTTTTAATCCCATATTTTATATACTTTCAAAATGATAACCAAAAGTTTCACAGGAGTATGGGAACATTTGTTTCCAGTGTAAAGGAGACAGTGGAGCCCAGCCTTCCCTCCCCTTCTGCATTTTCAGCAACGATCTGCATTCCAGCTGCAATTGTCAGCTGTCACCCCTGATTTGTGTTCATTAATCACAGCAGCAAATGCATGTGAGCACAGATTTGGGTTCCAAGCTGTAGTCTATAAATGTGATCAATCATGGCTGATTGGCATTCTGAGTCAAACTATATGGGAATGTGGAAAAACAGATGTTGTTTTGGAATGAGAAGAAGGAAGCACAGGGCCACAGGGGTAGGGCTCTAATTGGCACAGTGTAAACACAAAAAACACAGGTTGGAAAGCCTTTAAGTTTTGAGAAAAGATAAACCAATTATATAAAAACACTGTAAAGTCATTTACAGTACTCCAGCTATTTTACTGCTGCCCGTACCCAAGAACCAATTAAATAAATGCTACTGAAAGGTTGCCAAAGTTTTCATTTTTTGATTTGAATTATTATTGAATTGTAATCACAGGCTGAAGTAAAGGCTTAGAAGACTGAGTGCAGTTACTATTTGTTACCATGGAAGCAAGGGAGAATGACATTCAACATATTTCAGAAAAAAAAGGTCTTTAGGGCTATTCATTAATGGTAATAATCAACTTCTACAGACTTAGACATCACAAACATTCTTTTGCTGCTGTAAGATTTCAAATACATGATAAAACAGGATGATAGAAGTACATTTGAGGAAAATGCTGAGCACTCATGAATTTATTCAACAGATAAAACTAAAACACAAGCCACAGTGTAAGCTGCCTAGAAGCTTGGCAATTTTCCTGCCATTACTGAATGCAGACCAGTTATATTTTACCCTCTTTTTCACATTCTCTATGTTTTATTGCCTCGACCTGTCTAAATATTGTACAATTTTCTGCAGCATCTAGAGGATAGAGCGACCTATCTAGAATTTCACTGGAAATGGCAAAGTAAATATTAGGTAACCTCCATCAGTACTGCCGCATTGCCCTTTAATAACGCAGCTAATAACATGTGTCAACACAGACTGTAATATGTTTGGAATCCTTCACTTTAATCTGTATCTTGCCATCCCTTGGATATGTGAATGCAAATGATATAGAAATTAACATATTGCTGTATACAGCTGAATGTTAACATGAATGAATTATTTATAAGATAAGCTAATGACTAAATTATATTGACTTGAGAAACAGTAAAAAGTCAGGTTTAGCTAAGTCTTTTTATGTCACTACATCTTAACAAGCAGACCTGACACATTCCTGCTATGCAAAGTCTGGCATACATACTTTCTTTCTATATTAATTCTGCTTTTAATAATGAATATCTAAAATATATATAGAGAGAAAAAGCTCTAAACAGTAAAACAAATGGGGGCATCTTAAGCCATTCAATGGAGAATAAAAATCTAGGGAAGACAACTGATATTCAGTTCCCATTAGGTAGAACTTCTCTCCATGAAGACATTCCCAAAATAAAAAAGGACTTTTGTTCATTTTTGAATCACATAGGAAATACTAATGAAACTTACTTGACAGAGAGATTACATGGCTACTGTGGACAACATGAACATTATTAACTTCTCATGGGCTTCAATTATACATTTTTCAGATAATTTCTAAGAGATGGAAACCTTGCTCTTGCAACTGCAGCCTGTCTTGCTGAAGGCAGCATGTGTAGAAAAAAAACCTTGGTAGTAATATCCTCCTTTTCACTATTGTAGGTAATGAGCATGTAGTAGCTCAGCTTTAAATGTTAATGAATTGGTTGTAGCCATTCAGGAGTTTGGATTAAATACTCACATTTCCAATGTAATGAGAGAGGTAAACTTGCACACATTATCCAGTGGAATCTAGTCATTAACCAGGTAGTAGCTGAAAACATTATACTAAGTCATTTTAATGACCTTCAATCAAAAAGCAGTAATAAAATATAAATGTGTATATATGAAATCAGTGTCTCCATATTTAGAGAACCATAGTTTCTTCTGCTTCCTACAATATCTGTAAAATCTTGACAGTGGACCATCATAGGTAGTGACTAATCTTTTAGTTGGATTGTAACCATTTGTTGCACACATTTTTTCTTACTGCAGACCAAGGACATAGAAATTTGAAAAACTGTCCCTTTCTCTCTATGTTTTCCAATTTTGACTTAGTGCAGACCTCCAAACAAAGTGATGGTGTAAACAAGGAGCTCTTTATTGGAGCTACTCAATTATCAAATTCACATTTTCCCACTCCTTAGTTCCCAGGAGAGGGGGGAAAGTCAGGCATGCTAAACTTAGCAAGCATGAGCATATCCCATATTTTTTTCCCCCTCACCCTTAGTTGTTTCGAGGAAAAAGGGCGGGGAAGAATGGAATAATTGAAAAGAAAAAAAACCATCTGCTGTAATATACATTTTTCTTACTTTAAATAATAAGCTGAGGGTGTTCCCCTGGGAGAACTCTGTTTCCTGTATGATGTACCTTTGATTTAATTTCTCCTTCCCTCCCAAGATTTGTAAGCAACAATTACCAGCACAGCTATCTAAAATGATTAAACATGATAAACATCTATACCAGTACAATCAACCCAATCAGAGCCCCAGCCAGTCATTCACCCACAGATTTCCCCTTCCCACCCTACCCACCCCCAGCCCTCATCATCTGGGAAAGTCACTTTTTCAGGAAACCATTCACAGGGGTGGCCCCAGCAGTGTGCCAAGGAGGCCACCCACTCTGAACTATCTCAGACCAGAACACATGGCACAGGTAACTTGATACAAAATTAATATATAGTTCCTTCTTGATATCTTATGATATCATCACCCTCAGAGTAATCATTAACTGCTGAATTACTGTGAAACAATTGAGCTGACTCTAGTTTTTGAGTTACTCACACTACATGTGCTTCTCTAGTTCATGTTGGAGAAGAGTGCTAGAGCCTCAGGCAAGTTAGGCTTGAGTGGCGGCATCAGCCTGGTGGTCCTCCGAGCTCAATATTCATAGCAGCTTTTAAATACAAGTCAGCATTACCAAGTCCATGAAAATGAAAAAGAGTGGTAGAAAAGTGATTGACATGTTTTACAAAGTAGATTTTTACTTTTGAGTACTTAAATATGGCTCATCAATCACACTACAAACCCCTGACAGCTGACCAACAACATCTGCCAGTGTAAAAGCTGAGCAGTTTATTAATGCTACATTTTAATCTGAGATTCTATGCACTGCATTAAAAAAAAAAAAAAAATCACCCTCATCACTCACTGTAAAAAGTCTCTAGGTGTCACCATGAGGTTTTTGCCTCCTCCTCCAACACAATCTTAAGGGAGTTGCGTTGCTTTAACTGATTTTTTCTTGTTGAAGAAAAGAATCAGGCATGTGCTTTTTCTGAGGCATGATTAACTGTAACAGTTACCATGTCTTCATTTCAGCATATGTAATATTTAACTGCAGCAAGGTGAAAAGTTTTTAGCTCTACTGTCATCATTAGAAAATTATACAGCAATTACAGATTTCAAAGCTCTCCTGATTTTTGAAGTGCTTCTCCCCAGCCTCCCACTGGAGACCTTTTTCACAGTTGGGAGAACACACTTCAGCACTTTGTAGATATTTGCCCATGAATGAAATTAATTACCGCAGGTTTGATGGTAGATTCTAAGTACTGGGGTGGAAGCTCAGCTGCATTATCACATCTCTGAAGGAGATCAAGAAGCATGAAAAAAAAAAAACAAAAACAACAACAAAAAAAAAAAAAAAAAAAAAAAAAAAAAAACGAAACCATCACAGAATAAAATTGAGTGTGGTAGAACATCATCTCCATGCAAAAATGTTGCTGTCCATAAATGATGAAAACTGAGAATGTAAGTATCAACCTGGTCAGGAAATAAATGCTTTGGACTCTCTGTTGTTGAAAATCATCTTACTACTCATGAAAATCAAAGGCAACATTTTGTATCACATGGATCTTTATACTCAGTCAATGAATACTCACAACACTTTTTTGTTGTTATTCAGCAGCTTTTTAAATGCTTGGAGCAAAGAGAAAAAAAAAGCACTTCCATACTGAAATGCTCACAACTCACAATTTTTCTCTCACAAAGCAGAAAATCAATCAATGCAAGGGCTTTTTCTTCAGCAGCTTTTCTATCAACCAAATTTTGTATAGCACTAGATTATCTAGAAAAACAATGTTGCCATCATTTGTTGAGCATATTCCAAAAAATGAAGATCACTAGCATGAAATTCTCAGGTAGATGGCAAAGAAATGTCTTGTACTTTTAGGTGTGATCTTTAGACATAGTTCTGAAGCACTATACTAGAGCCACATGTTCTTTTTCAGAGTATATAGGCCCTCTGGGAAACACATGTAAACATCTTCATAATGGAACCAGCACTAACCAGAGGCCACTGATAAAAATAGCACTGATGAGAAAGTGAATAGCTTTAGGAATATTTATATATGCTGGCTTTGTGCAGCTCTAAAATAAAACAAAATTAAATAATAATAAAAAAGCAAAGCCAGAGTTCCTCATCTGCATACAATTAATAAAAGACTGGATCATTAGAGCATGGGTTTTGGATGGATGCCCTAGCTCCACTTCTAGTACTTCAGAGCAAAATAAAGCATCTCCAGTCTCACTCCATGGGGAATAAGCACTGCTTGCTGCAGGAGTGAACATATTATAGTGCATTTCATCTTACAGTACTACTAATCAGTACTACCAGCTGGTTTCATATTAACAGTTGTGAATCTTGGCTCTTTATTATCAAACTTAAGTTTGTAGGCACGGTTAGTTTTTTTTTTAAACTCATCTTCCAAACTAGAAATTATGAATTTAAGCAATAACAAATAAATTGGCTAACCTTCTTAACTTATATCAAGAAAAAAAGAAATATTAAGTGATACGATTGTCATTGATTGGTACCCCAATGAGCGCCATACTTTCTGCATGGCATGCTCCTTCAGAGTGGATGCTTTGCAAATCACTTTCAATGTTCACATTCACACTTAGGAAATTTATCAACCTAAAACTTTTCCAGAACTGTTTCTTTGAAGTCTGGTAATCGCATCTACACTTCTGAACCCTTTATAGGAACCTTCCCAAGACACTGACTTTAATCAAAGTAAATTGCTTTCCTTTCTGTCAAGGAACAATAACACAGGTTCTTAATAAAATATGAAACACAAATTTTGTTTGCCTATCCCTGTGAAAGAGTCATCAATATCATGTCAGACCAAAAGTAGGTCCAAGTCAGCATTCTCTTTTCAGCAGTGTTTGCTAAGACACATGCTTAAGAAATGTAGCAAATATGAAGCAATGTTTTTGCTGGCATACCTTCTCACACTTATAGCAGCTATCGTGAGATTGTAGAATGATCAAAACGTATAAAGTTTAGCAAACATTTCCTTCTACAGTGACACTATATTTATAGCAGTATCCTTATGAAATAATGTTTTGTTCAAATGTTAAAATTGGAAACATCAGTCTGAGGTTTTTATGATTTACTACCTTTCTAAAGCCTGAGAGAATGAAGATACTAGGAGTCTGGGTTCTTGAAAATGCATATAAGTGATTTGATTTCAGTGCAATTTTTGCACTAATCTAGTTATTTAAAGAGAATTTACATGCTTAGCCTTTCCTCAAAAAGATTACAAAACTTTTGCCCACGAAACCTGGCCACAGCTAGACAGTTAATAAACTCCAGAAGGGGAAGATGGAATTTGATTTTCCAAATCCCACTGTCATTTCTCTAAACTACAATAAATAAATAAATAAATAAATAAATACAAACAATTCTGTTACATTTACTCAAATGTCAAAACAAAAATGAAAGTTATTTTTTCCTTTGATTCTATGATTCTTTGTTCTACTACTGATATAACATACACTTTGCAATTCAAACAGCTAAGTTAGAAATGGAAGAACAAATTGAACCTTATTATCAAAATTGTTGTACCTATTGTCTATACGTTGCTGTCTCCTTTCCCTCATGGATGACTTCTTTTCGAAGTACAGAGCAATATTATATTGCCCTCTAATGGATTACCTGGACAATTGCACCATAAAGTGTTTGCTGTTAAAAGCTGTTTAAGTACACAAGGTTACACGAAAAGTGGGAAAATTCCTGTTAGTTTGTTTCTATTCATTAAGCATCCTTTTAGATTTAAATGGAGGTCAAGTTATTCATTGCACTGTATTCTGTGGCAACATGCTGCACATTCCAGTTTTTAAATCATCTCAGACCGCAAACCAAATTTGAAACCTATAAATAGTCAGAAAGCTGCTTATAAAATACTGAAATAGAAGCTGAGCCAGCAAAGGATTTTTCTCAAATCAAGAGACTCCAACTCAACTTTTGCATTCAGTCACCTACTTAGAACTGGAAACTAAACTTGCCAACTTCACCACTGTTCCTTCTTGTCAGCAAGATGACAGCCAGCATATCCACTTTCCTTTCTCCCCTTTTTCCCCTTTTCTTTTTTCTCCCCTGTAGCAGAAGTGCTCTCTTTCAAGTGGGAAACAACTATGTTTTCCAAAAAAAATAATAATATAAACTTGACATCCTAGTAAACACAAAGGATATGTGGATTGGCATTACACAACTACTTGAAGAGATTCTCTTCTTACGGTTTAAAAAGTGGTTGAACTGAAGATTTCACTACTCCCAGCCAAGATACACAAAATAAAATATTAGTGTGGCTCAAAAAAAAAAAAAAAAAAAAAAAGCTTCAAACATTTTAATGAAAACATACACTCCCCTACCCTCCTGTGCAGCTTATTGCTTAGAAGCAAGGAGGAACTGACCACCTCAGAGGTATCCCGTCTGATAAAGTACAAAGAGCTTTTATTAAACAAATAAATCAATTTCTTCCTTCACAACTCAGTTTCCTCACTCCATATTATGCACAGACCTTGTGGTGAATGTGGATAGGGCATCAGTCCCGCACACAGAGGAGTTAGTGAAGCACCTCCAGCAGCCCAGGCAAGTGAAGATCATCCCACCCTGGAGCTCAGTAGGTCCACATCTGTACCAGGGCACTGCTTGGGCACCGTTAGAGGTACAGCCCACACCTGCAGCGAGTCAGCCCTCTGTGGCCATTGCTGTGTTGCCTCCGAAGAGCCATCCACACTGATCTTTATTGGCACATGCTGCTAGGATTTCTCTGCCACCATGCTTCACTTTAACAAAGATGCTCTGAGACCTCTCAGATCTAAAATATATGTATACAGCTATAAGCAAAAGGCATTTTTAAATGCATTTTAACACTACTCCAGTTTTAATTTATCTTAGATCTTAACATGCTAAACACCCAATGTGTATATTTCATTAAATACAGTAAACAGTGAACAAATTTCCACTTAATACGGTATTTAACATATTAAAAGAGCAAGAGAGTACAAGTTTAATTATTGCATTAATCATCCTGTAGCTTTATCCTGAAAACCACCATGATCACCATTGAAAGATAAAATGTATTCTATTTACAAACTATGAGGAATAAGATCTGTGAATATGAACAAAGTGGAGATTTGAACCTCTGAAAACATACATTACTACACAATCAAAGTTCTTCCTGGGAGGAAGACAAGGAAGATGTTTCAAGGAAGAAGAGACAACAGGAATTTCTGGATTGCTAAATTCATTAAGTATTAACAAAATACAGACAAGTGCCATCATCCAGCAGGGGAAGAACAAGAAACCAGCTTGGATTTACATCATGAAGCTAAAACAAGTTGTAGCAAAAACTACGGATTAAAGATGTTTGGGTAATCATGTTTCATTTGCTGCAAGAGTCATTTGCTTTTGATGATATCGAAGAAAATTACATTTTGTTCTTTTCTTCATGTAATGAGATGCAAGCTAATTAAGTCAGAAAACTCATATGTACAAACAAACAAAACAAATAATCTTTTTCAATAATATCCAGCCAGCATACCATGAAACAGTTTTCTAGCTAAAGCCATAACGACTATCTTCAGGAGTTGTTCTCTAAAGCTTGTAGAGGTTAAAACATCTCCAGAAAAGTTACGTAGTTTCAAGTATCAATTCTTGTCCTGTTGTGGTTGAACTGAGATTTGAGCTATTATATTTAAAACAAACTAAAATGAAAGAGAAATCTAGTAAGCTGGCTACATTTTCACCCATAAAACTAAGTCTAGCCTGTACTCCTGAATATAATGACTTTTGGCACTTGTGCTCAGAAGAGGTTTTTACACCCAGACCACCCAGAATCTTGCTGTCTGATTAAGACAGAAACAAAGACTACCAAAGATGATATACATTTCCACATTAAAGTGGAATTACCCGAGTGAAACCAAATTACTGCCCCAAAAGTATATTTCAGAAAAGCTATTTCTTCCTTTGTCCTTCTCTTGAAGTTATAACTAAAGTAAGTTATAACTAAAAGTAATGGAACAGTTTCTAAAATGACTAAGGTATAACTAAACAAGCCAGTTAACTAATACAAAGCAGCTTATTGTAAAAAGTATTTAAAAAAATAACAAAAATCTCAGACTGATAAAAAAAAAAAACGGAGCTAAAAAAATACTATTCTTTCTAAGAAATCAACAAATCTTTATTTTCCTCCCTGAAACTCTTCAAATAAATTCAAAGGATGAAAGAAAATGTTGTCAAGCACAGAAGAACAATTTGTGTAAATGAAAGATCGTAAATGCTGACTTTCGGTTACATACAGTTACCTTCAAAGATTTGAGAATGAGAACAGCAAACTCTGTATGAAGGAGGGAACTCTAGAACACACAGAAGCGAGACACTAACAGCATTTAATATCCTGCTTCAGCCTCCAAATAGACTGCTCACTATCAACTAGAAGTATAAGGACAGTGATGATCATATCAAAAATATTATTTGGTACAAACACCATTTAGGGTTGGGAAGTGCAATAAAAGGCTGCAGAAGCATTGCAATAGTAACCAGTGTGACAATCCTGTGGCTTTGTCTCAGAAGCCCACAAAGCAGGGAAGGTTAGATGATCTGCTACAAAGATTGTAGAAAGGCCTCTGGGACAAGAGTCACTATAAGGCAAAATGAAGTTTCAAGACAATGAAGGAAAATACATAATTCTGATCCATGACATGAGACTCAGACACTTTATCTTTGTTTTAAAGGTTTTAGTAGTCAAGAAGGATTCTTCAGGGGCTTTGGTTTCAAGAGTGGCTTCACATGATGCTTCTGCCTGAGCCTTCTTGTTATTAGAGACAAAAAAATAAATAAATAATTATATAGGTCTTTAACAGATCAATAGGAAGCAGAAATGTTTATTCCACAAACAGTAGGGAAAACTGACTCCAGGGGAAATCACGAAACGGATTACATGAGAAGTACTTGCAAACAACGTAAACAGATTGAGAGAGAGTTTGTTTTCCCTCCATGCTCTTACGTTTATAGCATCTTTTGTCTTATTTCTAAGAAGCAGAATACTCTACTCCTGATAATATTTTAAGTTTCTTTTGCATCAAGAAGAGGACTTTTGAAATCGTTATGAACTACTGTGGAATGTGGTTCAGGTTTGAGAGGACAAACAACAAAAAAAACATATATTCATTTTATCTATGTAAATGTTGAATTAAGCCTCAGGCAATTTTTCTCCACACAAATAAACAGCTAGGGCTCAGTGAAACACAAAATGTAAGCCATTAGCATCTCTGAATGAACTCCAGTCAATTCCATATCATGCTCATTCTGAGAAAAACTGGGACAAAGATCCTTGCTGCAACCCTTACTGATAATAGCAGGAGTCCAGGACTGTGTGGGGGACAGTTCACCTGAACATCTGTCTCTAGAAGAACCAGAAATTCCCAAAGGGTCATTAATTCTCACCAAAGATGAAGAGTAGAACTACTTGACTTCCTCTTTTCCATGAAGTCAACCAACACAACGGAGTACCGTGGAGTACCACAGTGGAGCAGGATTCTACACTGCAGCCTGTGGAGGAGACCACAGTGGAACAGGCGGACCTGCACCGATGGAGGCTGCAGCCTGTGGAAGACCCCTGCCAGAGCAGATTCCAGGCCAGACCTGTAGCCACTGGAGAGGAGACGACGCAGGAGCAGGTGACCTGGCAGGAGCAGGTCACTACCCATGGGGGATCCAGGTTGGAGCAGTTTGCTCCTGAGGGATGGACCTGAGGGTCCATGGTACAGACCCATATCTGGAGCAGTTCTTGAAGAGCTGCTGTCTGTGGGAAACCCACGCTGGATCAGTTAAGCAAGGACTGCATCCCATGGGAGGGACCCCACAGCACAGGGGACGAGAATGATTGAGAAGGAGTGGTGGAGAAGAAATGCTGTATACTGACCATAACCCCCATTCCCCTGCGCCACTCGGCAGGAGGAGGTGGAAGAGGGTGGATCGGGGGGAAGGTGCTTTAGATTTCTTTTCTTTGTTTCTCACTTCTCTAGCTTGTTAGTAATAAGCAATAAATCTTACTATCTCCCCATGCTGAGTGTTTTGCCTGTCACGATAATTACTGCACTATCTATCTCCTCATCCTTATCTCAACCCTTGAGCCCTTTTCATTGTATTCTCCCTGTTCCTCTTTGAGGAGGGGGAGTGAGAGAGTGGTTGTGGTGGTGCTCGGCTGCCCACCTAAGTAAAACCACCACACCCTTAAAACAGCATCTGCCACCTTCAGTGAGACCCTGCTACATCATCGTATACATATTTTACAGACAGCACATCCATATGCTACAGCCCATACAAGCCACCTGTGAATGCCCCTGGTTTATCTAAAAGAATTAAGACCATTAAAAGATTTTGTTGCACAACAGGTACTTATCTGAAGTTATTGCATGTTTAGTGCTTGCTGACACTAGTAACAAAAATATAAATTAATTATATAGTTGATTTCCTCTTTAAAACAAGGCAAACAGAATTCTCAAGTATTAACAAGACATGGAAGGACTGGATGTTTTAATCACAAGTAGTCTAATGCCTTAAGGATGTAAACTGTAACTCAGCAAAAACCAAAACAAAACAAAAAAAAAAACACCCCACAGGCTAATCTCATGAGTAGCAATATGCACTCCTCACCAACCTCTACCAGAAAAAACAAATACTCTGCAGAGTAACTAGGTGTTCAAATAGACTACTAATTGTATCACATGTAGGTGGAAGATACCATCTCCAAGACTTCATTTGAGTTGCATTCATTTTCTCCTGTTAGAAATGCATTCCTCTACTTCTTTTACCTCATTTCTAGATCATATCTAATTGTTCTACTAAGAAAAAAAAAGAAAAAAAAACAAAAAAACAAAAAACAAAAAAAAAAAAACAAAAAACAAAAAAAAAAAAAAAAAAACAAAAAAAAAAAAAAAAAAAAAAAAAAAACCACCAGCCTGACATCATAGATTGCTTCAGCATTCCTGTATATAAATCTGGCAATGACATAAGAGGGTGCTTTAGAAGAAATGCTTACTCTAGAAGCAAGTCTCTAATTGACTTTAATCTCAGTCACTGTCTTCTGACTGGTGAAGAGAAAGGACTATCTAGTCAATCAGTTGAGAAGGTTGGAGAATCTTTACAGGACAGGTAAACATCAGACATGGGAAGTTATATTTCAGACGTGATTCCAAGGAGCTAAAGGGAAATTGTTTAAATGGATCAGAACAGGAAGGAACAACTGTTGGTTCTGGCAATATTCATGCAAGTCTCAGTTAAAGATGCAAAGCTACATCATTGAGTGATGAAAGATAAATGAGAGGAAAAGAAAAGAGAGCCAAGAGAAGTTATATACCTGTAAAGAGTTGCCAGGTAATCAAACATATATATGCTTATTTGTAAGGTGGGGCGAAGTAGTGGAAGGTGCTGGTGATAAAGCAGCTTCGAAAAAAGTCTTCTCTAGGTAGATCTGTATTAAATGTGAAGTCTCATTTCTGAAGCTATAAGATTTTAAAGACTTATTACAGCTTCAGGACTTCAATATTTATAATGAAAAAGTTTGCTTGTTTGTTTTTCAAAACCAGATTGCAAAAGCATAAGTTCTTTGAACTCTAGAACCATCAAATAGCATACATCAAAATGAGTGCGTGCTCTACTTCGTATGGGAACTCTGTCCTCACCGCCTTTCTTCATGCAGAACTCAGGGCACTCACCTGTTTTCTGCCCCTTCCATATACGGCACATGTACACTAAGAGTCTTGCCCCTTTCTCTACTTTTCCCATGTATTTTTTTTTTTTTTTAATTCTGGTTAAAAAAATCAAGTCTTACCTATCATCTTCTCTTTTTATCATCATGTTCTCCTCCATTCCCATTCCTCTAGCTCCCTTTTTCTCTTCCATGCCCATTCACCCCCCAAATTTTCACTATATAAATGTAAATGCAAAAAATATTCAAGTGTCACAGATGCATTTTGCATGAAAACTCCAGCATAACACTATCCTCTTTCTGCCAGTGTGATAGCATACACAGTGTGCTTGTCAAAGGGGACAGGAGGAAAAACAGAGACACAGCAGTAATTGCAACATCTTCCCATTCACATCCACACAGAATGTGGCTGAACACTACTTTCAAGCTTGTTCCTTTAGCTTTCTGATCCATCTTTTTACAAAAACATGTTTTGCATCAAACAAGATGTTTCTAACTAGCCATGGTATCAGTCTCATTTACCTGCCTGCTGCGTTTCCAAGTAGGTGACATGTTTTCTGAAATTCAACAACTGCTGTATAGAGAAGAATACATACAAAGAAATATGTAACTTCATTTCTACCAAGTTAAACTGTATTGTGCAAAAAATTTTTTTTTGTCTTTAACCCAATTAAATATGAAGGAAGCAAATAGAAAGCAGACACATTTGATGGAAAAATCATGGCTACCAAAATAAGTCTCTCCAACTCAATATACTTCATCCTCCCAGTAAAGGTGCTTTAGGGCTCGCAAGCTGTGATGTGCCTGAGCAGGTTTGTTTTGTTATCGACTATGAAGAAGTGTTAATATATTTATTATCCCTGAAAGTGTCAACAGTATTTAAGGTGTGTATGCTCCAGTATTTCCTACAGTAAAAACCATCGGCTTTCTATTAATGTTTTCTTCTGTTAATAGTTAAAGTTGACATGATAGATTTAAGGCCTGCCTATTTTTTTGAGAAGAAAAGGTGCTCAGAATTCTCATGAGACAAAGAAGCACAGGTTTGATGATTACTTGACCAGCCATAAGCAATGAGATGATTGTTTTTTGATGTGAGCTGTATGTTTAAAAGTGTTGCTGGAGGCATTGCAAAGGGGGGGGGCGGGGGTGCAAGAAGGAAGATGCCAGCTGGTTTTGACCCTGTGAACCAAAGTGCTGATTAGCTAGAGATTTGAGGAGAATCTGAGTAAACTCTAGTCAAAATTCTCACAACTTTACTAAATCAGAAAAATGCTTCCCTTTAATTATCAAAAAAAAAAAAAAAAAGTATTTAGAAAGTATTCTTCACAACAGAGAAAAGACTGCTTTGCTCAACAAAGCATCATACAGACAACACAAACGAATCTTGAGCAACTACCTATGCCAGTTTAACCTTAACCACAGCCAGAGATCTACTCCCCTCTGTTACTCTGAGGACCATGTCCTACCCTCCTCCAAAAGATTTGTCTACTAACATTTTCTCAGTATTTCAAGTTGTTGCAGACCTCTGATCTTGAAAGCCAATGGCAGTAACTCAACAAAATCAATTTTGTTTAACATTGAGGGATTCACTTGATAAACCAAGCTGTTTTTTCCCCCAAAGTGGAAAAGGATCAATTGGCAAATACTAATTAAGTTCACCCAGACACTTTTTGTATGATGGTGTCCTTGACTATACCAGAATTATTGTAATTATTAATAAAAATATTAACACACTGAAATGAAGAAATGAAAAAGTTGCATCTATTAAGTAAAAGTGACCCTACACCAAGTAAGGTCTCACTGCCAAAGAATAACTTCCAACTTACACCAAGTTGGTCTCACTGCCAAAAGATCAGGTGCCCTGTTGCTGGATTCTGACTGTACAGTACCATTACTCATTGTAGCTTCTTAATATAGGTTATCTCCTGTTGGCAGTAATGACTTCAGATGACTTGGCCATGAATTCATATCATTAGCTTTTCCGTGATGAAATCAGCTAGCATAACAGCAGTAATTAGTCCCACCCTCAGACGCTCTTGGAAATAACTCTATCTAGACACACCCATTTAACACTAACACTGAGACACAGCAGTCACTTTATCACGTTTTTGTCAGCACTTCTAGTACACCTTCAAATTACATATAAAAAGACTTGACTGTCTTGATTGTCTAGAGCACATTCGTTCAACAACTTTATTTTCTTTAGCAGCTTGCCTCGAGGCTACAAATTCACAGTAATGCGTCAGTTCATCAAGATCATGCAGTACAATGCAACAAAGTCATTTATCATCCATATCATCGTGCTGCAAAATATTTCATTCAAATACAGTATTGACAAACACAGCAAATTACAGAGTCTTATCCTGGTTTGTATTGCTGCTTCTTTACTAACTGTGTCAGCTTCAATTCCTGGCCATGAATATGAGCCCTTGCTCTGACAACATATGCAAAAAAGAGTGAGTGAGTTCAGATAGCAGATAAGACAACTGGCAAAATGAGTTATAGCTGTGAGACTGAAGAGGCAGCAAGTTTGTTTATGTTGACCATGCCTTAACCCTCCAATCACTCCAGGAATTTCAGACATGCTGCGATTAATATGTGGAAGGACATGTTAGAAAATAATTCAGATGGAGGGGTGTGTGTGTGGGGGGAGACAATCAGAAGCTTCTGAGCACAAAACCATTGGTTTCAGAGAAGAAAAGTATGAGAAAAAACAGTGAGTGTGTATACAGTACATAATATTACAAATGGAGCAGTTTTTAAAATCAAAAAATATGCTTCTTCGCATTCTGCATTTCAGTATTGTAATTTGAATGTTACATTTTTGAGCCTCAGCAACACTTGAAAAAGAATCATGTCGGATTTTGCAACACTTTGTAATGGTGAGAGCCTTCTATAGTATTAAGGAGAGAATTAATAATATGCAGGAGCCTACTACTTAAATATAGCCTGGCAGCTAAGTCCAGCTCCTGCATCCCAACCATGGGGCCATAAAGGTTACTACCCAAGAAGGCCCTGACTTCTACCCTCTTAAAGTATTTTGCCTAGATCTACAAAATCATAGCCATGAATATCTCAAAAAAAAAAAAAAAAAAAAAAATAGACAAATCCCATAATTAAGCTTATAAAATAATGCATAACTCATTTAATGTATTCTTGCGAAAGTTAAAGCAATTATCTCAGTTTTATTCATCTCTTGCAGTTCTAATTCCAGTGGAAAAAAAAAAAAAATGCTTTCCCTTGTTTCCCAGCCTCAAGGAACAGAAGTAAAAGCTCATCAGCTGACCTCCACTGGCACTGTGATTACTGAATATTGGGAAAATATGCAATAGCTGTAGGAAACTGTGCCATTGGAATGATATAACCATGAATACTGATGGAAATCAAACACAGCAGATCTAAGTCAGGAATCTAGCATTTTATGCACTGCATTTTCCTTTGAATACCAGAAATACAAAACTCCGGTGACAAACAGAGCCCCTTGATGTGGATAGGATTCTGTAAGACTCAAGTGTGTTATTTCTTTCGTACAGTTGGAAGAAGTTTGCTACAATAAACTCCAATTGCTTTTAATAATTAAGAGCGATTCTCTACTGAGAATGTGTGAAAAGAGACACCACATCAAAAACTCCAGCCAAAAAAGGATTAAGGTCTTTGGTGAATTCAGACTGCTTAACAATTCTGGGCAAATAACACTGTTTAAATTGCTCATAACACATTTGGATCACAACATTTTTTTTCTAGAGTAAATGCATAAAATAAGTTAATAAAAGTGAATGACCAAAATGTAAGTTGTAAGCTAACCATGTTTAATTTATTGCTGTCTTCCCAGTGCACTTCTACATCAGTCCTCATAAAAACAGAAGAATTATCACTATGGCTTCTGAGTTAAAGCCACACCGGATACATTTCCTCAAGCTACTTAACAAGCATACTTTAACTAATCTACTGCCATTAGTCTGAAAACATAACATGGGTAAGAGGACTAATAGTAAGCCACACTCTGGCAGCTGCCATCATGTTGTGCAAATCCCGACCTTGTGTGGCCCTGTATCTAGGGAAGCAATTTAATTCAGGAATGAAGGCCCAACAACAAAAAAACTGACTGGGGCACATAGATAATGATGAGGTAGACACATTTCAGCCAAGTGAAGCCTTGCAGCAGGAGCAAATAGCACATGAGGTTTTCTAGAAAAGCAGTTAGTGAAGTCTGAAAGCATCCCTAGAGCTGGTATGGGGAGTTTGGCTCACTCTTGATTTGCTAATTTAATTTAATTTATGCAGGTGGAGTAGCACATATGTTGTTTACTTTGCATTCCTGAATAAAAAGGCATAAAACTTGCTACCTGCTTAACAGAAAAATATCTAGTTAGTCTTCATATTTTGCAAATTATTATTTTGAACTTCTATTCTGATATATTTTAAATAGGAATTTTAAGTTCTAATTTAGATAACTTTTCTTTTTCCTGTAAGAGAAAAAAAAGGCAAGAAGGAGACAAGCAATAAAATGGGTATATAAATCATAGAACCAGATCAGCTTAAGTACTGAAACATAAGAGAACCAAAAGGATGGCAACAGAGACTGTTAGACCTGGAAATGCAAATTTGCAGGTTAAAACAACTAACATTGCTTTATGCGCTCCATGTGACATCATTTTTGTAGCCTTGATGCTCTCATTAATCACTTTTCTCATTAGCAATGTGCTGAACAAAGGTGAAAACTAGCTGCATTGCATTGCAAATGCTACAAAGATGGAATTTCATCTCATCAGGTCTTCTGGAGCAGATCACTTTTACTGGTGTCAAATACGTAAAAAGGAAGATTTGCCATCCAAGACAAAAATATGAATTGCTGGAAAAGCAATTCTATAGCAAAACTGCATTTTTACTTCAATACAACTTCAAACAAATGTTTCAAAATATTAATAGAGATTAAGTAAACTCACATGTTTTGTATTTAAGCTGTGACACATAAACACCTCCTGCCCATTTCCCGATTAATGTCCAGGTTAGGGTTACTTCTGCTGTGATATAGATCACCTTGCAGAGGATCATTTTATGCCACATTAATCACTTATGCTAAATTTTCCAAAACTCTTTCACCCCGAGCAGAGACATACACCTATCCTGCAATAACATGGTGGTCTTTGCTTTGTTTATGCTATGTCTTTCTGTCAACATACATATGTTGGCATCTTTAGCTAATTATCGCTTATCAAATGTGTTATAATCCACTTCAGTCATCAAAAATGGGCACATTGCACTCATTAATGCAAATTACCTTAATCACCCTTATGTACTTGACAGTATAAAATAGCAAGTAAGATTGTCTAAAGTGGTAGATTCAATCTTAAATTAGTCATTACGTTTAATTTTAATCTACACTATATCATTTGCTACACATACATAGTTTTCTCTGTTCCAACCTGAAGCTTTAAATACATGTGCAACAATATTTTCAGAGTTTGTAAAAGCTGTACCAATACTAGTCAGTCAAGGCTAGTAGTACCACAGTCCAACTTTCACTACACCATAAGTAAACCACAATACAGAATCACACACAGAATCACAGAATTTCTAGGTTGGAAGAGACCTCAAGATCATCGAGTCCAACCTCTGACCTAACGCTAACAGTCCCCACTAAACCATATCCCTAAGCTCTACATCTAAACGTCTTTTGAAGACTTCCAGGGATGGTGACTCCACCACTTCCCTGGGCAGCCTGTTCCAATGCCTAACAACCCTTTCAGTAAAGAACGTGCAGACATATCACATCGCAGTCTGCAGAAAGATTCCTGGATCCCTTATCAAAATGCTATGACATCATCTGGCCTTCCCCAGCCAGCCAGAAGTCATACTTACGACAATGTTCAAAGGCTTTTAGCAAGAATTCAGTTGTATTGTATGTAAACGCCAGATGTGACGATCTGCCAGAACAGAACAATACAAGGTCAGCTTTCAGAAGGACATCCCATCCGCTGTCCCGGAGAGGCGCAACTCACTCGCATCTTTCTTCATTAACCGCCTGCTCCACACAGGTCATTTCCTGTTTCACACTGGCTGCCTAAAACAACAGTCCTGCACTGCTCACATCTGTAAAATCTTTCAGCAAATGGACCAGCGCCAGCTTCTCACGCAGCTGACATATCCAGAGACTGTCTGAGCAATCAGTGTTGTGAGCCACAGCCTGTGCTCCTCCGTGGGTTTCAAGACACAGAGTTTCTGGGTGAGCTTCTGCGAACACAGGATTTACCATTTCTCCCTCTAAATGGCCTATGTTTTTTTTCAATTTATTTATACAGATTATGGCACTTCTTCCCTTCTTTCAACCCATGAGTATATAGAAGTCAATACTATTAGCTGCAAAATGATTTGGGATCATTGGGATCAAAAAAGTAAAATTACACTCAGACAAGCCTCCAAGTTAATTATGTTAAAAAATTCCAATTTCACAACTTTCATTATACACTGTTTTCTTAAAAAAAAAAAAAAAAAAAAAAAAAAAAGACATTGATCCTTAAAGACTTCTATTAGAAAGAGCATTTATAAACATTTATTTTATTCTTATTTGGGTTGTTTTTGTATACCCACCTCTGTGAAGTATCATGGTGATAGGAGTAAGAAACAGGTTTTCATAAGGCAACCAAATTTGAATAGTTCAAAAGATAACCCAGGAAGAAGTTACAGCAGTGCCAGCAAGCAAAGTATGGGAGAGGAGAAAATGAAGACATATTACTGAACCTGATGCTTGCCAGAGGCTTTCACCAGGGCCCAGACCACTGCTGTTCTGGTCAATAAGGGGAGCATTATACCACATACAGGACTTAGCACGTATGTGAAGGACTTGGGCACATTGCACAACGTATGACTAAAAACATACATAGATGTAGTAGCAGGGATAATCATTTAAGTTTTAAGATGACTGCAGCAAGAGCCTTAAAGCCTCTACGAGGCCATTGATTCACACTCACAGGGGAAAAAAAAAGTTATTAAAAGTGAACTAGAAATACTGCAAGAGGGAATTAAGCTACAGATTTGGCCAGTAATGAAAGGAAGGATGATGCAAAACGATTAAAGCACAGGACAGCATTGCAGAAAACGTGAATGCTCAGCTATTTCATTGCCAAGTGACGTGACCTAGGTTACACAAAGCCTAACGTTTACCCACATTCATTCCAAGTCAAGGCAGCTTGAGCAGAGCAGCTCTTGCCTGTCTGGCCCCTAAAAGCATAGGCTTTCTGGCATACAGCATACCATTTTGCCTCCCTCCCGTAGCCCTGACCTCCCATGTTGGCCAACCAGCAGCCCTTCACAGGCCAGATCCAGCACAGAGAAAAGGCCATTGTTGGTTGGAGGCCCACAGCTCAATGGAGAGGCCTCTCAACCACAGCCTGGAGCTGCGGCCCTGCTGTCCCCAGCCTAAACACCACAATCCTCCCTCAGAAGGCTGTCTGGGAAATAAAACTTGTGAGAAGAGCTGTTCTCTCACGAACAGTCTAGCAGCTTTGTTTTGCACATTTGCTGAAGAAAGCAAGTCCCCTGCATCCTGTTTGTCTGTCTCCAAACCGTACCAGGAGAAAAAATGGTGACTTGTTGTGCAAGGACCTTTTATTATTTCATTCAAGCACAATGAGAATTTTGCCTGGTAGATGCTGAAGAAGTGGAAGATTTATTGCTATATTTTTCTGGGGAATAACATTTAAGCAGTTCAGCAAGATTTTGGGAAAAAGCAGGTCACTGCAAGTAGAAAGAATTTCTTTTCATGATCACCCCTATCAACTTCAAAAGGCTTTAAAGGGAAAAGAATAATAAGTCATAAGATGGAAACTGGATTAAAAAAAAAATAAAAAAGAAAAGAAAAGATTTTAGTTTGTGTTTCCTAAAATTCAGTAAGCTTTTTTTGTGAAAGGGTGAGAAGGATGATAGGACGTTGGATTAGCACTGAGCTATGGGCAATAATGGGGGTGGGTAGGTAGGCCCTTAGAAGACAGAGGTAGGTAGGTTCAACCAAGAATAACCTGAAAGGTCAAAAATGCTATGGAAATCTTTGATCTTTCTTGTCAGTTCATGTCCATGTAGTATTTCCTTCTACAGTATCCGAGCAGTCCTATTCCAGAGGACTGGTCTGAAAAACAGAATGGGGAACAGGCAGGAAGCAGCAGCAGAAGAGGCTCAAATGCTCAAGAGCATTTAGACTTCTGCATGTGGTTATGTACTGAAAATGAACACACAGATGTCATCCAGTGAGGAGAAGGGGTCAGATTTGACCCTGTACTCCTGCCACATCCCATTCTCTCATCCCACAGCCATCAGTACCTGGAACGCTCGCCACTGGGGCTGTGGCCAGGGACCAATGGCACATGGAGAGGATAGGAGAAAGAAGTATGTCATGTTCCTGTGGCCATATGAATAATTTCACAAACAGAAATTACTTCTAAAAATATTCTGAATTCTGTGCTATATGGACAGATGCAGCCACACATACGTGCTCTGCAATGTGAGCTGTCTTGTCCTCAGTAACCCTTCCTGTTGCTACCCTCAGGCTCCTCTCAAACCGCCCAGGTGCCTCCACCATGAGGAGCCTGGCTCCAGCCCATTCCACTCACCCAGGGGAAACAGCTCCCTCAGCCACAGTCACAGACCCTGCCCACCTTGCTGTGATACCTGCCTGATGGTCACCTCAGCCTTGGCCTCAAAGGAAAGAGAAGCATCACCGTGACTGGCTATCACACTACTGACACAGTGCCTGCCCATATTCAAGTACATGAAAAGGTTGGGGCTTGTTTTGTTTGTATGTTTTAAAATACCCACCCCCACGGATCTTCAGCACATCCTAGCTCTGTCTTTGGCACTCCTTTACTGTGCAAGTATATACATATTTACTTTTCACCACAGCCAAACCATGAACTGATGAGATTAAAAATAACTTCACTTCATGGATGGACTCTTTTCATCTTGTTCCTGTCTCACTTTGAGGTCTGTCACATAAGAGAAGAACACATCCTTCTAGCAATGATATGAAGGTACAGACCACAACTGCATCTAGGAGGTGGCTTTAATTGTCTGTCAGCTGATAGCTGTCATTTTTCCCAACTAAGCCCAGGGACTGATTGTACAACTTTCCCCCTACTCACCAGTTTGGGGGAAGAAGCAACTAATGGCTCCTAACAATAGACCAGAGGTTGGAAAATCTCATCCATTTCCACACCAGGAGGGCATCATGAGCTGACACATTCCAGCTAGGATCACTTGCACTACCACTATGTCTCACAAGCACATACAGTCTGACTGTAGGCCTTAAAGTGGGCAAAACCATGCAGTTGTTCCCACAGCTCCAAGAGTTCCTATTTGCTCACATCTTGGGGTACTCTTTCATCACTCCCCTACAACACTCAGTAAAAGTTAAGCTGTTTAATTAGTGGGTGTTGAAAAACTACCGGGAACATCTTGAAAAAAATACAAAAGGAAAAAAGACTCCTTGCCCATGAACAGGCAGAAACACTGCTTCACGCACCTAGCTGTGGGATACCTACCACATTGGAGGTGCCACTATATATTGCAGTGGAAACCAAACAAAATCAACACAAACACAGCACGCAGGCTAACATACTCTGCAGATCTTCAGATTTCTGACACAGATGTAGCAATTGCTTTTTTAAAATAATGTCAAAATGTATCTATGTTACTAGCAGTAAGAAGAATGAGGATGATTGATGACAGGCCATCTAAAGAGGGAGGAGTGGGAAAGAAGCCAGCACCTTCAAAAGAGGTCAGTGAGACAATAGAGTCCAGAGGGAGTGTAAAGCATCAGGGCTTAGCAAGATCCTAAATTGCAGTGGCTTAGCAGCTGGTACGACATAATAACTAAGAGATTAATAGACTTTTTCCAGTATGAGGTCAGAATACTACAGAAAATAACATTATGGTACTGGCATTATTGAAGAGAATGAAGTAACAGGTATTAAATGAAGCAACAGGAGGGAGGATGGTGCAGGGCAGGGTCAAAGTCCTGGAGGACAAACACTCTGCTAAAGCTCCTAGGCTTAGGAAAATGAGAAAACCAACAAACCGCAGCAGACTTCAAGCACCTGCAGATATCTCCTAATTTTTGAACAATAACAGAAAGTCATAGGTGCCATTTTTCATCATTCCAAGTTGGAAAGCACTTTTTGTGGCTAAAACAGAGGAACATATCACTGTCTTTACCTGGAAGTTTTTTTGCATGGAAAGATTCAGAGCAATGATGGAAGGTGAACCAGCTGTACTTCAGATTTAGCTAATGTCACTAGCAGAAGTTAAAAAAAAAAAAAAAAAAAAAAAAAAAAGTTTGATTAGGAATTCCTGCAAAAGGTATGGAGTAAACAAGAAACAATGTACTTTCTGAATTTAGGACAGGTTCAGTATGAGGAATGTGCAAGTGCTATGTCACTGCTGACTATGTGGGCTCTTTTCCACTCTTTATTACTTTTATTACAAATTCCTTTTGTATTCAAACCATTACTCCTCTGTGCAGTGGTACCTGTAAGCTGAGCTTTAAGCTCCTTTAGCCATAGTGCAGAGACTGGACTTTTGACTGCTACACTTCATGAATCTAGTTCCTTCCCCCCCTTTTCTTTTTTGGACTGCAACAAAAGAAATTGTTTGCGCACACACACAAAAACTGATTTAAGAACAGCAAAGACATTTTTCAACTCATTACTTCAAGAGTTGAAAATAAATTGATAGAGTCATGATTTTGTAATAGTGAGAGGGAATTTATCCAAGCCCTCATGTAGTTTGAGCAAAGATATGGATGTACATGTTTGTTTTCTTGGTACAAAATCTTTTGTTTGCCTCTCATCTTGTTCATCAATTGGAACAACAGCATAGGAGACTGCTGGATTTAAATAACACTAAAGGTAGTGGTGGTACAGGATTGTTATGCTGACAATGCTACAAAAATAACCAACAAACCCACTTATTTCTAGATAGGCTTTGGTTACAACTCTGTGCTACTGGGTTATAAATTTCCTGATGTCTTTTTTCAGCTTGTATAGTATTTAGACCGAGTATGTACACTCAGAGAGGATGTATATTAGTAAGAATTAATTGCTAGGATGTTCCTAACTTTTTCATGACTAATAAAGATCGACATACTTGCTGTCGCAAGTAAAGAATAAGGGTGTTATTAAAAATTGGCATGACGAGTGCCTGAAACATCCTCTGGCAAGTGATTAAAGAGCTGGATTAGTCCTAAGGAAAGAAGTGGTCAGTGATCAACTCCAAAAGATATAAATTCACACTTTTCTACAGGTGCACCAATAAACTGATTACCCATGCAATCAGAGCTGAAGAAGAATTGGCCACTGGGTTATGAGGATGTTGCCAAAATAGCAGAATACTTTGACAACATCCACGTACAAAACCAATCTGTGGAAAGATCCAAGATACAGCAGGGCACCTCACCCCCCTTATGGCAAAGGGCACACAAATAGAGTCAGTAATGAGAGAACAGGAAAAGGCAGCTCACTCTCAGGCTAAGATCCCAGGATCTCTCAAATTATTGCCACAGGCATGAATTCACTAGTAGAAAGAAGGGGCAGAACCTATGGAGATTTTAGCTCCTCGTTAGCACATTGCTTGTATGTCAAATAACCTATCTCCACATCCCCTCCCCCTGTGAATTCAGATTTTTTTTCTCTCCAGATCTTATTCCCACACCCAATTTATTAGGTGGTGTATTTATGTAATGTTGTGCATGCCACAACAGTATCCAAGGGATTCATCTGTTGGTTGGAATTACAGTTTGTGTGCTACCCAGATCAGGGGAAGTTTTGTGAAAGTGTCCTTTACAGCACTTTATATCTAGTGAAGTTATGCTCCCTTCCTGGGAACCCTCTCTTTAGTACTGTACCATAGGCACAAAGTTTTACTTTAAATACCATCCCACAAAAAAACAAAAAAACAAAACAAAACAAAACAAAACAAAAAAAAACAACAAACAGAAACAAACAAACAAACAAACAAACAAACAAACCACACATCTACACATCTAGGATGTCATAATTTTGTCACCAGGGAAAGGAAAGTTGTTCTTGCATCTATGGGAAATGGAAGCCCGACACACCTAAGATTTCAGACAGAAAAGGACTTAGTTTCACCTTCAGAGTTCCTCAGACACAGCTGCAGCACTGCCGAACTGACTTAAAGATGTGTGAATGCAATACGCAGAATTCCCCAACAGAGTAATCTTTATTACAGGGGCAGAGCTTCAGAAGAGTTAGAACTGTCTCAAAAATTTAAATTCCAACTTTTTCATGCTGCTAAAGCTATTGAAGCTTTGTGAGTCCACGACTCTTCCCCCCTTGCCCTCACAGTTATCAAATGTGAAGCAACACAATAATAGACTGCAAAGTGACACCGTCTGAATGTTTGGCAGAGCTCCCTCAGACACTGCAAGACATAAAGCCTCTCTCCTCTTCAGGGGCAGATCCACAACACTAATCCACATCGGACTCCTGAAGGAGATTTCTTCCAACACTCAGTAAGACTGGAATACCAGTGATGTTTTTATCTGTTTCGGAGTAGCTCCATTTGGAGCTCCCCACTTTAACAACTGAAGTTGTCTTCACAATTATGCATAAAATGACTTAAGGAGCTCATGTAAGGAAAATAAAAGTAACAATCATTACAATAGACAACAAAGCCTGCCGGGTAACTGTTGAAGCTTCTATTGTCCACAGCAAACTAAAGGCCTCTAAAAATCACTCACTGCTTAAATAGGACATATTCACGCCCTTCCTCTGGTACAGTCTGGCTGTTGCAGAACAGTTTAACACAGAGCCGAGACACAAGAGTTGCCTGCTGGGTTACAACACAAAGTAGAATTAGTTAATTCAAGCCATCTTTAGTCTTATTTTGCCACATTTCAACTGAGGAGAGGTAGCAGCCAGCTCAGGTGGTGGGAAATGTTCAGAGTTCAAATACCATCCATACCCTTAAATCTAAACACGTAAAGGCATGTTTGCCTTTTATCAGTGTATCCCTATACAAGTTATTAGTTCTTTACATTCAGAAGGTGTGGTCTCACCTGGTCCTTGCGAACCAGATTATCATACCTCATTTTCATAAAAACTCCAGTTTTGTAATGGTTAGCTGTGATAAAATGGATTCAGAGATGAAGAAATGATCTTGATAGGGGAAAATAGATAAACATACACTAGACAGTATATGTAGCAAATCACTTCAGGGGAACATTTCTTTCACAAGCACCTCTAGCTTTTTAAGAGTTCAGCACAGCTATGTATTATTTAAATAGGTCCCTCTTAATGCATTTATTCTCACATCATTTTGGTCTTTGAGAGATCCACAAAATTAAGGAGGTTGAAAGATGATACTGCTTATCCTTCAGTTTTCAAAATCTCTTATTTGGAACTGAATCAAAATGGATTTGGGGAATAAATTTCACAGTTCCATCAAAAAACAACAGGCAGATTATGGCATGTAAAGGATAGAGGAAAACTCAAGAGTTCTGTAGTGCTATTGTTATTATGTTATTATTGTTGTTATGCATGAACACAGTTTGTTACCTTAAGCTAAAAATCCAGCCAAGTAATGCTTTTTTCAACATGCTGTTACTGTGGGTATAAAACCAATAGCTTTGCACTGAATTTAAAGAGATACACTAGCTGTTTCTTAATAAGTCTTCTAGTACAAACTGTAATGAATTCAATAGTCAGTTCTTCACTTCACTGCTCTTTCGGCAATCAAACTTTATTTTTTTTTTTAATAAATCTATGAAGATTCATGGAAAAGTACATGGCAATATATCTTTCTGTAAAATGTAAAATAACTGTACTCATACAGACACGCACAAAAAACAAGTTTATATTCCCCCTCAGTTCCCTCACCCAAAACAATTAATATAATATATGGCAACTGGTCTTGTATCCTGAGCATTGTTTTTAAATACATTTTTCTTCTGTCAAAAAATATCACAAATTATTTTTTCAAGCACAAGTAATGAATAGTTAATTACTTTTTGCTTTGTTCTTAACTTTCAGAATTGACCTGGGGCACTCTGTTTCCTTGACACAAAGAGGAAGATAGATAGCTGGCATTTCATTAGGGTCTCACATCTATCACTGTTATCAGGACAGGAGTGGAGATCTTTCATACTGTTCTGCTGATAATTCAAGAAGTTCACCATGTGAAATAGCCTCAAGTTTAATATGTTTGTTTAGTACAAGAGATGTGAAGTTCTATAAGAAAAATAAACATTCGTTCAGTCTAACTTTAAAGGTTCAAAACTGATAGGCTGAAAAGAAAAATAAAACCCTCAAGCTCCAGCCTACAGGGAACAATGTCTCTGCTCATCATGAGCAAGGCTGTATATATGAAACCCATGTAGTTGAGCCAAACCTTCTAGCCCCCTCCCTCCCTTTTTTTTTTTTTTTTTTTTTTTTTTTTGCTTCTCTTATTAAATAGCTCTTAAAGCAGTAATCAATTTTAATTAAATGTGGAAACTGTAATTTTAGCCAGCACTCATATATTAATCAAGATATTGCTGGCAGCAGCCAAACAAGTGCAAATGGACAGCTGAAATCCAGCTGCAGCATGGAGAGCCTGCCTGATGAGTCCTGTTAGTACTTCTAGTCCTCAGAGCAGGAGGGGAGAGGCCTGGGAGGGGACCTACATTGCTAAGCACATTCTTATGCTGGGAAGGACTGAGGATGTGGACAGGGACAGGCATATGTTCACTGCATATCTTTAATATCTGATGTCAGGGAGGGAGAAAAATTTTCCTTAGCAAGTATTTCCAGGTAGCCTAACCTCTTGCTTGCTGCCAGTCATGTTCCTCCTTTACCAGATCTGATCTCTCTAAGCAATTTGCCTTTTCATTCTCCACAAACATCACCATCTATTCATGCAGCTCCTGCACACAAAGGAAAGTGAGCCAACTTATTTGCTGCAACTGGAAACATTTGACTCTAACGCATAGATCCAGTGCACTGACACCTGTTGATGGTGGCTGGCATACACCCCACCTTCAGTGTTACACCTGTATGAAGGAAAGGTGGAGTAGATCATATGGCAGCTTTTACTTGCTACCTACAAGACAGTCTCCAGTACACCTCATTCAGCTTGTTCTAGTTTCTGATTTTTCTAATCCATCACTACTTTATCTTAGTCCAGTTTCCTTACCTAGAGAGACCTGGCTCAAGTTCTCAGTTTTGCAAGAAAAAACAAAACAAAACAAAACAAAAACACACACACAAAAACAAAAAAAAAAAAAAAAAAAAAAAACAAACAAACAAAAAAAAAACAACAAGCAAACTTGCCTTGTTTGACTTACTGAACAAAACAAAAACTCCGAGGGTTAAAAAAAAAACACTTTGCAGCAATAAATCCTAGAAAGACAAGTTATTTAAGCCAAAGGATAATGATGACAGAAGGGCTATAAAGTAACTTAGTTGGGAAACTAGAAGGCTATCTTTGGAACAGCTTTGTAATGGGAGTATCACAGACTAGGTAATTAGGTTTAATATCCTTTTAACTATTGGAGAAGGATCTTATAACCTGACAGCCTTAGTCCTGTCCATCACCATCTTAACTGTCTTGTCTTTCTAACAATGAGTAATATTCAGCCTTTCAAAGATGCAGAATTTAATGATGTATTTTATCAAGCCTTTTTTTTTTTTTTTTTTTTTTTTTTTACCCAGTTGACTGTACTTAATAGCAGAAGAGAGAGGAAACACTTGAAGTAGATTGCAAACTCCATCTCATAACCAAGGTCAAGCTGTAAAAATATCTCCAGAAGTAGAGATCAATTCAAATCATCTAGTCCATCCTCTGCAAGGAGCATATCTGTCCTGTCATCATGAAAAACACTCTGGAGAGGCGTCCCTTAAAGGTTTATATAGAGCAGTGCATTTATATAACCCTCTAACCTTTTCCAGCTTAGGCTGGAGAGGTCACTTACACAGACCAGTAGCTGGCTTCAAAGCTGATGGCTGAAAAAAGTGACAGCAACGTATCCTTCCTTACCCTCTCAGCATGCCCATTCCAATTACTCTCATATTTACTGACTTCTGTGCTCACTCACATTTCATTTTTGCTCTTTGATGGCACAGACATCCTGGCTCCATCTGTCATAGGGTTAAAGTAACCATCTCTGATTTCAGTAGATTCTATGAACTGCGAAATACAGCTCTAAACCGATGAAGATTTTCAAGAAGCTTCCCCCCAGGCTCCCAAAGAAAAACTGGTCCCTTTTCCAATTGAAGGCAAATAGAATTTAGCTTGAGATTCAATAAAATAGACCATATCTTCACTGCATCTTCATATAGTAAGCGTTATCTTCTTAAAAAATAAAATTTATTTTAAGAAAAGAAAGCTGGAGCACCCTTCAATATATGTAGGTTGTTATTCATTATGACCTAAAATGTGTCAATATAGTGTTTTAAAGCTTCAGAAAACATTATAAATCTGGTAGCATATTTGGCTACCTAGCCATTCTGAAAGCCTACAGAAGGCAATGCTGAAATCTCTAACAGATGTTCATAGTAACAGTCTAGTGAACTATGATATACACCCCTAAAACTATCCACTTCTCTCTTAATTATGTTTTGCTGTTTCTGCTCTAGGTACTTGCCCATCAGACCATCTTTCATACATCAATTAACAGGACATGACAGCTCAGATATCCCAATATAGACAAACAATACTCCTGCTTCTGTAATTCAGACATCCCGTCATCCATCTTGATCTCGATATTAACATTTCACTGTACTGTATGTGGCAATTTCTAACCTAGTATGTGAACTGGGAGAATAATTTAACAGGCATTCATGTTTTTGGAATGGAGAATATTTTCAACGAATAAAAAAGCATGGTTTATAAACAACTTTGGAGGATTTTTTTTTGTATTTTAAGTAGAGTGACAAGACACTGAGTCAAATCAGCTTCATCTCTAATTGGTGCCATTACTTCTTCGCTATCATTTTCTGTAAGAGAATTAACAAGAAGCCAGCTATGCAAGTAAAATGCACTACTTCTACAGATGCTGGGCATTGAAAAACTTTTCTGGTGCATCTTCCATAATGGCTAACACTGTATCATGACAGTCCCGTTGGCTTATCTCTGTCTGATATAATTCTGGAGAGTGACATCAGTGAAACATCAGCCTTAATGAAAGTACTGAAGTTAGCAAACACTGAACAAAATCCACTAGGATTCTTTCAAAGTTGGCTTCTAAACAACAAATCTAATATAAAATAAAATCTTTACAACAAATCTAATATATAATAAAATCTTTGTTGCTGCTTATCATTCTCCAGTTATTGCCAGGCAAAATTCCTTTGTGTTGACTAAACAGTCCACTTCAATACCAGTAGCAGCAGTCAAAGTTGAGCTGGAGAGATATAAGAGCTCTTACATTTCAAAACTCTTTGTACAGGCACATTGGGCTTAGCTGAACATAACGGATAATTTGCACGTAGCCTTTCCAATCAAAGGAAGTCACCGTACCTGATTTTATCTGAAATAGGCTTTAAACACTATTTAAATACAAAACAGACACTATGCAAAACAGGAGCCTCATCCAGAAAAAATAACCCTTAGAATAGGTTATCTTCACTATTGAACCTTAAAAAGCAGTCTACATCAAACATGGTAGCAAGGAAGAGAACAAGAACTGTTAATACTTTTGAGTATTTTCCCAAGAAATAAAATTGATTTTTTTTTAAGCCCAACTGAAAACAAAACAGAAAAAAAACACACCCACCTAGACATCCTGTGAGGTTAACAAGGAAAATTTAATCCTTTGGCACTGGAAACAGTGGCTTACAGAAAAACCATTCGTTTCAAGGTTATCATAAGGTTACAGAATGAAAACAGATTTTTGGGTTTAAATATGCCAACACAGTTGAGGAAAAGCTGGAGCAGGAAGTCAGGCTGCTGCAGTAGGATGTCAGGAACGGATGGTCATCACCCTGGTCATCAGTAGGAGGTTGACTGCTACAGACTGTGATTTACCCAAAACCCTACCAAACACAAAGCTGTCCCACAAAAAAAAAAAAAAAAAAGAGTTGATTGAAGCCAAAGGTCCATCAATCTCAACATCCTTGCTGCAACTGATCAGTACCCAGAGCTGAAGGAAGAAGGCAGGAGAAAAGCAAAGGCTTACTTTCCTCAATACATCCTCCCAGCTTCTACTGGGGAGAGACTCGCCATGGAATTTACAGTCTTTGAAGGAATGTAAATCCTAAATCCATTAATCTGTTGTTTTTAATTTGCATCAAGTGAAATTAAATATACTAAGTCTTTTCACGATGATGGTTACACACAGTGCTGGAATGTAACTTTGGTCATATTCTAATGTCTAGCCTTTGGCATTAGCATCAGTGAAATCAGGATTGAACCCCATGTGATCTTTGCTAGTTTATGGCAAAAAAAAAAAAAAAAAAAAAAAAAAAAAGTAACCTGTCCATAGTAGTCTTTCATTGTTTTGACAGTCAAGTGACACCCCTACCTATGGCATACACCCCATTACCTATGTAGGAACTAAAACCTAAACCACAAATGAGCTTTTTGGAATTCTGACAATAAAACACGGTAATTGAACAGTGCTCTTCAGAAAGGAGCACCAGGCATGACTACCAAGAAAATAAGGTTTTGAATGTTTCTTAACACTTACCAAGAATATTAAGGGAAGGGACAAAGTGGTAGGGAATTACATGATAAAACAATCCCTTTCTTGAAGGAGCTCTCAGTTCCATGTTAACTTGAGAATTTCTTTTATCCTCACCCAAAACTAATCTTTACTAATCATATGTTTAGATGAATGTGCCACTAAATGAGAAGCAAGTCAATGAATTGATTTTTTCCCTCCTTTTTCTATCTTATTAGGGAATTCTGTTAAGGAGGTGAATATAATTAGTCACCATTTGCAAAACAAACTGCTATAGATTAAAGAAAAAATAATAAACTATTTTAATTTTAGCTGAAATTCGCACCTTCCTTTGCAATATGTAAGAAGTATCTTAATGAAGGAAATGAGAATAAAGCAGTTTTCATTTATGTTCTGAAAAAGAAAGTGTGACTTTGAGGAAGATATTTGGAACAGGATGAGTAGAGCTGTGTGTGTAAGAAATTTAAACATGTAAACAAATCCACTTCAATAGTCAAGAACTGAGGGAGACAAAGCATAAACAATCTTTTATATTAGGTGATACGCTAACAAAATTTTATAGGTTGGTGTAGAAATTCAAAATTTTCATCACTCAACAGATTATGTGGCTCCCCAAAACAATGCAATGTGGGGAAACAGGGAAGAACTCCGCACCCAGGGAAAAATAACACAGATAAAAAATAGTCTGTCCAAACTAGAATTTGGATCCAATTGTGACTAATGCTTATATTTATGAGCTTTTAAGGTTTCATTTATGAAGGGTGATTTCAAAGACCATGCCTCCTCCATCCTGAAAGCACCAGATTAATAGTGAGCTTGAAGAAAATTTATCTTTCCAGACTAGGGAAAAAAAAAAAAAAAAAAAAAGACACCTCCCCTAAAACCACTGATCAAAGACAAAAGGCAAAGTTAGACAGTATCAAGGAAGAGAGGAAATCCTTCTGCCATCAAGAATATACATCTCAAACACAAGCAAATTCTGGCAGAGAGATAACTCATTTGACCTGTAGACAGCAGATTTTCAAACACTCTGTCCATTCATTACAAAGTTGTCTGAGGACAGGCAGAAGTGTTCATAGCCTTTCTCCAGAAATACAGCAAGAGAAAGATAGCAATGAGACAATGATAAGGAAAGAATCAGAGACTTGAATTTGCAAAATCCAAAATCTCCACAGACTTCCCTTACTAAAACCCAGTCATCCTGTTTCACTCAACTGCGGGATTACTGGGAAGTATTTTATATTGTTTACTACACAGAGACATTTGTCCTTAAAATACAGGTGTGGAGCACAGACCAAATTTTGCATTTCAAAACATGAATTCAACAACCACTGACAAACAGGAGTAGCCCACAACTCCTTTCACCTGGGTTACAATCATATCTGTCAGTTTAAATATAACTGCCTAGAAGTTGAGTGTATTTTTTTCCAAGCAAATAAATTTAAGTAACATTTTAGTGTGCCTGTAGATGCTTTGTCCATTCCAAAACAGAGAAAATTCTGAAATATTAACTCTAGTAGCTATTATTTCAATCTGAAATATGTTGCTGACTACTCCATTAGCTGCACAGTGAAACAATATTTTCTTTGAAGGACTTGAGTTTGAGAAACACTTTAATAAAAGCAAAGTTTTGGGCTTCCCTGCTGACAACAAGGGCCTTATCCTCACAAATAAGTCATGAAACGGAAACTTCCTTGCCTTGATAAAGGCAGCCTCCACACATATTTAGATGAAAGAAGAGATATTCCAGGAGAAAAACAGATTTTTTGTGTGTTAATTAGGAACTTAACTCAAACCACATTCTTACTTGCAGGCAGCTACAAGATGTCATTTCGTGTAAAAGATTCCAGCATTTTCCCTTTGTTGCATTATCAGAAAATTAATCACGCTATTCAGATAACACAAAAAGAAAGATCAGAATGACATTATCTTAGGTTTACAGAAAAGTATGCAGGCACTCTAACTTTTGACCCAGCAATCTGGCACAGTTAATTAAAGTCAACCCAAATTCACAAGCATCAAACTATGAGTTTCCTTACTGTATCACAAGATCATTATTGTGACAAATAAAAGGTAAGATCCTGATGAATGGCTGCCACCTTTCGATAGATTGAAGAGGGCTTCGAAATGTCTTATCTGTGCTCTCCGGTACAGGAAGAGCAAGGATAAGGTGGACAATAAACTTTAGTTTTATCCTTAAACACAGGATTCCGTCTGTCTGGCTCCAGGCTGTGTTATTGCTTCAGTCCAGCCTATTGTGTATTCTCGTGACATTTTAAAAGGAAAAAAGAAAACATTTCAGATGCTCATTTTACAAGACAACAGGACCATTAATAGCCCTCTGAATTGTTCACAACATTATAAAACCTTTAAATAAGTTATAATTATGAAAGTCAATAAATATGTTATAAATGATCCCCCCAACAAAAGGCTGATACTAATTTCTATTTAAATTATTTTAATAAAAATCGTTTCTCTCACTATGATGATTAATATAGAGAGGTAAGGCTTAATCACAGTAGCTAGAAGCTTAATCACTTAAATATGTAAAACCACATTGCAGCTAAAGAGTTCGATCTACTATTCTCTCTTTCTCATCAATAAAGAAGATATATATGATGAGATTTTTCTGTATGCTACTTTCTTATATACCTTAAATATACTATACCAGCTCTTTTCTGGCTGGTTTTGCTCAATGTATTTTGCAATCAACTATGAAACTATAATTTATTCAGATTAAATTGCTTAAGAGGATTTTTTGTATTATTATTTATTTCCAGAAATATTTTTAATTAATATCTACTTGACTCAAAGCCTTGATAAACTGACCAAGAAGTAGTACAGGTAAAAAACATATACTTCAAGTGAAAACTGGGGGAAGTCTATAACACTTCCAGTTTTCCAATACACAGGAGAAAGAACTAGATGCTTCTGTTTCTAAATTGAAAGAATGGATATTCATATTTGATTTTGAATGAAAGCTTTTACTTTGGTCCTTATTGGTTTTCACAGATTTATAATTTTTTTTCCCTTCATTCTTCTTCATTCTTCTATTTTTATGATAATACATCATTACAAAATCATTTGTATTCCTGATGATTGGGGCTCCAATTTTGTGAGGAAGATAAAAAAATAAATAAACCAAGAACTGCATAGAACTACTTAAGACTGAGATTGTTCGTATCCTAAGACTGTAACTACACTTACTTGGCTATAAGAGTTACATGTGTACAAGATTAGAGGTGTGCCACCAAATGTGATGCTAAGCACACACAGTGAAGCCTCACAGCAGCCACAGTCAGTGTTAAAACTCATCCCCATTGTCAGGCCAGAATATAAGCAATGAACAGTGATATGATTTATCTTGCATAGCTTTTGCAGTCGTTTCACTTGAGATATCCATGTGAATATATACTACAGAATATGCATGCATATGTACATAACACAGGGCATGCAAGAGGGGTATATGTGTATAATATTTCATATATGAACGTGTATTTTCCTACAAAACTACAAAAGACCATAAAATTCTTGTAATTTCTCTGAAAAAGAAAGTAAAGAAAATGTTTTAAAAATTATATATTGTTTGCAGCCAAAGGCAAAGCTGTTCCGCCTTGATAATATAATGCCAAGCAATTAGGTTCAAAGGAGAACAGTCATTTTGTCAGTATTTGCTGGTGAATAAGAGTTAACTGGACAGAAACAATTAATTACTCAGGCCTAAACAGGTTTTCTTGACATGAATGAGCTGTGAAATTTGGGAAGCATATCTGTTAAGGTTATCTAAGTTTAAAGGTTGGTATAAACATAAATGTTTTGATTACACTGCAAAATGTGTAGGCAATGCACCTGTAAACATCAAGGCTAAGATAAGCAAGTCAACCTGGATGGACAGACTCCAAGAAGTTTTGTTGTTGTTGTTGTTTCTTTTTCAAAATAAATAAATAAATAAATAAAAAGAATCATTCAAGACATTTTTATTTTTTTTTTTTGTGGGTAAGGATCCTGGGAATTGCTACAGCTTACGTCCAAGTCCAAAAGCAGTATATGCCTCAACCACAGGCAAGTTTAAGGGGCAGTAGGCAACAGCTAACTGCCCAGTCTCCTCTGCAGACTGAGAGCAGCTATTTAAAGCTGGGATAAAATGCATAGTCCCCAGAACTGACAGCAACAGATCAACAGGGGCAACAGATCAGCCTGCCAACCAGTGGGATTCCTGTGCTCCACAACAGCCTGGGAATGAAAAATAATTTCAGGCAAGCCATATAGATGCTGGAGGTACTGCCCCAGGAGACCCAATACTGACACAGACAGGAGTGGGAGAGGAAGCAGCTGATGTAACCTGGGAATTGCTCTTGCCTCACCAGCATTAGTTCTCCTGCTCTGTGCTCCATAAACTGTTCTGTTAAAACCCGTTTACTAACCCATTTTTAATCAGTGGATAAATCTGATTCACTGATCACATAGAAACATCATAGCTTTTTCTCCCAGAATTTCAGATGTCCCTACCCAGAGAAGTCAGCTATTCAACAATTTTCAGAGGACCTCTAGGAACTGAACCTAATTTTTGTCATTGCCAGTCAGTGTCAGCCTACATTAGCTTTTCAGGTAATATATGTAAATTAAAATGCACAGCTTGATTAAGCATTAAAACTATTACGTATTATTACTTGAATTTCCATCCTCTTCCAATATCTTCAAAATTTAAGCATTAAAACTGTTATGTATTATTACTTGGATTCTCCATACTGTTCCAATATTTTCAATATCTTTCTGCCAAGAGCCAGTATTAAATAGTTGGATTAGAAATGTCTGCACTAGCCCAAGGAAACTTCCTGACAGGATCAACAAAAAGTAATTAAGCATCGTTAAACATCACCAACAGCTAGCATTAGTGAACAAACAAAACAAAACAAACAAAAAACAAGGAGGTAGGGAGGCATGCCTGCATTATGGGCAAGTCATGATCATGATGAATTAGAGCAGTGCATCATAACGTGTATATCTTGTTGCAGAAAACTCTCTAAGGTCTTCAAGGACAAAATGCATGCAGTGAAAGCTCTGATGAAGATTAGCAATATTTAATCAGCAGCAGTCTCAGGACAGCTTAAGTCATATCATTATCTCCCATGCCATTTTGGCATTCCCATGTGTAGGTTTACCATGTGAACTGTACTCCATGCCTGGGCATAGCAGGCCAGTAGTAAGCCCATTCCTTCGCCTTTGTGAAGCACACAACAGTATTGAACTAACAGACTTCTTAACAGTGGAGAGGGTCTGTATGAAAACCTCTACCATGAGGACCTGACATCCCTGAGGCCTCACGGATGACATGCTGTTCACTCCCACTTACAAGACGGCAGACCTCAGTTTTACATTCCCCATCTCTCACGTTAGACAGCTTTTCTCAGCTCTAGCTTATTGTACTTCAATATTTCCCAGTTGTATAAACTGGGAGATATCAACTCATTCATACCCAAGGGACATTATGACCTGAAGGCACTTGTAAATGCCCTTGGCCATGATTGTATCTTAATTGTTTTGCATGCAAATTTACAGTAAGAAGAAGAAAACAGTTCAAACCATACTATGCTGGTCATTTTCATAGATTTTAAATTATGCTTCTAATTAGCGGGATCTTATAAATTGTCATTTTGAAGATACAGACATCTGCAATGCTAATAAATACTTTAGACTTATTTTTGTGGATCATCTGGACTTTTATGTCACAAAGTATATAAAATGGCAAAACCACCACTTATCAGCTCCAACTGTGAGCGCACGTAACCCTTTCAGTCAGGTTTTCTTCAGAGGAATAATCTGTAAATTAGTTTACAGGAAACAGGCTATGATGTTTTCTTCCAATTTGCCTTTATGCTAAGAGTAATACTCAAATGTTATCAGTAACTAAGATAACTCAACCTGGCAGTGTTATAAAGCCCTTTTTGCTTCTTATGCTTCAACTTAGCTTATGAGACTGGGGACAAAACAAATTAATAATGTAAAACATTAATAAATGTAATGTTTGCAATGCAAACCCCCGACAGCAGTTAATATGGAGTAAAACAAAAGCCCTTGCCAAGCAATTAAGCTAACAGAAGATAAGCAGATGACAAGAATTAAACTCATTAATTCACTGCATAAAAGCTGCAGATAACAGAAGTGCAGAATGCCCAACTGTTCCAGTCCACAGGCATTCCTCACTCCACTGCAGGCCCAGCACAGTCCCTGCTACCTTCTCCAGTCTTCACACAAGATGTTGTTCTTCTGTCTTTACTCTTCCTTTAATGTTTAGTATCTCCTTGAACAGCATTATCAAACAGTAGAAAATAAAATAAAATAAAAAAACTCCCAACATCAAAAGAAAAGACTGATTGCTTTCAGATGACCCCACGCAGCTGTGCAGAGCAGAAGGCTCCTGCATCAAGAACATGAGAAGAGATGCAAGATGCATGAGCAGGGTGGTGGAGAACAGTTAACTTCCAGGAGATGAAAGCAGATACAATTAAAGTGTCACTATTTCTTTAGTTCAACTAACTGTCATTAGTAGGCAGTGATCTGAGAACTGTATGAAAAAAAAACACGAGTGATTGCAGATGTGTAAAAAGAACATCAAGATCTCAAAATTTTTGCAGCATGATCTTACAAGGAAATAATGAAAATGTTTTCTGTATCCTCAAAAATCAAGTAAGTATTTCCTGGAGTAAGATTTCAGATAAAAGTGTGAGGTACGAAGGAAAATGTTTCTATCCAGAAATTTAGCTTACTAAATTCAGTGCTCACTGACTTCACTAGTTTATATTTGTTTTGCCAACCATTGTTCCAAGATACCCAGATTTTGAGAAGAGCTGTAGAACCCAAGTGAATCCAGTTGGTTGTGCCTTCTCAGTACAACTGTAATCAATGAACTGAGTTCCTGACACATTCGTTTAAAAGTTACATTCCATAGAAACTACTCCCTGTGCCATATATCGCGTTTCAGAACTTTTACAATTCTTTGAGTCACTTGCATGAAACAACTTGTGGATTTTTCTCATGTGTGAGATCACTGGCACCCTTGATACTGAATTAGCAAAAGTGTTCTTGCTTAGCTGTCCTGAGTTTAAATACAGACGGGCAAGGAAGAAAGAAAGAAAAACAAAACAAAACAAAAACAACCATGCACGCACACTTTTTTGACTTCCTTTTATATTGCAGTAGTTGAAAGATCTTCCAAAAGTCTTATCTGCTCAGCAATACCTTCCTTGTTGGAGAGACAGGAAAGCCCAAGTTTTGTTTTCTCCTGCAAATTGTGAGTATGTGAAGAGGGACAAAAATATGTAGCCTGCTTGTCATGAAGAGAGCCAAATGTGACCCTACAGAGTGGTAGCCTATAGTTCTATTGGCTAAAAGTACTTACATTTACAAAAGCATAATATGTTTATTCAACAAAAATCTACAACTTTAAAATACTAGTAGACATGCCTTTAGCTCAGGTATTAACTAACTTATGGCTGGAAAAAACAAAAATTCACTAGTATAGAAAAAATCAAAACATATTTGAAATTGAAATTCAAAAATACTTAACGCAAAAAATTTACAAAATTGTTGTCAGAAGAAACTCCAGTGCCCCAAGTTCTTCTACCCCAGTTTTTCTACTCATTTACCGCTTGAGTCTTGTTAACCCACATCATTTCTCTTCTTTTGCAGGCCCCACATAGTAAAGACTCCATACCTGCTATTTCAGCTCCTTAAGATTAGCCTGCTCCCACCTCACCTCCCATCCTCTTCCAGGCAATAAGTCCTTCCACCAACTTCCCATTAACTGCTGAGGCTAGTGGAGTGTTTCCTCTGTCCAGAACTTACCCCCAGTCCTGCTCCTTCAAAGAAGAGGCAAGCATAGCCTCTGAAAAATGCAATTCTAAGGACAGAATAAGAGCTGTTACCACACCCAACCCCACCAAACACAATGATAATCTTGAGCTATATTTGGCACAGTACAGATGCAGATGAACTATGTGATTTTCATCTCATTTACAAATGCTGCTATCAGTGTGCAGAGCAATGATTATACACCTGTTGAGGGGCCAATATACCTTTGAAACCTAACTGTTTGAAAAGATGAGTAAACCTGGAAAAACTCACTGTAAACTCAATTTCTTGGATACAGTTGAAACCAGTAGGCATTTATTTTTTTTGTTTTCTTTCTTGTATTTTCAATTGTTGTAAAATATGTCTCCCAGCTGTGACTATGCAGTTAGTGATGGCTGAATCAGTACACAAGTACACAATACAAGCCCATTCTTTGCTTTTGCTCAAGGAATTCAATTAGTATTGAACATTTGTGTTTAACTGAATAATATTACTTGAGATAATGCACCAACTTTTTTTTTTTTTTTTAACTGACCTATTATGCAAATCTGACTCAGAAGCTTTTTCCTCATAAACTTTAGAACTACATGTGAACATTTACACCTGACTGAACTTGATCAGTTCAGAAGCGATTTTGGAAAGCAATACAAGCAGCTATTTACCATATATTCAGATATCATTAAAGGAATATACATGAATTCTTTAAATAAAGTTAAAAATGTGTATGATTTACTTCAAGATACGTACTTGCTACTGACATTACTGTTGTTTGCTTTGCTGTCTGAGTCCCAAACACCAAAACTTACAGAGATACTCTAGCAAAATTTTCCATAGATCAGTACTGACCTGTAGCCTTAGGAAACTGCATGCACCCTCTGTACGTGGGCTGTGCACAGCACTGAAATCAATTGGGCTTTTTGTGTGCAGTTCCCAGCTAAGCAGTCTGGGACAGGTCTTCAGGGATTACCCTTTCCTTTCAACAAGCCATTATTGAGAACAGCTTCAGTTTAGATCATTCAAGCATACGTTTAAGGGATGTCTATAATGTTACTAAGCCTAATTAAGAGCAGCTTCTTCAAAGAAGCCCTTTACAATCACAGAACACATGCACACAGATCCATGAACCACCTGTATTCTGACAAGCACAGTATTCTTATTTAATATCAAGTTTGTCTGGTCAGTCAATGGCTTCTGAAGACCAGGGTTATTCTTGATTCATCATGGACATAAACCTCCACTGCACTTTGCCTCTTCACACATCCCAGCACATACTGATATGTGGCAGTCACAGCACAGGTACTACTGTTTCCTTGACAGGACAAGCATCAGAAGAAGGGAGCACATGGAACCAGGACAGAAAGAAAACACCATTCCCTCCTAGAAGAGCTTCTGGGAGCTCATACAATCGCCGCAGCAACATGGCTGTATTCACTCTGCCACACCAAGTCTTATCTGCCCCAGTGCACCCAAAGCAAAAGCAGTGGACGGCCTCAGAACCTTGATATGGATCTAATGTTGCAGTTGTGTCCCTAATCTAATACCATTGATTCCTACCGTTTATTGCTCTTCTACATGAGTTGAGTCATATGCATGAAAAAAAAACGTGTTCACTATTTGTATGGACAATGACTACCCTTTTCAACATCAGTCCCTTGGATATCTGAAAAAAAAGAAACACCACCACCAACAGCCAACCACCACCACCAAAAAAAAACCAAAAACAACATGCAAAATCAATCACCACACTTATTTTTGAGCAATAAGATCTCAAATTTTGATTTACCAGAATCCTACACATTAGTTTAAAGAGCTCACAACTGCTTGAAGCACTTCTGCAGGCAAACAGAAGCCTGCTTTTGCATTTTTCCTACCATGCCTTAACAATATCCTGTGTCATGCAGTTCAGAGCAAGGGAGGAAAAAAACAGTCATCCTTCACTTTCTTCACCTTGATGAATGACCTTAATGCAAGGATAATTTACAGTGCCTTAGCTGGAGATTGAAAGATGTGTTGTAGTAGTCATAGAAACAATCTGCATTTGAAAAAATTCCCTCTAAGTGATCACAGTTTTAGACCATGAGAAAAGAGACTAGTTTGTTTCTTACAGCAGCTTTTATTGCTTAATCACTTCCAAATCCTCAAATGTAAAGCAATAGTTTCTCAAACTATGCTAACTGCTTTCTGAACACAGGAAGACACAGCTCACAAATTATAAGAAAAACTTAAAATCTCATCCCAAAAGCACAGTTTTATGGTCACATAATATCCAAAGTTGGAAAACTGCTGCAAGGGAAAGTTAAGTAATATCCAGAGTGCATAATTCAAAAAACCCTGGGAGAAAAAAAAAAAAAAAAAAAAAAAAAAAGACTGGAAAAGTCTGTTGAATAGATAGAACTTCAGATGTTCTTTTTACACTATTCCTTTGTGCCTGACGTGCTAGTGTATTATTATTTTCACTGTATGAAATAAAATAATAAAATACTTATTGGTGGAAAGTTTTGTAAGAAATTCAGGATTTCAAATAGCATTTGAAAACCACCATTCTGAATATCAGATGTTTGTCACTTTCCTTTATTCTGACTCATTTATTTAGATTGTTAGTTCACGAAGTAAGGATTATGCTTTAAACTGGTATTTGTACATCTGCTGCAACGATGCTTCCTATCTCCATTGTAGCCTCTCAGCACTAGTTCATTATTAGTGGCAAGAGAAATGGATACACTACAGTCCTACACAGCAGGCATACAGAACCTTTCAATTTTTTAAATTTTATAAGTACAGGCAAGAGAATAATTTGATAGGAATAAGTTGTGTTTTTTTTTTTTTTTTCTAGAAGCACTTTTCTACACTTGATGTAGGCAAAAGAACAATAGCTTTCTAAGAGCTAACCACCTATTTTATATATATCTTAGAAAAAAAAATCCCCCTGCTAGCATTTAAACAGCACCCCATCTCCCAAACTTCACCAGACTCAGAACCAGACGTAAGCCTGCCGTAGACCAATAAATACCAAATGGAGACTTAAAAACACCTCAGATTCAAAAGTAAAAGCCTTCAAGGTATTTCTACAGCCAACATATCCTTCCAACTGCAGCTTTTAATGCCTCCCACAGAGGCATCCTTCGAATGAATGCATCTCACATGTGTGCATCCTAAAACCTGATATGCTCATCTAATGCACAAATGTCCTTGTGAGTGGAAACACCCAACAAGGAAGAATCAGAATGAACTCATACATATATCAATAAAGATGGCCAAGATGATGTCCAGGGGAAAAGAACATTTCACAGAAAAGAATCCCTCCATCTCTTTATTTTGAACCAGATCTGGTAAATTAACAGATAAACAATCAAAAACCAAACAAACACCCAGCTCACAAGTTTTTATTTCCAACCCCCTTATGCCAGATTTATTGAGAGCACATCTTGCCCATCTTTCACAACCATCTTTGTTTGATAAAAGATACTGCCTGCCTTCCCTTATGTTCCCCATACAAATCTCTACACCCATAAGCAACAAAAGTGCAGATTAAAAATTATTTCTTTGAGCAATGAGATAATTCATGCTGTTACAGCCAGAAGAGCTTCCCCAGCTTCTCAATCTTTGTATGATCTGTTTCTCTGAACAAACTCCACATCTCTGAAGAATGAAGAAAACTGGAACAGTGCTCCATTGCTTGGATGGATGGATGGCTACACCATCTCAAACACACATCTGTATCTTCACTTGCTAAAACTCATCATTCAGGTTCCAAGAACAGCTACTCATATTCTTCCAGAAACTGCCAAAATCATGGTTCACTGAACTCTAAAAAGAAATTGAGATCTAGGCAAGTCTCTCAGCTGACACAGCTGTTTGCATTATTTCTTCCACTAAACCAGTGGTACACTGACCACTGTCTTTGGGGATACAGATTGCATTTTAACACTTGAGTTTACTTTACTCCAAGCCAAAAGATACAGAGATTAATGAGACTGGACATGACATGAAACCATATGTTAAATGATTTCAAAACTAGTTTCTATATAGCCAGGCCTTACTGGGGCATTTAAAGTTGAATCTTTTCTCATGATAATTTCTGGCAGATAAACAGATAAAGTAACAACATTCAAAGTACCTGGAACATGGAATAAGGTTTATTGTTGTATGCGTATTTTGTTTTGTTCTTTGGATGAAAAATACAACTTCTAGAGAGTCAGTAAGACTATAGAATTGGAGAGGCCATATCAGATAGGAGTATCACAGCATGATTGTGAGATTCCAAGCAGTTTTGTACTTTTTTTTTTTTTTTTTTTTTTACTTAAGCTGGTATTTTCCATATTATGAATATGGAAGCCAATTTCTTGTACATTCCAGCTCCCGCTTGAATTAGTGGAGTACATAATTCCAGAAGAACAGAATATTGGACCTATGTGAAATGTAATGTAAGAAGGTGAATGAGACATATTACCTTCTTTCTTCTTAAATTCTATTAATTCTTGTGTAACACAAGATTCAATAAGCTTTGTTCTGGCATTACAGTGAAGAACTCTGCATAAAGTGGCCTTTTATCCCAATGATCCAAACTAAAAAATGGAAAAAGTTGATTCATAGGAAACTGCTGAAGTGCTGAAGATGTGCTACTACCACTTTCTTCTTTGAAGAGTCAGATGAACCTCATCCTAACTCACCTGTCTATATGTAAAGTACCTCAGACTGAACTAATCACCTTTGCTAAAAATATGTGCCTAATTCATCTTTAATATTTACAGAATGAGAAAGCTTTTAGAGATAGAGATTTAGCATTAGGCAAGATGAATCCCATCTTAAATGCTCCCTTGGGCTCTAGATTCTCCAACAGCAGATTGGCATTTCTTTTTTTCTGGGCTCTGTATGCTGCTAAACGCATGATCAGTATTAAAAAAAAAAAAAAAAAAAAAAGTAAATATCAGGCAACTGGCTTGGCACAGGCATGTTTACATCACTTTTTATTGTTCTCCTACTTAATAACATGAATTCATCATTATGCAGCATTGGGTTAGTTCTGACCAGAAACCTCTGTAGCAGCAGCGAAATATTGTGAAGACACTGTCTCAAAAGAACACTGAGCACAATGTTTGCCTTAGCCAGACACTTACTGATAAAAATGTATAATACATGAACTTGGGGAATACTCAGCTCACTTAAAATCAGGAAAAAAAAATCAATGATAGTACATATAATTTATATTTAGAGCCCACTATTTTGTGAGAGTCTAGCACACATTTTCACTATCCACTCCATTAGAGATAAAATGAGCTGTTAGAGGTTAAGTGGCTGAAACAAAGGAACAGCTTAGCAGCTGGATATGGAATTTAGGTTTCTCCTTTCAGAGCAGATACATAATAGCTTGATGTAGCACAGCCAGGCAACAGGTACCTTGAGGTGACAGAGAAGCAAGGTGCTGGAGCTTGCACACAGAGTAGCAACTCTGGCAAGAAAGCAGAAGGAGAATTTTTTTCTAAAGTATGTAAGTGAAGAGGAAAGGAAAACATTCTGTGCACAGCAGCTAAAAATAACTCAAATTGTCCTCTGCCCGTGTCTCTGCCCCATTGATAAAGTGACTAGGATAGCCATCTGAAGCCTACACATCTAAAATTTTTGTTTGTGAAAAACAAACACCTCTGGAAAAGGGATTGAACTATTTTTTTTCTTCCAATAAAAGATCTACATTAAAACACACAAATTTCCCATTAACCTAATGGTTTATGTTTCATCAGCATTTATCTAATTGAAAATACTAACATCGACAATCTGATTCCTTCCCACCCCCAATTCTTATGCTGTAAAGGTAACTGCAAATCACAATTGAAAGAAAGCCTAAAAGCTTTCATTTCAACAAGCTCATTAGGAAGGATTACAAGTCCACCACAAAGCCAGCCAGTAGGAAATAGTGGCACAAGGGCTCCAGGTAGATGTGAGGTCATCTGGACTAAGCCCAACAAGTTTTTCCCAAATCTTTCATGTAAGAAGGAAACCTATCACTAAAGTCAACCAGATCTCAAAACTCAAAGCAAAGCATTCACATTAACCATTCTAACAATAACTCGATGGTTTTTGCATTAATAACTTCAATGGCTAGTATAAACTGTTTCCTATAAAACATGCTCTTCTAAGCATGCACTGAGGTAGATGCTTGAACTACAGAACTTAAAAAAAATTAAAAAATCACAACAAGCATAACATAAAGGTGAAAGACAAATGCAGATGGGAAAAAAATACAAACAAACAAAAAACCACTACAATCATAAATAGAAAAGAGTCACTTTAATGTATACAGTTCTTCATTTTGTACTGAAACTCCCTAAAGTGTTTATTATTGCCACTCTTCTGATGCCACGAACGTACACCAGGACTCCAGCTGGCATAAGACAGGAGTGAGTAGGCAATCACATTTAAACTTTGCTCTTAAATTGCTCTGCTAAGTTATCAACAGCATTTTCTGAATACTTCATTTTCTGATTTGTTTTGAAATGTCAATGTTTTCTTTAATCTTTCTAATATTGTCCATGATCTGTGATAATTAAAAGATAAAACCTGTAGATGAAGTGGTGAATACTACTTCTTTAGATTTCCGTTACTTCATAGCAGTGAGAAGGGAAAAAAAATACAGCAATAACAAAAACCCGCACTTTAATAAAATGATACAGTACTTGTCACTCAGAAAAGAAGGCTGAAAATAATGGTCAAAATTCATTTAATGAGAAACTCCAGCAATAATGAGTTATTTCTTCTACAACATTAAAAAAAAAAATTAAAAAAAAAAAATGTTTTTAAAATGTTTTTTATGACCCCAAAATAGAGATGTTCTGAGTCTCTCATACTCTTCCTACTCTTCTATGAAATCAAGAAACAGAGAAAAATCATTAAAAATATTAAACATTAAAAAACATAACTCCTTAAGTATTCTGAAATACTTGATAATAGAAGTAGATAGGAAAAATCCTTGTATTTCTTGTATTTTTAGAATAAATCATACATACTCTCATAAGGAAAGGTTCCTGCTTAACACTCAAAAAAAAAAAGAATCCACTAGCAAGTTAGTGTGATTTTAACATCCTTCTGTTGGTCACCAGAAAGTAAATTCCAGTTAAGACAATTCCCAAAACAGTTGGCTTTCCATTTAAGTACACATCTAGAGCATATTTAAAAGTTGTGCCAAGCACTCAGAGATTTCACAGAGACAAGAAAACAAGATGCAACGGACAAGAAGTGTAAATCAGAAAGGGCTGCTACACATCTGGCAGTAACACTAGGTGTCCAATTTGGATTAGGGCTCTGACCACTGCATGGGAAATGAAGGAGCCAGCTTTCTGCTCTAGACTTGTACATTATACCACTCAAAAATGTAACTAATCCATTCCAAGAAGAATGGCACAACAGCCTGAAAGCTCTTGGAACATTTATCTTTCCAGCTGCAGTAGCAGCTACCATTCAGAGAAGGCTGGGGGGTAAGCTAAGGTATGTGCTGAAAAGGCTTGCTGACAGCACGAAGACCATATGGCTCCATACTTGCCATGTGCCAAAGACTAGCCCAACATAATCTAACTGTAACAGAGAAATGTAGGGATCCAGATGTTTTAATTCATGCAAGACAGCAAATCCCTTCCGTTTAAAATAGCATGCCTTCTTCCTGCAAGCTGCTGGAAGGACTTCAGATACTAACCCACTTGATCAGCACGCTTAAAGAAACTAATGCAAGATTGAAAGACTCTACTCAGAAACAGATGGGAGAGCTCTGAGCTACCACATCCCTCAAATTGTGGATGCTCCAAATAGTTAGAAAGTGATAGATCAAGGGAAAAACTCACGTTTTGCATCAACCTATTTTGGATTTTCTCCTACATTAGATAACCACATGTAGACAGAAATTCATATTTTAGAGAAGCTGAACTATTTGATAGGTGCAGAATACAGCAATTTTCAAATTAGGTTTTCATACTCTTGTTCTTAACTTTTGACATCCTGATATTCGTTTTTAAATTTTCCACAATTTCCGCCTTCATCCTACCATTTGTCTTTTCAAGTAACAAGATTGGGAAAAAAAAACAAAAAACATTACTTAAAGAAGACATTATGTAAATCATATCGTTCTGTAAATAATATGTAGACTTGCTATGTAAATAAACACAGCAGCCATGACTTATTTTGTCAACAACATTTTATAAAGAAAATGCCTTCCAAAATTATTTGGAACAAAGAAGCAGTGTTGAGTCATTCTACACTCCTTTCCTGAAGCAGTGATTCAATCAAGTTGGGTCTACATGTAAAGTCATAAAACTACATTAGATTTGCAATCCCAGACAAGACAAACATTTAGTAAAATGTCTGTGTATTAGTAACAAATGTACTTAATATATTTGATTTTACTTAGCATTGTCTTTGATGGTGAAGAGACCACATCTGCTCTTGCCAACTCGAAAATTAGTTTTTCCATTACTGTCTTAAATGCGACATAATTTTGCATTTTGGAGAGAAGCAGCTTCCAAACAAGAGCCTTCTTTACATTGTCACTCCAATTTTCAAAGCATTTGGAAAGCACAATGCTGTACACGCCTCCAACTACTCCTTTTCACAAGTTCTAAGGAGGAGCATGCTCCCATTTCACAGCTCCTTAAAAATTAGGTTATTAATTTTAAGTGAAGCCATGAATAATGACTTCATTTTGAACATTTCTGCACTAGCAAATACTAATGGCTTTTCTCACTCAGCCTCCAATTACAGAGAACAGTGATTAGCAACTCCCTACAAATATAATTAGCTGATTAAGAAAAAGGGCAGATGAGATCAAAGCTCTTGGAGCATATAGCCTTTGGATTTCAACTATCAATTCAGTGACTTAAGAGGATAAAACACTGCATTCATATGACATATGTAAGCTGTCATCTCCTCTAACTGTTGTCTCAACCACAATAAAGAACAACCTTTATGAAAGGCTAAAGAAAGCTCTTTTCACTTTCTGAAAAATATCAAGAGCTTCTGGGGTGCCAGCAGAATGTGCTGTGGGAGGCACGGCTTCCTTACACTTCCTTCAGTTCTAAGCAAGAAACTCAGCATGATCTCAAACTTTAGAGCTTTTCATAGCTTGGCTTACCATCAATTGTTCCAACTAGTACTCAACATACAAGTGTCAAAGGGCTAGCCCCCTCTGATCCATCCTGAAGTGCTCTGAAACTTCTGACTTTTTGTCTTCTTCACACAATTAACACATTTAATAAAAGTTACCAGAAAATGCCCATCACCCTCTGAAGCCTTCTAGATGGAGTTCATCAGGCTATGATATTTCAGCTCCACATCAAGAGTCAAATCCACTATATCTACAAGACATGCTAAAGGTCCAAGACCAATGCAACAATCCACAATCACACCTGAAGCCCAATTGACTGCCTGTTACAGAGATACAACTTGCCAATGGAAGGGAAAGTACTTTCTTCAGGACTTGTCCAAGATCATGCCCAGAGCAAAGACAAAAAACGACTAGACTTCATCAGAAAACCTTGCACCTTCAGGAACAAATGTAAAGATACATTTTTATGACCTTGTCTTCCCTAACATAAATAGACACCAACATGTGTGTATATGCAATCATTTGAAAAAATTCTAAACAAAAAACTCCTCTGCACATTCTCTTCTCTTCCTGGGAAGAGGATGAAAGCAACAGCACATGACAGATTTTAGTTGTGTTGTTTAATGCATTCCTGAAAGTGGTCATGAACACCTCTAATACCTCATATACACAAGAATTTACTCTAAACCTACTACCCCAGCTGACTATAAAACTACATTGCTGCTGCTGCTGAGTGAGGTAGTATGTTAAATATCAATTGTTTTGGAAGATTTACCTTAAAACTTAAAAAAAAAAAAAAAAAAAAAAATCATGGGAAGGAAGAGAGAGATGACGTGCAGGAAAGACAAGCTCAAACAGGACATCTAGGAAAATGCTGAGTTTCAACTTGCCAAGTTTCTGACACATCATCCCTCAGGGTGGGATTAGACACTTTATGAAGAAGATGGGTGTGAACAGGCTTTCACACAATGCCTACGGATCTATTGTGCATGGCAGCAAGATCCCATAGATGGTGTTATATTAGTCAGCTCTTCCACAGGTTAAACAGAATCCTTCCTACCTAAATAGCACAGCTGACTTGCCAGTTTGGCTTCTGCCTCACTCTGCAGACACAGTACAGTTGGCATTTTTGCTCTAGCACTGTTCCACCTTATTTCCCTGTCAGACTGTGGGTGCACATACATGTATACGTGGTCTTACTCCACAAGTTGGTTAACCACTTTTTCCATATCCCCTTCACTTCTTGCCCACTGCCTATTTATGGGCAGGCACTCAAAAGTACTCTTGTGGAAACGTAAGTTTGCTGCTTTGTCCTCTGTAATTGTAATGCTCACTTTTTCCTGTTCTTCTTCTTCCATGTGTACTCTTCTTCATTATTCTTCTTCTGCTCATGTGGTCATCCAGCTGCTGCAGAGACCCACCACAATCAGCCCAAGACAGCGAGTTAGGCAAGCTCATGTGCATGCAAACTCCCAAAGCCTTTCTATCATGTTTAAGCCACCTAGACCAAGGCCCAACATGGCAGAAGTAGTGCTCCCCATACCCAAAAAAAAAGTAAATAATGATGTTCACAGCTTCCCCTTAGTTTGCTCTTGTCCCCTTTCATACCAAGTCACATTGCAAAAATATTCCATGTCGTTCTGCCCCTTGTCATGTTCCAGCCACCCCGGTATCTCCTTTTCTTTGTTTACTGGGAGCCCCTTGCAGGGAAGTATCTAAGCACATACAAAGGTGCAGCACACCAGCTACCTGCATCTCAAAGTAGCTAAGACTCACAAACCATTGGCTGAAGAGACTTCCTGAAAACGATGATACGGCACATTGGATACACCAATTCTGCCAATAACTTTCTGAAGAGTTTGTCTAGTTGTCACATTCCAACCATGTTTGGCACTTTCACTTCTTCTTTTTTAGATAAAAGCAGTATGAGAACATGTATGAGAACATGAATATCTGAACACAAAACAGAATCACAGAATGGTTGAGGCTGGACAGAACTTCTGAAGATCATCCAATCCAGCCCCCTGTCAAGCAGGGTTACCTATGACACGTTGAATGGGATCACATTCAGGAGGATTTTGAATATTTCCAGAGAAGGAGACTCCACAGTCTCTCTAGGAAACCTGTTGCAGTGCTCTGTCACCCTTGTAGTAAAGTGCCCTCTCATATTCAGTTGAAACTTTCTGTCCTTCAGTTTGCACCCATTGCCTCTCGTCTTGTCACTGGGCACAACTGAAAAGAGACTGGCTGCATCAAAGACCCAAAGTCTGGTATTCATTCAGTCATGCAACCCAAATCGTCCACGACTAGGAGTGTCATAACTGAAGAACAGCCTGGTTAACATCATTTGCTACCTTCTCTTCTCAAAAAGAAGATACTGTGAGATCAGAAATGCTTGTATCATTCAAGAAAATGCCACTTAAGCCACAAACCTGGCATCACACAAGACAGAGGCAAACTCTCATTTACCAGCACTCCCCTAGAGAAGGGCAGAGCCAGTATTCCAGATACAGCTCTCTGGAACAAGCAGCCATTTCTTACTAGATTATCACTGGATAACCCTAGCTCACAAATGCCTGTCAGCACCTAGCTCAGTTTGAAGGGCTGGGCAGGGGCTGGCCTTGCACAGGATAGCCTCTGCCCTGTTAATGAGGGTAATGACCTGGGTATGGAAGTTCAGTCCTTTTCAAGCAGGGCAGAGCCCATGACCCAGATCTCCCATTTCTTGGAGAAGTACTCACAGCTGAATTAATTCAGGTGTCCAAAAACCTCTATTTCAACAGGTGAGGGAGAGGTGAGAAGAAGCTACAGGCGTTTTTATGCCTTGATACACTGATTTATTATGCCAGGGATCTTTCAGACTAATTAGTAGGCATCTAATGAAGGTAGGTGCCAGACATCATTAATTTGTTAAGGATTTAAGAGAATTTGACATACCTAAGGCCACGTTGGCATATTTAGATATGCTGAAATCATCTATGTGAAATGCTCCTCAGCTACCACCCAGATCTTCCTGGTCACATTATGTGCATCTTTGGTTCAATGCCATCCCCAATCTACGAGCTCTGATCCCAGCAAGACAGTTTCTAAGCTCACTACTTCTACAGACATAATCTGAGAGTGGAGATTCCTAGCTAAATAAACATGGCTAGTATCAAAGATTTTGCTTGAGCAACATAGTGAGTGTAATGACAGAAACATGCAGAAGATAAAACATCACACGGCTGACACACAGCACAGTCAGCAGTCTGGCAATAGTTAAAAAGTTTCTGTGTAGGCGCTTTGCAGATGTAAGCTGCTTCTGCCAGGATAAGCCTCAAGACTTCGTCTTTATTGAAACTGGCTTTGCTGACATGCGCTTGAAAGCCATTGTGTGTGTACTCTCCAAAAAAGTTAAAGAACAAAGGCAAACATGGAATAAGAGATGAAGCCTAATTTATTATACACTTATGGAGCTCAGGCTGCATAAACAAAATATAGTCATAATACATATGCATCCATTTCACTTTTCAAAAAGACTTAAAAATCACAGACTAAAAATGTTTCTTTTTTTTCCCCCCTCTTTTCCATCATGCCTGTTTCTCAGTCAAGGAATTAATAAGAATCAACTGACTAAAATGCAAAAGGGCCAATGTTCTCATTTCATTGGAGAGTACAATAACAGAAGCCTTTGCCTTACAGTGCAAGGAACAGAACAAAAAAAGAAATCTCAAGTGTTCCAGATGATGATGTGCTTATAGCTCCTTGTATAAATAGTTTGGTCTTCAGCCTAAGCCCCTCTTACATGCACACAGGTTTTTCACTGCTGTTTTGTTATTTGGCAAACTTACAACAGAAAGTTCAGCCATGACTATGGGGCTTTGTCTCCTACACAGTGTGAATTAAGAGTGGCTTTTTTCCCTCAAATTCATGAAATACTGTTGTTTGTTTGTTTACAAATTCAGGAATTCCATCTGGGTTGCAAATTCTGTCCTGGTCATGTATTTTTTGTGCAACACTGATGTGAAAAGATAAAATATCAGCATGCCTCTCTTTAGTAACACTATGGTATTTTGCAAGACACGGTGACTTGTACAATGAAAGAGGATTTCAGAAAATCAGTCGCTGTTTTTTTCTAAAGCTGGGCTCAAAACCAGAGACTACATATCAGTTTCTATAAGATGTAATATTATATATATAGCTAAAAAAAAAAAAAAAAAAAAAAAAAAAAAAAGGCAATACCAAGTGTAAAGAACTAGTTCTGAACAGAAGCTTTCACATGACTGTAAGCTCCCCAGGGAAATCATCACTCAGTGCCTGCACTTTTCTGATGCTCTTCCAAAGGCATTAACTAGTGACTACCCACAGGACATCAATGTACTTGGAGCTCCGGCCAAGTGGCACTGTTCTTATGTGAAACTGAACTTATGTGAAGCAAAGTGAGAGAGTAAAATTTTCCTCCATTCAGAAAGAGTCAGTTCCAGTTTTACTGCTCAGATCTATAAATATATATAATAAAAACATCAGGTAAAACACTTCTGTGTATCAGCAACTTTGCCAAGGATCATAACTGCTTTGCATTGCCTTGAGGTGGCTACTAGCATTAGCAAAGATGAGCAGTGAACTTACTCAGTAGGAAAGATTTGCATAAAGTGAGGGGGAGATGAAATGATGCACAGCTGTATAACTGTGATCCATCCTAAAATTCCAAGAGAGAGAAGGGTGCTTTTTTATTTTCTCCCAGCAGCAACCAGAACTCTTTGAACCAGCAGAGACTAATAGACAGTCTCGTGCATGGCTTGCTGCTTCTCCCCTCCTCTTGGCAGGGTGGAATGGAAGAAGACAAAGGGGTCTAAAAGACAGAGGTCTGCTGGCATTATACCACTGCTCATAATTGAGGCTTTCATGTTGGGAGTCACAGATATCAATGCTGCATCGTGTTTTATGAGATTCTTTTTATAGCGTGTGATCAGGATTTAGTCCTGGAACACATGATGCACCTTATTAATTTAGGGAACTAGTTTTTGGATAAAAACTTTTGAAAGCAGCAGAATACCCTAACATCTGGGGGAACCTGCTATATGAAAGTAATTAGTGAGTAAAGTTTGTCCTCAATGAACAAGTAATTATCGTTTTTTATGTGTAAGGAGGTTCCTGAAAGAAAACATCTCCCAAGTGCTGCTGGTGCATGTCACTGTCCCAGGCCAACTTTACACAGTGTAAACAAGTCTCTTCTCACAGAAGAGCTAGCCTTGAGTAAAGAGAAAAAAGCTGTGCTGAGGACTGAAATCCTCGGTTCCTCAGCAGAACAGTGAAAATGATCAGTGAGGGTCCTGTGACAGCACCCTGTGAAAAGCTGCAGCCCCTTAACACAGGCTACCTAGGGATGTCGCCCTTCACCTCTGTCACCCTCACCCACCACCAACCTGCCATCCCACAGGCATCTGGTCCAGCGTTCAGGTCCTCAAGCACAAAATATGCTCACCTGAAAGTAAAGTCCATGCAAGCACCAACATTTTTCAGATGAATGCATCAAAGAGACTCTACTGCTGATATTCTGGGCACAATGACCTCAAAAACCTCCATGAACTCAGGTCATGCATTTTTACACTTTCAACAAATACCTTAAGGAAGAAATCTGATTTCTGTCCTTGGCACCCCTTCAAATAACAATTATTTGGCATATCATAACAATTATTTGGCAAAGCTGACGGAGTAGGTAATGATGTATATGAAGTAAAAGATCACAATGCTTGTATCTGTCAGACTTTGCTCAGAAGTCCAGCTGCCAGAGTCATTTGCTGCACTAGGTTACCCACAAGATGGTCATCTTAAATGCGCACAACTCACTCTTGTCAACCATGTGCAGTTAACATTTGTTCAACATCTGATAAAGCACTGAAACAAATTACCTTCTTTATTTAGCAACATGCCTTGAGAACAGATTTTCTCCCAGTCTAATGGGATAGTTCTGACCATTATCCCATTAGTTACGCATTACCAGAAACACCCAGGGCATCACACTGCTGACTGCAGCTATCAAAGGCTCTTCCAACAATGTCGGTTCCTTCTGCTCTTGATTACCAAGAAATAGTCTCACTAAATATCACCCATTAGATCAGATCACCAAATGAGTGAAGCGAAAGCAATGATAAGTCCCACTTCCTATCAACTTTTCAAACCCAAGCTGACACACGTTTTGTCTCACCAAAACTCATATTATGTGTGTCTGCCAACATTTTTGAAACAGTTACACCATCTGTCCGACTTATTTCCTCACAACAGAAGCATTCATATTGATTCTTCCCAACAAACCACAGCAGGGCTGACAGGGCATTCTGGTGCAAGAAGGCATCAGCAGCTATGTATGGACCAGGTAAAATGCAACCTTTTGACTCCAGCCGCTTACACTGGCCTAGATCTAGCATGAAAGAATAGTTATTTGTTTGCATTTCATTTAGAAAGTCTTAATGTTGCCCTTCCCCTTCATTTTTTTTTAAATATATATATATATTTTTTAGTTTAGTTTAGTAAATTTTGAAGCAATAAAACATTTATTAAAATGTTTGACCTAACCCTGAACACTTTTAAATGCTTGCCTAAATACAAAAAAAAGTATATACAAAGATGCTGTATATTAATATGGTGAAAATTATGACCAGTTCAGTGCTGTATGAATACAAATGTTACATTGGGTCTGCAGTTTCACATGGAAATAAAATCTATATGCTCTCAGTAGCAATCTAAATATCAACATGATTTTATGCAACCAAATATCAAACAAATAAAAATTAAGCATGTAGTGACATTTTGAGAAATGACATTAAGTTTAATAAATGCTGGTAAACAATAAATAGTAAATTTATTTTTTCTTCCTCCAAAACCATTCAACTTTGTTTTAAAAAGCAAGAAACTATAAAGAAATAATACACGAAGGCAGGAAATGATGAGGAAATGCATAAAACTCTGTTTTAGGTCAGTTTCTGGAACTTACAGTGTGGTTAAGTGAAACGGTAGTGTCAGAAGAAACATTTTTTTCAGCATAGGGCTGTTGTTACCAAAAAATGGATGCTAAGCTTTTTGTCTATCTCAGGGAGATAGGAATTAGATTGCAAGTTCAGTAATGCTCAGCCAATTTGGTTTCTACTAGAGATGCATATATCTGCCAGTGAAGAGCATGAGCTTCTTTTTCCAAGAAAATGGAATAATTTGGTTTCACAAACTGCTTCAGGCTCCCAAAATTAAAAGCAAAGCCAGCATTCAAACAATCTTGGCTGCTGTTTCTAGGCCTTAACAATGAAATAATGCCAGATGCCAGCAGCAGCACTCTGCATTTGTCTCCAATCCACTTGTTTCACGTACCTTTGTTTGGAACCCCGTCCAACTGGCAAGTTCACACAACACTTCTAAGCCTCCTCTAAACCCAAGGCTAAAGTGGTGTATCTTAAACAAACCTAGCAGCTACTGTTACATGCTGTCATTAAGAGAGTTGTATTAGAGTTGAGATGTGAAATGCCGGTTTGACAGCACTAGAAGGAATCTATTTTGGTCACTACTTCAAACTGCTCTTTTAACGCCTTTTACAAGGCTAATTATGGTTACAGATGTAGGCTAGTCAGAAGCCTTTTCTTCAGACTGATTTTTTTTTTTTAATGATAATTATTTTTCTTTTATGTGAAAAACTGTGTACAGCACAAGAATAGACTTTCAAATTTCCATGCCGGCATATTACATGCTGGGAAACGGCTATATTGGTCTTTGTGAGAACCACAGATGATCTACTTATGATCATATAGCAGGAAGAACTTTCTCTAATTGCTCAAGAAGTTTCACAACACTGCTCCTCAGTGCAGCTTCTGTAAAGAGTCGCATAGTCACAACAGTAACCCCCCCCCCCAAAAAAAAAAAAGCAAAACCAATTTCACTAAAACTGTGAATTTACACAGAGTCGTTTAGCCTTTTTTCTCAAGTTACCTAAAATAAATGCAAATTGCCTCTCCTGCTTGCTATTTCAGTGTCTATACCTCTGCCTCACTTATATCGGTTTAATCCTGAGACCAACACATGTATTAGTTGTTAGGAAAACCCATGAGTCTTCACATCTGGCAAACGTGTGAGCAGTTCAGTGTATACGAATCACATTTAGACATGGCAAAAGAACAAACTTACAGCATACTTAGTGTGAAAAACATCAAATCTGTGATTAATCTGATAATATAACAGACTAATCCACCAGTTTTGTTTTTTTCTTACCTCAATAATCTTGTCATGAATTTGCAGGCCTTCTGCTTTGTCTGCAGGTCCATTTTCCAAAATTTTTGACACATAAATTCCCTCAGCAGATTCCTCCTGATTGTTCTGTGCCAGGCAATACGGAAGTTGCAAAAAGGACCACATTAGTACAAGAAATGAGATGTACTACAACCAGCAGTAATGAACAATGCAAATCCACCTGAAATATGCGACTCACTTTTCTAGCTGAGAATTAAGCTCCTTGGGATTTTTTTTTAAACTTGCTTAACACGAAATAGTCATTAATCAAAAGGACAGAATTAATGAAGTATTCCAGCATTTTTTATAAGATTATCCATTTACTTCTGGTTATTTTAGTCTAAATGAGACATGGGGTGCAAGAGTAATCAGATCCTAGCTAAAATATTTAAAGCAGACCTTTCACTTCACAGCAGACAGAGACTATTATGTAAATGCACAGAGGAAGCTATTCATTAAAAAGGATGCCCAAGTGTTTCTGTCAGGAAGGAAAGTGATCCTGCAGTACTGCTGCCTGTAAATGTTTTCCTGCATTTGGAAATAAGCCCCAAGGAACAAAGTGACATTAGTTAGCTGGCATGTAACAGTGATAGGATTTGGTTGGAAATGGTTAACCTCATAAATCCTATTCACATGGGAGACTGAGAACTTGCTCAGCTGTGAAATCTATACAGATCAGCTGTGGACAAAAAGAGAACCCACTTCCAGTTGATCTCTACACATTTCTAAGTACAACTGACATGAAGGTCAAATTTGAAGCAGATACATTATTTCCTATGGCTGAACTATACCTGATATTGTTGCACAGGCTAAAATTATTTCATTTCATCTCATAAGAGATTAAAACATTTTTAAAGTATTGTTTTAAGTCAATGTCAATACAAGAATAATTCAAAGCAGATGCTACTTACTATAAGTATTTTAAGGTATTCATACAAATAATAACGTAGTCAGCAATAAAGGAATCTTTCAAATCATTTATGCTTTGGACAGCAGTTAATATGATGTTTATTTTCCTTCTGTCACTAGTGAATCCCTGACCACCAGTATGATTCATATGTGTATAAGTTTCTAGGACTAGGTCCTATACACTCGTGGGGAAAAACAAAAGCAGAACAAAAACAAACAAACAAAAAAAACCTATCTTTTCCATTAAGAAAACTGGCAAATCCATTACAAAATATGGAACCACTGTAAAATATGCTTTACAGCTGTCCCATGGAGACTCAATCCAAGTAGATTTCAGGTTAACAGATATTTGTTCAACATGATGCTGGTCAGACTATGATTTCATAAACTCCTAATTATTTTCCTTGGTCACTGAGACTCATAGGCATTAGGTAAGATGCAAATGGGAAATTTTTAACAGTTCCAGAAATATTTTGTAATGGTGGAGCAACAGAGCTCCACTGAGTTCCCAAGTAAACAGTGAGACAAAAGAAGCATAAAAGCCATTAGCCAAAATGTACAAAAGGTAGGGTCTGTTTCTTACTTTAGAAAATGGAAGGCCAGATTACAGTACCTCCACCCACATAAAATTGTGTGTGTGTTTTATGTTTCACTGCCCTTTTAGAGATCAGTGTATGACCTGGTAAGAAAAAGGATATTTCAGTCTTACTTGTGTTCCCCATTGTTAGTACACACTGTTACCTACAAGAGAAAATACCCCACAAGGTATACCATGCTTCGGTACCTCCTCACACAGCTCACAGGCTGCAAGGCAGGGGCTTGGGGAAGATACAGAGGCTACTGGTGTATCTGCCCTTTAGCTCAGTCCCTGGGCTACTGCAGGTGCCTGCAGTCATGTCTGCGTGGCTTTGCCAAGGTGTCCTCAGAAGACCAGCCTCTGCCAGCCAAAGCTAGGCCCAGGACAAAAGCAGGCCTCAAAGTAGCCTTGTTCCATCAGAATAATGAACCACCTTCCAGAAACACATACACGTGTGAAATAAGACCTTTTCTGACAAAATAAGACAAGCTTGTGGTGAGTTTTTCCTTTCCTCTCCTCTTGCCCTTCAGGCAGAAGGTGAACAGTGGGGAAACCTACAATGGACTTAAATGAAACAAAGCATGTACATGTATGTACCAAGTCACCAAGAGTCACCTGTTTCCAGACAGAAAAATCTGCATTGTATATTTAAAACACCAATAACATGTGGTGAAAACTCCCACCTACAGGACTAATGCAACAACACCAGTGTTCTGCTCTTCCCCTACACAAGCCAAGGTTTTACCAACACTTTTTCCCTGAACAATTTCAATATACATATTGCCTTCATAAACTCTTGTTGTCTTGTTACTAAACAAATCCTGATCCAGGTGGGATTTTGTTTGTTTTGGTTTTTGGTTGGTTGGTTGGTTTTGTGGTTTTTTGTTTGTCTGTTTTTTGAGCAGAGATTTTTATTTTCATTATTTGAGCCTACTCGACCCTTTCTTCCTGTTATTTCCTTTGGCTCCAGCCATGACAAATCAGAGCTTATACTGATACCTACCAATCAACCACATGTAGTATTCACACTTACCACAATGAAAACAAATCAGAACTTGTGAATTCGACATCAGATGATCCAGCAAACCCTGAGACCCAGCTCTGCCTCGCAGCTCCACCACCTTCTCTGTCTCCAATTATTGGTGTTAGTTAATGGTAGAGCATGACCACTTTCTTCTCTACAGTCAGCCACACTCTCCAGAACAGCACTAGGAACCCTCATACAGTTATCATTTACTCCTTAAACTTTCAGAATATTCATAATACTCATTCATAAAGCCTAACAGTTTGTAATATCAAGAACATTTCCAGTATGCATTGTTTGCACAGGAGTACTTCAGAGAAACTCAGCTGACATCCCAAGAAAGCTGAACACCATGCTCCCTTTTCCCTACAGTTTTCCCACTCTAGATAACAGAAGTCAATCCAAAACTATCCAAAGATTGTCTGGACTTTGTTACTGGTATATTGAAAGTATGAATATAATCTAAGCATGTGTATTTTATCTTATAGCACCTGTTGTTTGATCCTTCCATTAGAAAATCTAAGAAACTCTTGCATTGGATTTCTTTGTAACACACATTTGATAAGTGCATTTACCCACAAGGAACAGCATTTCTGCAGTGCAGACTGAACTTCTTAGGCTACTGGGAACAGACTCTTCGGCACCGCTAAACATAGTTTGAGAGCAAAAGATTGCCAAACTAATATACAGGGTCCCATTCCCCTCCCCAATAATAGCAGCAGGTTATAGTTCTCCCACTTAACGAGAACCTGATCAGTGCATAATTATTACCTGACCCTTTTAATCAACTATTAATTTTCCAGTTTAACAGGTTTCTATACCCTTCATATGTAATGACAGTCCTGATTAATGCTTTTGGAAGGATGAAGTTAAAAAAATCCCTGCATATTCTTATGCATATTCGTGGAGGGAGGGGGAAAGGGAGGGGTAGTGATCCTTGTTCATATTTTACAGTTTTTAATGAACCTTCTAAAACTAGACTGATGATTTGTGAGACCAGATTCATTTAAGATATGAGATCGATGAAAACTATATTTCAGTTCACAAAGAAAGAAAAATTGAAAGCAGGCATGTGAGAGCAGGACATGTGCTTAAACTATCTGAGCTACAGAATCAAATCTTCATCTCTCCTTTAAATGAAAAAAAGCTAGCAGTTTCCAAAAATTCCAATGGCTTAATCCTGCAACAATTACTCTTGTAAGTAGTCCCAGAGATTTCCATTCAACAGTTTCCATGAATACATATTACTCACATGGGAATTTAGTGCAGATCAGCCTAAAGTCTGAAGGCAAGAACAATGGGAACACCTTTCCTGAAAGTGAGAATAATCCAATTCTCACAAGATTACGTCTTCTAAACAATGAAACTAATTATACCTGATAATACACAGTATTTATATCTATGGAGTTGATTCCACACCTACTGTCATTGAAAGTGACTTTTTTTTGTGACTAATAGCGTACATAACAACAGAAAATGTGGTCAAAAAGTAACCCACAGTTACTTTTCTCATTACCTGATTGGGTCGTCCTCCTATAATATTGAATCCCAAAGTATCATTTTCTCTGTGTAGCATGATCGTTAATGGTTTGGGTTCTCCTGCCTAAGAAGAAAAAGGTGAAAAACTGTTAAATCATATTGTATTAAAAAAATAAATAAATGAAAGCATTAATGTGCAAAGATTTTTAGTTGGAGAACATATAAGATAGGGCTCAAAAGCAAATTCAGCTGAAAAGAGAACAAAAGACACTGGAAAAAAAAAAGCAAAGGGAAGACATGCACCATTGAAGTGTAACAGGTAGTCAAAGCACCTGACTATTTTAAGTGCTGAACAGAAAAAAAGTGCAAGCTTTGGATGGGAGGAATGCTCTGCACCACTAAAAAAAAATCCAGTACTCCAAATGTCTGCAGTCTCTACATGCGTTTATCCCTATATGTGTTTATATAGATTAACATCCTCAACATGATAATTTTCAGACTCAAAAGCCAGCCAGATCAGTACAGTTTTCTTGCAGCTTTCAGGAAAAATATACACAGAAAATGAAGCCCAACTTTTTATCCTAGCTTCTCACTTTTCTCCCAAAAGGAAGAATCAAAAAAAAAAAAAAAAAAAAAAAAGTGTAAAAAGGGGTTTGGTTTTGGTAAACAAGGTGTAAAATATAAAGTGATCAAAACCAGTAATGGATTCAAAGTTCAAAATGAAAAGGAGAATGAAGCCCTTTCCTTCAGTGGAACAGATTAAAAACTCTTCTAAAAAGAGTAAGTGAAAAAAAAAAAGGGGGGGGGTTCAGCATGACAAGTTAGGTTATTTTATGTAGTTCACATATGATAATAGTTATATTTTAGGAGCCATATTCCCCATGAAAAGGGTGTATTCACCCAGCACTGTCAGGTTTGCTGGTCCCTAAATGACACAGCTGTGACACCTAAATGACGGTACCCATCCAAACAAACATCAGAACACAACACCTGACACTGAAGGCCGAGTTTTATTAACGGCGAGGCGTTTTGTGGCAGCAGCATGCATCTGCCCCACACCGGGACCCTGCTGCCAGCCCCCCCGGACGCCCCCTGCCCTCGCCCCCGGCCGGGCTCCGAGACGCAGTGCGGGCAGCGGCCCCTGCCGGCGGTGCCCACCGATGGCAGAGAGATGCTCGGCGGCGACCCGGAGGGAGCAGCCCCCTGCCAGCCCTCCTCCAGACACCCCAATAATCCCCCCTCGTCTTTCTGCACTCGCTGCTTTTCCGCACACTCCTTAGCGGCCCCTGCTGCCCCCTTCGTGTGACCTTGGCGCATCCTCCCGGTGACGAAGCACACCTGCGATAACGTACCCCGGGGAAATCAGGGGAAAAAAGGATTTAAGGGTTGAGGTCTTCAGGTGTGTCGATGCCACGAGCCGTGTTTCTAGCCCCGCAGGTGTCCCACAAACACCCCCTCCCCACCTTTAGCCTGAGCAGTGCCACCGGAGTGATGGCAAACGCCAGGCACTGAGCTCTTCCCCGCAATCCGCTTCTCCCCACACGAAACACACTTTGCTGTCCTTTCCCTGTCTTTTCCGAAGTTTCCAAGGATTTTATCCTCCATTTTTTAGGAGACTTCTCGGCTGCTCCAGCAGAAGTCCCGAGCCGGCTCCGCGCCCCAGCCGAAGCCAGCTGAGCGGCCACCGGCTCCCCCGAGGCGGGGGGGTCGTGGCCCGCTGCGGGTGCAGGTGAAGCCCGCAGCCGTGCCTGCGAGCTGCCAGCCGAGGAGCCAAACCCCATCCTCCTCCTCTCCCTCCCGTTTCCCCCAGGCGACAGCCGCCGCTGCCCGGCACCGCTCCGGGGCTGCTCCCACCGCTGCCCCCAGGCAGAAGCGTGGCCGGCTCGGGGCTGGGGGCTCCATCCCCGTGGGCAGCAGGGGACACCCAGGGCTCGTCCTGGTACCCGGTCGCCCGCATCCCCGTCGGGGGATCGGGCTGGGCGAAACTGAGCACGGGGCGAGCCCCGCTGCCGGAGGGGGGCCGGGAGGGTCGGGTCGGCACTCACCCCGCCGCGCCGGCCGCCCGTCAGGTCGCGGGTGATGCTGCTGATGTGGCTCATGTACTGGCCGAACTTCGCCTGGTAGCGCAGCGCCGTGAGCCGCACCTCGCTCTGCAGCGCCCACAGCTGCGCCAGCAGCGCCTTCTCCCTCCTGCTCCAGCTCACGGCCTCCCTCCTCGGCTCCGGCCCCGGCCCCGGCTCCGGGCCGCCTCCCCGCAGCGCCCGCGGGCGCCGGTGCCCCTCGCCCGGCCGGGGGGTCCCGGGGGAGCCGCCCTCCTCCGGGCCGGGGGGCCGCGCAGCCGGGGGCCCGTAGCGGCACGCCGCGAGGTGTGCGGGCAGCTCCCGCAGCCGCAGGACGCGGCGGCAGCCCCGCGGGCTGTAGTCGCACTTGACCTCCAGCTTCTGCACCAGGCTGCGGAGCGGCAGCACCGGGCGCAGGTCGGCGGGCGCCAGCGGGCGGCAGCGCAGCGGGCAGCGCCCCCGCCGCGCCGCCCAGGGCAGCAGGCAGCCGGCGCAGAAGACGTGGCCGCACGGCGTGGCCAGCGGCTCCTCCAGCACCCTGCCGCACAGCTTGCACTGCAGCTCCGCCGCCACCGGCGCCGCGAAGCGCTCCGGGTCGAAGCCCATGGCGAGTCCCGGCCGCCGCCAACTTTCGCCGGGGCGGCCCCGGCGGCGCTGGAGCCGCTCCCGGCGGGCGGGCGGGCGGGCGGCGGCGGCGAGGGGCGGGCGGAGGAGCGGGGCCGTGCCGGGGGAGGAGGGCGGCAGCGCCCAGCGAGGCTCGCCCGAGGCTCCCCCCGCGTCCCCCCGCCTCGCCTCCCGCTCCCCGCTGCTGCCGCCCCGCCACCTCCGCGCATCCCGGCCGGCGGGGCACGGGGAGGGGGGATGCGGGGACCCGCACCCGGACCCGCACCCGCATCCCCACATCCCCACCCGCATCTCCCCGCGGGTCGCTGTAGGTTGGGTCGGGCAGGGAGCTGCCAAAGCCTGGAGTCGCTCCGGCTCTTTTACCGGTGTACGTGCGGCCGGGTCTCTATCGCATTTCTCCCGCTCGCTTCTCTTCTGTGCTCCTGGTTTGGGATACGCAGGAGGGCACAGGAAGCACAAGTCCCCCCCGTACGAGTGCTCTCTTTGTTACCGCACCGAAAAAAAATACGGTCGGGATAAGAAAATTGCTTGTGGAACTCCCTTAAACAACAACATATGTGTAAACAACACTTTCATCCTAGGAAAAGCTAAAACACAGCAAAATCTGGAAACGCATAGTCAGGATCAATAGCCAGGCTGGATCCTACCCCTTCATTGCCGCACAGCCCACAACATACACTGAAACATGAAACCCCTAACGCATTCCCCACATAACTCCACTATTGAAAACACAGGGCCGGGTTGCTGCCCCCCAGCTCCGTGGCAAACCTCCCAGCAGAGAACGGGACAGGGTCTTTGGGGCGCTTCTTCACCAGGATCCTTCACGTGCAGGTCAGGCACTGTCCCTGTTGGAGAGGACAGTAGGCTCGGCCTGCAAACACCTGTCCAGGCCATCGGGTATTTTCTGGACCTGAGGACTACTGAGGCAGAGCCAGGGTGTGCCCTCACCAGCTCTGCAATTCCTGCCTCCAGCTCTGGCCCCTGGGAGCATCCCTCCAGCAAAGTTTGGGGGGGGGGCTCTGCATACCAGTCATGAATGGCTCTCTTCCATGACTGAGAGGACAACACGGGGCAAGGCAAGAGGCAAGCACTCATCCTCTGTCCCCAAGAAGGAAGGAAATCCCTGCACATCCTTGCCCCTAGCACCCTACCCGGGACCACGGATCTCAGCTATACCTACCCGTAATTTGCTTAACTGCTGTTTAAAATTGCTGTTTCTCAGCAATTTTAAACAGCAACAACTGGCAATACCTCAAAGAACATCTTCAGACCCAAACATTTCTAAGCAGCAACCTACTGTTTCTGACCTGCCACACACAAACCTACAGTTCCACTTGCATTTTACCATGGCTGTCAAATAAATAAATGGCACCACCGAATAGTCTCAGCTCGGGGAAAATGCACTCCATCACATTATACAACATTTATACACATTATACAGCATTTCACTGCAGATCAGAATTGCCTCTGACGCAAAGAAGGAAATCAGACACTTTGAGTAACTAATTAAGCTATTCATAGCTTTTGATGACCTAGTATTTCCATTGATTTTAATTGCATTTCTCACAGGGTCAGAATCAGACTCATTATGAATGTTGGAGAAAATGACCGAAAAATAGTACTTTCTTCATCTGTCTTTGCAATTGAATGTTTGCACTCAGTATTTGTTTATACCATCCCTACTTTCCAAATGTCCCGATACATTTTCTTAATCTCCTTTCATGTGGCTCAGAGTCTCGGGTCTGTACAGAGGCAGCAGCATGTACGCTCAGCGCTCAGGCACACGTGGCTCAGACACTGTTGGGGTTGAGCCTAGCAGATAGTTATGGGGTGACCACCCTGCTTCGGGGCTGAGAGCTCAGGAGTGAGCATGTGAGCCCTTCCCTGTCCCTGGCCTGTTTTTTTCACCAGTACAAATACAGCCAAAGTTGCAGAGCCAGATTTGAGCCTCCCAGCCCTAAGATTTCTTTTCACTTAGGTGATTAAATAAATGAAGATTTAGGATGCCCATGTTTTTAAAAAAATCCCATCCTTACTAGCTCACACTGGGCATTGGTGAAATGTCAGCATGCTGGTAAAACAGTTTCAAGTGGTTATGACCTTTCTCTGTTCGTGCTGGAGTAAGAAACTATCTTTCTTTGCCAAGATGTCAGCACAGATGACAGCACAGGCGACTGGGTTTATATCAAAAGTAATTTTCCACTGCAGCAACCTGTAATACAGACAAGTGTAAAAAACCCATCTAAAGGTTACAGCTGCCTGCATACCAGACCTCCACAGAAATGGGTACACATGGGTGAATATGTACAAACATTACTGATGCGCTTACATGGGATTGTTGCTACGCTTAGTCCTATTAGTTCCCGTGTAATCAGGAAATGAAAACGCAAACACATACTTTTCTAAACTGCACTCAAATAGAACACTTAATTATAACCTTGTCTGCTCATCCGAGGTCTCAGCACCCAACGCTACAGGTTTTATACAGCCGTTCCAGTCCTGGCTGGGCTATGACCGTCCAAGAGGGAAATGCAGATTTCCTGAGATGGGGAGAGGTTGAGGAGCACGGGAACAGCGATGCTTCAGAGACATTGCCCACAGCTGTGGCAGCTCTGCACAGCTCCGCTGTTCACCCTGGGACTGCACCCAGGCATGGATAAAATAAACCTTGTGCAGAGGCTTGTCTCCAGGGCAGTCACAGTTCTGCTTTCAAGATGCACAAATAATAACAGATACACCAGCCTTTCAGTTTCTTTCAACTACGTGCTCCTCCAGCAGTTTCCACCCCTCTGCTCTATCGGGCAAAGCAGCAAAAGCCATCTGAAATATGAAATCACTTGCTCTCCTAGTCACATGTAGTCGGGCACAAGCACACACCCACATGCACACACATTTTGAGAAAGGATTTGGTAGGGTAAGAGCCCTTTATCAGCATGGATTGCCTGCTGCTCCTGGGCATCAGAGAGAGAGGAGGAAGAGCTATTTCAAGTATAAAATCAAGGGTTGTTTCAGCTCATAGTTCCTGCCTCATCCTAAGAGGATCTGCAGTTTAAAGTGTACAGCTGCTTCCAAATCTTCTGATGAAAGAATCCCGAGATAAGAATTATTGCTCTGAAATCCTGAGGGTAGGCTGGAAGACTCCTGACTGTTGAACTCAATGGAGAAAAACTTTCAAGTCAGATATGTGGGAATAAGGCATACATTTTAGCTTTTTTCCCCCCATCATTTTCATAATCATTTTGCCCTATTATTCATCTGTAGGATTTCAAAGGAAGATTCTTTTCCCATTCATGCTAAAAAACCACCCTGTAACTACATTAATTGCCAGGAGGACTCAGCAACATCACTCTGAGGGCACGATTTAGACCTGACCATTTGCTATTAAAACCTGTTATCATCTGGAGTCTGGAAAGAATGAATGTCATTGCACTTTAGAGAAAAGATTATAAGCATATAGTTAGTTAGTTCATATATTCATATTTGATTACAGAGAAACACCTCAGAAGGTAATGTTTTTCTTTATTTTCAGGTTAGCAAGCAATTTTTCTGCACCACAGTCTATCACTGCAGCATGTTAAGAGAGTTTGAGGAAGTGTCCTTAAGATGAGAGGGCAAATTGAGTCTGAAAGCTCACTTTTTTTTTTTTTCATTTTTTTTCCCAAAGCCTGTTATTCATCAGCCAAGGAGAGAAACTTCAAAACAAACAAACAAACAAACAAACAAACAACAACAAAAAAAACAATCCTGCAGACATCTAGTAAGGAAGTTTTTACACAGAAAACATGTGATCTATTATTGTTCATTGGCAGAAAGACTATACAGTCTATTTTTAATTACGTTTGACATCAAATGTGTCACCAATCAACTTTGACCACTAGAAAAATGAGAGCAGGACTTAAAAAGCATGAAGTGGGAGGTCTGGATGTTGGACATGCCTCTTTTATCCACTGCATGGCCTTAAGCAATGCAGGTAACTACTGTTCACTTTTCACTTCACTTGCTGCTAATGCTGCCCTGCAGAATTCATTTGACTCAACTCCCTGTCTAATGCAGTTCTCTAGCAAAGCCACCGTGTTAAGGCTCCACTGCTTAGGGCAGGCAAAACAATAGTCTGCACCTTCCAAGACAGGACCTGGAAGGAAATCCTTCACTCCATGGATTTGCTCTGAGGTTGCCCCCTGAGGACTGAGCCTTGCAGAGGGTGGGAGATGGGCAGCAGCGGGACTGTTCGTGATGTAAAAGTCAAGCTGCCTGCTGCTATAAAAGCCAAATATTCCTGAGCATGCCTATTAAGCAGTTTGAGAACTTAACTGTAGAGAGTTAAGGAGGAGGAACATCTCCAGAAGCTGAACAGTTGTTTTTGAGCAGCAGATTTTTGTTCAGAGTTCATCATTACAAAGACTACATGGGCACTGCAAGGTGGCTTTTCCACACGTTCTAAACAGGACAGTTAAACACTAAACCTCTGTGAGGGAGGTAAGTGTTGTTACCTCTATTTTACAGACAAAGGGGTAGAAAACTGAGTCAAAATGGTTCACATAAATAGGAAGTGTCAGAGCAGGGAATTGGGGTCTCCTTCCCTTTAGGAGACTATTGACAAGGCAAGGCCTTCTCCTAAGCTGAAAGCCAGCAGTGAGAGCAGGCAGCTGCTCCAGCTGGGGGAGCAAAGGGGAAGCAGAGAGCAGCATTCTGCCCCCATGGTGGTTGGGCAGTGGGAATCAAGGGTCCAGATTGCTGGAGCATATGGGGATATGTAGTTCTTTAAATCTTGAACTGCAAACTCCACTAGCAAAGGTAGGACAAGACCCCACACTTAACCTATAGGACAAAATAGACCAGTACACTTGCTCTAGGATTGTCATAGTGCTTTTCCTTAGTACTCTCTCTCTCTCTTTTTCCCCCTTCTTCAGTGTTAAAGGAAAGCATTTTTTTTTTTTTTAATAAGGCAAGAAAGAAGGAAAGAAGCAGCAAGAAGAGCTGAGACCCAGACTGACAGAAAACAGGTCTGCCAGTGTGTTAACCTCACATTTGTCAGGCCTGTAATGCATTTCTGCACCCAGCTGGGTTGTCGGTTAGCTGTCTGGTAAAAAGCTTAATGCAGACCGCTTGCTGCCCAGTCCAGGCTCTGTGTTGCACGTGCTGTCCTTCAAACCACAGCAGGAGCCTAAGCAGAAGGAGGTATCAGTGGGAATAAATGTAAAGGAACATGGGAGTCTTGCCTTATGCATTTCTACCTAATCTCCCTTTCCCAGCCCAACTGCTGCAAGCCCAAGATGTCCCAGTTTCTAAATTTGTCCCTGCAGAGCCAATCCACAATCCACTCACCTGCTGCAGACACCTTCTCTCAGCACAGAGATACTCCTTAAGGGTATGCAGACACCAGACACTTTCTGTCTATTTTAGCATCCAATAGCTCACAAAAAAATCTAAGTGGATGACTTTTCATATTACAAAACCACAGCAGCTATCAGCACTGGGCAAAACCACTCACTCACGGTTGTCAGACTCAGATGAGACAACAGAGCCCAGACTGATTTAGAAGGGAATCAGCTTCTCAATGCTGGTACCTCCAGAGCAGGGTTAAGTCCTCCTGCTGTCACACAGGCACTACTCGGTCAACAATCAAACACATGATAACTGTCCCTAGAGCTTCCTTTGCAAGCAGGGAAACAGCTTACAAATCAAAGATGGAAAAACAGTCACCTTGCCCAATGTCAGTAAAATCAGGTATGTTGTAAACTGAGAAAGAAGCAGAACCTCAGTTCCTAACCTCAGCTTCAGTGAAAGCTTTGATAGCTGTTCAAATCAGTAGAAATACTTCAGGGTATTGCCACCCTTCTGACTTCTGCATGTCCTTTGCCAGTGTTATATTGCACAGAAAACTTCCTTTACCTATACATTTTGTAGTATTAGCTTGCACTTATACTGGTAAAGGAGGAACATAAACCATGTTCAAAAGCATATATGAAAAGCTCAGAGTGAAATATGACCATCTGAAGAGAAAAAATGTAGGATTTTTTTTGGCAGGATTTTCAGAACTCTTATGTAAATCCATGAATTTAAGCCTTTGAAATTAATTTTAAATACCATTGCCACCAGAACGTGGCTGGCCTTAGTCTAAGCCAGGTGAGCAGCCTGAGAAATGTGTGCAGAGAATTCACAATACTTTATGCATTTTAACAAGACATAGACTGGAAAAAGCTATTAGTAATTCAAAGAAAACAAGCAAATAATGAAAGAGACCATTTTAAATTGTAGCTAAAATATAATTATAATCAGTGCATGGGAAGAAAGGAATCCATGCACTGTTTTAGTGTTACTAGCCTCCTATCAGATGCAGTACAAAAAGCAGATTGGAAATATGGAAGCAATAGAAACAGAAGGGAAATGAACAATTAATACCTCACTGTTCATATGGAGCTTTAAAGGAGCTTATAAGAAAAGAGTATGCTTATGCTTCTTTCATGTCATCCATTTCTTTGTTACACTTACTGTCCTTTATGTACTTGGAAAATGCAGGTTTGGAGTGTCCTCTTCAAACCTCGTGCCTGTTGTCCCCATGTACAAAACAGGTTAAACAATGGCCGAGGAACTCTTTACTTTATCAGTCTTGCTCACATTGGAAATTTGAGATACTCATTCCAAATATTTAATTCACCTCAAGGCCAGTCCCTCTGAGACTTAATTTATGTTAACACAAAGAATGAACTGCTAAAATAGAAATATTTCCTCATATAATATTTCCTCATATAAAGAAATATTTTAGTGCTCTACCAAACGCAATTCCTAGATACACTTCACTTCCTCCATTAGAGACTTACAACATTAATGTCTTGTGTTTGTATTTGACAGTACGAATAAGATGGAATAACAATTCACAGTAGTAAATCTTTAAAAATACCAACATAATATAGAGGCAAATATTATGAGTAGTGAGAAAACATGCTGTTGGATTTTGTAATTTTTCCAGTCTAGGATTTGTTTTGCCTTATTTTTCCTCAGTCCTATTTTCCTAAAGCTACATTCTCACAAACTACTTACTAATAGGCCTGAGTTAAAATAAATACAATTCCTTATTCCAGAAGTAAACTTAAACCATCCGAATGGCTTGTATTTTATTTTATTTATAATTAAAATTTATTATACTTGTCTAGTGTGAAGGACCACCTTGACCAGGTATTCTAAAAACATATTTAGTATATTATCCTTTTTATCAGCTTCTGTCATTCACCAGGCCCACTAAAAACAGACAGAACCTGCTCCAGTTTGTGATTTTTCACCTTGCATGTGTATGCGATTCACGGATGCCACATCTCCTTTCCTCAGAAGACCAAACTGAGAGATAGGTTTAATACCCCTGCTAAAACTATACAGAAAAAGGCACAGTGAAGCTCCTTTGTCTATTTGTCTCAGCATTTGAGGGAGTGCAGTCCAGCTTAACACCTCATGGGACACTGTTCAGAAATGTCAATTTCTCCTGTTCCTGGAAGAGCCAAAAGTGCTGAATTAACAGATTGCTACTTCATGGTTTAATAGTTCCAGTCCTAATGAAGCCACAATGGGAAAGAAAAAGAGAATTAACTTTCTGATGCTGGGAAACTTTTGTTATATTTTGAATTTGACCAACATTTTCTACTCATTAGTTTTGTGAGAGACTCAGACCTGAAAGATCAGAGATGACACCATTAAAGCCTATTTGGACAAGTCAAATCTACATGTTCCTAAGCTGCCTATCATCACGGATTCATGAACATTAATTCTGCTGTACTAACCCAACTTTCTAATGACTACCTACTCCTGCACTGAGGATTGACGTGTACAGCCTGATAGTCTTGTTACAGGGTGTTTTGTCAAAATGTTAATATAGCTCCTACCTGCTGTATTGCCTCATCATTACCTTTTTTTTTAATATACACTGATTTTCAAGAAAGAAGCCTGAGTTTTAGAACTGCTGAGCAGCCAGATGCTTCAGTGACATCAGATAAAAGTCCTCAGAATCAGCTGTGCTTTTAGAAAAGATGAATGTGTTCTTTCCTCATGCCTGCTGGTATAGTCCCATTCAGCACACTCTTATGGTACTTATGGTACCATGTACTTATGGTACCTCCCTTCACCCTCTGGTTGTATTACAGCTGCATCAGGTTCTGCTTGTGTCACAGAAGAATCAGATCAATAACATATAATTTAGTGTATGAGTCTGTTATTAACTGCTAAGGGGCTTCCCACCTAAGTGAGATAAGCTGGATTTGGCCCTTGATTGTGTATTAAAATGGATCAAGACACAGCAAAATGTTATATATTAACCTGATATTTTACTATCAGGGTTTTCTTTTTAAATAGAAACAGGGGATACATAAGCTGAGGTTTGGGAGAATTTAGCCTACCAGCTTAAATGGGAAAATCTATACGGCAAGCGTGTTATCTGGTCTATGCAGAGACATGGCTTCAAATTTATTACAGTTCATATTAAAGCCAGAAAATTTACCAAAATTAATAATGATTCAAGCTGTAATAAAAACTGAAGTCCCTGCTAGATTATACATATTAATATACCATCGGCATAAAATGCCAATTTAAATTCACTGATGCTGGTCTCCATCCCATGAGAATATGAAGCAGCATAAACAGCTCCTGTCCAAGGCTCTTATGTTAAAATAAAATGGCACGGTGGTGGGGAAGAATAGAGACACAGAAAATACCTTTTTTTTTTTTTCTGTGGTAATTGTACTTTTAAACTTCCAAGTTTTCTTGATTTGTACAACAGCAGAACTTACATGGCTGTGTATTTAGGCAAGCAGCCATTCACTGCTGACTATAGCAAGGTCCAAAAGTGGCATTCTCATCTGAGGCAAAAGTTCGATGAACATGATCTTTTCGCAACCAGCTTATTAAGAGCTGCTCTATTCCCAATTTCTTTTCAGAGGACATCTGTGAGATTAGTAAAATGCCATTGGACCTGATTTTGTACTGTTTGGGAACTTTGAATTTCAGGACATAACTGTCCAGGCTGGTTTCGTAAACAAAACATTCCGAGATTCCTTAACAAATACTACCAGTCCTCTGCAACACCCACTGCCTTCAAGCAGTGTGATTCAGACAAGCAGGAGCTTTTCTTTCCATTAGCCTCACATTCAGCTTCATTTTAGCAATGAAATGAGTCCCTCCTTCCCTTCCCACACAAATAATCCTCTGATAAAGAAGTCCAGCTTTTAATGATTAATGGCATTTTAAAGTCTGGCTAACCCTTTAGCAAGAACTGTCTGAACATCCAGTCCAGGGAAAGCAGCACTCAGGACTGTCAGTCGTTATTCCTGATTCTGCCACTGATGTGCCTTGAGAACTTTAATTAGTTAATTAACCTCTGTGACTCAATGTAAGCACTGGTGTAATGCACACAGTAATGCTTAACATGGAGTCCCACAGATGTAAGGCATGATAAAAGGGTAGAGGACTATTATTGTTACTAATGATCATTGGTTTGAAATCATAGTCAGGCAAAACCAAAAATAACAAGGCCATTGCAATTAGTTGCAAGGTAGGGTTGTGATATTTAATTACCATTAAAAGGGTACGTGATGAAAAATACATTACGTACTTTCAATGGTACTACTTAGACACAAGAAATAACTTTGTGGGATATCTGCAGCAAATACTAAGAGTAACAGCTTTGAAAAATAAGGACCATTGGATATTATGGTTTCTTCTCCCAGCATAGAACTTCCTTTTTCCTACTGTGCTGGGTACTGCAGCTGTTAGAGTGAGTCTATTTTCACATGTGATAGGCTTGTGCATTGAAAGCTAACAAGCCACAATAAGTTTATCACTGCTTTTGTCATCATCATTATTATTGTTCTTAATATGCTTTATACTAATTGTATGCATTATCTAGAGAATTATAATTTTTGATCAGAGCATTTTTGTCCTGTGTGCTGCAAAAGTACTTTAAAAGATAGTCATGATCTCAACAAGAGAACAAAAATAAGCTGACACCTTTACACAGCACAACTGGTTATAGTTCTCTTTCCATTTCTTTGTAAATATTGCCCCTGGGATATAATTAGATAAAGCAAAGAAAAAAAATTTCTTCCATCAGGTAAGGTATTAGTGATCAGAATTGAATATTGGCAGCCTCAAAGTATACATTCCTTTCCAGCTATCAAAAGTTTTCCTTTATTGACTTGTATCTCTCAGCCTATCAAAGAAAAGTTTAATTTGCAGCTGAAATCCTGATCCTCTGATGAATCATGTTTTCTTTTGAATGCAAAGGGCGTCTGTCTGGCAAAGTTGGCAGCCTGACCTCCATAAATATTGTTCTATTGATAAAAAGAGGAATTGGATATAGGGACTATCCAAAATAAATATTTTGCAGGGATTTTGAATGTCTGAATACAATAGAGCAAAGGAATGTTATCGCATTTTAAATAATTCAGACATAAACTGAAGTGAATATTAGTTGCAGTTGAAAAACTGTCAAATGTAGTTTGCACCTTTAGATTCATTTGGGAAATCAAAATGGACACCTGTTTAGGGATTGCTGTTTTTCCTTTTACCGTTTGTAGGGACTTACCCTTGATTTTGTCGGGAGCAAGTCTGGGCTTCTTAGTTTCTTGAAGATTTAATGTAGAATTTCAATGAGGTATTTAGGAACGTCAGCCTGATGTGCTCCTGCCCTTTGGGTGGAGGTGGATGGAAAAAGAGCCCTTTCTGTCCTCCCCACATGTATCTCTCCCTGCTCAGGAGCCCTTGCAGGCTTGCAGGTATCAGGGAGGGCTTCCTCGGCATGCCCTGGGGGCAGAAGGCTTTAAAGGGGAATGTGTGGCTCCAGGCTGAGTAGTGCAAGTGGAAAATCAGCTATGGCAGGAAGCAGGCAGGCCCAGGCTGTCCCCAAGATCAAGGGAGAGGGAACCTGTGTGCCCCTCCTTTGCACTGGGGAACGACGGAGGCATGCTTTCTCCCCAAAACGTAATCCCTCCTGGGGCTCTGTTGGCATGGCACACCGGCCTGCTGCTCCCCCCAAGGGCTGTGCCCTGAAAGATGAAAGACGGGCTGCTGTTTGTGCTGGCAAACCTCCTCCTTTCTGCCCCTTTTACTCCTACAAAAGCAGCTTACATAAAGCAGAAAGTGAATGCAGGAGGAGGAGGTATGTCTGGAGGTTTACAGCGTGAGAAACCCTCAGAAGGGCTTACGGGAGGTGTCTCAGCACAGCCAAGTCCCAGTAGAAAATCACCTGACATGGAGGTATGAGATTGCTCATTGCTGAAGTCAACAGGACTCCATGCATCCAGAGCAATCCCAAGTGGAGCAACAGAGCAATTTTTCTCATAGAACCACGGAATATCCCAAGTTCAAAGGGGCCAAGAAGGATCATCAAGTCCAACTCCTGGCTCCACACAGGACCACCCAAAAATCAGACCTGATGTCTGAGAGCACTGTCCAAACACTTCTTGAACTCCAGCAGGCTCAGTGCTGTGACCACTGCCCCAAGGAGCCTGTCTGTGTGCCCAACCACCCTATGGGTGCAGAACCTTTCCCTAACCCCCAGCCTGACCCTCCCCTGTCCCAGCTCCATGCCGTTCCCTCGGGTCCTGTCGCTTTCCCCAGAGAGCAGAGCTCAGTGCCTGCTCCTCCGCTCCCCTCATAAGTGAGCTGCAGGCTGCCATGAGGCCTCCCCTCAGCCTGCTCTGCTCTTGGCTGAACAGACTAAGGGACCTCAGCCACTCCTCACAGGTCTTCCCCTCCAGACCCTGCATCATCTTTATAGCCCTCCTTTGGATACCTCTGATAGTTTTATGTCCTTTTTATACTGTGGTGCCCAGAACTGCACACAGTACTTACTCATGGTGAGGCCACACCAGCACAGATCGGGACCAATGCCTCCCTCAACCAGATAGCAGTGCCATGCTTGATGCACCCCAGAGTACATTTGGCCATTTTGGCTTCCAGGGCACACAGCTGGCTCATACTCAGCTCTTTGCTGACCAAAATCCCCAGATCCCTTTCTGCAGGGCTGCTCTCCAGCCTCTCATTCCCCAGTCTGTATGTGTATCAGGGTTGACTCCCTCTCATCAGAGACCTTTTGTCATCAATGCATTAAACTACATTGCTGCTGTAATTCAGTCTAAGAATAACAAAGAACACATATTTTTTATTATAAGAAAGAGAACTCCTGTCACCAGTACTGAATAGTATACTAAAAATCAAGGATAAGATATGGCCTAATATTTTTTCATCCTGTAGTCCAAAGTATTGCTGTGACTTCCATGCAAGGGAACATATTTGCAGTGCATTTAACAGATACACCATGACTGGCAGTTTATGTTTCCCATTTCCTATGGATCACTCTCTTTACTGTACTATATATATATATCCCAAAAAGGGTGTCCTGTTTCAAATGTATTTCTTTTTTTTTTTTTTTTTTTTGAAATAAATGTTTACAATAAAATCATAAAACAACAACAACAACAAAAACAAACAACAAAACAAACAAAGAAACAAAAACACTTCTGCAACAGAAAGTATGGCATTATTTACTTGGACGGAATCTACCTCCATACTAGAACCTCAGGCTAAACTTCCCTTTTTGCTTATATTCTAGGTCACGGAGAGAATTTCTGTGTATTAGCTTTTCTTGTTATAGGCACACCTCTGCACTTTCTCCTGCTAAACATTTTGAAAAGGATCTACTATTTTTAAAAACAGTTCACATCAGTTAAATCTACCATTTATAGCAACCGATCAAAGGCCTTCTGAGCATCAACTGCATCTTAAATATGTTTCTTAGTTGCTGAAAAAAACAAAATAGTATAAAATGTAGATGGTATTCTCCTCTGCATTAGCCTAAAATAAGTTTTGTCTCAAAGTTCAAAGATCATTTGACAAAAAGCAGAGAAAACCAACAAATCATCAGCCATCTACAGGCATTTTCTCCACCATGCTAAGCACATAGGTGCTGCTACCAGAACACACTGAAATGCCTACGGGGAGTCATGCACTGCATTGCAGAGCCAGTGTGAGCTCTGGGGCTGGAGGAGCTCCAGCTGGGATGGAGCAATTCCACCCACCTTGGCAGTGCCTCTGTGGAGCCTCCTGCCTGCCACCCTGGCCACCACCTGCTCTCTCTCTGCCTCGCCAGGAGAGCTGATGGTGGTTTCCTGGCCATGTACCTGAGGAAAAATAAAGAAACACTTGTAAGACTAGTTAAGGAAAGAAATCGCTAAGACAAAGAAAACAGTAGTTCATGAAAACGTCATGTGGCCAAAAACAAGGACATAGAATTCCTCAGGCAGCCTAAGAGAAAGATGATTGTGTTCATTACAGTGTCATCTGTTAGACTACAGGTTCTGAAATCTGCCAGAGGAATGCTGTGTACCTAATCAAAACATATTTCCCTCTCTTTGTTCAGTGATTTAATATGATTGCTTTTAGGTAAAAAAGTATCCTACAAAGTAACCGTTGTGCTGCAAGTTACAAGAAAGCCTTTCTGATGTGTCTGTCTGTCAGAAGTCTGAGTTCCAAGCACAAGATGAAATTACTGGGGAATTTTGCTGAAAAGCAAAACAGAGTAATATGGATCTCTGCATAACAGTTCTTGCGTTGTCCACACTGCTCTTGTTCTGTTGTCCATCTGCTCTAACTTTCACAACTAGAATTGGTGAAGTTGGGATTTTGGTAGACATTAGAAAAATACTTATTAACTGAGAAGAAACTTCTGCTTCATTTAGGTCTCCAACCTTAAATTTGAGAGGTTTCATAATCCATTTTTCTCCAGGACTGCAGTCGTTTTCTGAAGGATTTTTACTGACAAAAGTCTACACTTACTGCTATATCACAAAGCCACAGCAGATTGTACATTAGTATGGTACTGTGTTAATTCCTTAAACCTGAAGCAATATGTCCATTAGTTTGCAGTGCTCACTCAGAGCTCACTCACTGTTTAGAAGAACTAGATATTTTGAATCCTCTTAGATGTACCTCGTATTAAGAAGCATATATGCAGAAATTGAACATACATTTCTGCTACTAAAATGATCTATAATTCTTGGATAAAATACAAAGATGCATTTAGAGCTAATAAGAACTGCCTGTCAATGACAATTACTGATAGTTCCATTAGTTTCTACATCATACTGTATAAAAAATGTAATAAATGCAAAGAAGTATTTAACACTGCCTTTCATTTCATGATCTCTTATCATTTTATTGCATTTGTAGGTAAAATGCAATCAGAGTACTGCATTGGTAAATATCACAATGGAAATACACAAAACAATCCATATTAAATGCTATTGCATATTAAATCCGTATTAGATGCTATTGGTCCTATCTTAGAAACACAGAGCCCAGTTCAGCTGCCTAAACCCCACTTGCATAGCCTACCACATCCCACCTGGTACCTCACCTGTCTCTCACTGAAGGGAAGGCAGGATCACAAGGGTTTGCAGCCAAACCTTGAAGCCCCTTGCAAATGTCGTGAGCATATTTTGCCTCTCAGAAGATTCTATCAAGCCACTGATGACTGCATGTCTCATTTACTTCAAACCTGTTAAATACATCTTGAGATAAAAAGACAAGCCTTTCACGTTCATGTGTTTTTTAGCAGTTCTAAGAGATGCAGTTCTTAGGAGTTTGTTCAGAGAGAAAGTCCCACAGCCACCACAAATGCTACTGGAAAAGATTTGTTTAGTTTCAGCAAGCTCTGTACAGCTCTTACCAAGTCATTATTTCTCTTAAAATGACAGTTAGAGGCCTCAACTGAGACTGGCAAATACTGAGTAAGAGACAAGAACTTCCCCAAATGTTTTGAGAAGAAAAACATCAAATAGATGTGATAGATAACGGGCAAATAACTGACTTTTTTATTATTATTTATTATTATTATTATTATTTTTATTATGCTCATTTTATCAATTTGGTTTCTACAGAAAATACGTGGTGGAATCTGGAAATGAGTTTGATGTTCCCAAGTCCCAGGTCAGCACTCAACTACAAAGACATCCTTCCCCACCTATCAGTTGCAGGATATACAACAGAGATTAGGTTAAATGCCATTATTGAGAGATTGAGAGCACAGGAGTTAGAAAATGTGTGACTTAATATCCACACAACTTTTGGGCAACAAGGCAGTGCATGTGCCCAAGAATGCCATCTTTCATTACATGCTTATGTCCTCTTTTTCTTGTCACAGGCCCTTTCTCAGTAAAAAACAAACAACCAAACAACCAACCAAACAACTCAATGTACTCAATTAATGAGTAACAACACATTATTTTATTTTCTTCATTTTTCTTTTTACAGCCCAAGCTGTCTTTCTTCTCCACAGATTAAGCTGTACTCTAAAGGTAGGATTATCCACATTCTCAAGAGCTGTATTTCAGTGACTATCACTGCAGCACATACATGCTTCACAGGCTTTTGTGACCTAGTTTCACACAGCTCCTCTGAGACATGGACTTTGTATTTTTTCCATGTTTCAGGTTTGGAAATGCAGTTCAGAATGACTAATACCAAGTCAGGCAGCATATGCACCCTTAGAGCTGCAAGGTCCATGGGTGTGCTCGGGGAGCTTGGGCAAGAAGTCTCATCTCTGGAAACTTTAATTGGTGACAGCAAACCAGTTTCTACTGAGAGTTTTTGAACTACAGTTTTTCAAAGGGATGTCATATTGCCAAATGTGAATTTTCATAGTGACTGTAAACGAGATGTTCCTGATAGAAGATTTATCCTTTTGTGAAACTTCATGTCCCAGCTCCAGCAGTTAAAACACTACAGTATTTAAAATAAAAGATGCTATGCAGTTTTGAGTGCATATTATCCTATACCTCATGCTCAAAGACAGCAGCAGAGCTTTAGCTGAAATATTATTTAGCAAAATAGTAATTAGATGGAATTTCATTGCAAATAGAGAAAGTTTGGAAGAGCTGTAAGAAGCTGAAAATAGGGCATTACAGTAAATAGTAGGAAATGTGCAAGCTCAGGAATATGCTGCTGGCCTGACTATGGACTCAGACAGCATCCAAAACAGAGATGTAAAGTAGACTACTGTAAGACTGAAAAGGAAGGAAGCCACAATAAGAACACCTAAGAAAATAATGCCTATCAAGAAATAAAGCCTGGTTTACAGATAGCAATCACAGAGAATGTTGTAGTGTGTATTTCTGTGATTATTCTGACTCCAGACTTGTGGCACCATGAAAATATCCTTTTCTTATTTTCCACTGCCAGCTTGTACGGAAAAACAACTTGCTGGTTATACAAAATAGAGGTTATCAGCAATATTGCTAATTAATGGTGTAGTTGCCAACTAAAAAGTTAGACTCTGACAAATATGACCTAATGTTACACAAATATGCTTCATCAATCACAGTTAAAAAATACACAACAGCCACTATTTTCTTTGGACTAGTAATAGAATATATTGGCAGTTAGTGTAATTAAAGGCTAGTAAGCAGATTAAACTGTTTGGGGGTTTATAGACTTCTACAGAAAAAGGATGAAAATGTTTTCAAAATGTCAAATCTTTGAACTGGTGGTATTTCTGTTTGTTTAAAAGGGGAAGACTTTAGCGGGAGCCCAAGGATATACAGGCAAACCCAGGTTAAGCATGTGGAGATCTCTGGTCCCCAGGCAGATCAGACTTTTGGATGTCCTCTGCTTGCTGTTTCTGGCAAACTCACAGCAGCTGGTGATACTGTGCTGCAGAACTGGTATCCCCTGGATATCTGGTGTGGCAACATTCAGAGCTGCTATTTCTTAGTCCTACTATTTCCCATAAACTTTTAAGCCAGTGTGGAATACGAGTGATTTGGAGAAGCTTGAAGGGCTTCTTTCACATGCAGCAGTGGGAAGCACAGTCCATTTGTTTAATTTATTAAGGACATATGTTTTTTTTTAAACGATGGCTTGTAACATATGGGAGCTGAAGAGTGCAAAGATGAATAGGGAGCTTCAACGGCAACCCAAAATTCAGCAGATTGTGTTTTTAGGCTTAAATGCAAAGCATAAAGAGACAAAAATTAATCTTGCATGGGAGATCTCACTTTACTGATTCAAAGAAGTTTAAATCAATGTTTTTAGAATTCTGTTTCAAAAAATGAAATCTAATGGTGAGGATGAACCAAGCATATTTAACTATTTGCCCTAAATGCCACTCTCTGCCAGTTTCCCACATGCCACACAAGAAAATGCTTTGGCCATTTTTTACACTGTCAGAACAACACTAGTCATCTATTTAACTACAAACTCAGTAAATCAAGGATACATTTCACTAATATTTATTTAAGCAGCAAAACATTGCTCATTGACATAGAGAACTAATGTTCCATTTACGCTCCACAATTTATCATTAGACTCATTGGATTCACATACCATCCCAGCAAGATAAGGAATGCCATTAAAAAACTGTTATTTATAAAAAGGAAAATCAAAGTCTGAATTTTAAACATATTTCACTGCAGTGTGATGGAGCTTTTGTTTTAATATTGGCAAAAGAAAACAGCACTATAAGTGTAGAACATGCTACATGAAAAGAACATGGCTGGCCATAGCAGTAAGGATAATTGGCTCTGAACCTTTCATGAACCCTTTGACTTCAGTGGCCTTTGGATGAGGCCCAGTAAAAAGCCACATTTTTATATGGCAGACAGTTTTGATAAAGGCACAGTCTGAATCAGAAACAAAGAACTTGTGGGGAGCTATGTAGAGTGGACCATGAAGCAGAAATAAATAGTATTCATACAGTCAAAGGAACAAGTATAGTAATTGTATTCATTCATGTTAAATCCAGTTCACTGATTTCCATTTAAGGAAGCTTGAGATAGGAAAAAAAAAAATTAGGAATCAGAAATTAAAAGAAAATCTTCAGGATCAAGGTTATACATCTGAGATGAGCCCTGCAAGCAATAGTACATCTATTATGCTTGGCATTTGACCAATACTTTATATTTCAATTGGGTTTCAATAATTGCAAACCCTCTGCAGTTTATAACTTCTCTCTCCTTTCCTGGTACACCTGGTCATCTCCCTAACATGCTTCTAGGATAATGAACTGCTACAAAAATTTAAATTTAATTGCCGCAGAATAAAAATTAAGTACACTGGATCAGAGGATTGCTTTGCCCAGTCAGGAAGATGTAGTCCCATCTTCCATATTTAGGTATCTATGTGTCTTCAACCAGTGGTCAATTGTGTGCCAGTTCACAACTGTTGTTCCCGCCCCTCATAATAACCACTCTGAGAACCTTCATGACAGGTCCTGCTTTGGCAGTAGACTAAAATAAATATTCAGAGATCCCAGAGGAAGCATTGTACTTTTTTCAATACGGTTCACATATGGAAGTTTGGAAGTTTCACATATATAAGTTTGGAAGGTGAAACAGAAAACCTAAAGTGGTATTCTCCATTTCACTATGTCACATTTCGGGTCGGTTTAGATGCAGACCTGTTATGACAGAGCTTGCATTACACTTTATCTTCCACTATGCTTATTAGCCCTCAATGAAATCCAGCCTGCTGTCTTTGTTGGTCAGTGGTGTGACTGACCATATGGCTCTAGGATTCTTGAGAACAGGGTTTGATTTATTTTGGAAATAAAAATGAGGATGAGGCTGTGAATATGTTGGGGAGATTTGCTCTGCAGAATAAAATTAGCAATGGAAATAATTTCACTTCTTATCTAGAGCTAAATTTTAAATTTTAGATCTCTTTTTGTTATTTCAGACACTTGAATGCACAATATTTAATTTATGTCACTTACTGAAGAAAGAAAGGGCATTTTTACAGCAACATAATTGTTTAAAATTCATGCTTAAAATTTTATACCATTCCTGTCATTAAATCAGAAATCATTTTACCCAGGATATAGCTTTAGAAATAGTTAAATACATGCTAAGAAAGCAGTAAAATGTCACTCTTTTGCATTTAACCATTGCACACAGACACATCACATACTTCAGTGACACCTTTTCACTCCTCTACCATGTTGTGCAATGATTTCCACATCCAGAATGGGGATTGAGAGGGGGATGACAGACTGCTTTATCTCCTTCACTTCAGAAAAAACAGAAAACAGTTGACAATGTATTTGAAGAGAAAAAGAGAAAGAGGGAGAGGGAAAAATTTGTTTGAAAACCACCAATGATAGTATGAAATATCAAGTTCTAATTCATGACTCACACTAAATAGTCTCCCCAGGCTGGCTAGATGACAAAGCACATTATAATTATGTGGCTGAGATTGAAATGCTCTTAAGGCCTATGTAACTAGCCTAATGGACTCCACTGTAACCCACCAAGGGCACTAAACTTCACAACCAAAGACCATAGCTAGATATTACAAATGGCAAGGTTGGAGTCCAGTGAAAACATGGTGCTGCTTGCAAATTGTTGCTCCCTAAAATGACTGTTCAGCTGAATGCTTCAGGAGAGTGACGTCAGTTAGTGGTCACCCATGACAGTTTTCTTTCCTCAGCTGTTTCCTATCACTTCAACTGTGGCATAAAAGGTTTTATTTCCTTACAAGAAACTCCTTACTTGAAATGAATAGGCAGGGGGAAGCTTTTCGAAAGCTAGAGCTCTTGAGTAAACAAGAAAATTCCTCGAAGGACATATTCATGGCAGGAATACTGTTCTCCGTGTAGGTCTTCAGCAGAACAGTATCCCTTTTTATATGAAATAATTTGACCAAATAAGAACAAAAGAAGAGCACAAACCGCTGGTTTTGCTGGCTAGACCACATCAGCCTTCCTGATTAGTTTGTCTGTTTTTGCTGCCTTGATTATCTATAAAATGAAAATTCAGCTGTACTATGTGTGTGTAAAAATGTCTTCTCCGTAAACAAAAATTGTTTTCTAAAAGTCAGTTCTTAATACACTGCAAGACCACCTAGAGAATCCTCAAAAAGCAAGGTGAAAAAGAAAGAAAAAAAAAAAAAAAAAAAAAGAGAGAGAGAGAGAGAGAGGATATATTTTCAAAGTACAAAAATGAAGACTCACAGATCCAGAAACGAGACCTACAAATCTATTTTCCTTTACTCAAACTTTTCCTATTTATTTTCTATTTTTCTGTCCTTATTTCTTGGTTTTAATGGTTTCATTTACTTTTCCCTATAATTATTTTGCCTTTCCCTATACCAGTACCCATCTGTCCTCCAGTATTCAATATGCCCCTTTCTTCTTCTCCCTAGGTCACTTTCCCTCCTCTTTTTCATTGGCAGCTCCTCCAGTTTGTGTCATATTTTCCATTCCTCCTTTGCTAGTCAGGAGCTATGAGCTAAGGTCTCCTCCCTGCCATGGAAGGGAGGAGCACATACAAAGGCAAAGTCTCTTTTAGGAAGGAGGGGGAAGTGGGAAGAATCCCACCCAACCATTGCCTTGTGCTACTTGCATGTGCTCACTTCTTAGAAATTCTTACTTTTTTTTTTTTCCCCCCCGATGGTATGTGAGGAGAAGGGTGTAAGAGATGCTTCATGGAGCTCCCAGATCACAGGGACAACACGAAAATAAAACAAACTTTCCCTTCTAGCAAAAAATGAACAGATGTATATGTTTTCACTTCAACCTTTAGAAAGATTATACAATCACATCCATTGGAGAAAATAATTCATCTTTTTTCCATCTATTTTCAAATCACTCCCTTACCCTAATTCTTTGGGTTAGATCATCACCTGGCACATACAACCACCACAAAGTCACACTGCTGTCTTAAGTCCTACATTTCCCAGTGAAGAAGTCAAGAAAGTTACAATACCAATCTTAATTTGGTTTTCATTTCTTTCACTTTTTCCCCTTGTAATGATTTGAAAAAGAGGTCTTAGAGAGCTTAGCTATTTCTAGTAACTTAGCTAAAATGCGAAGCCTGCCACATCTATTGCTCTTCCCACTAGCCTACAGATGTTGGGTCTGCTTTGCTAGACCTAGCAGGAATCCTAATCAGTCTATGGATTTACTTTTGGCAGTGGATCAGAACTGTGTATTCAATTTGGGAGATTAATAAAGAATAGTGAAAATATAAAACTGGACAGTTCTGTTTCCCTAAAATAGCTGAGAAAATACTACCCAAATACAGTTTACACAGATTCACAACTATTGAGTAATTCAGAATAGTATTTTCTCCTTTGTTTTTAACTTTCAGAGGTAGCATTTGTATTTTTGGTTCATGCTTCTTAAGTGAGGTTTCTAGGGGTTACAGTCACTGGCAGTTTACCAGGATGCTGTCAGAGGCTGAAGAATAAACCTTGCAATCAAAACAATGCATCTCTTGGCTGGATTTTATTATAATCAGCACTGTAATGCCACTACTTGTTTTTCTGAACTCATCAGTACAGAGCTGTTGAAAATAGCTTGACGTTTCTCCTTTGCCTCCTGACATTAATCATGCTTAATTAAGTGACAATAAAGTTAGGGTTAATGCAAACAGGCATTAATTCTTGTCATCTCTCTGTTCTCAGGAGTATTGAAAGTTGGACAAGTGGAGAGAAACAAGATTGAAAATATATCCTAAAAAAAACATTCAATTAACATCAGCATTGGAGGTCTTGTCAGAGATCTGTTATAATGTATGCCCCAGTTTTTCCCAATAACTGCATGTGGGCAAATCCCTGTCTACTCAGAGTTAAATGTATGGCTGGGGTCTACTTTTGCAAGCACAAGGATAAAAGCTTTCATATGCTTGCTGCTGAAAGTATGGCAGGCAGTGGCAGAGAGCAAATGCGCCTGGTTCATTTTGCTAGAGACTCATTGAAAACACTGAAGTGCTTCCTCTCTCTGCTCAAATGTAGGAAACAAATCAAATTAGGGAGCTCAAGAGCAAGCTATATTTTCAGGGTGGCAAATAATGGATTTAGAAAGAAAGGTTTAAGCAAACAGTCTTTTTTTTTTTTTTCTTTTTTTTTTTTCTTTTTTTTTTTTTCTTTTTCCCCATGGAAGTTGGAGAAGAATAATAATTTTAAAATCAGCTTAGAAAATCTGAACAACTTGCACCAGATGAAACTACTGCTGTCTCAAGGTGTGTTGGCAAAAGTCCTGAAATGCTTCTTTCAGCTGACTGAGGAGGTAGCTAGCTTACCTGCCTATACACCACTCACAGTAAACTGCCTGGGCCTGGAGGATTAGCAAGTAGTTCTCTTTTTCTAAGCATATGAGAAATGTGAGGTCTGTTACTTAGAATCATAGAATGGTTTGGATTGGAAGGGACTGTAAGACCACCCAGTTCCAACCCCCTGCCATGGGCAGGGACACAGTCCACCAGACCAGGTTGTTCAAAGCCCTATCCAGTCGGGCCTGGAACACCTCCAGGGATGGGGCATCCACAGCTTCTCTGGGCAGCCTGTGCCAGGGCCTCAACACCCTCATAATGAATAATTTCTTTGTTACATCTAATCTAGATCTACTCTCTTATAGTTTAAAGGCATTACACCTTGTCCTATCACTCCACTCCCTGACAGAGTCCCTCCCCAGTTTTCCTGTAGGACCCCTTTAGTTGCTGGTAGACCACTATATGGTGTCCCTACAGCCTTCTGTACTCTAGGTTAAATAACCCCACCTTTCTCAGCTTTTTTTCATAGGAAAGGTGCTCCAGCCCTCTGATCATCCTCATGGCCTTCCTCTGGACCTACTCCACCAGGTCCCTGTCCTTCTTATATTGAAGGTTCCAGAGCTGGACACAGTACTGCAGTTAGGGTCTCACGAGAGCAGAGAAGAGGGGAAGAATCACCTCCCTTGACCTGCTGGTCACGTTTCTTTTGATGTTGACCAGGATATAGATGGATCTCTGGGCTATGAACACATGTTGACAGTTCTTCATCCACCAATATCCCCAAGCCCTTCTCTACAAGGCTGCTCTCAATCCATTAGTCACCCAGCCTGTATCCATGTTTGGGATTATGTTGTGCAGGACTTTGCACTTGGCCTTGTTTAACTGTGTTTTTCATACAGACCCACCTCTCAAGCCTGTCCAGGAGTCTCTGGATGACAATCCTTCCCTCCAACATGCCAACACCAAACCACTGCTCTGTTGCTACTTCATCACATACCATCCATCCCTGCAGTGCTACTGCCACTGCTTCTCCAAATTTTGCTGCTGCTATATCCTCACTGCAATAACCCATTGCTCACCAACCTGTGACCTTCACAGCAACTCTACAGCACTTCTGCCTGCTCACATGCTGTAGGACTTGCTCCTTCCACAAGGTGAAGGTGCTAAAAGTTGGCATTGGAGATGCCCTTTTTTACTATCATGTGGTGTTTTGTAGACTTGGAGACATTTCTCTTGTTTACAGGTTATCAGACACCAACCAATGCACTAGTTTCCTGAATATTTAGTGAAAGTTTTTTTTTTTTCCCCGTTCTCTTTTTGTTTTACACAGTAAAAAGACACACACTCAAGCCTTGATTTATCCAGTCATCTCCCCCTTCTCTCTGACAGGTCCTCAGTAAGAGTTCCTTCAAGTGATTTTGATCACTTGAGAAATTTCAAATGCTTTTCAGTGTTGATTCAGATGTTACATCTATAACATCCATCAGGTCCCCTCTGCAGCATCTTCCATCCCCTCAGTTCCCATATGAGGGCAAGAGCTGGAGCAGGGCTGGTTGCATAGCCAGGGGAGCTGTGAACACACACAACCCGAGATGCCTTCACGGGACTCTCTAGGGCTGACTGGGAATGCCCCCACCCCACAAAGCAATACACCACTCCCTGCAACTCCACTGCCAAGTGCCCTTTTTGGGGGTCCCGCACCATTGGAGTCTGTTGATTTCCTCTCTGAATAATGCCAGATAACTAGAAAGACAGCATCAGGGCATAACTCTTGTGTAGGCTGCATGGTAGCTTATGGGATGTGTGTGACAGATGGACACTAGTGGGGCTTGGCTGGGAGAGTGATACAACTGGGCTGTGTAGCAGCGTTCCCATGGGCACTCTGCATTGTGCAAGGCAGAGGCAGATATGATATTCTGGGGAAAAGTATTCTGGGACAAAGTACATTCAACAAGGGTATGGATAGAACTGGCTTCAGAAATGATAAAAAAAAAAAAAAAAAAAAGCATAAACTTGTGCAAATACTCCACTCCCATTGAGTTTAAATTACTGGTCAAAATTATTCACATTTTTCATGTGTTCTGTGCTCTTTTAATGAACTTTAGGACAACCTGTATTGGAAGAAAAGTGTCTTCAAAATCAAGTTGTGGAAGGCCATTTACAACAAAGAAATGGTACCCACAGTATTTCAGGTTTCTCATAGCAATAATTTTAATAAATCTTTTCATTTGGGCACTATTTTACATACTGTGCTTTACACATCAGTGCTGGCAGGTGGAAAAGCAGGCTTGTTTTGCAGTCACAGGAAGAGAACGTGAATTATTTACAAGGGGAAAATTTTTCAGTCTGGGAGTCTTAGTCAAATGAGGAAAATTAAAAATCTAAACTACTGCACAGAGCAAATGCTGTAAACCTAAGATCTTCCATCCTTTTTTTTTTTTTTTTTTATGTGGGTAAAGGACATTTATATTCAGAAGATCACAAAAATAACTCATACACAAGTGGATGCAGGTGGACTTGCTTTTCTTTGCTTTGTCTCTCTTCACGTTAATATATGCTAAATACATGATTTGACACAGAAACTTAACTTGCTCTCTGAATTAGTTACTACTGTGATTTTTTTTGGCACATAATGGCTTTCATGCTTCTGCTGCCTGTATGCAATATTACACTACACTTTTATTATTTTCATTTTTGAGCTTGCAGCAGCACAAACCTGCAGGGTGCAATGACTCAGCACCTTTCCTCCTCATATTGCTGTGTAGAGCACACATATCTAATAGCAATGAAGGGTAAAATGAATGGTGAGAACAGATAAAGAGCTTCTCTGTAGGTATACATATGCTGCTAATTGCATAATACAGATACCTTTGTTCATACCTACACTTTTCATCTATGCCCAGTCAAGCAATTTGGTTTTAAGACGTATTAATATATTATAAGAAAAAAACTAGTAATGCATTCTTGTGCCAGTGTTACAGCAACACTTAAGGAGAAGACAGATTTCAATATTCATTCTATGAAACATCTTGTGCTAAGGACAATTCTCCTCTATCTCATCAGTCTATTGGTGTTCACTCATCCAGAAAAACAACCAATCTTTATTACAAGACCCTTGGCCCTCACATCCTGCTCCCATGATGGGATCTTAAGCAATCCCTCTCCTTTGGATATAGAAACAGGTGTAATTGCCTCAATTTTCAGAGCTAGATTGCATAGAGTGTCCTATGAACACAGCTAGGTTCATGTGCTACTGTTGTTTCTCATGGCAAGCACTTATAAGAAATAAAATTTGTTTCCCCATTTCTAATATTGTACAGCAGCTCTGCACTTACTTTTGTTAATCTTTCCTGTAGGAGATGCACCGAGTCCATGAAGAAATCAAAAACTGCCAAACATCAGCCTCTTCACTGAAGCGACAGCAGTGGGACTTTCCCTTTGGAGAGGGAAAGCTGCTGCAGAAGGAGAAAAGACAGCTCATTTCTGTTTCTTTTTACCATTAGACCTGAGGTGGAGATCACAATGCTGGCAGCACACCTTGAAAAACTTGATTAAATGTGGCCAAATTACTCCAAAGAGGTCCTCCAAGAATTATTTCCATAAAGGCAACACCATCTCACCTTGTAAAAGCAATTTTTCATCTGTTAAAAGTCAAAGGAAGAATTAAAGAAACACAGAATTGAAATATGTATAATTTCCTCTTTTATGTTCTTTACTATATATACATTCAGCTAAGCTCTAAGGTATCTTTTCTTCAAAAATATTACAGAAGTAATCAGTTATGACTGTTACTGTTAAAAAAAGGAGGTGACACTTGGGAGCAATCTGGATTGCATGATAGCTGCGTTCATTTGAACAATATGCGCTTGTGTACAGCTGATGTAATGTCATTAACCTTGGCATAAAAAATTTAAATTACTGTTATAGAAGGGGTGACTGTATTTTGGAAATCAATAACCAAGGATTTAAGGGTCATATTACCATATTACTTACTAATCATGCATTCCTAATGTGAGGCTGATCCTGATTCCATCACTGTATTTGTGCTGAATGTGAAATTAACTCTTCAAGTTGCCAATGTTTAACTGAAATTAGTAGAAATGCCAACTGGAATTATTAAAAATAATATATTGTTTCAAACAATAATTATAGTCAATTATCATTTCATTTATATCTATGATTTTATTACACAATTCATTTTGATAAGGCCTGGCATCACAGAATCATGAAATCTTGTCAGAAATGCAAATTTCCTTAAAATGAAACAACTCTACGAGATATTGCTGTCTGCTTCTGATCGCTAGGGAAAAAGAAAAAAAAAAAATTAAAAACATGAACATTGTACATTCAAGGACATCCAAATAAGTATTTTTAATAAAACCTCATGCTTGGACCCATTATTACACCAAAAAAGATAATAGAAGCATTTGCATTTTAGATGGTAGATATATAACAAGATTGAGTAACTAAAATTAAGACACTCAGATATCAAGTAAGATGCACAGTTTTTCCACTGAAGGTGTTTCAATCTTCAGTTCTAGCTGGAGAAATGAAGACTAGTGCAGGAAAGGCGTGCTGAAGTAGTTTGGCCTATGTATGTAGACAGCCAGTAAGTTGGGACAGTCCCACCTAACTCTGAAATTATAGAATCATAGAGTCATTCAGGTTTGAAAAGACCTCTAAGATCATCTAGCCCAACTTTTAACCTAGTACTAAAGTTCATCACTAAACCATGCTACTAAATTCTAAGTTTACACGTTTCTTGAAGACCTCCAGGGATGGGTAACTCAACCACTTCCCTGGGCAGCCTACTCAAATGCCACACAACTCTTTCAGTAAAGAAAATTCTCCTAACATCCAACTTAAACCACCCCCAGTGCAACTTGAGGCCATTTTATCACTTGGTAAAGAAAATCTAGTTTTAAAGCTGTCTATGTTTAGTTTATTAGCTACAGTCAGCAGGACAGCATACGTTCATCATCTGTGTTGGTTGTTAATCAATCAACATTTGCAGATGTTGGCTATAGTTACAGCTATGTCTCCGAACTCTTGTAACCTAAAATGTTTTGTTGCACACTAAGACACTACAGCTGTACTGTGCTTGAGGCCTGCATGAGGGAGATCATTAAAAGTAAGTGCTTTGGAGGCCAGAACTCCAAAATTCTGTCTTATTTCTCCTAAGCCATGCCTTCAAAGTTTCATAGAACTTGTAGTCCTGCCATGGAATGGGACTCAGTTTTTTCACAAATTGCTCCTTTAGTTGCTGAAATTTGGTGTAAACTCTCCTTCCCACTATAAGAGGCATTTTACTTTGTGGGTGGGAAATGTATTCCTTCATAAGTCTTCTTCCTTCCTAAAAGATGGAAACCTCTTTCTGGGTGACCAGTGTTGGACTTTTCCCTACCAACTTCTCCTCCTCCCCAGACCATGGCCTTGCATCTGGCATCGGTCGTGCACCAGTGCTTCCTGAGGATTACAGCTCCTCTCTGAAAAGTCTCCCCTGGTGGCACCATGTACTTCTCTCCTCGAGCAACACTCAAGCTCAAACCCTGCAGTGCTAAAAGAGGAATTCGGGTGGCCCAGCCCCAAGGCACACTATGGTTTTTCTTCCAAAAGGAAGACCCTTTCTGTACTTTATACCTCATTCTGATGCTCCAGACGATTCTCTTGCCAACTCCCAGCATTCTCCAGGTCTGTAGCTACAGGCTACTGCTTCCTCATGTCTCCAAAACGACTTGACTATTTCTCTGGCTTTTTCACTAAAAAGAACCCTTTACAAGACATACAGCTTTCCTGGCATCCCTCTGTTTTGACTGAAAGGTTATGCCTTTTTTTCCCGGCAGTCCTTCCCAGCACTTTTCCGCCTCTGCTTCTGTGCCAGGATAGCTTGCAGGAATGGGGCCTATATGAGGTTATAATCGCTTGGGAAAGGAATGTAATTAAAAGTAACATACAAAGCAATTAAAAAAAAAATCTTCTGAGGATGCTCAGCTGGCGTAGTGAGAATCTTACTGAGAATATTTAATTGTTTGTGTTATTAAGTCCAGACAGGTTAGTTTTAATTCCAAACAAACATGGCAATTAAATTAAAAAAAAAAATTAAAATTAAATTAAAAAAAAAAAAAAAGTATCAATACAACATTATAACTACGTAGTTTAAAAAATGAAAACACATAGGAAACATAAACATTAAGGGTTTCCAAAAATGGGAAGACTTACCAGATTAACTAGATAATTAAAAATAAATAAAAAATTATACCAGCTACAATATAAGGACCCAGATGTAACACTGATGCAGCTGCCTTGATTATTCACACTTTTATTCTTGCCTTTCCAGTTAAATCTGTAGCAGAACATACTGCATTTGGTGATACCAAAAGCCTGTCATATGAAGCACTTCACAGCTGAATTTACATTTGTTACATTTCCTACATGCCCTGTCTGCTTATCATCTTGTTTTTTAAATGTTACCACATTAACATATTAAAGTTTAGTTTCTGCTCAGAGAGTGTATTTTCTTGTTTTGCTATTTGATAGATTTTTGTACTCATAAGCATTAGGTAGAGTTTTGTTAGTTAATGGCCAAATTGATCAGAAAAAGTCAAACGCTATTTATTTTTATAAATAATCAATAACAAAATGCAGAATTCTCATGAAAGGCAGTACTTAGCTTTATATAGTACTATTCTTGTGTGGATGTTAACCAATTAGCCTATTCTTATCTGAGACAAAAAAGAAGCATTTAGCCCTACTTAGGAAATGGGAAACCTTTGTAGGGAGATTAATTGACTATTGCAAAAACAAGGAAACTCTTTTAGCACTAATGTTAGATATCAGGAGCTCTGGATTTCTTACCTCTGCTCAAACCTTTAGTCAAAATGACTCCATCTACTCCAAATAAAATACTTAATATCTCACTCTGTGACCAAGAGTATTATTATGAGTTTCAGAAAGTTGACTGGTTGTTTTTTTTTTAAATATCTGTGAATAAACAGATATTTTTTAATATCTAAACAGATATTTTTTAATATCTAAACTCTTGTATTTATTTCCATGATACCCTTACCGCCCAAAGCATGCATTCAGATGGTGCCTAAGCCAAATCAGCACACAGTAACTTTTATTTTGTGTCAAAACTGCTGGGGAGGAGGGAATAAAGGTTTCTAGGATGACAGTGTTGACACTTGAGCTACTGTGTAGAATCACAAACACGATTCCCTAATAAATAATCCCTGCTGACAGGTTAGAAATCAAAGCTTATTAGCACAAAGGAGGGAAGATGAGCATTTTAATGTCTCTGGATTGCATCCAGTGCAATTAACACCACATACAGCATATTGTTCACCTAAAGCCATAAATCACAGTAACAAGTGTCATATTATACACAGATCCTGAAACCACAAGAATGAAAATGAAGAATGGCTTAGAAAAATTATGGCATATCACATTTTTCATATTGCCAACTGGAAACTAAATGTAGTGCTGAAAATACTTTGAAATTCTTTCAAGATGGATGGTCTTCATAAATACGTCTGAAGGAGTCCATTTACCTGAGTAAACTACATTTCTGTAATGCCTGTGGGCCCAACCCTACCAAGACAAGTAAGAAAAAATATTCCTGAACTGAATTAAAAAAAAAACAAAAAAAAAACAAAAAAAAAAAACAACAACAACAAAAAAAAAAACACCTTATGGACATTGCTCTGTAGAGGTTTTAGTATACATTTTGGTAGTGTTTAAACAAGTGTTTAAGGAGAATTGTTTAAGAAGAGAAATAGTGACCTGCAAGTTCAAAAGGCATCAGAGGCAAATCTGAAGCTGAAGCACCTACCACCCAGGTGCAGATTAAATTAACCGGTGATTATTTCAGATTATTTCTATTTCCAGGCAGGTTAGACCCCAGGAGGGGGAGTTGTTAGGTTGCTGCTACTGCTTGAACTCAGTACCATATCCACTGCATTTCATTTTTTGATTTTAACCACTCGATGCGCTGTCAGGGGAAGCAGATCTCTTTACAAGTCCTGTACAATGTCTGACATCCTTCTGTCTGACAGTCATCTTTCACTAGTAAATAATGTAGAGTATTAAATACAATGCACTGATATCTTTATTTTTTCCTCCTTTTTTAAGCTCTCTCTTCTTTTCTGCCTAGGCAATCAGTCATGCGCACCATCCAGCTGAGAAAGCCATCAATCTGAAACTGCAAATACTCAAATGTTGGACAGGGAAAATGTAGTTCTGACAAACTGCATCGTACAAGCTGAAATATTGCCTTTCAGATTGTATCCACAGTGACAGCAGCACAAGAGTAGTGGTGCTGAGTCCCCCTTGGCTTCTTATGAGCCCACCCCACTGAGGCTCAGGCTGGCCCAGTGCCTGGATATTAAGCAAGAAAAGCTTGCTGGGCAGCCCAGGTCCACCTAGAGGCGGCAGAGCTTGTGACAGCAAGGAGGCACAGGGCAGCCCAAATACTGCTCAAGCATATGAGGACATATTACACCATTTAATTGCTCGGGAAGCACTGCAGACATGCAGCTTCTGCCTGCTCAGCTGCAAAAACATGTCCTTGGGCACCCAGCCCCCCTACTCCACACCTGCCTCCCCCACCTGCCCCAGCTAGCAGAAAAGCAGGATGGCCCATGACTCTACAAAGCACACAGGAGCTATGGCACCCCCCAGAAAAGATGTCTGACAACCCATCTGCGAGCAGAGATCAGAAACTGTTCAGAGGTCATCTCAGGACAGCACAGCTCCTTAGGGACAGAAATGACAGAGCACTTGGGGCCACCCCTTCTGACCCCTCTCTTTGTCACAGAGTTACTCACCTGTGCAATGTCCTGGCCTGGCCCCACTATCGGACCCAATCCAGGCAAATAGCCTTCCCGGGAAGAATCGTGCAGCTCTGCAGGTGCTCTCTGGTTGCATGGAAAATTTCTCAATGATCTGGGCTTGGCTGGGTGTGGAGGAGAGCACAAGTCTCTCTTGGGGAGCTCCCTGATGTAGTAGGAAATAGGTTTGGCACTGGCCACGTGTGAAGAGCAGCTCTTTCCACTCTGTAATTACCGTTTTGTGCTGTGGGCCAGGAGAAGTGGGCTCTTGCTGCCAGTTTCCCTCGTGTGCAGCTCCTGCAGAAAGGAGCTATAAAACTGTGTCCACTGCCAACTGGGTGCCTGCCCACTCCTCTGCAGTGGAAGGAGATCCCCATGAGAGGAGTACAACTGCCTGAGCCCTGTCTGGAAGGCTGCCCCCCACCAGGCTCTCTAGCTACAGGACCAAGCATCATTTCACTTGCTTTTCCTGCCCCACAGCTCCTGAGTTCCTGTCACGCAGGGCTGGGGTTTGACAGGAGGACTGAGACACGTCTTCTTCCCAGACCTCATCTTGGGGATATGTTACTGGCTGGTGGTTAAACTGCTCCCTCGGGAGACAGGGATTATCCAGACACACCTTCTAAGGGAGGCTGAAGCTCTTTATCCTGTCTGAGGAACAAGCTTGTACCACCAGCATGGAGACAGCCTCAGCACTTTTAGCTCTGTAGCAGACCACTGCCCCTGTTGTGACCATGAAGGTCTCCCTGCGCTGTGGATAAAGGAGTTGAAGGCAGCCCTGAAGCAGGCCCTCCAGGGCCAAAAGGTGGCAGAGATTCAGGTGCACCTCTATGCCTACCATGTACTAAAGGTTTGCTCCCTCCCAATGAACTTTACTTGAAATGTAAGACTTAAGAAGTAAAGCATGAATGTCTGAAGGCAGGAATCCTTCTTTGAGTAGGAAATGTAAATGCCTTCCTGAGGTGGTCTAGATTTTCCTCTTTCTTTAGTCTAGAGGTCTAGATACCTCCTTGTTTAGTCACTGCCTGTTTTTGCTGTCTACCTGATGTGTTGCAATCTTTGACTTGCCCTAAGGCACCAGCAAAAGTAAAATAATCAAGTTCTATGTCGACAACAAGTTGGAAACAAACATATTCCTAACACAACATTATTTCTTGTCAGGGAGAAGAAAGACCTGTAGCAAGTTTGACCTTCATGCATATTTTGGAGGGTTCTCTTCCCCACTTTTCCTGCATTTCAATGTATTACCCAAAGCACTAAATTACACATCTATATTTCCCCAACTTGTCAACAGAAATTTAAGGAATTGGCTCTTCTCCTAGAAGGGTATGGCTGTAGCTACAGCAGAGCAAAATTCTTCTCATAGTTTTCTAATCGACTGTTCTCTGTGGGCATTTATTCCCAGTCCTACCCTAAGTGTCTCTGAGAAAAGACATAACACCACCCCACTCTCCATAATTATCAATTATCCAAGCCCTACAAACAACATTGTTAAGATAGAAGAGAGCAGTTTCCCACAGAAGTTCTTCTTGTTTGATTCTCATGCAAAAGTATTTTCAATTAGCCAGGAAAGTATATTCTGTAAAGAACACTTGAAGGCTCACAGCTGTAGGTGGTGGGAGGATTACTCTGCATGCATGCAGGGGACTCAGCATGGACTGAGTAGTGTGCTGTCAATTGTGGTATCAGTGTCGAAGCCCAGTCCAGCCTTCAGACCACTGTCATTAACCAGGCATTTTCTGAAGCCACTGGCATACTGTGGATGACACGGCTGGCCTTCGGCTGCTTCTCTTTGACACTCCAGGCCAGGTGACCATATCATTTACAGCTGCAGCTCTAAATGATAATATATTTTAGTGTGGACAGCCTGTGCAAAGGTTCAGTTGTGTTGCCATGCTATGATGTACAGCCCTTGAGCCATCCTTACAGCTCAAAAATCACAGCAAGAGATTGCACACTTGTTTTGTTGTGTTTCTAGAAGCTGAACAAAACTGGAGCACCCACAGCAGCACAAATGATTCCTTTGGATTAAGAATAAGGTTGTGGCCAAAACCCATACAGTGTCTCTGCTTCCCTCCCTACCTTCTGCTCCTCTCCTCACAGGGAACCTGCAATCGCCCTTTTGTAGTAGACACCAATAGCAGAATTTAAGGATTTTTTTTCCTTATTTGGCACCTTTTGAGTAGGCAAGCCATTTTTTCCATCATTAATACAGTCCATGGTAGCAGACTGACTCAAGTGCATGGAAATCTCTGTGGAAGAATACACCATACCTCTTATTCTATCCACATGCCTGAGGCTGTTGTGACACCTTTGTGGGCAGCTACAGTGAAGTGGTCAGCCTGCCTTGACTTGTTTTCCATCTTCAGGACTTCCTCAGCAGCCCTGGAGTTTTGCCTGAAGTAGCCCAAAACTGTTTCTCACATTGTCATACTCATTCTCTGGGGCTCACAGTAGTTATCTGCAAAAACAAACAAACCCAAAACATTTCCAACAACAAATTAAATAAAATAAAACAAGTATGAACAATAAACTGCTTGGATTCTGTGGGCAAAACCCATAACAACTTACTGACTGTTTACATTCCTTTAAGAAAAAAAATCACCACTTATTCTACAATTGTATTCTGATGGCAGCATCTTGGGCAGCAGCCAAGCAAGGATAAGCACAGAGTGTTGATGCTTATAAGGGAAATAAAAGAAATGGAGGAGGAAAAAAAAGGCAAGGAAAAAAAGAAAAGACACATGCACAAACACACAGGGAAAAAAAAAAAAAAAAAAAAGACTGTGCAAATAGATCAGGAAATGAGGAGGGTATTTCAAAAAAGTATGTAGTCCCCGAGCTGGATAGATTGGTTAAAGAAGGAGACCTAGAATAAAATGATTTCAATATCAGGTTGAGAGAAGGTGTGTTTAGACATTCAAGGTCCTGAACAAGGTTAAAGTTACTCTGAACAGAAAAGGACACCTTTGCCTGTGCCCTTCCCCAATGGACATGGTCCACTTCTCCAGTACTTCAGCTTCTTTTTGTCCCATGGTGTTGCTGCTAAACCCCTAAACCATAACCTAATGCTTCTCTCCATCCCATCTCTCATGGACTGAGCCCATCTCTTCATATTTCTGAAGCTAGCCTCCAAGTTCACCATTAACTACTGGGCTTTTCAACTTCAGAAATAGTTTCCTAATTAATATCTTTACCCTCCCCACCCTTCCGAACAGCTCATTTAGAAACTTCTCCAAAAGTGAGGGTTGTAGAGATACTGCCTCAAAGCACAAGGCCCCACAGAATGCATACTGCCAAATATCAGCTAATCTGGTCACACCACCTAAGTGTGGGACTTACTCTATTTGAGAAATGGGGAAAACTTGATGGGGGAAAAAAACAACAATGGCTATAAGACAGCTCCACTGCTAGCACCAAAATATGTTTCAGTAAGGTTGGGTATCTAGGTGTACTTTTGTCATCTGAAAACATAGGTGTATGCAGGCAGTGTCACAAAACAGGTAGATGAAAACATGTCTATAACAGAAATCAAAAGCTAGGATGCTATGTAAGTAGCCTAAATTTCAGAAGGGACAGTAATAACCTGCAGATAGAAGAAAGACTATATGCACAGAGCAGTACATATATAGGGGGCACTTTTTCACAGCTTAGCCTTCTGTGTAGTGAAGAAGAACAATCTTGCATGCTTTTGTTTGGTTGCATCTAAGTTGTAGAATCGTAGAATGGTTTGGGTTGGAAGGGACCTTAAACCACCCAGTTCCAGCTCCCCGCCATGGGCAGGGACAACTCCTACCAGACCAGGGCTCAAAGTCCCATCCAGCCTGGTCTTGAATGCTTCCAGGGATGGGGCATCCACAGCTTCTCTGGGAAACCCATTCCAGTGCCTTCCAGTGCTTAAGTCTTCCAGGCTCATATCACAGTAATAATACTATTTCCATACACCACTGAATTGTTGCAGGGTGAAATACACTGCACGTGGGGAAGTGCCCACATACTACACTAATAAGAAATACCCAGATATGTAGCCGGTTATCAAGTTACAAGAGTTAAAACACCAACCTGGTTTACAAAGACTACTTATCTGATTATTATAATCTGACCAAAATATTTTGCCCCAGGATATTTTAGTGACAGATGTTACTTATAGACTACTTAAAACTCCTCATGGCTGGTCAGATGTTTTCCATGTGGTTAGGCACAACTACAGAGTAGTTGTACAGAGGGTGTATATAACACACCTAAATGCTGCTGACAGAGGTTTACGGTCCCTGTAGCCTAAGCTGTAAATTAAGCTCTGGTCCCACCATTCCTGGAGTTTGCTTTCCTCAAAGCTTTCTGACTCGGCAATGCCCCTACCAACACCACCACCTTCCCCTGACCAGTGTATTGGTGGGCTCGTCTGGTTTGCCTGCTGGGACTCGATCAGGAAAGCTCTGCTTAGATGCTGCAAAGGCCTTGGCCATCTTCCTGTTCTTGACACCAGAACTAGAATATACCTTTGGTTATTCACATTAGCATCATTACAGGTGAGTTTAATCATGCTTGCTTATCCCTCCTCTGGCAACGTATTAGCTCAGAGTATAACAGCCAGTTTCCATGGTCCTCCCCACCGCACCTCAGGCATAAGTAGGAGGTGTGCAGGGTGTGAGGAATGTATTCAAAACACATGAATTTAAATGCCTAAATGTCTACATTTGCCAGCCTTGCCTTCCTGGACTCTCCTGATAGTCAGTGCAGACAGAGTGTCTCCCCCAGCGGGCAAGTCAGAGCCCATAAACTAGGCTCCTCTCTGAGTCACCCCCAGAGAAGTTACCCTCTTCCACCAACTCTGAAAGGAGGATATGAAAGGAGGATAGGGAGACTCATTTCCTAACATAGGCATCCCAGTCCAGTATCTCAACCTTGGCAGTGTCAGTGTCTCCCATCTTCCCTGGATATTTTCTTTTTTTTTTTTCTTTTTTTTTTTTTTTTCATTTCTCAAGGGAACAAAAAACAATGAAAGAACCGCAGGTATTATGAGCAATTGAACTAAACTTAGACTAGCAAAAATACACTGTTGGCACATTGGCTTAATGAAGAAACAAGCCCTGGCCAGGAATGTGTGACAACAATGTCTATATCTGAAAGATGGACTGGGATGATACATAGTGAAACCAACCTTCCCAACTCATAATGAGTCCTACTGCATGTATAAACCCATGGGCAAGTGTTCCATATATGGGGGAAATCTGGTCACTTTCCAGCGCACCCTCAACTCTATGTAAACCAGGAGGAGAGTGACTAAAGTAAGATCCAAAATGAGATACCAGATAGTTCTTTCATCCAGTTTAAAATATATGAATACATAAATCAATGCGAATGTTTATGTGTCTGGCTCCAATTAATAAGTACCCATCCTGTGCCCCAGGCTTCCTGACAAGCATCAGAATTAATAATTTTATACATGGAAGAATGATAATCTTGTGGTTAAGTCATTTGAGAGGTGGTTTCAGTTCCTGGCTCTGCCATAGATTTCCTGTGTGACCGTGGGCAAGTCACTTAATCTCCTTGGCCATGTACCTCAAAGGTATGTAGGTGCCTGATCCCACCAGTTAGGCGCCACTGATATCTTCAAAAAAAACATTGCTCAGCTGTTACTTCAGTCAGGAGATGTCTAGTTTCTGTCAGTAGGCATGAACAGAAGGCTGCTGACATCATCCCTCGAGCTAATGAGCCACTTGGCGGCCTTGTTCAAACTCCCGGGTCCCCAAAGTGTCACGTCAGGGAAAGCTGGCTTTTAGCTAATGGGACCCTGAGGTGCAGAGGACTCGTCTGCCTAGCTAGAGGAAAGTGAGCATTTTTAGCTGAGGAAAGTACTGTCTTTTCACAAGAACTTTGGCTCCTGGCAGCTCCTTTCTCAGCTGGGAAGTTTTCTTCCCATTTCTCAGTTGTCTGGACCACTAATTAAATCCCGTATATTCAATTAGGTAGCAGAGAATTACAGTAGAAGGGAATATTTGGAGAAACAACAAAGAGGAGGGAAAGAATCATGCAGGAAAAGTAGCTCTTTTAGCTAGTACCAGGGCAGGACACCCTCTAAGCCTCCTTGGAGGGGAAAAGCCACCTCCAAGGGGACTAGCATAGGGAACTACCTCCACATTTTGCTGTTACTGTCCCAGTTTTCTCTGGTGGAAGCATGATGCTTTTAGACTGTTCGGAGTTTTAGACGTTGAGGACTGGATTTAAACAAGTTGGTCAAGTTGCTCAGGTGTTTAGCATATGTGCTAAGCCCAGCCAGTTGTACTTCATCCAAAAAAAGAATAAGGTAAGAAATTTTACATGGCAAGAGAGAAGTAAACAGAAAATATAGCATTGAAATTAATTTAGTGGTTTAAGAAATTCATCCAGCTAAAAACTTACTGTTAGTTGATTTAAAACACTGCAAACCAACCTAAGTGGTAGAGAAAATTATTTTTTCCGTACATGCTTTAACGCTTACCATAACAATGAGTAGTTGCTAAATCCCATGAATCATGCATAAGAGAAGTGAAGATCTCTAAGCACAACTCAAAGGCACTGAACTGCCAAGATAAGGAGGTTTTGAGCTGGTGAAAGTCATTCCCTGAGGCCAGTGTCCTTGTAGATGTGCAGAGCTGTCTCTGGTGCATGATGTGTTGGGGGGATAGTAGCCCCAGTGAGGTGAAATCAGGACCTAGAACTCATTTCTCCTCCTGTGAAAATACAGAATTTCTTACTTTGTAGGCTCCTTTGCCTACACAACCCCATGGAGTGACCCTGGTTTCTTTGAGGAAGAGTTCCCAAGGGGATTAGACATAGACCTTTTCCAGGAGAGCTGTGCCTTTCCCTATCTGTACAAAAAGATGATAAACCAACCCTATTCTCCCTCACTAGCAATAGCAACTTGACGTTTCACTCTTATCTCATTCCTTGCTGTGCAGTCCTAGCCTTTCGCTTTCTACTAAATTGTAGCCAGGGAGGCACAGAAGAGTTACACAGCAAATCTCAACTCTGTCTGGGAGGGCAAAGGCTTCCTGTAGCCCTGCAGATTTCTGCATGAAGACTCCATGAGATTTCAACTGGGATCACAATTCCCTTGGCTGTTGGGTAGATTTAATCCACCTGGAATGAAAGCCTGCTTTAGGGAGTTCAATGAAATTTCAGGTAGACAAGGATTTGACAAATAAACTCCCCTAACACACGTTACTGGAGAGGAAGCTAGTTCAGGGTATCCTACCCCTCCATATTATTGAGGAGTACAGCACTTACTACAAGACAAATGAAAGCTTAGGAACTCCTTTGTGGCTTTTAATGTTACCCAGCAAGTGCTTTGAGTGCACAAATTGAGACATTACTGTAATGAGGAACAGAAGGCAGGAGATATATAAAAACATCACAACATTTAGAAAACAAATATTTTAGTGGGGAAAGTAATTCTTTTATACCTCTGCGGTAGGCATTCGCCAGAAATAATCTTCTCAGCTTGAGTCTGTAATACATGATTACTAGTCATTACAGTCAGCACCTGTAATAAATACCTTTAGGCAAGATCAGGTTTTGTGTTGTCCTGGGGAATTTTTAACATAGATAATATAATTAAAAATATAAAAAATGTGTGTTGTTCAGCACTGAATACAAAGGTTGATCTTTTTGTCAGTTGATCTAGCATAGAGGCAGTGATTGAGTAAATAGTGGCTATAGGCTTAGCCATTAAATGAATCTACCTGTAGGTGGAACACTGACCACAAAGTACAGCAAAAAGAGCATTATAGCTCTTGGGATATTCTGGACTGAAGTGAGGGTTTTTTTCCTCTTACTAACTAGTAGAAAGCTACTGTTTTTTACATCATACATTATCATTTAAAAAAGATAAAGACATTGCTCTCCATACTGTGGTTTACAGGCACATGCAAAACACTTTGTGAGCTTAGTCATTATTATACCTAATGATAATCATTTAGGAATAGTTTATTAACATCTGGCAATCATCAGCTTCTAATGAGAGGTAATTTTAATACATCCATTCCAGAAAATTAATTTTTGATTCTTAATGGACTGAAACATTAGCACCATAATTGAAGGCTGTTTTTTTTTTTTTAAAAAAAAAATCTTCATTCTGCATATATTACTTGTTTTCATGTGTTTTTTTTTGTTGTTTTGTTGTTTAACATGAATTACTTTTAATTTCTTGTTGAGCACACACTTTATAAAGGAAATTAATGGGGGCTTCCTGTTATGAGCCAAAGGAAGTCAAAAAAACTAACAAATTAATACTTTAATAGTTATCTTCACAAATCCATGTAATGTGTTTTTCATGTGCCCTTAATCATGTGTGCATTTGCATTATCTAGATTTTGCTTGCAGTTATACCATAGAGAAGCTGAATAATTGCAGACTCGGAAAAACTACCATTTAAGCCCTTTACACAGCTCTTTAAGCAAATTGAACACACAGAAACTCTCAGTTTTTGAACACTACATAAAGTGAAGAGCAACCCCCATTTCTAGACTACAGAAGAATTCACCTTGTAGTTAATAAAACCAGTAGAAATAGCATCAACTGCTCTGATGCAAATATATATATATATTATATATTATATATACATATATAATATATATATATATATATATATATTTGGTAGTTTTCTACAGGACAGTCACATCTTCAAAACACCTAAAGACTCCGAAAGAGTCTTTAGAGTCTCATTTCAAAGTCTATGACCAAAAGGAGACACTAGTATCCTGGAGATGGTGGAGTACATACATAATCATTGAAGCAAACTAACCAAAATCACAAAGATGTTAAAACAGCAATAGGCGTATGTAGAAAATGATAAAAATGCCAAAAATGCATTCTCATTTTTTCAAGTGATAAAGTGTGAAGTGGACACCACACAGAAAATGTAGAGAGACATTATGAAGAACTAAGAGAAAAGACACCCACTGCATCACATTATGCTGATGAACCTGAGCAGGTAAGTTTGAAATTGAATGAGGTAATAAGTGAATAACCCAATGAGTAAAATTTTGATGAAAAGAATGATAAAAGCTCAGCCCGTGATAAAGAAATGTGTTTCCAAGCTGAATAATAACAACAACAGAAATACAGTAATCATATTCTTCTTAAATAAGATAATTTTGTATTTGAATGAAGAACTAAGTAAAGCCTGGATGAATTTTGCTAGAAACCACATTATGATGACTTGATCCCAGCAGGAAGTTATCCTAGGATGTGTGTTGACAGCACAATTCCTTTCTCTGTTACAAAGCCAGAAGCAAGGGGACACCGTAGCTGAGACCATAAATATTACTGTTTGTTTAAACCTCTTCATAATTGCTCCCACAAAATGCATTTTTAAAAACAACGACTTGGGGTACACAGACACAAACAAGCCATTTTAGGCTCATGATCTGAAACTTGACACAATCAATAAATTTGGCAATCCTAAGAAGGTCATGTATGAACAGCTCATGGAAGAGCAAGGTCTATAGGAGCTCTGCAACAAACCTGGGAGCAGAGTCCCCTTAACTGAGCTCGCTCCCTGCAAAAAGTCATAATCTCTTTAGCTGATATTCTTGGACTGCTTCATGGTTTTTGTTACTACATAAAACTTACAGGTCCTGTTGACATGTATTATAGGAGTCTAGGAGCCAGAGACAAGTAACTAGATATTGAAAAAGAGGGTCAGAACACCAGCCACTGGCAATTCAGATAAATATCTGATTGATATCACAGAATTGTCTATGTTGGAAGAGACCTCAAGATCATCGAGTCCATCCTCTGACCTAACACTAACAAGTTCTTCACTAAACCATATCACTAAGCTCTACATCTAAACGTCTTTTAAAGACCTCCAGGGATGGTGACTCCACCACTTCCCTGGGCAGCCTATTCCAACGCCTCACAACCCTCTCAGAAAAGAAGTTCTTCCTAATTTCCAACCTAAAACACACCTGGCGTAACTTTAGCCCATTCCCCTTCATCCTGTCACCAGGCACATGGGAGAATAGACCAACCCCCACCTCACTACAGCCTCCTTTAACGTACTCATAAAGAGTGATAAGGTCACCCCTGAGCCTCCTCTTCTCCAGGATGAACAAGTCGAGTTCCCTCAGTCGCTCCTCGTAGGACTTATTCTTCAGACCCCTCACCAGCTTTGTTGCCCTTCTCTGGACTCGCTCAAGCACCTCGATGTCTTTCTTGTAGCGAGGGGCCCAAAAATGAACACGGTACTCAAGGTGCAGCCTCACCAGAGCCAAGTAAAGGGGGACAATCACTTCCCTAGCCCTGCTGGCCACACTTATGCAAGCCAGGATGCTATTGGCCTTCTTGGCCACCTGAGCACACTGCTGGCTCATATTCAGCCGACTAGCAACCAATACTCCCAGGACCTTTTCTGCCAGGCAGCTTTCCAACCACTCATCTCCCAGCCTGTAGCTCTGCTTGGGGTTATTGCATCCCAGGTGCAGGACCCGGCACTTGGCCTTGTTGAACTTCATACAGTTGGCCTCAGCCTATTGGTCCAGCCTATCCAGATCCTCCTGCAGAGCCTTCCTACCCTCGAGCAGATCGACAAGCACACCTAACTTGGTGTCATCTGCAAACTTACTGAGGGTGCGCTCGATCCCCTCATCCAGATCATCAATAAAGATATTAAAGATGACTGGCCCCAATACCGAGCCCTGGGGAACACCACTAGTGACTGGATTTGACTCCATTCACCACAACTCTTTGGACCCAGTTATCCAGCCAGTTTTTAACCCAATGAAGCATACACCAGTCCAAGCTACAAGCAGCCAGTTTCTTGATGAGAATGTTGTGGGAAATAGTGTTAAAGGCCTTACTGAAATCAAGGTAGACTACATCCACAGCCTTAATATAGCCCCTTAATTATAATTGCCACCCACCCCCTATGATACATGGTTAATTGTGCTGAACACAGGCCAGCTGAAGGGACTGCCCAGCTGCCCAGCGTTGGCTGCATCAACACATCTGAACCCAGCAGTCCTGTTTGGGAAAGGCTAGGGCCTGCTCTCTCCTGATTTTTTGCAGCTTTGCAAGCTTAATTCATAGAACTAGTTTTGATGCAGAAGGGAATAATATCTTTCAGAAGTATTTGTTACTGCTTTCTCACGTCGTTCACAGCATCACCATCAGAAAACACATAGCAGGCATGATGTACTGAAGAGCTTTCTCCCATGCCTGTGATCACAAGAGCAGCCATACAATTATCCAGGCTTAGTATGGCAAGGCTGCCTGCTCTTGCCCTAAGCCCTAGGGCAGTGGTACTGTGCAATGCCTGGTTTGACAGCCTCAGCAGATCCCTGGATCCCTTCCCAACCAGCTATGGCCCACTACGAAGAAAAGTCCTTTCTGGACTGGGAATGGCTCACTCTGCATTTTCTTCTTTGATCCTTCCCTGTAGAGATTGGCTCAAGAAAAGAGGCGAAATCTTCAAAGGAAATAGATCTAGCACGTTTCTGAACAAGTCTGCAGAGTTTGCTGAGAGATGGCTATCTTGAGATATGCTCTTCTTTCCCACCTGTCATTCTTCCAAAGTCTCCTGTTCAATTAAATCCATCCACAATTAAAAAAAAAAAAAAAAAAAAAAAAAAAAAAAAAAAAAAAAGCCACTCGTAAGGCAGTCAGACAGATTTCATTTTCATGTTTTCATGGAGCTCTTCGCTCCCTGTGCTGTGTCACTGTTATACAAGGCACAGTACCGCTATTTCCCAGTCAGGCAGGGAGCAGGGCAGTGGGGAGCACTGGCGCAGCCCCGGGCCAGCTGCCTGGCACCTCCCTGGGGATGGGGCTAGGTCGGGCTCTGGGTCCATGGGTGGGCCTAGATGAGTGGGGCCCATGGGTGTGCAGGGCAGGGCTGTGGCGAGCTGGGGCACAGCCCTGCTGCAGCCTTGCTGGGGTTGCCCTGGTCCTTATATGTATTCCTGGTCCTTTGTTGATGTATTCATGGAGAATCCTGTCATGGGAACAACTACACAAGGAGATAACTTCTTTTTCATATTTATTCCAAGAAATCATCAGAGAACCCTAGACTGATGAAAAATTAATAGTAGGCCAGAAATATGGAAATCAAAAACCGTATCAGCACCTTTCAGAAATAAACACGAGGAGGGAAATGCCTCAAGTACCTATCATATATTTGTAATCTTAGGAAAGGATCTTCTAGACTCTAGGTTGTACATGTAGCTTTACAAGTGTACTTTCTCATGAGATTTTTGCATCCTGTATTTACTTGCATTTTTTAGAGGTCATAAATGGAGTTGACTTCCTTCGAGTTTTGATTTTGTAAACGAATTCTCAGTAGACATCACAGCTTCTGGAATAACATCAATATTATTGTACTTTATATGCAATTATTCTCACAGTAGGTTCTAGTTCATTAATTCCTGAGAAGCTAATACTGTCAACAACACTTTGATTTTAATGATAGCATTAGAAATAATCTTTCTACTTCTCTGTTATTTCTCCAGTGGCATATTTCACAGTACTAACTCCTTCGCTTTGGTTGCCCTGAGTTTCATCTGGGTGAGGGTGATTCAAACTCAATTTCTCTTGAATAGACATCCCCCATGATTTCACTGGTATTTAATATGTTTTCCAGCTTTTCAAAATCTCACACAGAAGCCTGTATGTTGGCCACCTTTCTTAGGCTGCTGCTCTCCCTTAGGCTCCCACTGGAGGCAGAGACACTCAACTGGGCCACAATTTGTAGGAGTCACCCAACCTACATTCTCACATCAAATTCAGTTGGAAGGAGCATAGCCCTGACAACTGTGTAATGACAAGTAACAAGTACAGACACCCAGCAGTGATCATGGTCAGATAAAATACTTGCATGCTCACTGAAGTTAGTTTCTGAGTGGATGCTCTGACAGGAAAAGAAATTCATTCCTACAGGAATATGTGTGACCATTATCTCCAGTTCAGTTTTCTCATTTTTTGAAAACCTTTACCAGCAACTCATATAATATGGAGTTACCTTGTAAAATACCCAATTTTCTAGTTATTGCACAGTTGGAGATGGAGACTTCTGAAGGAGGGATTCCATAAATGTCAGAATAACTCCACTCCCAATGAAGATGGCAATGGTCTTCTCTAGGGAGACCTCATCTGGTCAGCAGTGGCCCAGATGGATCCTACCTAGGTTCAGATAGGAATACAGCTCTGCTAGGTGAACTTCACTCTCAGTGGAGAGCAACAGGGATCAGCAGGAGGTGATCAGACTGTTTGAAGGCTGAACAGCTCTTTGAAGGATGCATGGCTTGTTTCCCATGGTATCAGTAAAGGAGGTACTGAGATGGGCTGGAGTAAAGTTGGCTGTGGTGAGCAAATCCTTCATGAATGAAATAGCCTGTCATCCAAAGTGAAGCCAGATTTATGTATTTTCCCCCTGTTTTGCTATGCTATATGTCAGAATAAATGCTGGCATCCTGCAATATATCAGTTACACCATGAAATTTGATGAGAAATTGTGTTAGTCACCACATAATGCAAAACACATAAATTTTTATTTAACTTTCAAAGCATGTTGTTTCAAATCTTTTAAGACAGCCATGATTCCGATGCCAAGTCTTTTTAAAGCACTGGAATATATCCTTGATCCTCCAAATCTGATTCAAAGCTCTTGGAAGAAGCCTATGTAGTGCTTGACAAAAATAAAAGTTACACTGTTTTTACCTTGTTTTTGTGTCAGAACTTTCTGGGAAATTGAGTGCTTTGCAAAATCTCTTGAATATACAACTAGTAAATGACTTTGTTTTATTGGGAAAAAAAAAAAAAAAAAGACTTTGTTTTACCAGGGATGGTATTCTTTGCTGAAAACTTTATGCTACCACTCTTAAAGTTCCTAGTTCCTAGAAGAAGAGAGAAACAAGGAGAAAATGGAAGACAGACTAAGAAAGAGAGACTAAGAAACAAAGGCAAGGAGTCCCAGTACTTCTGATCTTGGGAATACTCATTTTAGTCTGTATTTGCCTGAGGAGTGCAGGAGAGAACACTGGTCAGAAGCCATCAGGTTATCACAGCTCAGCAAGGATATTCCGGAACAACTGAGGTAGGGAAATAAACTCTGTTAACTGAGTTCATGCCCTTTGTGACCCTGTGTTTCTGTCACAGTGAAGGCATGTAGCTTGCTCAGTTTACTGACTAAAAAAAAGACCAAGTCAGCAATTATGCTCTTTCTATAAATAAATCCTGTTCTCCTACATCCTGGAATTAGTAACCCCCAAAGGGGAGTGTTATTGTGCTGTATGCTAACACAGTTACTGAAAGAGAGTATCTATGCTGTTTTCTAGGTCATTTGTATTAGCGCATGTTTGGCTCAATCTTAAGAGTTTGAATTATTGATTTCTCCCATTGTCCCCTGTTTTCTCCTGTTCCACTGGCTAAGTCATCACATCCACAACACCACAGAAAAGTTGGTGTTGTAAGCTGATGATAGATAACTGCAGAGCAGAACTAAGTGAAATAATTTTGCATGCTTTTTCTTGGCTCTGGCACCATAAAGTTTAAGCTGTACATATGAAAGCTGCCACAAAAACTGCAGAGCTTTTTGTGTTTGTTTGCATGTGTGTTTTTGCACACATTTGTCAGATCCTGTTACAATCTCAGTGCATGCATTTATGTACCTGTACAAGTCTCACGTTTACAAATATAACCTTTTGCATCATTCCATCACCTACTCTTCACTGGAAATCAAACCAGACTGAATTTGGCTGATGTGCCTTGGAGCTTGGCGCCAGAAGAGACATCATCTTGGCCTTAGCACACATCTTGGAGGCCTGCAGCGGTAGTGTGGTGTTCTGGCAGGGCAGGCAGAGAGGAGCTTTGTGGTGAGTGTGCTGCTTTTCAACAGCTCTTTGAGCTACAGGTCAATCCACAGGGAGTCTGTTACACATTAGCGTGTTCTGCCAGAATACAGTTAAATTAAGGCCTGTAATTAATTGCTTCAGAGTGCTGTCACTGAGGAGGTCTGACAGAAGCATATGCCTCAACTTTTATGGCAAAAACTTCCTACGCTGATGAAAACAGGAGAGAATGCTATATATGATTTCATTAATATTATTGGCTAAATGTGAACTCACGAGACAAATGACAGGGATTTAATCACAAGGTGTAAGACGTGGATCAGCAAAGGTCTTGTCACACAGGGCCATGCCTTAAAGCCATGTGCACGTCCCCCTACCTCTTGGAGGTTTTACCATGCTGCATGAAGTCGAACCGTCCCATTGGTGACCCACTTAGGATGTGCAAGCAGCTCAGTCAGGGGGCAAAGCCTAACATGCTCAATGCTGGAGAGCAGTCCCAGGCATTACATTTAGTAGCATGCAGCAGTCACTGTGTCCATAAGTGTGCCCCAGCAACTGGCACTGCAGATGGGCTGCTAGCAGGGAGCTGATCGAGCAAGAACAATCCCCTGGTCTGAATTTCTCTGGAGACTCCATGCTTTTATATCTTTCTCCCCATAGGAATCAGAAATAAGCAGTCTTTGTATTCCCTGTCAAGCATTGCCTTTTTACCAGTGGCTGACACTGCACATTTTAATGTGGCTGGGGTGGGGTTTATCTTCTCCAGAATTAGATAGCTATGATTTAGAGCTAGGTCTCAATAGTCAGTGGGCAGGGGAATCATTTGTCTGACCTATTTACTCATCTAATGTAAGATAAGATAACTCTGCTATAAATGTAGATTCTTTATGTGGTTGCAGGGAAGAGTTGTCTTTGAAAACCATTACCAGTGCTGAATGTGGAGTAGGATGGGGATGAGAGAGAAGTCAAGCAGGCCTTTAATTTTCTCCTTTCTGCACTCATCCATTAGCAAGGTCCAGGGCAGAATATACTCCAGGGCACCTGGCATGGCTGCAGTTGGATTAGCAGGTTGGATCCCAACCATCTCAAGGTGTTCCCACCTCCTGATGGGAACCCATCTTCAACATTGTGCCTTTGCTGCCACGTAGTTTAATGTCTCCTCCTAGTGGGTATAGAGCACTTGTTACAGACATTTTGCCAGTGTAATTATTCTACTTTCCCACATAACACTAGCTAACCCTATGTCAGCAGAGCTGCATGTATGCCAGACATTAATCAAGATAATAGACAAGAGTCAAGGTCAACTAAGGTGAAGGAGATGCTTTTCATATGTTTTTTTTTTTTCAAGACATCTGTTAATATGAATAGACTTGGTTAATCTGCATCCAGGTTAAGGGGAAGAAAATAAAATAAAATAAAATAAATTAAAAAAAAAAAAAAAAGCTTATTAGCCTGTCAAGGAAAGAAAAGGCAGTTGTGCTTGAACATTACTTTTGATTTTCTATTCATGTGCATTTTCATGCTTTCTGTCCTTTCTTTGTTCTTGTGAATAAGAGGAATGCTAAAATGACAAAGCAAAAGAAACTACTGGCAGAAAAGTTAAATTAATCATATCTGGAAGAAACAGGGAGGGGAAATATTTCTCTGAAAATGTCTCTGCTCTGTGTGGAAGGCAGGTGGCTGGAAGGCAGGTTAGGACATTGGCACTGCCAATATCCTAACATGGTAAAAATTTTCCACTGGACATTGTACGTAAAGATGGAGCATACACAAGTGCTAAAAGCTATGAAATGCATGCTGCTGCCAACAGAATTTGCTTAATCTATATTGTACTGTCATAACCTGAAAGATTGACATTTAGTGACGTATTTCAATAAACAAAATCTCCAAACAATAGCATTTGGAACTACTTCAAGATCTGTACCAATATATATTTGGGTATTACCTGATGTTTGTTATTTTAATTCCAATAGGAAATGTAACTTAATATAATGATGGGGCAAATCAAGACCGGAAGATCTGGTCTTCAGCCAGATATCTAATATTTAAAGGCATATTTCTTATAATCTTCTGTAGCTAGAGGCTCCAAAGTCTGGAAACAAAGAAGTCTCATAAACAAACAAAAGTTGTTCTTTGAAGAGTGGAAATAATGAAGCCTTTTCTCTTACGGATGTTTGTTCTGTGCCCCATTCTTCCCCTTCTTGCCCAAGCACTGCAGTGATCTCAGTTTTCCTCTGCCAGGAGCAAGGCGAGCTGAGCCCTACCTCACAGTGAGGTGTTTGCTGGCTGGGCTTCCAGCAGGCCAGACAGAACAGGTAATGCCAGCTTCAGCTGCAGACCCTTTTGATGCAAAGTTCTAATTTAAGTCTCTGCCTTCTACTCCGACTATGAATTTCTTTATGATAGCTGTTTAAGTCGTCCACCACTCTCCAATAGGTTCAGCATTATTAGTAGGTAGATAGAGAATCAAAACCTTATTTCTCTTGGAGACCAAGAACAAAAATCCAAAACATAGCTAAACAAACCACCTACAACGTCTTTCTTCCCCATGTCTGATGTCTGCTCTAGTTGACTAGACGATCTTGTAGGTGCAGAGCATGAAGGTCTTTTCCAACCTAAACAATTCCGTGATTCTATGAAACACATTCTGCTATCAACGCTTCTCATTTGGTATGTCTGAAGGTAAATGCAACCAAGTTCTGCAGTATGATCGTCAGCTTCACTAAGAGATAAACTTCTATCATGGTACATTTTCTACAGTTTAGGACATGAAGGTGATCCCTCAAAGGCTATCAGTCTCTCAGCCAGTTATTTTTGGTACATGTATGAGCTCTTGGAAATTGTGATTGCACAAAGCACGAATCAATACAAAATTTTCCCATTTCAGGCACTTTTCTTTGTAATATATCTACTGAAGTTGAAAACATGACCTGAAAAAGTACTCTGCTTGTTTAACTCTTCCTTCCAAAAATGCTGAAAAGCTCTCAGGAGACTCTCAGCCACTTAAGTCAGGAAAATCTTTCTGTATCACCTATAATAAAACAGCTACCCTTACTCCAGAAAGGCTCATATCTCCTGCAAAATTCACAAGAAGGCAGGGGAGAGATACACAGGATCTTATCCCATCCAGACCTTTACTGTTACAGATGACATTATTATAAAATTAGAAAGCTCCAATTCAAAAGACAGTTATTATATCTTGAGTAACATTGATACATTTATTTAATTGTAATTTACTTTTCATTCATAAAAAGGACAAAGCACAGTCCTGCTCTACTCTTTTGGAAAAAAAAAAAAAAAAAAAAAAGATAAAAAGTAACTAAAAAACAGTTCAATATTCATCAGTATCAAATGATAGTAATATCAAGTTTCCTGAAATATAAAGAAACAACAAATATGTCTATCTATATAAACTTTAATTAAGAACCTTGCATTTTAAAGCAGGTGATACATCAATTAGTTTTTCTTGACAACAATTTGAAACTGAAGATCCCAGTCAAATTTATACAATTATGTGAAACAACGAAGAACTACCTGATCAGTATGTGAGACCTACCTCATCTATGTTGCTGATTTAAAAAAAAAAAAAAAAAAGTGTATTTCCCTCTCAGGTCATTTTCATGCAAAAACTAACCACTGCTGCTTTTTACACGATGTATTAGAAAAGTAAAAGGCAATCATGCATTTGGCAAAAGATTTAGTTGTGGTTGTAGATAATATAAAAATGAGTCATACTGCAAAAGAACCAAACCAAATGAAATACAATAAAACGCATTTTTTTTTTTTTTTGTACAGAAGGCTTACAGCGTATTAGTTATTCATGTATGAAGACAGCTCATTTCTCTTTCAAATAATTATACAATTTACGAAACTCAGTAGTGCTTGACACTTTGACATTCCTCTATAGGGAAGTTGTCACTTTCACCTATTTAAAAAATTTTCATCTTGTAACAAATATTTAAAATTAAACTAAAACAATATTATTGATATTCCTTAATGAAGACTCTACACTTTTACATGTAAATATATAGTACAAAATTATACAAATTAAAGAAAGGGGTGTAAATTATTAATAGACCTACTCTTGCTTCATGTAAATATTATTATTATGGACCTCTACAGTATCAGTTCTAAAAAGATAAAATCTATTTCTAAGTAGCCAGCAAGGTTGTGCTAATAAAATATGATTCAAAGCTTATAATTCTTGAAGCATCAGACATTGCACTATTACTTGAGCCAGCTGATTCAATATCACTGTGTTTCTTCAACATTCACACTCTAATTCCCAGCACACCATGGAAAATGTAAGGAATGTGCATTTCTTTAAAAACAAACAAAACAAAACAAAACAAAAAACTACTGAAACACCCTGGATACAGTCAGAACAAAAACATTCTCCATCTCTAATAGAGCTCCCATTTCACAAAGGCCATAGTAAACATTTAAATTCAACTAACAGTTGGGATCTGACTCATGTATTAACACACAGTTGGATCATTCAGTACTCTACCAAATAGGGGAACAGTCTCAGAACTTTAAAACTCTTATTTACAACACTATGAACATTAGAATAATATCAAATTCTTGAAAAAGCATATAATTCTCCCAAATGTACGCTTCACTACAGGAAGATAACATCTGGTATCTGCAGCATAGAAATGTAAATATATTTTTTTTACTGTGCTACTCTGTTTTTGCCACTTACTGTATATCTTTTTATTTTTTCTATTTTAAATCTTTTCATTTAAAAAATAACATAAGTTTCCTACCATTTAATGGTCCATTTAGCTGATTTTAGCGCGGACTCCATCTTCAGTCTCCTAACTGTTATATTGCTACCTTAATAATAATATAATAATACTAAATCAAAACCAACGTATTATGCTGCTTCCCTGAAAGCTGACATTTCACTCCTAAAATCAGGAACAATGACCATAACAGAATTTTCAACAGAATTATTTAAAAAAAAAAGAATATGGTAAATCCAGTGTCAGTAAAGTACAGGTAAATTCCTTTAAGTTGAGCATACTACAAGTGTCTCAGGTATTCTGAACATATTAAAAAAATTCCTTGTAACTGACTTTTATTTCAGGTCCTTCAAATTGTATCCAATAGCCTCAAGAAATATAGCTGTAAAAATAAACAAAATGTTTTTGCTTTGACTGTCTCTCTAAAAACCAGTAATCCCAATAAATGATGATGGGGCCATTCAAAAATATGCAGTACACAAAACATATAGGATAGTACAGACAGACGTAGTACTCTTACATTTATCACATACAATCAACATTTCAATCTCTATTATATTTCACAATTTGTTATTCAAGTTAAAGCACCTATGTATGGTGATTTTACTTTCACTGTACAGCCTATGTTATTGGGTTTTAACACTGTAACTTGCCCCATTGGACCGAATCATGCAACTGTCACAGATCAGCATAAGTGTTTTATAAGGCATATTGGAACAAGTTAAAAATATCTCTTATCCTTTCAAAAGTTGATTTACTTAATGAAGGAGTTCCTGGATGCCTCAGTCCTCTTAAAGTTCATAGGAAATTGGTAGGGTGATTTATTTTAAAGTGTAATTTATTTGGCTTAGGATGGTGCCACAGGAATCGAGAGTCACAGTCCTCATCTTCAAGGGGAGTTCCTTGCGTTCGGTTGAGGACAAGATAAATCCAGCTACATTCAGAATCCCGAGTAGGCAAGGACACCGAGGGTAGGCAGCACCAGGCCCAGAAGCAGAGTCGGTACTCCAGCAGTGGCACCTGCACATCGAACAGATAACAGCACACTGTTATTTTACTTCAGCATTACTCTCAGTGTGGAGAAACAACCTTGGATGCAAGCAAGAATGCAGGGTATGAAGGCCAGAAAACCAGCTGGCGTATCTCAACACAGCTCCTACCTGTATGCATAATCTGAAATGGACAAAGAGACTTTCTCAGTACAGCCGAGGACTTGGTCTTTTGTTCTGCAAGAGTTGTTTATGCAGTGTGTTTATACAAGCAGCAAAGCCATTCAGAACACATCAGTGTATTTTGATTTGGATGGTCCAACAAGCCAGGAGGTTATACCAGGAGGTAAAAGGTCAAAATAAATATTTAAACACTTGAAAACAAAATTAATGGAGTCTTTGAAATGTGACAAAGCAAAGAGACACCTTTGGAAATGTTAATGTTATTATGATCAGCAATAATCTGAGAGATGTCAAAGAGCCTGGTCCATTTGTTTACCAGCTAGATTACAAAGTCCAGATGGCTGACTTCTAGCAGTGTGGCATTTACACATTGATGTCTGTTAAAGTCACAAGGGTCTTTCTTAAACAAATATTTTAAGACAAAAAATATTAATTGACAGCTTACAAGCTTTACTTGACTTGCTCTGGTAATCAGGCATAAGAATTGCTATTATGTTAAATGTCTTGTGTTGCTGTGGACCAGCTCTTCATCAAGAAGCATGTATGTGACAAAATAACCCAGCCAAATTGATAATGAATGTGAGCCTGGCTGTTAGTCCTGGAGATTGGCCAAAGGTTTTGGAGAATGGGCTATTCTGTCATCCCAGAAAGGTGGGACCTAGCTTACTACTGCTCATGTTGCTGTTGAACACACACTAAGGAGTTTGCAACTGGTGGCAACAATCCTGAGGCACCGCTGGAACCTACCTGCTGGATGGCTCCTTAGCCAATGTTCCTCTGAATGAGGACAAAAACAGACTGAAAAGCTACCACATGAAACAAGCAGCACAGATTTCAGCAGGTAGTCCTAATGTAGCTAACGACAAGCACAATACATTAAATTTCAAGCATTCTTTTATAGAAAGTCCCAAAATAGCATTCACATCCTGCACGGCCACATAAATCACATCATTTTCTCCAACTTTATGCAGGCTTCCAGAAAGACAGATCTGTAGGTTTTATGTAGCTGCCTGAGAAGTATTTGCATCTTTCAGTATAAGTAAAGAGCTTAATTCTTCATTCTCAAACTTCCTATTAGTAAAGCACTTTACTAATTATAAATTAGCAAAACAAGATAAAGTGTGAAAAAAATGCTGTTTTGAAGTGTGAATTTGGCCAAATAAATACCAGTAAATTCCCTCAAGCATTTATTTCTCGCAGTATTTCCTACCCACAATAATAAGGAGAAAGTAAGGAAACTAGATGGAAATGAAACTGACTGATAACAAAAACAATTTTCATAAAGTATGTGGGCCAAGTCCAAAAGAGAAAACTCCTGGATTCACCAGCTCAGCAGTCAGTTGTAGGTATATGAAAGTGATATTATTCATTTGTGGTTCCTACATGCATAATTGCAGGGATTTTGTTTCTGATGGGGTTTTCATGAAATGTCTCGACACAGTGTATGTTTGACTTCCTTCTACTCAGTGTTTTCTGTGATGTACAATACTTGTACTATTTGCAAGTTGCCCATGTTCATAGCACTATTTCCTGTCCTCATTTGGCTCCAAACATTTTTTTTTTCCCAGGCAATTCTTTGGAAAGACAGTTGGGATCATATCTCAAACTAGAACACTTATTCTTCTTTCCTTACAACTGACTTATTAAATACAGTTCTTCCCAACTAATTCCTGAGCATTGGTATGGTGAGAATAATTATGTTCCACCAGATATACATAGTATATGTGTACTGCTGGAAAGAGCTGGGTCTAAAGACACCTTTCAGCCAAAATCTATGTGCACCCTCCCCACCCCAGGAATGGAAGGATACTTATGAGGTGGCCAAATACCACACAAGATATGCAAGATTCATGGTGCAAGTCATTTAACAGAAAGGGGACCATAAGCCGCTAGCAAGTGGAAGGCCTAACCTGTTTACAGGAGGCCTTCAGCAGTGAATTTAAGTGCTACTAGAAAGGCAGACTGAAAGGCCTGACCCATGGCTGAAGCTCTATGCAAACTGCATCAGAGATCTACTCAGAAAACAGCCTCAGAGATGGAGCCAACTATTCCCCCTCTTTTTTTTTTTTCCTACCACAGGATGTGGGAACAAGTATTTTTACATCATCCTGGTTTCTCTATTGTCCAGCCAGGAAGAAACTCCACAGTATCTCCGCCATGAATCCAGGATTTTAGGGCTTTCCCCAGATAATTTATTTTCAACTTCAGCTGTATTCCTCTTCTTCTCCACCCTCCAAGTCCACTATCTAACTCCTCCTGACTCTGCTACTCACTCAAATGATGACATTCTGCTGCTTCTCTCTCTTTTCTGTCCCCACTACTAAACTCCACCCTCAGCTTTCTTTTGCTTCTGACCTCTAAAAACTCTGCTCCCACTCCCACTGTTTCCCCTAATACTGTAGGGTTGCTTTCTGAAGTCAGCATTTCTTCTGAAGTACTTTCTGATATCCAAGCATTTGGAAAACAAGACAAGAGACCAACAAATCATTCTCCATTGCCTCAAATCAGCTGTACACAGTACAGCTTAGTAAAAGGTAAATGAAAGAAAGTATTGAAAGATTGCTTTTGTAAGTATCCATAAATGGAGGAAGTTTATACTTAAGACATATATAAACTTATGTTCAAATGTATTCTCATACATAACAACTATTATATTTTGGCAATTGTGAAAGTATATTTATTCGTACTTTTAGTGATTTACAAGACGTGAATATTTTTTGTAGTCTCTATACACAAATATCAATTTATAATTAATAAATAATAGCCACAGAAAATATGTTCTAGATTCTGGATCTAAAAATATCCACAAAAATGTATTCTGTCTTTGTCAGAACAGGAAAATGCAGTTGGGAAGACACAACTAAAGTCCCATTTTGAACGCTTCTGATGAAAGAAAAAATGAAGAAAAGTTTTCTGAGTGAAGCTCAATGATGAGCAAGTATGAGGAAATTTCTATTTGCATGTAACTATTCTACAAAGAGAAAGGAATAATAAGTCTTCCTCTGAGATGCATTAACTGGCTCTGGAATTGAGAGCTAGCAGTTTACCTCATTGCAGCAGTTTCTTCAAGGTTTAGGCACTGGTGCACAGATGCTTACAACAGCTTTCCACAGTGAAGCAAATCCTACCCTCAGACAACTCATCAGCAGAACATTAGGACAATAAATGCACATTAAATTTATGCACATTAAATTTTTCTTCTCTCTCTTTTTTTTTTATTTTTTATTTTTTTTTTCCTTCTTGTTAGATTATGGACCCACATGTCAGGAGCCATACTTTACTTGAAATATTATTCACCACTGCATGAAGGCCCATATATTCCTGTAGCTCATGAGTGGAAATTAATGCAAGTTTTGCTTGAGTAAAAACCATAGGATTTAATTCTGTGCAATAGAGTAAAGCAGTTGTAATCTGTCAGTTTTAACAATCTTTTAAAAAATAGAGAAATGCCAGAAATGCCACACAGTGAATATGCAGATATAAACATGTGGATGTAAATTAAAACAGAATAATTATTGAACATCTCCTGAAGTCTAGCCAGGTATGAGCTGGATATATTTAGCATGTAAAGCTTCATTCTCCTTCTTCATTCTTCAAACAGTCATGTTTGTTCTGTACTCTCAACCAGTATCATGTCTCCAGCCTGCGTGCAAGTTACAGCCACCAAAATAGGGGACAAAACTGAAGGAGTATTACATGACCTAATTACCATTCCTAATAACTCACTATGTGTGGACATCAGATTAAGATTCCTCATTTCTTTCAAATAAACATGAATCACATACCTTAAATGCAATTTTTTTTTCTAGCCACCTTAAACATTTGCTGTGAAATCTTTTCTTTCTATATTCCCATGAAGGCCTTACTACTGTCTGCTATAGAGTTCCTGTAGTTGATATTTTTAAGCCTAGGACTAAACTATATACCAAGAACATAGCTTAAAATTGAATACAATTTGTTTGTGATGCATGCAGTTACCATAACTATTTTCCCGCCTTCTGTTCTCAGCAGCCTTTAGGGATAACTTTCTCATGAATGGCTGTTTACCTGAGCAAATGAAGGGAACTACCACTGGACTGGTCTGCCTTCAGCAAGACCTTTACATATCACAGGAACTCCCGGTAAAGTCCCACTAATCCACGGCTTTCCATTTGTATTTTATATTCTGCATTGCCATCTCAATTATATAAAGTCTAGGATGAAATTTTAGACATGAATGGACATCTCAAATTTTACTGACGTCTTGAACAATAGGCAACATGTTTTCAATTATATTCAAAAGGAATGAAATTAATGCCTAAATGAAACAAGCATTAAAACAATTCAGACATCTATATATTTCCCAAGACTTTGCAATGACTTGATATTAAAAATATGTTATTATTTTCTTTAAATGTTACTTATCTTAAAGATAAGGCATTTTTGGTCCTTTTCCCAACATTAGTATTCTTCTTATACTGGACTGTAAAAAAATGTACAGGACTATTTAGAAATCTTACTTTCATCAGGTCTGCAAACCAGGAAATTAGTTACTGGTCATCTGTGAAACTGTCATACATAAATAACTTCTCTTTCTCAGTGAGAAAGTGTCTGTCCTGCCAATGTACACAAACTTCAAGCTGTTCCTTGGCTAATAATAAGCTGATCCTGTTGTGGCAAAACTCTTTCTCCCCTTTTGTTGTCAGGAATGATTGTTCAAAACTTAATTTGCATTAAATTACGTCGGTTTTCTTAGTTTCCAGGAATTGAGCATCACTGGGAATGTCTGCATGACTGTTCTAGTTTAAGGAGTGTGAATTCTGTGAGTATCTCAGCTGTTCACATAGACGCAGACTGACTATCTGAATGATACAGTAGGTGCAACATGACAGAAACTACCATAAATTTATTGAGTGAGTGAGAAAAAAGAAATGTTTCTTATCATAACTGATATTTTATCGTAATTCATAATTAAGTTTGTAGCACAACAAAGTTTTATTCTTGATATTTAAGAAATGAGTGTGCCTTTGTGCCTGTTCTGCAAAATTCTTTCTTTTTGAAAGAACTCCTGTCAATTTTCCTGTAAATAATATTCTCCTTTTGGAGAAGATGCCCAAGATGCATTGTCCATCAGAATGATCTGTTTCTATATTTCCCCTTTTTACTTTAAGAAAGGTAAATTAAAATCCTTCTCATATTCTGTTTCTCCTTGCTTGCAACTAAGCATGTCCATTTCTCTGAGAAATAACTCATCCAACTAGAAAAAATAGGGGATTTTTGCCTGCTCAGATCTTCTGAAAACTGTCATTAATTTACCTACTAGGCTTCATCAATATCTGTTTTTTGAGTGTTTTCATATTTATCCAGGCAGAACAGTAAACTGGGAAGGGAGAAAATACATTTTTTTAGGTTAAATTGCATAAAATAAGTGTGTGGGTTTGTTGATCTGTGAACTGCCTTCTGAAAAGAAATTCCACTTGTCCCAGACAGAAACTGTGTCTTCATGAAAGGCAACCGCAACAGAAATAGGAAATATCAGCAGGCATGGTTAAAATTCTTCTATCCCTAATCATGGAAATGGAAAGTAACTGAACTAATTAGAATAAGTTTATCTAGCATCAGTGGCAGCATTGCTAAGTCATAAGTCCAACTTTCCCTTGTCTAGGAATACCTTTGTTTAGGTATGAGGAAATTTTCCTCTTGTCTATGCCATGAACATTTCAAGAAAGGCTCTACAGAGTAATTCACAGCCCTGTGAATCACAGTTTTGCAGCAGAGTAGATGTGTATGCTGGCAATAATGCTGTCTGTGCATTTGCCTGTGCTTTGTGCTGTGCTAATGTTTTCTGTGTAGCTCTAGAACAGTTTTAAAACTACTACAAGAACAAGAGACAGAGCATTACAAACATGTTTAAAGGACTACTGGTGGTCTGGGTGGTTTGTCCACCCACTGTGTTAGTCTTTTTTCTTCTACTTGAGAACCCATATCCCAGAGCCAAGTGAACTTTTTTGTTTTGCTCTGGCAATGGCATCTGACTTGCTGCCAGTGCCCACTGGCAGCTGCACGGGCTTCTTTTCTATTGACTCTGGCCCTGCTGGAGACCTGGTCTGCCAACATGAAAAGATGCATTAGACTCTGAGCAAAATGAGATAATATTCAGTTGGCAGACTATTAGTAAATTTCAATAAATGTGAATTATTTATCAGTCCTCTTCCCTTTCACATCTGTAATGCTCATTACAGACTATTTTGCATGGATAGTTAAGTAGAAGACCAGAGGTAGCATTATTAAAAAAAGTATTTTTAAAGTGGTACACTCAGCAAATAATAACAAGAAAAATCCATGGAGGCCCATTTGTGACCCAGGCAAAAGTTGTATTTGTAGTTTATGCACATTTTGTGAGTTTCACGACAGTTTCTGTGACATAAAGGCTTGTCATACCTCTCAGCATCTGCTCTGTCTCTTCACTGCGAGCAATCACTCCTGACAAATTGGCTCACAAGAAGCACCAGCATTACTGCCAGTCCAAGTAAGGCTGAATCATGTGTTCGGCTAAGAAGAAGTGTTTGCTGCTGGAAACTGCTGAAGCAGCAAGAGGAGCCTGGAACAAGTTTTCATAGCTTGTCCATATAGAAAAGCTCATTTGTAATTACACCAATTGTCTGGTGTGGCAAAACACTTGGCCGTGAATGTTCCACATGGATACATTCTGCACTGCCTCAGAAATTATGGTTGATAACCACTAAGGAAATTGATCTTCCTCTGAGTGACTTGTGACAGGTTTTTAATCAGAAAGGGATAACATTTCAGGAAAGAAAAAAAAAAAAAAAAAAAAAAAGGAGGAACCTGCTCCTCCTTATTCAAGAAAACAAGGACTTGTGAATGCTTTTACAAGTAAATGTGTTCCAAGTATATACCAGATAAGTCACTCCTTTTCACTTGCAAATAGCTCACATTTTTACAACCACATAGTAAAATGGGTGAACAGCAGGAACTTCAGATGCAAAATGGTGGTGAATTGATGGGAAAATACTCCAGTTTTTGAATTTTCTGTGTTCTTGGAAACAGATATAATGTATAAATTCTGAGCTACTTTTAAAACCTGTCTTAGAAGTCTTCACCTTTCAGCCTGGAAGCCATGCTTACATATCACAAGAGGAAGAGTGGTGCTCTCAGCCTCTACAAAAGCAGCCAGGCCCAGTCTCAGTGGGCTGGATGACAGCGCTTGCCTCATGGCAGGGAGAGGCCTCCCTGCACATCCCTCCTCGTACTGCAACAAGACTCGCACATGGCGCAGGTATGACGCTCATGAATTTGGCCATATGCTATCCAGTCATCGAACAGGCTTTAGAGCATGGTGAAAGTGAAATATATGGTATTAACATCTAAGTCCTAATATATGGCATTAACATCTAAGTCCTTCAAGTATTCTGAAAAAGACATGGAGCATTTCAATATGTAATAAGATGTACTACTTAATACAGCTATGAAAGAGAGGCAAAAATACACAAAAATATTTCCCATATGGTCACCAGTACTTAAAAGATAAGTTTGACTTAGCAAATATATGGCTTTTATCTATGCTTTATACCCATAGCAACAAATCTATCTACATGAATTCAATGCTGCCAAATAATCACAGAACAAACTGTGCTTCTAATGAAATATAATGAAATGTACCATCAAAGTTCAGAAGTTATACAGTTCATAGGAGCACAAAATGGCTGGTTGGAAGGTGCTCCTGGGGCCATCTAGTCTGACTTCCCACTTCAGGCCTGTCACCAACATTGGATGTCCCCAGTCACAGCTTTGCCTAGCTGAGACACAAAAATCTCCAAAGATGAAAAAAGCACATGCTCTTTGGTGACCTGTCTCAGTGCTGAAATTTCACTTCTTGGTGAATTTTTTCTTGAAGTCTAGTCTAAACTTCCCAAATTATAATTTCAGGCCACTGCCCTATGTGATATCATCTGACATTATCTAGACCTTGGATCTATAATCTTTGTTCTTTATACCATTATGCACTGTTAGATTGCCTCTTGCCACCAAACTACATAACCTTAGTGTTTATTAAAGGAACTGGACTCAGTAATACTTCCTTAATAATAAACTAAAGAGATGTGTGCCTTCCTTATTACCAAAAAGGTTTTCTGAAGTCAGTTGGACTTTGCCAGTGAAGTAACTAGAAAAAAAGATCACTAATGGCATCTGTCAGAAAATCACTGGTTTCTGTCACACAAGAGAGGTTTTAACAAAAAATGTGTTAGAGATGATGTCTAGCCTAGGACTTCTGGATCATTCTCCTCACTGAGAAAAAAAAAAGTAGTCTGTCTAGGTTAGGTGCACAAAACTGAGAAGTTTGTGTTTTGTGAAGTTTGTGAACACTGTTAACCACTGAACTTAAAAAATACCACAAGGACTTGAATAACGCAGTTCCACTGCTTACTACTAAAAATTAAAACATGTAAGAATTGGTTATGGCTAGAAGGCATTCCCTTCTTCATCCCTTCATACCTGTGATCACCTCTGCTATCCTGTCTAGATTATTAAGGGGAAAAAATAATGAGATGACTTCTCCAAAGATTACTTTAAACCACTCCAAACACCAGTTGGCTACCTTTGATTTCTCAAAGCAATTAAAAATACTGTATAAATATAGTTCAATAGTTGCCCTACGAAGAAGTAGAAGTAGAATATGCATTTGTATAAAATTAAATCATTATGCATCAAAGGAATTACTATATTAAAGCAAAATACTAATCTTGGCATTCACTCTATGGGCTATGTGATTTTTTCTGTGATTTCTGCCTTTTGCTATATTGCTACATTTAAGGAAAAAGAGTTAAAATACATATGGAACTTTCACATTTCCTCCATCTTCTTCTAATGGCAAATCAAATGTAAAATAACAAGCAATTTGTTTCATAAAAGAGATGGAGTATAGTGTTCCTGTGTAGTTCTAATGAGAAAGCTTAAAATACCCATATGATATATCTCAATAAGGAAATAAAATAATGAAGAAGAAAAACTCTGCCAAAATGAATTTGAATGCTACATCTTTAATTCATTGATGAATTGATGGCCCTAGTGAAACAGTAGCAGCCAAAATCTTGCCATTTTTTTTCAGAAAAGTTGTTCCTAACTGCACAGTGAAGCTCAATTTACTTTTCTTCTTTTCATTTTAGAAGTCAGACATTGATTGGTGAGTAACATCCAAAGTGTGGAAAACAGCAAAAAGAGTATGAAAGGATTTCTAAAGAAGAACTAATCCTTTGTCTGTCAACTAAATATTATTCAGGCATTTCATAGTACACTTTACTGAAGCTGGGATTATAGGGTCAGCCTCAGTGAGTCAGAAGAAAGGCCTGTCCCATTCAGGACTCCAACAGTGGTCTGCAACAAATGCAGCAGAAAGAAAAATGAATTCATTGCACGCGGAATACAACTTTCATCTCATATTCATTGCTACTTCTGTCAGTCAGTAGCTCCTCAGTCAAAGGTTGGATATAGGACATTGTTTTAAATAAAGCAGTGATGGAGCAAGTATCTATCAAGTCTGTCCTGGGCAACATCCTGGCACAGGATGTTGCACAATTTAATTTTGTGCCATGTAAAAGAGTATTACTTGGATAGTTTTCAACCTGCTGCTTGCTTTCACTGAGTACCTTTGTTCTCACACTGTGAAGAAAAGTGAATAATATTTTCCTACTTACTTTCCTTACTATTCATGACTACCTTACCATCCTTAGCCTGCCTGAAGATTCCTTGCCTCTCTTGCACTCCTTATCCTGTGAGGTACCCTCACTTGACTTTCTCTGTAGTTTTTTAGTATCTTTCTCAAACATCTTTTGGAATCTTTAGAAGCTTTACTTTTTGAGATCCAACAACAGTTTAAAAATATATGTTTTCTGTGACAGTTACATCTTTCTATAGCATTCTTGCTAGAAAAATCTCTGACCTGTAATGAGTTAAAACATAACTAAGTGTCTCAAGTTGAGGTAAATTTCTTTTTTTGCTAATGTTGAAAGGCATTACAGAGTTCCCAAGCACACATGACCAAGAAATAGCCATCAGTTGGGAATTTGCAGGCAGTTCCCAAGCTCACAGTTGGGCATGTAGCAACTCAGACTGAAGATGAAAGAAATGCATGGGAGGAAGTTGCAAGGTCCTTTAAAAGACAGTAGCCACTTTTTCTGTTTTCTGGTATATAACACTACTGTCTTTTTAGCATGATTCTGATAATGAATAACCTATACTGCTTTTGTTTCGTGTGTTCTCTAGAAACTCTGTTGAGTTTTAAATCTCTGTACACACATCTAATTTCTAGTTATAAAGCCTTTCAACTACCACTGCACAGCTTAGTTCTGAGCATTACAACTGAAAATGAAATTTTGTTATGCTCACACTTCCCAAGCATCCAGACATTCTCATGTAAATAAACATAAATGAAAAAAATAACAGCATTGGGATTATCACAGGATCATGCATACTAAAAATATAACCAGATAAGAAAACATTTTCACAGTCTGCCTACTGTTGAGTTTAAATACAAGAAAAAGCAAATAAATTAAGGAAAATATGGCTTGTTCTGATATTTGTTCTAGCACTCAGTATATTGTAACACATGAAGTTACCAATTCTTAATTCTTAGAGTAAGGTTTGAAACTGGGCCCCACTAATAAATTAGAACTGTAATGAAATGAAATGTCATGATGAAGGAAAATCAAGAGAAAGAAAAGAAAACCAAGCAAGTTGCTTTAGGCAGATTTATGTACCATGTTAGAGGTTGTTCTGAGTATTTTCTACTTAATTTTCAGTCATGAGAAAACTGTCAAGTGCACTGTGAAAATTATAATTCTCATGGAGAGTTCTTTTGGATGTATATTCTTAGCTTAGTAGAACCTTATGCATAACAGTTCCAAGATGGTAACACAGCACTGTCATGCAATCTGCTGCTTGTTAGAGGCCTCTTTTCATAAGCATTTCTCATGATTTTTACCTGTTTTCTCCTCTTAGTTTTCTTATTACTGCAACCATCTTTGCAACAGAGGGACATTTTCAAATTATGATCAACAGATTTTGACTGTTCTGCATGAAAAATGAATGATTACCTTATTTACTTGATAACAATATGTGCAATAAATAATATCCCCTATAAAGCATAATAATAATAAAAAGAAATGAAAAGATACAATAATTTAAATGTTTGTGTGAGTTACTGTGGGTAAAAATTTTGCATTTTGTTTTGAAAAAGCTGCATACTTCAAAGTAAATATTTTTCCAGGATCATAAAATATGCCTCTGGCAAATACTATTCATATATACATATACATATATATATTTATATGTAAGTAGTATAAAGAGAGAGGCTGTAATTTTGTTTTCTTGCTGCAAGCATATACAATATATAAATAATATTTTGTCCATGTTGCTATTTAAAATGAAACATTAGCCTGATTTCAGATTTGAAGGTGAAAGTTCATGGTGTCTTCATTTTTCTTCACAGTATTTTCGTATATAAGAAGTTACCCTCCTCCCTCATGGATGAAATTTTAAAATTTGAGAGCTTGCTTCTATTTTTCCTTTCCCCGGCATAAATTAACTGCTAGTTAATTACTGAGGCCAGTGCAGTTACACAAGTGAAGTGAGAAAAGAACAAAGTACCCTATGGTTTTAGTTCTGACTGACTGCAAGATTGCTTTGATTGCATTAATACTAGCATTATGAGAAAGCACTGCAATCCAAAAAGCATAAAAGGGACAAAAAAAAATCTCAGCCATTCATTTGTTTCAGAGAAAACAGATGAGCCTATTATTAGCCATTAGAACTGACTCCTTTGGTTAAACAAGTAGTTCCAATCTTCAGCTGGTTGTGGTATCTCAAAAATGAATCTAAAATTGTGTAACTCATGAATTTATTATAATGGTCTTGAAAAGTATCTCCATACCCCTAACTGTACAACTGGCACTGGTCAATAAAATATGACTACTACTAGTAAAATACTACTAGTTCACAGTGATTACAGTGATATGACAAAATGCAGCTCAGCATAAATGCAGTGAGTAATTTCATGATAAGCACTTCCTTTTCAAGATGCTCAATAAAAATAAATGCTTGTAAGAATGGCTGTGGTTGATGAACTTCCTTCATATCACACTCAACATAAACTGTGTATCCCGTAGGAATGTGGGTGACTGGCTATATGAGAGCGAAGTTGTCAGGATGTTTTACCTCCCTCTTCAGCCTGTGCCTAGGTTTTCTATGAGAAAGAGGAGGAAAACATAAAAAAAAAAAAAAAAAAAAAAAAAAAAAAAAAAAAAAGTTTCTGCCTTGGACAAGGAGCTAGAAATAACACACTTCTAAATTCTTTTATATTTGATTTTCAAATTTAACTTACATTTGTTAAAAAGTTCTGTAGTTTTAATAACTAAATTTAGGCCTTAGGGCCAGTTAGGGTTCTTGAAATAGATGTTATTGTACTTAAACCAGTGAAAGATGTAACTCAGCAGGTGCTTAGAATTGCACATCTACAGCAAATTGACAATGCTTTAGCCTAGCATAGCAATAGCAGCCACAAAAACCAAGAACATGGCATTGGTTTGCATAAAAAGTGCAATTCGCATGCCTGAAATACAGGCAAAAAATGCCTTATAACCTTCTGCCTTGCCTCCAGTTGCTGATCCATAAGATGCAGATCTTCTACTTTTTCTGTAGACCTTCTCTAGACCTAGGTCTCCTGTAGATCCTGTAATGCCTGCCAGCATTATGTGGTTGTCCTTGGTAATTTAGGGCACGTCAAATGCTAAAAGCTTTGTTTAAGTTTCTGAATGTTTAAACATCTGAATGACACCATAGATGACAACTGATTTAATGGAAACATAGATAACTAACTCACATGTACGAGGTGGATTACTTTGGATTTGATACAAAATGAATAGCAGCAAAACTCCAATTTGGAAGACACACAAACATTCTAGACATTCCTCTCTCTTCAGTGCATGCTTCCGGTTTGCTTAGGATTTGGTCAGTCCTGGTCAGCATCCAGGCTATTTTGAATAGTTTCATAATTCTCCCCAGTCACTTATATATGAAATTAATTTGGCTTGTAAATTTTGGAATCGGATGCCTGAAGGCAGTAGTCCTTTCTGAATTAGATAAGATGCCTTATCCTTTGCTTTCCCTAAATATTTAAGTTCCATTCTGTCCTGCTGACCAACACAACACACATTTCTAGGAAACCAGGTCTTCTCCTCCGCAAGTTTCCAAGAAAAATCATGATTACTTAAAATCTTCTCACCATTTTGTAACATAGTTCTCAATAATTATCCTTTTTGGGTAATTATTCTAAACCATCTCATGCTACTAGAAAATTGCCTGCTAATAAAAATTAGCAGACAGAATTTCCCACGTGTAGGTATTAAAGCTGCACTTCTCTCTGCTCTTTAGAAAAAGCATGGTTTGATTACAGAAATAGCATGAAATTTTCACCCAGTTCTCTATAAAATGCATATACTAAAGAGACTGCCCTGTCTTTTGTCTTCTTTTCAGTCGTCTTTCCTAAATTGACTCCAGGGAATACTGCCCTCTCAGGTACTGTCCTTCCCTATCTATCTGGCGTATAGGAGAAGTTGCATCTCAAAACTTGTCTGCAGTGTGGAACACAGAGTAATGCAAAACTTGTGTTTGTAGAGCACTAACTCTTCTAGAGGTGCTAACAAAGGAGAGGTGCTATCTCTGTATCTCTGGGTTTGGGGCAGGCCTTACTGTCAATACTTAATAGTTTGGGCTCAGCATGTGCTGGCGTTACAGTTCTGCTTCCAGTTTGCAACCTACGAGGTCTTTGCACCACACTAACAGTAGATAATAATATATGTGTGATACAAAGATGACCTAATAATACATGTCCAAAAGATAACAGCTGCTTCAACTTTTTTATAACTCTTAAAATGTGAAGTGATTCCCAAGGAGTATGATAATATAATGCAATTTATTATGGCTTTTGTAAAGTAGTTGACATTTTCATGAAGAAATGATACAATTAGTAGAGCATATGCTAAATGGATTAAGAATTCACTCACCAGCAAATTTCAAAACCCAATTATTGACCTGTAACCTGTGCTCAGGCACTACTTAAATTGCAAAAGTAACAGGAAAGAGATGTGCAGACCATGTCTGACCTTGTATTTAGTCAATACTGAGTGCAAGTTGAATCAGCCTCATCCACCATCTTTACTAATCATCCGAACCACTCCAAAGTTAAGCACTTTGCATTTCTCATTGCTTATTCAACTGTATGTGTTACAGCTTCCCTTCTTCCCTGAGAAGTGGAATTCCCCTAGCAAGTGGTCTGTGGACAACTGTGGACCTCTTACTTTTCTGTTACTTTCTCTCCTCTTCAAGGCAGTTGACAAAGGAATGAGATGCAGAGGTTAACAGACACTAGGAGCTATAGGATTATTGCAAGCAGATTTCTCAAGTCTGAGGCCTGCACTGGGTAGTTGTGCTTGCAGTACGTTACTAAAACTGGCAGCCTAACTGGTGGCACCAGTAGAAACAGTGATATTTGGAAGACTGGCAGTGCATCCAGGATTGAGCTGGGCTTCTGCTGAAGCATCTTGTGTGTATTATCAGTTGTCAGCAAGATTTTAAGATAAACCATAATTATCAGGGCAGTCAGTCATCATTGTTGATGAGTTGGTGTGCTTATCTCTGGATAATGTACAAGAGGAAAGTATTTATTCCGAGATTTCCAAGGAGCATGGGAAGAAAAAAGGAAATTCTTTCATCCCTTTCAGCTCACCTGAAATTTTAATCTGAGCTACTTCTCCATCTCCTCCTTCACTGTGTGCTCGGACCTCAACAACATATTCACCATCACTGGGGACTGGGACCTCTATTGTGTGTTTTCCAGTTGAAAACAACTTGCCTTCATGTTGTCCATCTGGCCTATATAACACCTAGGAAAGTCAGAGTAATTATAGTTACTGAAATGCTACATTTCCACAAAAACACAGTTATATATGCACAGTGAGTGAATTAAAAAGTTTCAGGTTTTTATTTATGAATGAAACCTATATATTTCAAGACACGGTGGCAAATACTACCTTTTCCATTTTTACATAAGGTGAATCTAGACAGGATGTTTTCTCATTGCTTTCTCTATTATAAAATTACATCACCTATTGAAAAATAGTTTCAGCCTCTCCATTCAGAATGCGTACTTGAATAATGGAATATAATAATAAAGGGGGGGCCAAGAACATCAAATAAAAATCTCACCTCTCAGTTGGGTTTTCTGACATAAAATTTATTATCATTTTTATAAATGAAACAATTCTGTTATCTATTCTCAGTGCTGTTAAACTGAATGTGACAGTATGTCTTGTGGGACCTTTAGAAAAGATCATTCTTTCTTGAATCATCTCTGGGAAACACTTTTGGCAATTCCCAGGAAGTAATTCAACCCTTCAAGGAAAATTTGTACATGTAGAATATTATACTAATTTTCTTACTTCTAAGCAAAGAGCAATCTTAAACAGGAATTAATTTTTGAAACTTTCTGTACACTCTATAGTTAGTATACACACTTGCTCTAGTTACGCAGTAATTGAATCTTATAAGGTTAAGTGTCCTTTCATTTCTCCTTTCCTTGACATTAATGAGCTCATGTTCCAGGAACTGTAGTTCCCATAGAAATGGGAAAGGAAAGCTGGGCCAATGCAGCTGTTATAAGGAGAAACTATTAAAGTGTAGTTTTTTTAATCATTCTGTTTAGCCAATAGACTAAATATAATCTGCAAAAATATAATATAATCAAGTATAATATGGGAAATCAGGTTCTTGCTGTCACAAAATAGCTAAACTTTTCCATAACATGGCTCACTACCCAAATATATGTCAGTGCCACATTGTTTTTCTTATCACATTGGCTAGGCCCACTGGCTTTAAGACTACTATTTGTGATCTTTGAGCACAGTGCTGTCATCTTTAGCATGCAAATATGTTTAAGTCCAATTAGGTATCAAAATGCATCACTGTTTACAAAATACAGTTCACATAGGATACACAAAGATAGAAATTATTTTCATAGATCATACTTTGTATCCTTCAACCGCAGATTCATTTGACTTTGCCTTCACATGATCCCAGGTGATGATGTACCTTGAACCAGATCTTACAGAACTGATAATTCTTGGACGTTGGCTTGGAGCTGAAAAGCAACATATTTATAATGTGCACATAAATGAGATTTCATAAACCTTCAATTATATTTGTATTAATATATAAAAACGTAAAAATTAAAATTATGATCAATCTTAATACAGCTAAAGGATAGTCTCCTTCCTGGAACAAACTGCTGCAGCTCCATGCAGGCAATTTTTGTATGGCTTGTGCAGTGGCTGCTTTGTGGGTTTGCTTTTCTGTGGTGTCAGAATGAAGTGGCCAGCATGACCTTTTACTATGTTGCTGACCATGTGTGCCTGCTGGCATGCAACTACGTTCAGAACCTCCCTGAAATGTAGCTTAAGTCATATTTATTCATTGACATCTAATGTTTAATTAACCATTTAAAGGCAGTTCTAAAACATTTAACTCAGTAGTAATCAAAGTACCTCACTGCAGAAACCATTAATCATATTTTACACAATAAGTTTATAAAATGCAGTCTTCTTATTCAACACAAGTGAACCCCAAAGGTCCAAGTTGCTTAGTATACTATTTACTGACAGAAATCCTCAAATTAGTTATACATATTTTTAGCCTCTATATGTGTTTTAAATACACAAGATGGATTTATTGAGCATGGCTCAGAATATGTTAGTGCTAGGTATTATTAATAAATCAGGAGCTATAATCAGAAACCTGGCATGTACATTCAAGACTGTGATTCAGATCACCCAGTTTTCAAAAGTGCCTATTACTGGCTATTGATACCATTAATGAAACAGGCAATTAGTCATAATTTAATAATCAGAATACAATACTTCCCCCTGCTGATTAAACAGAAAGCCAGAGTGTAGCTGCCCAAGTTTGGTTTGAATGTTCACCCCTTAGAACCACAGAATGGTTTGGGTCGGAAGGGGCCTTAAAGATCATCTACTCCAACCCCCTGCCATGGGCAGGGACATCTTTCACAAGACCAGGCTGCTCAAAATCCTGTCCAACCTGACTTTGAACATGGGACACCCAAAACTTCTCTGAGCAACCTGCTCCATTGTTTCACCACTCCCATGGTGAAAAATTTCTTCCTTACATCCAACCTAAATCCACCCTCTTTCAACTTAGAACCAGTACCCCTTGTCCTGCCACCCCAGCTCACACTAAGGGGAGACTTGGAATATCATGCCCAGCTTTGAGCCCCCCAGTACAAGAAAGACTGATAATCTGCAGAGTTCTGCAGTCCCTGTCTCTATATATTTTCAAGACCCAGCCCTCTGCACCCTGGTCTAAGCTTGTGGCTGACCGTGCTCTGAGCAGGAGGTTGGACCTTCTGAGTCACTTCCACCCTGAATTATCCTTTGAGTTTAAAGCCTGTGTCTCCTTACTTCCTTTTGTAAGATAGCCACATTGTACATGGAAACAAAAGTGAGGAAGGAGAGCCTTGGTAGAAATTTTCACACCAAGAACCAATACCACATCAAGGAAGAACACAAGGAGTATGAGTGAGAAACCAAGTTTGAGGACATGAGAGACATGATACAACATGCAACAATTAAGTACACAACATTATAAATAACCTATTTCTCCATTTACTTACGTGCTTTCCTAGTAATAATATCAATGGTTCTACTGGGAGGTCCGTAGCCTGCACTATTGAAGGCAGAAACATCTACATGGTAGCGTGTATTCGGCTTCAGGTTTTCCAGTTTGGTTGAATATTCTTGATTGCTTACTTGTACCCGCTGTGCAGCTGCTTCTTTATCATGAGCAGCCCAGTAACGAATCTGTAAGCAATCAAATTGAATGATTAAACTTAGCATATTTTGTTATAAGGAAAATTTATCAAAAATGATGTGTGCTGGATATTTCTACACAACATACTCTGGGTAGTAAGTGAGCTAAAAGACATTTAACAGCAACAGCATGGAACTTCTTCTCCAGGCTATGATTTTAACCAAGCTGTATACAGACATAAAGAAACAGCAACTAAGTCAGACTGTATTTTGAAGCTTTTCCTCACAGTGGCTTAACTTATTTTCAGGAAAGTCATTACAAGTCTGGGAAATGGCTAATACCTTCTGAGAATGTGTCTATTTTCTTGCTAAGTTGTTTTTTGAGCATTTGACTTTGAACTTTAACATTGTTTTTCTACACGGATGAGTAGACTACACTCTGCTATTGATTTCATGATATTTTGTGTAAAATTTCTAATAAATCTATTCCTTTTGTACTTATATCTAGAAAAATGAAAATAAGTCAATCATGTTATGTGTGTGTGTATCCGAGAAGCATAACTAAGACAGATTCTAATGAATAAACACATTTTCTTCTGTTTCTTCCAATGATTAAGATTTACAAAGAAGCCTTGCTTCAAAAATAATTGAACCTGAACTGATACCTATTTCTTACCTTTTCCTCTGTGAGCTATGTGCACAGCAGCTCTTCTGCCAAATTGGCTCATAGACTTCAAAGTTTTATCATATACTACATCAAAAGTTATTTTCTTTTTATTAAAAAATATTTTTACAGAACTGTAAGGGTACCTTAAAAAATATGCTTTTATCAATATATGAGAGCACTTTGGCTTGGCCACAAAGATTAAAATGAGAGATTAAAATAAATAAATAAATAAAACAAAACAAAACAAAATAACCTAGAAAGTAGATGTGGTATTATCCCTGAAATTAAGTATTTTCTCTTAAAAAAGCTGTATGTTGCCTCAGGTATATTGCATGAAAATAACCTTGACAGATATAAACACAAAGATTGAACCAAAGAACAGGCCATATTGAATCTTTTTGGACTCATTTTTGACCACAGTTTCACAAGTTGTTATTTGAGGTTAGCTTTTTAAATCTATATTGAAATAGACAAAAAAAGGAACCTTGGTTTTCATAAGCAATATTGATCCAACACCTAAAACGCACATCTTTGCAAGATACTGATATAAATATCTAGGCTTAGATTTCAGACACAATTACAAAACAGAAATTTAAAACAAAAAAATTACTAAAGAAGTGATGCCATTCCACATAGACTGCCACATATATGGGGTTCTATTCTGCATAGCCTTATGAGATGCAAATGAGAGTAAAACACTGTACCTTCTGGGCTTTGCCTTTTTTATAACTGTAGGCATAAGAATAAATTATTAAACTAACCTTAGAGACTAAACAGGTGCCCATTATATTTTGGTTTTGAGTATTTTGTTCTCAGAATTCCTGCTCTGCTCTGCCTGTCTTCATAATGATTTTAAAGTATGCTATATGAGAACCTTTAAAAATTTTCTTATGAAGAGGGTAATACTGTTGGTAATTTCAGGCTCTAGGAAAAATTTTGCTTTGTAAGATTTGATTAGTGACATCAGGTATCCTGACATTTTGTCTTTTGAATAGCAACTGCTTTAATCTTCTATTTTGCTGATGTTAGTTTTCTCCTTGGAAACTTCAGTTGAGGTATATGTTAGAAGAGCAGATAGGTTGTCAAGGCGTTAGTACTGCAGTTCTCTTTAAAAAGTAGGGGTACAATTTTATTTGACAAGTCTTTATTTTTGCTTATTTAAATTTAAATGTTTAATAAAACTATTTCTTTGTTTTACCTCAGAGTGTGTATTGTAGCTGAATGAGGAGAAGTGCAGTAGAGGATTTCTCTTCCCCTACTGTAAAACTGCTGTGCTGGATACTGTAACAGCCACTATCACTAAACAGAGGTTACTCTCATTCAAATACTAGAATCTCTTGTCAGTGTTTGTTGCCTTAGTCTTGCCCAACACCGTTAGAAATTATTCATACTGTGATAACTAAAATTGGCTCCCATTTTTAAATATGGCATGCAGATCTGCCTTTGAGCAGATACGAGCAGGTAATTTTTAGCTCTGCAAATATATGTCCTGCACAGTGTTTTGGAAATGTAATCCATTAGCATCGAAAATTTCAGTTTATTGTAACTTAGGCACTCTCATTCATGAAATTCCTACTTAACAAGGTGGCTTTCTTACTGAGGAAACAGATTTTGCCCTGAAGTGAGCGAGGAACGTGTCTCCACTCCATTCTGGAAGTTTCTCTGGAAGGCTGGTAACCTCTGTTTTTGATGAATGGTTTGAAACTAGCATGGGACCATAAACCATCACAGTCATTTTAGCTGAAAGCCTGACTATGATCTTCAACTCAGAATTGTTTTTATATGATTGTAATTAACAAACTGTTGTAGATAAATTGCTGTTGTTGAAAGCAACAGCTGTGTGCCATTAGCTATTAACTTTAAGTGACTCAAACACTAGAGGGTCTGTACAGCAAGAACTAGAGGACATTAGGTCTATCTCTGCCTCAAAGTTCAAACAAGCAAAGGAATATCTGTAAAGTTCTAGGTAGCCAAAAATTCATTAGTTACAATAAGAGCAATGGCAGCTTTGCTGTAGATATTAACTGGTCATTGAAGTCTAATTCATTCATTTTCAGTATGTTCTATCCCATTTAATTATTTGCTTTACCTAAAGATGGCAACGCTATATACACCCCGCTATATACACCCTATATGAGAAACTTTTGTTAAACATAGAGCTTATGCTGGAGGCCTTTGAATATGTCAGACTTACAAAACTTCCTATAATCCTTCTGTTCATTTACACTACAGTAATGCCAATGACATAATAAGTAATGTACAGAATCAAACAAGACAAGTGAGAACAATGAATGAAAATGTAAATTACACCGAGAGCATATTACATTTCAGGCAGAAGTAATATAAATTAAATATAAATCCCAAATACTATTGTTCTTGGCTGTGATATCGTGGACTTAACTACTCCTAGAGTGTGAATCAGATCTGTTTGGATTATTGTAACTAATCTTGGAAAATCAAAGAATTGAAATAAGATGATTCTCTTGATAGCTAAGAAAAATACTGCCTTCTTTACGATATTCTGAGGTTGCTTTTCTTCACATATACTTTGGAAGTTTCTTAAAGTACTTAGAAATCTCCCTTTCACTCTCTTGCCTCTTTGGAAGTGGTATCTAGAATGACATGCCCCATTGCTAAAAGAATCCACATTTTCCCACTTTGCTCGCTCTCTTTATTTATTTATTTATGTATTTATTTCAGAGCTTGGATAAGAATCACAAACAGTCTGCTTTTTTCTGGTGCTCTGCATTTACCTTGTTAGGGTAGCCCATGAATCCTCAGGGGACATGTGAGAGTATTTCACCCCAGCTCTACAGTTTGTTGAGGAGGTTAGGCCAAAACCAACAAAGGTGTCACACAGTGATCTGTGGAAACGGAATGCCTCAGACATCGTGAGTTTGAGTTGCTGCCTGTGTTGAAATCAGGGGAAAAACCACTATCCTACATTACCCTCTTCTTTATTCAAATTTTAATATACTGAAATACATCAGAAAGTGTTTCTGTAAGTGTCATGGAACAACATCTTTCATATTCATGGAAGTTTTACATAAGAGGGACATAAAAGAGACACTCATAATAAGAGAGAATGCTAATGACATATTTAAGTAAGAGGAACAATGGCGGTGAATAGCCATAAATGTGTTTAGTAAAATAAACATCTGTTGCATAGAAATAGCAGGAAATATACAGTGTCTTTGGTATTGCATGCACTGAAGAGCCATGGCTTTTAGCGGGATATTGCAAGAACTCATAAATCTGAAATTCTCTGTATGGATGGAGATAGTTTTCGTATTTTATCCCTTCTTTAAGTGTGAGCTGAGGATACTCCCCTGTAATGGCAAAATGCATCAGCTCACACTCATCACCACGAGGGCAGTCATTCTAACTGTATGCATTAGTGTCAAAAAAATCTGACTCCTCCTAGTGTGAAAAGCATCATGTCACAGGTGAAATACCTCCAGACATTTTGCTCAGAATACTCCCACCTCTTAAACTCTACCATTTAAGAGGTCAGTTATGCCATTTTCAGGTAATAATAAAGTCCAAAGTGAAACTGAGAAAGCATTCTGGTGAATGAGGGACTTTGCTAACAAGTGTTAGAGCTGAGCAATAATTAGAAAATAAGTATTGAAAAAATTCCTTATGTCTATATGGATAGAGTCTTCCAGACATATTCATTTGAATTTTGTAATGCAGTTTGACCTAATCTGTGCTCTTTTCTCCACAACTCTAATTGTAACTTCACAAAGGTAACCTACAGCCTTGACCTTCCAGAAGAGCCTTCTCTATTTCTGCCCTGTACAATGGCAGCCCTGTTCCTTCAGGGCTGATGGGGATGGCATATCTGATCTTCAGGAACGTAAGACTTTTTTTTGCTCTTGAAGCACAGGCTCCTCCTTTGCTTCTCTGCCCTCTGCTAGAATGAGGCTTATTATTGTTCTAGAGAACACATTACTCCATGGGACAGTAATTCATGCCTATTAGTCTGCTTATTGCTGTATCAGATATTAACTTTTTTTTTTTTTTTCCACAGTCATGATAACTAGGAAAAACTACTTTAGAAAAAGAGAAAAAAAAAAAAAAAAGAGAAGAAACTCAGGAGTCTAATACCACTGTTCATTGTACATATTCAAGCAATCAGCTCACACTGGATTTATGGAAGTGTAATACTTTTCTAGGAATGAGTGGATGAACAAGTACTCCAGCTATCAAATTAAGGTCACGTCCCTTACATCTGTATTCTCTGTAACAGAACTCTCCACCCATTCTCACCTTCTATCCCACCTTTCTTCAGAAGTGCAGTTATCCTCTTTCTAAGCCAAAGGTCCTCCATGCTTCTTTCCCACTGCCATTCTATTCACTTTCCCCTGCATCCCATTCTTTCCCAATGAACACTCTTCCCTCTCTTCTTTCTCTGACCTACCCTGACAGCAATTCAGATGACTTTAGGTAAAATAATGTAAAATAAAAATGTGGCCAAAAAAAACATACGAGAATGTTCTCCCACCATGTTCGTTCCCCGTTCATCCTCAGCATGCGTCACTCCCCATCACAACCCTCAACATTCATTGCCATGCTGTATCACTACTGCAACCTCAGCCTTTCCAGTGTTCTCCCAGCCCTCCTTGCTGCTGCTCTCTCCACACTTCCACAAGTCCCCTGGTGAGTGCCTGCCCAATGTCTGTTCCAGTTATTCCTGGCACCAAAGCTTCTTGCCTACTTTCTGCAAATACTGTCCAACTTGGAAGTGCACCACTGCTGCATGACTAGCTGGTCTGAGTGCACAAAACTATGTTCTCCACCCTGCTCTCAATTACAACCATGACTTTTAGATCCTACTTGCATGACCCATATGTAACACCAAACCACTTTACTAAATTAAGAGTTACCATTGATGTCAGTGGCTTTATTACAAACCCCAGTGTCCTCTGCTTATAATTTTAAGTATTATGTGTGCACTATGTAGAATCACGTTTTATACGGGACACTGTACTAGTTCGTATTGAGATCTTCACTATGATCTGTATCTTGTGACAATAACCCCAAACTATTACATATATTTAATGGAGACAAAAATATATATAGTGAAATATGGAACTGAGTACTAGTAAAAGAACATTTATTCATATACTTCTGTCACTAAGTTACATTTTGTGAGGTTACTCTGTGTTTGTCTATGTTCATTTTGGAACACGGACTCCACCATCAAGAAGATGACAACTTAAATATCAAAGCAAATCACTAACAAACTAATGCCCAAATCCCTTTTCTGGAATGCAGCCAAAGTAAGTCGGCTGTACACTGCAGAGTTCATCAGCATCCGCTGTGCATGGATGATATAAGACTTCCCTGCTGGAGAGCTACATGGCTGTTTCTAGTTGCACCCACCCTGTGGCTGTTTTCATCTTTGTACAAGGACGTGAACAATTTTTACCAGTGGTACCAATAGTTTTTACCAGTAGTTCTGGACCAGAAAAACATGCCTTGAAGCTCTTTCTGATGTGGAGAATAGAAACCATGAACAAAACATTGTCTTGCACAATAGCATTGTATTGTTTTATTGGATTCTGGGCATTTGTCACCTAGTCCGCTTACTAGGTGACATTGTGGGTGAATTATATTAATAACTGCTGATAATTTAAATGGGCCATAACTTACAATTTCATGTCCGTGTTGACAATTACACCCAAAACTTAATTTCATTGTTTTGAGAAGGCAAAGATTCAATTGTGTAAGATAAACTGACAACATTTGTTTGTGAAATAATGATGACTTTTTTTCAGTTGATCAGTGGGTACACACCAGTTAATGTCTTAGTAATGAAGTACATAGCACCAAAAATAATCTGTTTCTCAAGATGTGAAATCTGCACAGCAAACAATAACTAAATAGAAGTGAACTCTAAGAGCTAGAATGTTACAATAGGAATTATTGTTGCATTTAACCACTGAAATTCAATTAATGAGGAAACAGGCAGTGTCACCTCTAAACTCACCTGATATCCTTCCACAGATTTCTCAGAAACATGGTGCCAAGAAACAGAAATTTCAGAAGATGACAAAACTTTTACACTCACATCTGTGGGTACCTCAGTTGGAGCTGGAAGACAAAACATGTTAAATATCCAATCTCATCCAGTGATATTGTTATGTTCACTTTGAGGGGCTTCTCTCACTTCAGGTCTTTGTATTATTTTCTTGATATCAGTGTGTTAGTCTTCAATCTGCTTTTACACGAGTAAATTTCAAATTCATTGATGATCTGTATGGGAAAGGACTCTATAAAAACAAAGCAATGATCCTATTACTTGGCTCAGACTATGTATTTTTATGCTTCAACAGATTCCATTCTGAAATTTGTGTAAATTAAAACCTGGCTTTGATAAAGAACTGATTGAAGCATCCAGTGATCTTTTACTAAATTGGACAGCAGTTGACAGATTAAAACATATATATAAAATATTTTTAAGCTAGCTACACACAAATATTCATGTGTATATCATTTAATCACAATGACACAAAGTTTTTATGAAACTAGATATTAGATACAGAGTTGGCTAGTGGGGCATATAAATCTGAACATATGTGTGAAATAATCCAAGAGCACCCTTCCATCAGCCATTCATCAGACAGTTGATTTTGTTTGTTTTCTTACTTTTGGACAACAGCCAATGCAGAACACAGATCAGTATAATGTGACATACTTTTATTCAGGGCTCAGAAAATTAAGCTCTAGGTTAATTATACAAAGGTGTTAATTTCACTGCTGCTTTCTTTTTAAGTAAGATAAGGAATTTGAAAATTCATAAACTTAGCAATGTCTACAAAGGAGAAAGTTTTCCAAGCTAAGAACAATTCTCTTTTGCGAATCTTTTGAAACAAGTTGCAACAGACAGGCATGGCAGCTTGAGCTGAGGAAAGCTTTCATATACTTAATCTTCTAACCGGGCATCAAGTCAACTATGCATCAAAACAGCCACTGTTAAGAAAAAATCAGCTACATCTCTTAAGAAAATTATCCTGGGCAACAAAATAATCTTATATGCAAAGTTACCTTTTGTAATTGTCTTTCATTGTCTGTTAATAATGCAAATGTATAATTAAAAATGATACATTATTGCAAAATTGTTTTCACAATGACAGGCATTTAGATAAGCAAGAGGTCTGTGCACTCACTGCTAGCAATCATTACTCTGCAATGGAAGGTATGACTAGTAGTTGTCAGACATGGAACTTGGCTTAAAATATGTGGAAATGCAGAAATTCCATTGTCACGAAAGTGAATAAAGATGTCTACAATTATAACTAGACACAGATACATTACAAAATACACTGTTTAATAGAAATGCTGTTGTTATATATAAGTATGTATGCATATTTATACATATCAGTATGGAATACTGTGTATTTATTTTAAATCCCACTACTGCCTTTGAGAGGTTGTGATTTCTGACAGTAGTAAAATCCCTTGCTGATTCAGAGGTACAAAGGTACAGGTGGAATAGATGTGATCATCTCATCCAGTTCCAAATCAGTGTCAGACTCTTTATTGTTTTAATTACAGAATTTGCCAAAATGTTTCATTTTGAAAAGTTCCAACTGACAGGGATTTTGCTGATACAATACTCTAGACAGTAACTCATCTGCTTATGCTTATTTATTAACTCTATGTAATTTATACCCATATTTGGCATTTATGTTCTACAAATATTTTGCAGGCTTTTCTGAGCCAGAAAGATGACATCAGTTGCTTTTCTTCAGTTTTCTAATTCAGCAATTCTACCAGTAAAAAAAATATTAAAGTGTGCCTTCCAGTATGTTCTCTTCACTGTAAAGTAGTGATCATTGCACAATTTTCTTCTAAAAGTATAATTTTACAAAGTTAAAGCTGGAAGCCAGCAAGCATGCTACAAGGTACTGAAGTGACTTTGTGCAAGTCCTGATGCCAGCAGAAAACTACAAAATGTTGTTTGGATTAACTTTCATTATACCTGAATTATACCTTTTCATTATACCTTTTTCCATTTTTTGGAAAAAATCTTTCTAACTTGTTCTGTAGTTCCTGTGTTTGATACAGTCCTTAAAGAAAGTCATAGCTCTGTGTAAGAGCTGTTAGCATTACAAGTAAGGTTTAGAGCACCATGAATCTGACAGCTTTGGTGCTTCTTGTGGTTGAAATTAAAGAAGAAGATTCAATGAGCTTCTATTGCTTTTGCTTCCTGCATCTGGCATTACTTGTGCACAAGTGATTCTATCAATTAAGTGTCTGTGCCTGGTGACAGGATGAGGGGGAATGGGCTAAAGTTGCACCAGGGGAGGTTTAGGTTGGATATTAGGAAAAACTTCTTTACCAAAAGGGTTGTTAGGCATTGGAATGGGCTGCCCAGGGAAGTGGTTGTGTCACCATCCCTGGAGCTCTTTAAATGACATTTAGATGTAGAGCTTAGTGACATGGTTAGTGTTAGGTCAGAGGTTGGACTAGGTGATCTTGGAGGTCTCTTCCAACCTAGACAATTCTGTGAACTTTGCTAAACTCTGTGCTAAAATATCAGCAACCACTGAAGTGATTTCTTTATCTGGAAACTGGCACTACTGTCCATTCTTCTTCCTTTTGGAACTACTAGGCTCTGCCATGTCTCTGAACTTAAAAAGATGTACAAACACACTCCCATGCATAACATGGTTAGTATAAGCCTAACATAAACATATGGGAGCTTATCAGTCAGCTGTCGATAATGTCTCTGAGAAGGGATGGATACTGAAATGTTATTTGTCAGATATGGCTTTTATTACACCATAGCAATTTATTAACTTACTTAGACAATTGCAAAAAGAATCATTCTTTGCTGAAGCAGCTCTTGAAGATGATATTCTAAGGTATGCTTTTCTGATAAAAAGGATTAATATTAATCACTTCATAAAGGTAAGTGTTACTAGCTTGAATCCTGAATTATCATAAGAAACAAAAGGACTACTTTATCTTTTCTCTGTGTGTGGGCGATCTGTGTGCAAAGTTCCCATTAGTCCTAATGGGAAGCATGAACATAAATCTCCCGTAAAGTACACAGAGTAAAGAATAGAGTTGGTAGTGTGAGAATGTGGCCTTGTTATCATATCCCTCCTCTTGGCTCTTTGGTCTGGATCTGCTGACTTTCTGAAAGAGGGTCTGTTCTACAGAAAGAAAAATATGAGCAATTATTTGGGGTTTTGGAAGAAATTAATAAACTGTATTTTTTTAAAAACAGGCTTCAGTGATTATGTTGCAATTAAGATATTGTATATACTTCTTCTGATTTAAGGTAAACCTTCTTCCAGTGCTTTCCCTCTCTTGCTAAGTTCAGAAATGTCATTTAAACTTCAATAGTAAAGATCACAGCATGTGAAATAATTCCAGCAAGAACTAAGAAAAAGATTTTAGTGAAATGTCAAAAAGGTTTTCATTAAATTATTCACTCGGTAACTCGAGCATCCAAACCACAGTAAAGAATGTGGCAGGGCTAATTTATATTAGACTTTAAACACACTTCAAATAAAAAAAAATATTTTTTTTTTCAAATATAAAAAAATAAATAGAACTGAGCCATCATTAATTCAGAATTTTTGGGCTAAATTCTGATACTGACCTACTAGAATAATAGGCTTTAGTGTGGTCTGTTAAAAGAAAAAAACAAAACCAAACAACATATATATGTCAACCACATGTATTAAGATCACAGAGACAAAATTGATAGATAATGACGTAAATGTTTTAGGTAAAAGATATGAAGATGAGAATTTATTTTTTAAAAGATTCTTAAATCTTTTAACAAGAAGTGTGAAAAATCTTGAATGCTTCTTCATATTGCTCATTAAGACAGCAAGTACAACCAAGTGTTCTCCACTGTACAGAAAGTAGAGTTTGAGGTTATGACCTGCAAGTGTTTTGTGAGTGAGATATACCCTCCTTGATGAAGGATAGTTGGTATATTCATCAGTGATAGGGACCTGGATTTGTCTAATGATGTTGGTAGCACTGATTTGGGCCCTCAGTGTGAAAATTGATTGGAACTTTACTCACCATCTTGAGCTGAATAAATTACAGCAGTGAGACTGAATGGTCCATCCCCTTTGTTGTTAAAAGCTTTCACTTTTACTTGATACTGGGTCGAAGGTGGCATCGATTCATCTTTGTGGACATACCGTCCAATTTCAGGATTAGTAACTGTAACTCTTCTCCATTCTTTCTCACCAAATGGCTTGAAAGCCACTATGTAACCAAAGTTATTGCCATAGTGGTATTCTCTTGACAAAGGCTAAAGAGGCAAAAGATACAACATTGATTATTGTAGACAATCAAACAGATAGATCTCTAAAGAAAAACAAATAATACAGAAAGCATCAGTAAGTGTGCTGTAAAACAAACAAACAAACAACCAAAGAACCAAAGTTCAATTTTCTTCTGTTTTACTTCTATGGTTTACTCCCATCCCCTTTAAAACCATGCCACCTTCATTATTCAGGTCTGTAGTAACAGTACATTTGCTACTAGTATATATATGAATGAGTACAGTACTCATCCATACTCACTATAAGACATATAAAGTTATTGCCTACAGAAAGAAACCAAGAACAATTATGTACTAAAACCACTGTCATCTGCGGCTAGGAAAAAAGGCTTTCTTAAGGAATAACTGAGAGAGGATATGAAACACAGACACAGTATGCAAGCATCTGGGTCCATCCACACATGTAAAGACACCTGCACAAGACAGAGAGAAAATTCAAGTAGCTGGTCTAAATTATATTCATTAAGCTAAAGTTGGTCATCTAGGCCACCTGTACAGTTGATGAAGAGACTAATAAAGGAATGATTAATCTTACCTCTTTTTAGTGATGATGGAGGGGGTACAGTTAGCTGGTTTAGACTATCTATCTAACTTCTAATTGCTAAAAGTTTAAGTAAAAATGACTTCCACTTTCAGCATGACCATTAAAGGTCTATTCAAAGATGTTTCTTGAAACTACAATTGATTTCCTACATGCAGAAATACTGTAATACAAAATAACAGAAGACCATCTGCTATAAAACAAAACTCCTTCATTTACCAAAGCTCTATATTCAGTGATTACTCCTCAGCCTTAGTCCGTGCAGCCTTAACCAAAACTACCAGATAGCATGGCCAAAATCATGTCAGTAGTGCACCTGAAGACTGACTGAAAGTATCCTTTCAAAACAGACCTCCTGCATTACATTTTCCCATCCTGTTAACCTTGCAGAGATGAATTAGCTCATCTTAAGGCAAAGATCCTGGAGCAGTATAACAGATACTAACTATTGTCCTTAAGTTGTTTGGTTACTTGTGTAGCACTTCAGATAAAATTCGAGAAACCTGGCATGCCAAAAGGGAGATGGATATTTGGTGTCTAGTCGTGATGCTAACCACATGTCATCTAAATTTAGATTCACAGACAACCTTGCAATTCAAAAGGTAGAAGATTTCAAATACTGGGTCACTTTTGATAGCTGGTTTTCCAAAACTATCATTGTGTGCAGCTGCCTAAATTCAAACAGAATCCTATCCAAAGTAAGCAGCCTGGATAAGTGGCCCTAGAATGATTTTCACCCAGAGCAAACTTTAGAAAGCCAAGACTGACATTTTAAAATTATGTTCTAGAAAGTCTTGAAAATTTGAATGAGTCAAATACTTCACACAATAAGGTATAAGTAGCTGAGGAGTTTGAAGTATTCACTAAAAACTTTGAAAAATGAAATAGAAGAGGGAAAGGCAAGCAGGGAAAAAATGAGGAATGGACATGCCACTCCTAGCTCTTTCTTGGTTCTTCTTCCCAAACAAGTCTTAGAAGAGCTTTGATTGCATCTCTGGCTGCCTCATTCAACTTGGGCTTATGAGTCATAGCAAAAGCTGAAAGGGGGTTGGCAGCAACATGTGAATCTACCATACATTTTGTTCTTCTCTTCTTAATTAAAGACTACTTTAAGTAGTAAATGCAAATGTTAGCACATTTTGGGGAATCAATATATAGCTTTATCTTAGCCTTACAGACAGATTGGTTTCCGTCCATCCTGTATCAGACAGGTGCTGTAAATCTAACGCCTCCATTCAAAAACACTTGCTAGGCATAGTAGTAGAAGATGTTTGGAAAGTAAATGTTTGAAGCCACGCTTAAACTGTCTAGCTAAATGAGTTACTCATTATAGAACACATATAAAATCATGACATTAGGTAAGAGAAACAATTGGAATATAAATCTACTTTTGCGTATAGGAAGGACTGAAATGATCTTGTACTTCTTGCATTAGTCACTCTCCTCCTGGTTATAGTTTTCATTTTTTTCATTTGGTCACAGCCAATTTTTCATTGTACTCACAATGGCAGGGGTCTTTACCCAAAATGCAATAATTTAGACACATCTACATCTTGACCTATTATTAATGGAACTAAGAAATAAACTTTTCAATATACTTTAACAGCAATATAGATCTCACTTTTTCAGAAAACTTGAATTAGCTTAGAAATCTTTCTCAGCTAAACTTAGCTTGTAAAAGATTTTAGAAAACATCTTAATTTTTTGAACATTTTATTCAGTTATTTTGGTGTTTAATGTTTTATCTCTGTCCCTTTTCCCTTTCTTTATTTTGCTTAATACATAATCATTACAGAAAAATGAACGGCTTGTAATAAAAGATATCACTTTGTGGATATCAATAAATGGCTAACTTGTCGCATGAGGCAAAACTGTTTTGTGTTACTGGTCACATTAGCATAAAAGAAACATAAAATATAGAAGAGTTTCCTTAAAAATCCAGTTATTAATTATGATGGGCTGGTTTACAGAATGGTAATGCCTTTTTTTGTTTCATAAAGCCTATGCATCTATACACAGCACATTAAAGTCACAACTAAGATGTTACACCTAATTTTTTGAGAATCTGCAGGCTATTTAGACTGCAACTTAGAAAAAAGCCTCAGGGAGGCCTCAGAGAGATATATGTAGAATTTTCAAATGCAGTTACATCAATGCATTATCATAGCCAGTACTTCTTGTGTTTCAGTCTCTTCAAAACATATTTAGAGAGTGTTTTAGGCCGTATTTTAGAAATGTCCAATACATGAACATCATACTCATTTCTTTTTACGTATTTTTATGAGAAAAGTCTGAAAACCCACAGAGTGTATACAAATCCTGCTCTCACAGGAGCCAATGACAAACCTTCTGTGGGTCTCAGGAGCAGCAAGGTCAGACCTAAGGAGGCATATGCTTCATTCCATCTCAGTGCATTACTTACCATCCATGTTATTGTCAGCTCTCGATTGCTTCCACCTCCTCCTCCAACATCAGAAGGAGCAACATTAGGAGCTAGAAAAACAGAAAAGACAACAAAAATGAATACAGAGTATGCAGTCATTAAAAACCAAAACAAACAAACAAACAAAAAAACACGAACAATATTATTTACTTCTCTTTTTATCAGCAAAGCCAATGAGCACACATGCCCCACACAATTAAAATAATGATAGCCTGTAATAACTGTGAGTCTGTGGTCTTGCCAAGACTAATGTATAGCTACTGCTACAGGAAACATACCAGTTCTAACCGTAGTTAGCAATCAATCATTCTTCTTTTTAACCATACTCTCTATGAATATTTAATTTAGTATTTAGAAATGCAACACTCCTTGTAGGCCGTAAGAGAAACACAGTGTTTTGTTCTTGTGTTTCTTCAGATGCTGATATTCCAAGGGCTTAAGCACCCAGGGCATGAACATGAACATACCCTAACAGACTGTGATTAGTTCCATCCATTTCAATGGATTTGCCTACAATGTGTAATGTTAAACCCACGGTTACATCTTTGAAGCATTGTCATCCTACTCCTATTCTAGTTCAGATGAGTGGCAAATGTCTTCTTGATTGGCATGGGTAGATATTCAGAACTGAAGCTGACCTAGTACTTCAGTCATTTACTAACTAATTGCATTTCACACTGATGTTCTGTAGGACACAATAACGTGTTGTCACTGATGCAGTGCTGAGTGGTAAGGTAAGATACTATGAAGAGCTCCATTACAAGTCATTCCTATATTTTCATTTCTGTAAGACTCTTATACTACCTAAAGTCTCTTAACTACAGCAAGCAGCTGAAAACTAAATTTTCTCTTTGGAAAAGATATTTCTCCAAAATTAGTCTCTACACTGATACATAAAAAACAATTGTCACGAACCTTCTAATTAATTAAAGACTTTTCTTTTTCCCACTAAATGTAATGATTGCAATTCTCTTTGGTGTGTGTGTATTTATTTGGTATCTCTGAATACTAAGGACACACACAGTACTACTGCAAGCTCAGGAAATAATGTTTAATCCTATTTATTGTACATTAAAGATGCCTTTGGTGATCATGCATTAGCTACATGTTCTAATAACATTAACATGTTCTTTGTGTTAAGACATTCTTACATGGTCAGGCATTTTTCCTACTAATCAGCAAAAGTCAGAAGATCACGGATTATAGAATACCCTGAGGACTCACAAGGAAGGGACTCACAAGGATGCTCTCCAACTATTTAAGTAAGATGTTTGCTGAGGCCTTGTATTTGGGTCAGTTAGGAAGAAACAGGAAAGCAGAAAAGAATTAATGTTTTTATAAAGGAAAAAAAATGTAAAATAAAATTGAAAATGAAATGGTTTTGCATTTGGTGCATGGTTTATATTATTTTTTTCTGGCCTTCCAGAAAACGAATCAGTGGAGAATGAGGCCAAATATACATATCCTGGTAATTGCAAGGGAAGCTTTTCTTGGAATTATTAACTTATTACCTGACCTTGTTATTACTGAAATAGACAGCAGTTGCACTGTCTTATTATAAGTATATGGCTCTATAGCTAAGTTAGAAGCAGAGGTTTGCTAAAATGCTTAGGTAGTCAAAGAACATACACGAGCTGCCAGAGAGAAAAATAACCTTCTTCAGGAGAGCGCCCTCATTCTTTCTCCATTAAAAGCAGGTTTCTCCCTTCATTAATAGCAGGTTATGAATTTAGACAGCAATACTTAGAAAATTACTGTAATGCATCCAGAAGCTGAAGTACATAAAAGCAGCCTTTGATCAACTGAATTTCAAGAAATCTCTGTGAAATAATGGGTGTTATTGACTGAACAAGTAGAATTTATTAGGAAAAGTATCTTTTTTTTTTTTTTCCTCCCATAGGACATATTCATGTCATGCTAACAAAGAATGCTAGCGAAATTAAAGTTCTACAAGAAGAGAGACTTCAGAACTGGAAAAGACATTGACAACATTAGAGTTTAACAGACACCATTGGATCGGTCACATAGTAGAGCATACAGAGATACTGCATTGCTTGCTGCTGTTTAACACAGAACAAATGTTAAAAATAACTGTAACGTATGGAAATTGATTGTTGTTTACACAATAAAATATTTAACTTCTTCAGGTTTACACGAAAATGGAAAGTACCGGTTCTGTAGCACTCTGGAAGTTGATATTGCAACCTGAATGCTACTGTTGGTGTTTGTAACAAATTCCAGCTCCTGGCAGGAAACACTCTTGGGCTCAGAAGTTTATCTGCAAACTCTTACAGATTTATGCTTTATTTTGGCATTGCAAGAAGTCCTGTCTGATGTTTAGGAAGCCTATGCTAACATTTTGCTTCATTTCACCAAAAGTGTCTATCACAGTCTGCCAGAGCTGACGATGGTGCTGTACACTGGGAATGAGGCAACAGACAAAACAGACTACATCTTGCAGAAGCATTGCAACCTGCTATAAAAGCGGCAGATACGCCATTTTGGGTGTGTGTGGAAGGAGTCTAAAACAAACTCCATGAATGTGGCACTGCAAACTGCAGGACACTACTGTGCTCACTACCTGTGAGCATTACTTCAGAGCCCCCAACCTCCCCACAACCTTTCTGTCTCCTTTCCGACATTTCAGAAATGTCTGCTGTGTACCCAGCACTCCAAGAAGCATGCCCAGGTTTCTCATTTAGAAGCCTGGGCCATGTTCAAGTACAGCTGTTGAGTCAGAAAACATACGATGCTAATAGTCAATTTTATAGACAGTAATTTCCTTTTAATTTAAGTGTTAAAGTTCTGTGGATTTTCTTTCCCTGTCTAGATTAATGTAACCAATCTGTATTTCCTTCCTCCCTAAGCAACACATTTTTAATGGACCAGATGCGGCTCTTTACTAATAAATGTTTTGATATTTGCAATGCAAATGTATTTTATTTTGAAAATGCTACCTAATCAAAGCAATGACCTAGCAGGTATAATTGCAAAATTTAATTTTTTCACTTTCAATTTGTACTTTGAGTTTGCAACCTCAAGCTATGGGACAACAGCTTTTTAAAAACTATAAATATATCAAGGCTGCACATGGGTGCTAATAGGCATTGAGAATGATATACTGGTTGTATACAATCTTGTAGCATTCTTGTTGTATAATTGTTGTATACAATCTTGTAGCAGCAATACATTACTTCCTAGAGCACTGTTGTTATCTCCTTTGTACAGTCCAAACAGAACGTATTATCTTGTATAATTACATCTAATTCTTTATTCTTAAGAATCCATTTTAAAAGGACCTGCCCAAGACTGAAGGATATTCTTGAATATGCTCAGAGATTTTAACACTAAGCAATTAGACTGATAAGGGCACGTGTTATGTCAGATAATGTCACACCTCTCACGTGGAATAAGAAGACACAAGACCAAACCTTCCATCACAGAAAAATAGTGTTATACTGTAAGACACACATACTGTCATGTATCTTTTAGTTATAATATAAACCAAATAGAAAAAAGGACATTTTTCTTGTCAAAAAAATGCTTTTTTTTTTTTTTTTTTTTTTTTTTTTCCCCTAAGCCCTGAATCCCATTGCAAACAAGGCAAGTGCATTCATTTATGTACACCAGCTCAAGGACAGAGGTGGGGGTACCTCTAAAAGATACAGTATGACTGTATGAATGGAGACAAATTTTCTGTTTTTATCAGGATGTTTCTCTCCTGTCTGATGTAATGCTAGGATATATAGATAGTTTGGTGTTTCCTCACTAAAATCTACAGTAGCTGGTGACTAAAAATATATTCTGGATTTGCATCTTATGATTTTTTTTTATTTTGTTTTACCAAATAAAATTACAAAATTGATAGGAAAATGTGAAAATAAAAAGCACACTAAAAAAATGACATTTTCTGTTTACGTACGAGCGCCTTCAGTTCTAATTCTCTGTGACGGCATACTAGGTTCTCCTACTCCCAAAGTGTTTGTTGCTATTATTCGGAACTCATATTCCATCCAAGGAATTAAATCAATCACTCTAGCAGACTCCATATTTCCTTCAATATCTGATGGATCTAAAAGAAATGAGAAATTGCTTTAGAAAACAGCATTTTACAATGAGGTCAGACATCAATGAAGTTTTTAAATCCACAAACTGCCACTATTCTGCAACCACAAATAGCCAACTGAAGGAATGTTATACATGAGGGATACCACATTTTATGTACATTCCTGGTGATCACTGGAAACTTGGAAACTATGACACTATCTTGGATAAACCCTTACAGACTTGTAAGTTTTAGGTGAGTGTGAACTAGCAAAAGAAGTGCATTTAATTATGAAGGCATTCTTATTAATTACATATTACTGTTGTAGAAATTCATTTTACCTACAGAATAATTCAAGGAGAAATCTGTAATGCACAAATAATAAAATAAAAAATCATGATATAGACAAGTGCCGCACAAGTGTAAATACAGGGACTGATCAATTGATAGAGTGGTTTATAAAAATGTGGGCATATTTTGGTGCACCTTACAAGTGAGTGTGTTACAACCTGCTACCTAGTTCTGATTTAACAAGGATAAGTGTTCTTATAATTTCTGTGAAAAAGATGTACTGTTGTCATAAGGACTAGTTTCTTTACCATACATGAGAGGCATAAGACATGACTATCTTTCTGTCTATAATTCACAGACAGTAGTGGTTGTTTCTGTAGCTGTCTGCAGATATAGTAAGAGGATTTTCATTTCTTATGCAGGCCAAGAGTTTCTTTGTCAAACTAGAGTCTCGAGATCAGAGGGAGATGAGAAATTACATATTCTGCACTGGAAAGGTGGCTAATTTGGAATTACAATATAAGCGCAATGGCTGCAAAAAAACAGGAATAGCAATGTTACACAACCTATTTACACATATTTCCATACTGTGAAGTAGAACATACTTCTTTCATAAAACACACTTGGTATTATGCAACCTGAGATGAATTATTTGGCTTGGGAAGGATGGTAGTAGTAGTAATAATAACAATATTTTCAAAGTGCAATGCCAAAGTACATTTTTGTTTGTTTGTTTCACACGTTGAAAATTAACAACATTAAATGGCAGCCTAAATGCTGATGAGAGATCAATTTGGACTGATCATTGTGTGTTTTTTTTACATACAAAAGTGAACACTGAGTCAAACTGGGAGGAGCCCAGAAATTAAGCAATGCACTGGCTTGCAGTGGTTCCAGTGATGGTTACTATGGTGATTTCAGCTATTTTTTTGAAGGAATCTATAGAACAAAATTAGTCAGTGTTGTTCAAATGAAAAAGTAATGATTTTGAAAACACTGGAATAGTTGATTTCAACTTTTCAGAAATGAAACATTTCTATCTTTCATGCTAGCTTCCTAAAAAATAAATTTAAGAATCTGGGTTCCTCCCTGTCCAAAGATGCGAATCCCATTCAACATGCTGCAGGATAACATTCTGACTGTATGTCTCAGTGACTATATCGTTAATTACACAAAGCAGAATAACTTCAGAGATGCAGAGACATGCATCCTGTCATGCCTATAACACTGCAGATAAGGAATATTCCTGAGAAGTGAGTTTTTTGAGCAGAAGTGTCTGCTCTGAACCAGAGTAAAGATCTGAAACCTGCACTTCTATCTCCTGCACAAACGTTTCTAGTTCCAGTAACATGTAGCACAATATCAGAGCTGCCACCCCCTCTTTATCTTTTACCGTCTTTAGCTTTTATCTTCCTATAACCTATCCTCTCCCCAAGAGCATATTTTTTATTTAAAAAAAAAAAAAGAAAACAGAAAATAAAATATAATTTATCCTGAAAAAATGGAGGCTGATCCAAATGGATCCTCCCTCCTGCAAACAGTCACTGAAATACATAACCAATTACTTGAACAACTCTAATTTTTATATTATTTATAGTAAAAATTCAAAGAAATCTACTCTACATAAATTATTAAACAAGATACCAGAGATAGAAAGGAATTGGAGGACCTCCTAGTTTTATTTTCCAAACTACTTTACCATAACCAATAGACTAGTGCTAGCTGTTGAAGTTAATTATATACAATGAAACTATATATACTACACATTCTAGAAGATAAATATGATTTAAGGCAATAGGTCTATTTTTTTTTAACCTTTTTATCTAAGAGATTCTCACTAACGTAACAGAGATTTTGAGATTAATATGTCAATGTCTATTTCTTAGACATATATATCTCTGCAGTTTCAAAGGACTACTTAATTAAAATAAAAAAAGCTGAAACCATTAATTTTCTTAATAATATTAAGAAATCCTGAGTGTGTAATGCCCTAATTTCACAGGAAAGAACTGAAGCTATAATTTATCAGTGTCATAATGAATCGTATTGATAAATACACTCCATATAGCTTGTAGCAATGCTGTCCACCATAAAGCATTCAAAGATACTGGTGTTATTAAAATATTTTCACAACGTATGTATTTTGTTAGCTCTTGTAAATAAATACTATATATGTCAGCACATCCTATGTTCAGGTGTTTCCTCAACTACAATTATGTTGCACACTGATGACATCCAGTGGTTAGAAGGATAATCTTAGCTATGTTTTCTCTAGGGGTGCCAGTTTTAGTGCAAATGGTAAGTAGTCTGTCCACAGGAAAAAGTAGACAATTTCAGCCAACTTACTGCATAACAAATACAGAAGTTAGGACATAACTTTTTCATCCAAAGTACCCTGAAAATATATATATATTTTAAATTCCAGTAGCTGATGTGAAATATTACAAGCAGCAAGGAAAGAGACAAAACAAACAAACAAACAGGAAAGAAAAACAAACAAGCAAACAAAAAAAAAAAACCACCAGCCTGGCCTGTTTTCTGTATGCCTTGATATTAACTTCCTAGTGCTGGGAATAAAAATGTTGACAGTACACTGATAGGACAGTACCTGCTCCCAAACTCTGTAGCAGACATTAATAGCACCCTCGTTTTCCTTTTATAATGGCTGTTTTCTGATTAACAATCAAACATTTAATAACCTATTGGCTTTATTATTTATGGCATTACTCTTACCCGTTTTGGCATCTTTCCACTCTTCAGAAAGAAAAGTTTTTGACTGGATAGTGTATTTAGAAATAGGGCTATGATTGTCTGTTCCACGACTCCACGTAAGTGCTACAGCAGTGTCTCTAATTTCTTCTACTCTTATACCTCCGGGAGGGCCTGGAGGACCTGAGAAAAAATTCAATTCACAGATTAAATATATTAAAAAATGAAAGTTTATTAATTTTCCTGTTTGCATTTATTAGGTATGAGGCTTTCATGTCTCACTTTCTATGTAAGAACAGATAGAAAATGTATTTATACATATTTTAATATTGTACAGAGTGATTCAGAGGATAACTGTTCTTGCATCAGAAAACTACCAAATGAAACTTCCATGATTCCTGCCTAACTAGTAATACCGAGAACAGAATTTCTTAAGTGAAAAAGGGATACTTTACAACTGTTGTTGCTCTTCTTTGAACAACGATGAACTCAGAAAAAAAAAATGAAAAAAAAAAGCAAAACCAAAAACATAAAACCTTCCTTTATAAATACCACCTAATGATAACCTTTTAGAAACCTTAATCTATACTTCAGCTTGTTCAGTTTTGGTCTGAACTGCAATATATACGGAAAATCTTGAGACTTATACTGGAGATAAGTCATACCTTGAAAAAACATTTCTATAAACCTTTTCACATTTCTCTTGGACCCTCATCTTACCCCATACTGGGTAAGCCCACCATGAGATCTGAACTTCCTATGAACCAATATAAACTGAGTGAAAGAAAAAGTAGTCACTGTCTCACTAAATACCTACTAAAGTCTTCCCATAACAAGAACCTCAAAATCAATGCCAAAATGTGGAATCCATTCCACCCAATGGCCCCAAAGCAGTCTTTTGAACTTTAAGGGTGAAATCAAACAAACTCTGTATAACAGAATACATCTATGAAGACCACCAACAAAGAACAGAAGCTGTCAAAGAAAATATTTTGCACAAAACTGTCTCTTCCAGCCTTGAGTATCAAGAAGTGTCTATAAAATATTTTCAAAGAATAATTTCTTTTTCTTCAAAAGGCTGATACCTGAAAAGATGAATTTCAAAATCAAATCTGTAGTTCTAATGAATATATGAACTAAATATATGTGAACTTCATGAACTAAATATATGTGTTTGTTTTATGGCATATTGCTATCTTCCCAACAGCCAGCTAAAACCTTCTAGGTAAAAGTTACTTGTCCTAAACCAGTTTACAGTCTCATCCTTATGCTCTTCAAGTATCAAATACCATTTCTGCTCATAACAACTCATTAAAATAGCCATGTTAAAATAACAGCAGTTATTCTCGATCCATATTTGCTTTAAGTTCATTAGAGAGCAGAGAGTGGTGCAGGCACATGCATCTGTGAGTGTTGGAATCCTGATCTGTAAAAGATGCCACAACATTCAGTAAGCTGTGCTAAGAAACAACATCCAAACTTACAGTAATTCTCCAACTGAAAGCTTAATACCTACTTAAAAACTAGCCTACAGATGTTTTCAGATTATTCTTTTCATATTGTTCTGGTTCTGTTATTATCCATCTGTTTGATATGATACACGGTTATGTGATATGCATTACCAATCGTGTCAAAACAGAGACAATGAATGAGAACTATTGAGAAGTAGTTTCTGATTCCACTTTCAGAGATAACAACATGCCAACATGACTCAGGTAATTACTCAACAATCTGATTGAACAAGTCTCAGAGCACATTAAAAAAGAACAACAACCAAACAAGAAATAACAGGATACATTTATCTGCACCATGTACAGGGAAAACACAGAAAACCAAAACAAAACAACTCAACAATAAGAATGGAATGAGATTCCTACACCACATCTAAATACATGTGCCAAACGTATCTTTGGGTCTTGAGTTCTTTACTTTCTCCATAAAACTGAAGAAAAAGGAATCAAATGAAATGAACTGAAACAAGAGTATGGAAATGCTCATCAGTACCAAGGTCTTTTCCTGCCTTCTATGAGAGAGATCTCCTACAGCTTCTCACCTCACTGTGAAAGTTTCCGTAAATGGCATGTGTCAAGAAACGCCAAGGACCTTCAGGAAAGTGCAACCCCCCCCCCCCAGCAGGTTGTCTGTGTCTTCAACAATGGGGATCAGTCCTGTAGGGTTAGAATCTGGTGGGAAGAGCTGGGTGCTGGTAAGGCAGTCCTGGATACCACAGGCATTCAGGTGACAAGCTATAGCATACATCCAAGAGTGCATAGGTCTGAACTCCACCCAGACTCCAGAGACAGAGCTGGAGCAGGCACATCTGTTATGTAGCTCAGGCCAGGACTGAAAGCCAAGGGCTGAGCTTAAATAGGTCTTGTGGGCCCACCATGGTGGGTGTCCTAGATGAGGGTGATCACAGCCATTAAGGCCTGTTGGTATACTTAGGGGACTGACAGCTCGGTTTTCTGTGCACTACTACCACTATCAATTCTCCTGAACACACCAATTTTAATACTCCAATGTCACAAAGGACAATCCATATGAACCATTACAGTGTCCTGTTGACAGAGAAAATATCTTCACACGTCTGCATGAACAGTGTCTATCCTTGAGGTGCTCTGGAACCTAACTCTGTGTTTCCAGACTTTGCTGTTGCCTTTTACTATCAACAGAGTGAAATTATAATGTCACTTTTGTCATATTTCATCAGATATGGGTATTTAACCCTGAGCCTGTAAAATACCAAGTCTTTCACTGACAAAAATAGTAGCAAGAAGTTCTCACCACTAAGTAGGATTGTGTTCATAATATTAAAACCTGAAAGTTGAGCATAAAACAAATGCGGATTTCTTCAACAACATATGCTAAGAGTTATGATTCTATTTATAATTACTGGGTTAACAGGATTATCAGAAGGTTGATAAGGCAGATGATCTCTCTTTTTGTTTTGTAAAAGGATTTGCTTACGTACTAAGGCACATGAACAAACTCTTCTCTTTTTCTTTACAGTTTTCTGCAATTTATTCTGCAATTTCACCATATATCACATTTGCTTTGACATTTCACCCCATACTGATGACATTTCACTGTTTGTTAACACCCAGTGAAAAATAAATACAGAAATATTGAAGTGCACAACATCCATAGATGGCAAAAACTCAGAATCAAGGCACAAGCTATACTCCAGTTACTATCCAGATGTATAGTACAACTGGAATGGGATCAAAACATGATAGCTGCATAGACCCAAGTACAAGTTATATCTGATTCAAATTGTCAGCATTACAGAGCATTAGCACTTTAGAAGATTTATCTGGAGGCACAAAATGAAGTAAAAAGCCTAAAGGACATGAACTAACTCATGCTCCTGAAACCATGCATGGAAACATACTTTGTAGGGTACGTACCATATGAGCACGTACAGCATTTTGAGACTGCAGTAATTCTTACAGATAGAAGAATAAGTTAACAATGGAGTGATAACCTTGACTCCGTTTTTCTGTCATTTGAAAACCAGGAATCCTTTTAATGTAGGCTTAGTGTTACACACATTAATGTAATCAAAAACGCATTATGAGAAAACAGAAATGTCTTCTTAAAATGTTATAAATTAAGTATATTGAAATGATACTTGCAATCTACTTTGCTATTTAATAATAAACACCAAATTAAAGTATCTAAAAATTACTTAAACAGAAGAAAAGTATACATAATAAATTTTTTTTATTGATTTCCAGGAAAACACACATTGAGTTAGATATTTAAGTGTCTGGAAAAGAATAAGTACCCTGAGCAGTACTTTAAGGACTTCACATTCTGCTTATCTAGATGAAAAACAGAAACATTTCTCTTTTACCTGGAGAACCTTACCTCTTACAACAAGGTCAGCTGAAGCTGAAGAATTGTCAACAATTGTCTGTGCGGTGCACGTGTATCTTCCTGCATGCCGCAGCTGGACGTTTTTAATAAGCAGTTCACCATTGGATTTAATCTGTTAAAAAACAGTACTTAATGAAGCTGGTAAACATCCCTGTATAACTGATACCTATCTACACATACCTCCCAACTGATATACAGTGGTTGTTATTTCCAAGAAATGAGTACTTACTTCAAGATCAGATCACTCTCAAAGATATATTTAATTTATATGACAGCTGTTGAAAGTGTCCTGTGTTTCTTGAAGAGCTTCTGATCTTTACTACATATGAAAAAACAAATGTCTTTCTTAAGAGGTCTGTTAAGTAGGTGTTTCTTCAGAAGCTGACATTGCCTATTTTCTACTATTTTAAGACCACATCTGAACATTAGATTTAGTCAGGCCTATTTTTTTTCTTAAACAGCAATCAGATGATTCCTCTATACCATTACATGTTATTTATGCATGTTCATATGATAACAGTGTCATGGAGACCTACTAAGAGAGCCACCAATGCTGTGTGGCTCTTCCTTTACAAACCTAAAACAGCACAAATGTTTTTATCACAGAGAGGTTACAAGCAAAGCCTAGCTACAGCTCTCACTACATTATGGCTTGGCCTAGTCATCCCTGAGTGGCCAGCTGCCATCCTAGCCTGACCTTGGCCTGGCTTTCTCTCTATGGACCTGCCCTGGTCCTGTGCACAGCACAGCGCTGGCTGCTGCTACTGGACCTGCCCCACTTGGGGCAAGCAAGGGCCAGCCATGCTGTCCCCCCTTGCCTCAGCCTCCACAGTGCCATGGCAAAGGGTTTCAGGGAAGCAATTTACCATTCAGTGAGGCTCACAGACTCCTCCTCCTCCTTGTCCTCCTCCTTTTCCTTCTCATCATCACAGACCCTAATCCTTCCCCAAGTGTGAGACTGCAATGTCTAACTTCAGACTCATGAATTCCATCTCACAGGCCATCCACTTTAAATTGACAAGCAATAGGCTAACACAAGGATCTGAAAACCTCCAGCACCAATAACAAAACAGCTGACTCCACTTTAGACTTCTCAAGTTCCTACAGGAGAGCTGTTCCATTATGAAATGCCATTTATGCTGCAGAAATACCTGTGTATGCTGTTTAATTTCTGGCATGCTTACCATGCACAATTTTGGACCATGCCAAAAGGAACCCCAGCCAACACATGGCACCTCACACACAAGAGATCCCTGGAAACACAGAATCACAGAATCACAGAATTTTCTAGGTTGGAAGAGACCTCAAGGTCATCGAGTCCAACCTCCAACCTAACGCTAACAGCCCTCCACTAAACCATATCCCTAAGCTCTACATCTAAGCTTCTTTTGAAGACTTCCAGGGATGGTGACTCCACCACTTCCCTGGGCAGCCTGTTCCAATGCCTCACAACCCTTTCTGTAAAGAAGTTCTTCCTAACATCTAACCTAAAACTCCCCTGGCTCAACTTAAGCCCATTCCCCCTCGTCCTGTCACCAGGCACGTGGGAGAACAGGCCAACCCCCACCTCTCTACAGCCTCCCTTGAGGTACCTAAAAAGAGCGATAAGGTCACCCCTGAGCCTCCTCTTCTCCAGGCTGAACAAGCCCAGCTCCCTTAGCCGCTCCTCGTAGGACTTGTTCTCCAGGCCCCTCACCAGCTTCGTTGCCCTTCTCTGCACCCGCTCAAGCACCTCGATGTCCTTCTTGTAGCGAGGGGCCCAAAACTGAACACAGTACTCGAGGTGCGGCCTCACCAGAGCTGAGTACAGGGGGACGATCACCTCCCTAGCCCTGCTGGTCACGCTGTTCCTAATACAAGCCAGGATGCCGTTGGCCTTCTTGGCCACCTGAGCACACTGCTGGCTCATATTCAGCCGACTGTCCACCATCACTCCCAGGTCCTTCTCTGCCTGGCAGCTTTCCAACCATTCCTCTCCCAGCCTGTAGCTCTGCTTGGGGTTATTGCGCCCCAGGTGCAGGACCCGGCACTTGGCCTTGTTAAACTTCATGCAGTTGACCTCAGCCCATCGGTGCAGCCTATCCAGATCCTCCTGCAGAGCTTTCCTACCCTCAAGCAGATCGACACACGCACCTAACTTGGTGTCATCTGCGAACTTACTGAGGGTGCACTCGATGCCCTCATCCAGATCATCGATGAAGATATTAAAGAGGACCGGCCCCAGCACCGAGCCCTGGGGGACGCCACTAGTGACTGGCCTCCAACTGGACTTGGCTCCATTTACCACGACTCTTTGGGCCCGGCTATCCAGCCAGTTTCTAACCCAACGAAGCGTGCGCCAGTCCAAGCCAAGAGCAGCCAGTTTCTTGAGGAGAATGCTGTGGGAGACGGTGTCAAAAGCCTTGCTGAAGTCAAGGTAGACCACATCCACAGCCTTTCCCTCATCCACCCAGCGCGTCACTCTGTCATAGAAGGAGATCAGGTTCGTCAGGCATGACCTGCCTTTCATAAAGCCATGCTGACTGGGCCTGATCGCCTGCTTCCCCTTCAAGTGCTGCATGATGACTCTCAGGAGGATCTGCTCCATGAGCTTTCCTGGCACTGAGGTCAAACTGACAGGCCTGTAGTTTCCTGGGTCTGCCCTCCGGCCCTTCTTGTAGATGGGCGTCACGTTTGCTAGCCGCCAGTCGATTGGGACCTCCCCCGATAGCCAGGACTGTTGATAAATGATGGACAGCGGCTTGGCCAGCTCCTCTGCCAGTTCCCTCAGTACCCTTGGGTGGATCCCATCTGGCCCCATCGACTTGTGCACATCTAAGTGCCGTAGTAGGTCACCAACCAGTTCTTCATGGATAATGAGGGCCACATCCTGCTCCCCATCCCCTTCCACCAGCTCAGGGTACTGGGTATCCAGAGAACATCCGGTATTGCCGCTAAAGACTGAGGCAAAGAAACACAGTTTGCTCCACACTGGTTTGCAAAAGTAGAAAGTTTGGCAAATTTCACCTTCGTGTACCAGCTGACCTCAGAGCCAGATAAAAGGAACTGAGGCAACTCTCTTTCCATTGACTTCTCCAAAATATCTGCTGGCAACCACTGCTGCCAGATGTATTTGCACCATACTCAATATACATACTATACTTGCTTCACTGTCACATTGTTGGATATCTTCAACCTTTTACCTTTTCAGTGTAATTTCTATTTACTTGAATGAAAATCAAGTTGGAACATTAAAATAATAAAATAAAATAAAATAAAATAAAATAAAATAAAATAAAATAAAATAAAATAAAATAAAATAAAATAATAAAAACCCAACAACAACTCAGATTTCTTCACATAATGCTTTGGAAATCTGACTCTTTTTGAATTCCCTTTGGAGAACTTTTAGCCCAGGTAGCTAGATATATCAAGAAGAAGCTGACTGTTTTTAACTTGCCTAATAAAAGACACTTGTTGGGTTTTGTTCTGATTTTTTGGGTTGGTTGGTTTTTTTTTGGGTGTGTTGAAGGTGTTTCCACCTAGCAAATTTACAGAGAAATTAGCAAATTAGTTATTTTAGCAAATTAACAGAGAAAGTATATCTCCGTTGTCAAAGATTTAAAATCTGTTGGTTCTAATCAGAATATAACATAAGAGTTTATAATGTCTAAGTATTTCTGTATGATGTTTTAAAATTTCAATCAGAATTTCTAGCAGACTTTTAATATGTAATATATAAAGAGAATAAAACATGATTTAACAGATATACAGAATATAGTATTTAAAATGGAAACAATAAAAATAACTAACTTAGAGGGATATAGTACACTAGGTGTCAGTATTACCTGCATTCATATAAATATAGTGATGGGATTCAGCATTATAGAATGAACACTGCAGTACAAAAGGAATTTCTCAAACACAGGAGTCTAATGCAAAGATGAAATCCTTAGTAATACAGAATCGTAGAATCATTCAGGTTGGAAAAGACCACTATGATCATCTAGTCCAACCTTTAACCTAGTACTAAACTCCATCACTAAACCATGCTACTAAGTTCTAAGTCTACATGTTTCTTGAAGACCTCTGGGATGGTGACTCAATCACTTCCCTGGGCAGCCTGTTCCAATGCTGCACAACTCTTTCAGCAAAGAAAGTTCTCCTAATGTCCAACCTAAACCTCCCCTGGTGCAACTTTAGCCCATTTCCCCTCATCTCTTGGTGCCTGAGAGAAGAGACCAATCCCCACCTCGCTATGGCCTCCTCTAAGGTAAATGTAAAGGTAAATGTAAAGTACAATAAGGTCTCCCTTGAGCCTTCTCTTCTCCAAGCTAAACAACCCCAGTTCCCTCAGCCAGTTCTCATAAGACTTATTTTCTAGACCCTTTTTCGGGGTCTAGAACTGGTCTTAGGACCAGCTTTGTTGCCGTTCTCTGGACATGTTCCAGGGCCTTGATGTCCTTCTTGTACTGAGGGGCCCAGAACTGAAAACAGTATTCAAGGTGCAGCCTCACCAGAGCCTTTGATAAACCCGTGCTGACTTGGCCTGATCACCAAGTTGCCCTGTAGGTGCTGTGTGGTGGCACTCAACCTAATCTGCTCCACGAGCTTCCCCAGCACTGAGGTCAGACTGATAGGCCTAGAGGCCTTAATTGTTTTATTACCACGTTACGTGATTCAAGAGATGATCTATGCAGTCTTTGCAAATTTTCTCCAGTTCTCTTAGAAGCTTATATAATACTTCATTACCTTGTGGCCTTTGGACAACCCATAATGACTACTGTCATCTTGTGTTTTGGAAAAAGTCCTTCGATTTGGGTGAAACTCTGACAAACCTACAAATTACACATTCTGAAGAAAATCTCTAGGATGCAAAGTGCTAATCTTTATGATGTCTGAATGGCTATATTTGGGGAAAATATATAGCCATATTTTCAGATGGCTATAAGGTTTGTTATCTTCAGCTACCTGTGCTTGAACAGATATGCAAAAATGAATAAATAAATAAATAAATGAATAAATGAATGAATAAAATATATTTGTCTTATGACATTTCTCTGAACCCACTTGGTAACTAGATGAACACCTGTAAAACAAGGAGCAGAACAGAGAACACTCTACATATCACAGCTACTCTGAATGAAAAACACACTTTATGTTAAGAAATACATTTCTATCTATATGTTTTTTAAATAATCAATTTGAAATATTTTTCTTATTCTGTACTTTATCCCCCCTCAAAAAAAAAAAAAAAAAAAAAAAAAAAGATTACTAAGCTAAATCACATGGTTATACATGTGGTAGTCTTTAAGGCATTTCAGAAAAGAAAAAAAAAAATCTCTCCAAAATATATCTGGCTGTTTTCATGAAAGTCAAAATGTTACAAAAGATTAACAAATGGATTTATATCACACAAACTGGAAGGGGCAACATTCAGACTGCTCAGAAATCTCATTTTGTTATAAAAAACAAACCCTGCAATCCTGAAACCTTCACAGGCAGCAACAAAAAGAATTCAGATGCAAAATGGTATGTAAGAAAGAAACTGCTAAATATTTAGGCGTAAGAAATGATGTTATCATCACTGGATGGTTCTAGGGAACAACAAAGACCTTCAGTACAATCTAAAATATGATGGGCTGTCATTAGTGTCCCTGTATTAGACATTTTGAATAAATGACATAAAGTTATGTCATCAACTTTTTGTTTCCTGTCTGAAAATGAGAAGGAAAGAAAAAAAAAAAAAAAAAGAGGTTAAATATTTTCCAAATGTTCTGAAAGTAGAATGCCGGTTTGGTTCATATTTAGGGAGATTAAAATAGCCAGATAAAACTATCCTTTTCCTTTCCAAACTCTAGTGAGGATTTTGGATGCCAGTTTAAACTTCTGATCACTTAAAATTCCAGCAAAAAATTAAATCAGTTAACACCACTTTTTTTTTTTTTAAGAAATTATTGAGGTAAACAGTTGCAACTGATAAAAACTAGAATTGAGAACATATAAAAGAGAATGCTTAATTCTGGCTAGAAATACTTCTTGATTGCCATGTAGGGATGTAGGGTCATACAGAAATACAGGTTACACTGTCCTTTCTAAGTTCCAGGTCACACAAGAGTTCTTAGCAGTGATTACACAGATCAACTGGATCACTGAAAAATCCCGTATATGAATGCTTATTTTCTTTGTTTATCATAGAATCATAGAATGGCTTGGGTTGGAAGGCACCTTAAAAATCATCTAGTTCCACCCCCTACGCCCCCCCCAACCATAGGTTATTTTTGCTCATTTTATTTTTAGATATTATTAAACTATACCCATGTTAAGATATACATACATACATGTATGTATATACATATTTGCACTTTCCACACATAACTAATATGACAGGTCTTAACTAATATGTCATAACTAATACAACAATTTTCCAAAGTGCAAGTAGGATCCAGACATGAGGTGAGTCTGGAATGATGGCATTTCTGTATGGCTGCCCCCTAGTTAATTCATGAGAATTCCAGGGGTATTGCTTTCAAGGACAGCAGCCTTTGAAAATCTGTGGGGATCACTGCATAAACGAATGTTGGCTGGCTGCCTGACTAACCACAGGTAAGCCTTTTTTGTCTACAGTGGGCTACGCAATGCTGTCAACAGCTTTCAGGAAGAAAAATCACTGGGAGTGTCAGTACTGCTGTGGGAGTAGAGAAGGGCAGCTACCTGTTCTTCTGACCTCCAAAAATTACAACAAAGAAGTTGCAGAATTTCAAACCCCTTGAGTTTCTGTGTGTGTTTTTATTTTTTATTTTTTAAAGAGATAAATGGTCCTCTATTTTAGTACTCTATATAAACCTGTAGCATATTAACACTAAATATCATCCTAGAGAGGACCATACTGCCTGTGAGTCTCTATTGCTTGCACTTTGATCTGCAAAGAAACTCATGCAGTTTGTCCAGTCCAATAACGTTCACAAAAACTGTATATATTAAGAATTATCGTAATCATATTATTATTTCATACAAATGATTACAAATTCTTAAATCTTAGTACTCCTTAATTCTTATGTTAACAAATTAACATACTGTACTGTATTTATTAATGATGTACCCATATACTCACTCTAATAATAATTTCCCCTATGGGCACTTGGTTTTAAAATCTAAGTGACAGAAAACATGGAAAAACATAATGTAATTAAAAATTCATCAACTCATAGATATGGTATCACACCATGTTGGTTCAGAAGTTCTCCTGAATCACAGCTTTATACGGTTGGTGATAAAGCTTTCCATGCTTCAGAAGAAGCCCAAGTTCTTGGTGGTAAAAGAAGAGCTTACAAAGCACATAAGGAGCACGGGCATCAGCAGATTCTGTCCACAAATTAGATATGAATGCACTGTATGTTTTCATTTCAAAAACCTCAGCTTGGCTAAGTTAAAAAATGCCTTCCTTAATACAGGAAAAAATGAATCACAGACTGGAAATTGTGACAGCAGTATTCAAGGATGTTCCAAGTGTATCTGTGGTTCACCACTCAGATATTTACCAAGTTTCAAGCAAAGACTTTCATCATATGAACCCTATATTTATGCTTTAATAGTGATGTCAAAAATAGTATTGTATGCTCTATTTCTGAGATTCACTGTTCCCTTCTAACAATCACCTTTGCCAGTGCACTAAATGCCATCAGAATATGACCCTACATGATGGAAAATCATTTACAAGTGCCTAGTCTTCTGTTTGAAAGGAGTATCACTTCTGTTACAACCTCAGCAACAATAAAGGACCTTATGTTACTATGAAGCTAACGAGCCCTTTGTAATAACAAAACTACATAAGAATCTGATAAGCAGAGATCTTTTAAGTCAGGTTTACAAACACAAACCTTCACATGTGTTTTAATACACAGTGGAGGTATGATAATAAAACAATCATTAAGAAGTAATTTGGAAGAGATGGGATTCTTGGAGATGAGATCAGCTTTTTTTCCAAAGCTAGTGATAACTTATAGGTATTTTAAAAAAATGTTTAACTATGAACTTTAAATGAGTTCGCCTGAATTATTTTGTTCCAGTACAGAAAATCCAACAGCTGTTGATGAATGTTAATGTAAATGTGATTGTAGCTACTTTCTTGATATTGAGATCAGAGATGACATGGGGACAACAACATCAATGCAGTTCTAGTGTCTCAATTCCATTCACAGAAAAGCTCATCTCACTTTGCTTTATAAGCTACAGCTGTCATAAAAGTTACGGGTAAATAAAAAAAAACAACACAAAACAGCACGATAATGATGACAGGGCCATTCCCACTAAAGAATCTCTTCCTTCAGTGAACTATATTTATATGTAAAGGAAGTACAGTGCTAATTCTACCCCTGAAATGTGGACTGGAAAATATTTCCAACAGATATATTATTCTTCCCCATTCAGCATACCACTGCGACTGCCTCAGGATAGTATGCTTTGTACCAGCACCCTGTGGTAATATGCCCTGTTATTTTACTTCTAAGAGGAAAAAGAAAAGACTAGATATTTGTTCACTTGCACTCATGGCTCACAGCCTTATGGTTGATGATGAAAATTCAGAATAAACTGCCGACTATATTTCTACGTGTAGTGCTGAACCCATGTGGCTTTTTCAGGTCCTGTTTAGCTAAATAGGGATGATACATGGATTTTGGCAGTTTGTGAAGACTCACAAGCACATAAGGTTACAGGTCAACTGATTTTGTAGTTATTTTTTTTTTTTTTTTTAGTTCTAGAACAGAAGTTGGCATATCTTGATCCCTTTAAATAGACTATATTTCTTTGTGCTGGAAATAGCACTGCAGATTAATAATAGGTTTCCTCAATGCCTTCAGTCAGAGCTAACTGCTTTTTGGCTTCACGCTCATCTCTGTCTTTTGCTTTCCTGCTCCTCCTTGCTTTTAACCACTGACTCCATCCATCTCATTCCATGCTTGCTACATTGCTATTAAGTCTCTTTCCCAAAATCTAGCCAAAATATGTGACTTCAAACTCACTCATGTCTAAAGTCTCTCCCTAATGCATTAGGGCACTGAAAGCAATGTATCGAGACAGTGTCTTTGGAGAGTCCCGTGTCTCTTTCAGAAAAAGTAGAAGCTCAAATGATTTGGTTGGCCATGCTTCATGAACAACCATCTATCCCCTCAATATATTCAATAAACTGTATTGAACGAGCTCGCTATGCCTCTGACTCCCAGGTTTCGTTCCAGCCCACACCAAGCTGCTTTTTCCTCATCAGTAGGTAACTGAGCTTCCCTATCTAAATATTTTCCTCTAATTCTTCAGTTCTCCTGGTGAACTTTCTATTGATTTCCTGTCATTTAGCTGTACATAGACTCAACACTCTGCAAGGAAGATTACCATGGGAAGCAGTGAAGAAAAATTAAAACAAACTTCTTTGTATCTTTTCTGCTGCAGAAGACTGTGGAGTGTAGAAGAGAGATTTATACAGTAAAACTGTTCAGTAATCTGTTAAAGTGGGAACACACAGCAATATATTTTTGTCTACCAAATCCAAACAAGGAATCATCATTCTTTTCCAACTATGACTTACAAAACCCAAGCAGGTATTAAGCTATACTTCTCCAATAGGATTTTACAGTCCAACTTACTCTCTGTGGTTTACAAAAACATCTGTTTTGGAGAACTTTCTGTTTTGGCAAATGCTGTCTCCAATCTAGAAATCATCTCACCTATTTCAGACATCTATAGTGTGGATTTTGGTATCTGAACTAAACACCTTTTGCAGTCAAAGCAAAGAAACAGGCCCTTCCACCTGTGATTTACTTTAATGAAAAGTAGCTGTCTGGCCACACATCTTCAGAGCATTATGAATGTAGTCCTTGAAGACTGCAAAGTTTTCTGCACTTTGGAGAGGGGTAAGGTAAGATGAATAGTATTTGAATATAGAACTAAAAACAAAACAAAACAAAATGGCTTTTGAGAATGCAGTGATGTTCAGTCCACACTGCTGCACAATTATGCACAGACAGCTTGGATTCAGAAATGACTTCAAAGCCAAATAGAGCCTGAGCAACAAGTCCTGCAAGTTCTGTGCCAAACGTGTTTTGTCACCTTTGTGTCATGTCTCTGTGAACACTGGAAAGCACAATGCAAAGGCCTGACTTCAGAGCCAGCATGGATTCAGTACATCTTAATTCCTGCTTAGTAGCACTCATGACAATGGGGTGTGTCAGCACCATCTCAAAGAGTGCTCCTCGTTCTGGGAGATCTTCTTACTTGGTTGCAATGCTACACAATGTCCCAAATGACACCTTTCTTGGCCTAGGAACAGCATAACAAAAATGGAAGGGAAGGGAAGGGAAGGGAAGGGAAGGGAAGGGAAGGGAAGGGAAGGGAAGGGAAGGGAAGGGAAGGGAAGGGAAGGGAAGGGAAGGGAAGGGAAGGGAAGGGAAGGGAAGGGAAGGGAAGGGAAGGGAAGGGAAGGGAAGGGAAGGGAAGGGAAGGGAAGGGAAGGGAAGGGAAGGGAAGGGAAGGGAAGGGAAGGGAAGGGAAGGGAAGGGAAGGGAAGGGAAGGGAAGGGAAGGGAAGGGAAGGGAAGGGAAGGGAAGGGAAGGGAAGGGAAGGGAAGGGAAGGGAAGGGAAGGGAAGGGAAGGGAAGGGAAGGGAAGGGAAGGGAAGGGAAGGGAAGGGAAGGGAAGGGAAGGGAAGGGAAGGGTCAAATTTCTGACTGGAACCAGCCAAATTACTCTTTCTGACTATCTGTACAAAATAACTATAGTGTTTCAAATATACATTAAAAATAGAATTATACACCTTTACTTTCACATATAAAAGAGAATGTTTAGTAATAACAAAATTTATTTGGATAGCGTATGTAATTTAAAATATGAATTAAAAGTAAGCCTTTCAGTCTTTAAATATACATGACAAAATCGAGATCCATAAATAACAAATGACCAAACATCAGATGTTTCCTGATTACTTGAAGTGCTATATCTGCACAGGATTTGAAAGGAAATGTTAATGTCTACTTTCTCAATTAAATAAGAACATAAATTCAAAAGCAAGAAATTTAATAGTAAGATTTTGTAGACTCCATTTAACACTTCGAAAGTTAACCAAATAGTATGTATATTTGTCATTCTAAATATCACTGTCATACTTGGTCATGTGAAATCAAAACAGTACTGACAAACGTTGTTTTGATAAATGAGTTTTAGTACTAATGTAATGCAAATTAGCTTTGCCTTTAGCAAATGATGAAGTTACTAATGCTTCCATTTAAAGAAAAAGAGACGTATGCAGGTATTTACATGAATTTCATTAGCATTCAATTATATGTATGTGACAACAATGTTAATATTATGTTCAGAATTGAAATATTGTGGCTGTATCAAGTTTCCACGTGTTGATCTGCATTGTCAACACAAATTAATAGTGATATTATCAGAAAGATAAAGTGGGATCCTTCAACAACAGGAAATTATAGCAGAGGGCATGCATCATATGGCCAGTAATTGCAATATTCATGATGGAATATATATTTTTTTATGTTTGTGAAGAGTTGCGTGGCAGTATGGGAGTTAGGGCTGCTGCACACGCAACAGCTCATGCCTTTGCATCCGAGAAAGCCTGAGCAAACCTGCCACCCAGTGACTTCAGATGAGAATTGCAAAAGAGATGCAAGCAGTAGGCAGGAGAAAATCCCTTTACTCATATTAAAAAGGGGGAGAGGGGACATAACACCTTTATGTAAGAAAATGATAACAAATGAAACAGAAATGTTGAAAGTACATATTTCTTTCAATTACACCCTATATAAACATTTATATTTAATCCCTTACATTTTAAAAAATTATCCTATATTAAGTGCTGAATCCTGAAATAACTACAAATCTCAGCTACAGACTTGGAATGCAATCCTAGTGCCCCCTCTGTCCTCAGTGATGAAGAACGAGTTGCTTGTGGAAGAGCAATAGAAATGATCTGCACTTACTTTGCATTTGAAAGCAAAAATAAGGCTCAGAAATACAAACCAACAATCTTCTCCAGCTTCAATTATTTATACCTGTATTGATCAAGTGCAAAAGGAACATAACAAACTAAGAATCATCCCTCAGGAAAAAACGTTACACTCTGACAAATTAATTGATGTTTGGTTCTAAGCTACTTAACTTTAACAGTCTAAATGAATTAATAGTTAGTCACGCCTCAGCTACTTCTGCATACTATGGATTAAGCATCTCTATAATCTATTCAAAGAGCCAAGTTACATCTAGCACAAGATTCATCACCTACATGAAGTGAAACACCTCTCTCTCTGTCTCCAGACAGGTTAATTTGGTTTTTAAAATCAATTACTTCAGTAAATCAGCTAAAATATTGCAGAGTTGGGAAGAATTTGGGATCAGAAGATGAAGGACCACCAGCTATCTCTGAAAGATGAAGCAGCTGGCTGGAAACCTAAATACTAAGTCAAACTTCAGAGAGATTTATGCCCTACACACTTGCTGAAGCCTGTATTTGGCCCCAGACTCATTCTGTAGACATGTTTTGGTAGAAAGTGTCCTAAAATTGTGATTAAATTTCAGAATAAAATTCCTAAATATATATATATGTATTTCCTTCTATTTTCATTGTTAAAAGGACAACTCAGAGGTGAATGTCCATGATATAAGAACTTTTCTTCAATGCATGAAAAATGGATGGAGAAAGTTCAGGCTTTACATTACAAAGTCCTTGGTAAAGGCAGTTTCACCTTTCTTCTGCACCAAAATCATTGTTTCATCTACTCTTTTAGTCAGATTTGCTGTTTAATGTAACACAACTTCTTTGTATGACTTCTGTCAAGTGGTTAAAAACAAGCAACTAAAAGAGAACGTACAAAATGAGGAACGGTTCTTTTTACAAGGATTCCTTTTACACAGAATACGTTCAATAGAAGCTTTATTCTTTAAGCTTTTATTTTGACCAACACGCAGACTCATTCTGGCATTTATCTGGGGAAAAATTAATGTTGTTAGGAGTTGATTCAAGCTTCTCCAAGGTACTGCTATGTACTGATCAGTACCTATGTGGAAATAAAGACATCAAAAGTGTGGCCTAACAGCCACATGCAGCAATTTTTTTGGATGATGCTGGAGTTTTAGTGTAAATCTACATAGTTTGTAGATATAAACATAACATAAGCAGAACATAAGATAACACTTTTCTAATTCCTTAGTACTCTGCTACTGAGTTTGGACATAGACTTTCAGGAGCTTTATTTCAGAAAGAGATTTATGTCTTTGGGTTTCAATGTTTTCTAGCCGACCATCGTATAGTTCTACTGTCTTTTTGGACAAAGACATTCTCTTACTGAAAGAGAGCATGGTGACTTCTTAGGGGTGCTTACAACTCAGCAAATGCGCAGGCTAAGTAAGCTCTGGGCCTTTGAAGGACTGGTTTGTTCCAAATCAGACTAAAATAGCTATGCTTGAAGTATCTTCTCACTTCGAGATAAACAGATATTCAAAAATAACATCAGAAAAAATAATCCCTTGGTCAATGGAAAATTAAATAATGTTGGTGGTTTAGGGCAAAGACTCCGTAGGAGCTACTGTTAGAAGGCAGATAAGTTTGAAGACAGCTGAAACTGACCCCAAGCCCTGGAGTTCTTGACTTCACAGGCACTGTTAGCAACCTTTTCTCTCCACACACAAGTTTCTCTTGGGAGCATGAACAGAATCTCTATCTAAATTTGAGTATTTTTACATCATTTAAACTCAGAACAACAGAATAAATATACACACACTCTGAGGTTGTGGTTGAATATTACATAAATTATCATTAGAGACAGCCAGAAAGGATTTTGGCTTAAGGTATTAATTTTGAATAAGCCTGACAGAAGACTGTAAAGAGATAACCATACACGCAAACACAAAAGGTCTATAATTCCTCTTTCTATGTGCCAAAATAAGTGTCTTTGTATTAACTTGTTTAGACTTCACACAAACTCTTCTTGCTCAGTGTTTACAGACTGTTTGACTCCTACCCACCATCTGGCCCAGTCTTGTGCCAAATTCCAGAAATGTTGATGAGAAAAACATGGGCAAGTTAAAGTGAATGTATATGCAAGCTTTTCCAAGATAATCTGCACCCTGTTTACTATCAAACTACCTACTTACTAGTTGTATTCACTCTTCATCAGAGTGGGATTTAACTGAAATATCAAAATACTTACATCGATTTAGATATCTGAATTCAGGTATCTACCTGCAAGTGTCTACATGTCTGTATGGTGTCTAAAGTAATTTTATATTATGTTTTTATTCTACTGTATTTATACAGACTTGAACCACCACAATAGAAAAAGTAAAACACAAAGGACAATTTGTGATAAAGAAAACTAGTATTTCACATATTAAATAAAGATCTGTAGTATCTTACCATAACATTCCTTTCATAATGCTCGTGTTCTTTCTCAAAATCTATTACAAAGCCATTTAGAGACCAAATAAATGTCAGGTCTAATGTGGGATCATGGGATGCAATGCATTGCATGGTAGCATTCTCTCCAACGGTGACATCAACATTCAGCGGCGCTAAAGTAATCCTTGTAGCTTCTGTGAAGTTAACAGCACACATGGAAAATTCCAGTAAGAGTTTATGCAAATATAAGCTCAGCTCTGTAACTGATTATGCATGAAACCACGCCCTCAATTCTAGTTTACATGTTATTCACACAGCTACATTTGAAAGAACCAAATTAAACAGAACAAAGGAAAACTTCAACAACTGAAATGCCTAACTTGTATTTAGCTGTCCTTTGAAAATGGTTATGGTTCTGTCTCTGAATCATATTACTAACTATTCAAAGCTATTTTTATTCTTTCACTATATCCCAGGTAGAGAGAAGACATGTTAAGAATCTTTTGTGACCTGTGTTGTATTTGTGTATTTCTTGTTTTAATTATAGTATTTCTTATGTTTAAAAACCTGTCTCTTTCACAAACAGAAAATTCTACTCAGTTGTCAGGCTGAATCAAATTTCCATTACAGTTTTGCAGGAACTGAGATCTTAATTTCTCTGCTGAGAAACAATATAAGGGATGTATAACAAACTATACATATAACTATACGTGGAAAGAAAATAAATACAAAAAAAAGGAAGAAAGCTGTACACCCCACAGCAATGCCTCTTATCATTACAGAAACAGAAAAAGGCAGAGAGTTAAATGCTTGCTAGAGATCTTGGTACATGCATCAAATTTATGGCAAATCAGTGACAGAATCATGGAAGAAACTCACTGGATACTTGTGATACTTGTTTCTTTTCTCTCAGATACAATCATGAAACAAAAAGCCACTGAATATTTGCTCCTCACACCACAGCATATAATAACTTCTCACAACTATAAGAGTGGGTACCAAATCCTGGAAGACGATAGTCATAAGAGCTATTGCCACGAGTCAAGATCCAGGTTTCAGTGTGCTCCAAAGGACACACTACACCCTATTATACATGTAACTGCAAAGTATCTCTAATAAACTTAACATTTCTTGTCACACTGTCTGGGAGAGAAACTTTTATCCAGATCCTACTCTACTAATCCAAAAAGTGCCTAATCCTGAGACTATGAGTATGGCACAACTACTCAGTATCTCAGAATGGAGTATCTCAGTGCTTGGAGAAAGCTGTTAATATTTATCTCTAAAACCCTTACTATAGACACGCTTTAGGATAACTGATGAACTCTAATATTATGCTTGTACATTCAGTGTTTGGTTCTACTATTAGTGAGTTACTAAATGTTTACATAAAGAACTACCAGTCTAAGAAGTTGCTGAAAAAGTGGTCCGGAAGCAATGTAAAAATAGCATGTGGGAAAGGCCATCAGACTTCACCGTGCCTATCAACTTCAGTTTAACTTTTATATTTCTTGTAGTCGTAATCAATATCTGAAAAGTTTTATGAGCCACACAAAGTGCTTGGAAATGCCATTTTCAAAGCATTCTTAGTCAACACTCATCATTGTCCACAATGTGAAAATAATTTTGAAATACATCATCTGAATATTCTGTTTCTGCTGTCACGTAAGGGAGGCATCTTAGTCCTTCGGTATCCCTTTTTAGATGAATCAGAGCAGAATACTCCAAAATTTAGAACATTTTATACCTATTTTATAGAGTTTATAAAGCTATGGTTTAATTGTTTCACTGTGTAGATTTACTATGCAAATGTTCATCTTGATTTTAGAAAGTATGACTGGATTATAAAGGGGCTGGCTATTTACATAACCTTTCAAGATAATTAAATGGCTGAGGGTAATACTAGGACACGTAAAATTGCAGAAGATGATCAAAAGTAACTGCAAACATTGAAAAGATCTGATTAATCAAAATAAAGACTTACAATAGCATAGAATCACAGGTTGGAGAAGACTTCTAAGTTTATCATGTCCAACAGTTAACCTAGCACTGCCAAGTCCACCACTAACCCATGTCCCTAAGCACCGCATCTACTCATCTTTTGAATGCCTCCAGGGATGGTGACTCAATCACTTCCCTGGCAGCCTGTTGTAATGCTCCACAACCCTTTCAGTGAATAATTTTTTCCTAATATCCATCCTAAACCTCCCCTAGCACAACCTGAGGCCATTTCGCCTTGTCTTATCACTTGGAGCTTGGGAGAAAAGCCCAATCCCCACCTCACTATACCCTCCTGTAAGGTAATTGGGGACCGATAAGGTTTCCCCTGAGACACCTTTTCTCTATGGTAAAAAACTCCAGCTCCCTCAGCCACTCTGGAACACACAGACCTGTGTTCCAGATCTTTCAGCAGGTTTACTGCCATTCTTTGGACACACTCCAAACATGTCCTTCTTGTAGTGAGGGGCCCAAAACTGAACACAGTACTCAAGGTACAGCCTCACTAAAGCTGAGTACAGAGGGACAATCATTTCCCTAATCCTGCTGGCCACACTATTTCTGACACAAGCCAGGATGCTGTTAGCCTTCTTGGCCACCTGAGCACATGGCTGGCTCATATTCAACCAATACCTCTGCATCCCTTTCCACCGGGCAGCTTTTCAGCCACTCATCCCCCAGCCTGTAGCATTGCTTGGGGTTGTTGTGCTCCAAGCGCAGGACCCAGCACTTTGCCTTGTTGAACCTCATACAGTTGGCTTCAGCCCATCAGTCCAGCCTATACAGATCCCTCTGCAAAGCTTTCCTACCCTGGAGCAGATGAACACACATAACCTGGTGCCATCTGAGAACTTACTGAGAGTGCACTTGATCCCCTCATCCAGATCATTGATAAAGATATTGAAGAGAACTGGCCCCAATACTGGGGGAACACCACAAGTAACTAGCCTACAACTGGATCTATCTTCCTCATAGTACAATAAATCAGCTGTAAAAATGCTTTTGATGATACAGATCTGATGATACAGATTAATTCTTACATTAGTACATCAGTGTTGTGTTATTGAGCTGCCACATTCAATATGACTTCTGGAACAGACATTAAAAAATGTATTTAATAAATTACTTTTCTACAATCAGTAAGACTTGGTAGACATAACTGTTCATGAATGTCATATTTCCTGTCTTAATTCTACAGCTATTTTTTACTTGACATCAGATTTAAAATACACTGTTGTGGATATTCAATCAGTGTTCAGCCAGTAAATACTAATATCTGTAAGGGAAAGGAATTTAGTAGTGCAACTATATGGCTATACACTTCTACCTCACAAATGTAATGCATGTTTATTTAACTGAAATGCTCTTTCAGTCTTGTTTACCTCACCAGAGGAAAAAAAAAAAAAAAGTTAAAGATGGTCAATATGAGTCCCATTTCTCTCTTCCAGTCATGATCCTACATTTGTGCTTGAGCTAAGCTACCAAGTTTAATGAGTGCATCAGAATGTGTTAATTTAACAGACTGGACTTAATAAGCCCTGAAAACTGAGATGCAATTTCTGAAATGGTGCACATGTAACCAGTTTCTACTGTGCAATACATTTTAAAAGGTGCAATACATTTTTAAAAGAGCAACTAAATTAGAAATAAAAGATATGAAGTGGCTTGCAAAAGTACTGCAATGTTGGGACAAAAAATAGTGTTTTTTAATTGTGGGAAGCAAACCTGAAGCAAACTAATGCAATTTAGAGGTTTACCTGTCATTTCTAGAACACCAGTGCTATTAGCTTTTCCTCGGTTATTTTCTGCAAAACAGGTGTAGCGACCTTCATCCAGCTTTGTGATATTGATAATCTCCAGGCTCCCATCATCCCAGATGCGTATGCTATTGAAAGTTTTCAAATTACAGCAAGGGAAATAAAGCATTTAGATCAGAAAGAAATAATTTCAGTTGGAATTGTAGTAAGTTAAAAGACACCACACTCATCTCTTGGAAGCTCATCCCTAACAGCAGTTTATAAATCCCTGACAGCATTTATAAACACCCCTATAATCCAAAAATATTTAAATAGATTGTGGCATGATTAGATGCCTCACATTGCTGGAGCAAGAGAGTATATTTCTATTTACTAGTAAGCACTTAAATATTTTTCTTACATTTTTGTAATACAATTCAATTCTGAAATGTGAACAACACCAAGTAGACTGGCTAAAGCTGCACACTCTGCTAGCTCTACGGATCCATGCTGTTAGTAACATTTTGGCATATCATTTTCCTGAAATTACACATTCTCCTGCCCATGAACTCTTCAAAAATGAGGACTAGCCTGCATGTTAAATAGAAACATAAGACAGCAATTTTAAGATTCATAGTGCCCATTAACAGTCAATACTAACCGGCTCCCATTTACAAGCAATTCAGTTCCTTTGCTCCAGGAGAATTTTGGCTTAGGAGCAGCTTTAGGTTTGCATTCAATGATTACACGCCCCCCTTTAGCTGCTAGGATTTTCTTCTTCATAGGGTTCAGTTCAAAAGTAGGAGGTGAAGCTGAAAGCAAAAATTAACACAAGTACTGCTTGTAGTGACTTTTCTGAAGAACACAATTTGTTTGCAACATTAAAAAAAAATATATCAAAATATTGAATTGTATACAAATGTACATTATTCAGACCAGTGAGAAAAATATTAATGATACAAAGATGTGGTGAGAAGCAGATGGTGATCTAAGAGAAACAGCGAAGATAATTGTGTAGTTATATACTGTGTTACAGCAGAAGTTTCTTTTTGTTCATTTCTAAACTTCCATCTAAGTTTACTCTAAGAAGATCAAAGCCCACTGAAATCAATAGAAAGTTATTCCTTTTCAAAGGCCTTTTGATCAGTCCTAATAAAATTTAGATTCCAAGAGCCCAACTTCTGTAAGAAGTTGCTCAGTCAATTACACCTTCAAATTGTATGTTGTTTTACTTTTTGGTGGTTTTAAACTCTAATCTAGCAACTTTAAGGTTACTCCCTTCTCTCTCTTTCTAGTTTTCTGTTTGGCCAGCTATCTTTAAGTGCTTCCTGAGATGTACAACTGTAATTAGAGATGACTGTAGCAAGCATCACACTTATGTACCTGATGTCAGACTTTTGCTTATTATTTTTTCCTTTATTTATAACTAAATATGAGAAAGAAATACTTTTAATTACTGTGTATTTCAGTGTACCATTACTATTAACCATGCCAGCAAATATGTGCACAGCTTGGGGAAATATGGCTTTTAGTTAACTATAGAAGTACAGAGAAGTCTGCTTAAACATCCACATCTTACCAACAATGATGTGAAAACGCTCATGCAAAAAGTGCTCATTTCTGGGTAATCCAGGCTGGCAGTGAGTAAATCACTATGGAGAAACAGTAAAGGATGAAGTACTGTGAAATGGGTTGGGGAGGTCAAATATAGCTCTTGGGAAAGTCTGGATGTGAGTTTGAGATGGAAAGAACACAGGGTAACTACTACAAGGAAATCTTCTATGGAAGCCACGTCAAATAGCCAGTGCATCTGCTGTAATGTCATCAGTGAAAAGGTCAGAAATTATTTTAAGCCTGTGCACTCTGAATCTGAAAGTGATTTGGAAAATTCAATGGATTAATAACTATATCCAGCCTTCAAATGGGACAGCTATGTCACACACAAATATTGCAACTGATCTTAATGGGCTATAGAAGGCAAAAGCAAAGGGAAGAGTGAAGAGGAAGATTTTCAAAGGCCTGATGCCTGAAAACACAGCTCCTAAAAAAGCAAATTTTGCCCAACAGAGGAGTGAGTGTAGGTGAGCAAAAAAGAAAACACTATTCAATATGTTTTGCAAGCTTGACAGTGACTCTATGCACTTCATATAATTTCTGCACTATCATTTCCTATGTGTGGTAATAGCAGCAAGCAAATATCAGAAAAAAAAATACAGTAATAAACAATTTCCATAAATTAGTATCTTGATTGCTCATATTAAAAATTTACTAGTTTTAACAACAGTTTTGTTTTTTTTTTTCAGTGAGTGTTCTTTCCCCTCATGCTCACAGTAATTTGTTACCAAGCAATTCCTGCAAATAAGACTCAAATCTGAAGTAGTATATAGAGCAAATAATCTCACTGACCCACAATCTTCAGTTCAGCATTTGCATAAATAATTCCATGTGTGTTTTCTGCTATACACTGATACATGCCAGCATCTTCAAAGGTCAGACTTTGAATTCTTAGTTCACCTTTCCGGAACTAAAACACAGAATCAATAAAACAACAAGATATTCATATATACAACATATACTGAAGAATTCACACCTATTCCCATTTCTTTACTTTTTTTTTAGTGACTGCATTCAGAAGAGAGTCCCTCACATAACATTAAGGCACTGATGAGACTTTCTTTTTATCCTTGCTACATTTCCATCCCTGTACATTTCCATCTTTGTGTACATTCACCTTCTTAATTCTAAAGAAAGAAAGAATCAGTGTCATTATTTTTCTGGAAAAATCATAGCTAAGTGGCACTAGGTGGACATATCTGTTCGTCAGTCCTTTGTTACCAAACCAATTCAAACACTACTGATACAGAAATAAGAAACTAGAAATTAAATGTTTTATACACGTAAGTCTTGTTTCACCATGGCCAGTGTTCAGAATGTTATGATGAATGTATATTTTTTTACAACAGTAAGAGGTCAGAGCAAGTCCTAAATAGGCAGGACTTCTTCCAAATATTCTTCTAGGAGACCATATAAATCATTCTATGTTACTCTATTTTTATATAAAAAGAAAATTTTGTAAACCAAAATAAAGTACTTGATCTATTTCTAAAAAAAAATGTGTATAAAAATGCTCAAAATGAGGTGGGATATTTTGTACATTATAAATAGATGTCAATTGTTTTTTGAAGACCATGTTAAAAATTCTTTTTCTTGTGAAAATTCTTTTGAAATGCATTAAATTTGTGTAAGAATCACCTGAAGTGCATAGAGTAGTGGAAAGGAATAACATTTATCTGAAAAAATAATAGATTAAAGGACTCATATTTCTTATACTGTTTAATTTAAATACATAGAGATCAGGTTTTTTACAAGAAATTTGTTTTGTGCTAAATGAAATACCTAATTAAATATATATGATTCAGAAACAAGCTATTTTCTCAATGTAATTTAAATATTTTTGTTATTTTCCATTTTGAAATGGAACAGCATAATCTTCTGGTATATTACTGGAGAATTACACGTTGCTTTCTGCAATCCAGTATGTAGATTTTGTCAGTGAAACTCAAATGTAGTGTCAAGTAATTTGCTTGTTAAATTAATTGTTTGTAATAACTGCAGAAGCATAGTTTTTTTCTGGTTTAGGCCATCTCCATATGGCAGATGGTGATATCCTTATTTTTCCTCCAACCTCATATTTTTTTTCTTACAATATACAGCCAAAGAAACTCTGCCTCATTTTCTTCTTTTGTTTGCATACCAAGGCCAGTGTCACCACAGCTCAATGGATGCAGTCTTCTACTGTGTTGTTTAGTAGCTCATCTCACAGTATCAGCAAGGGATATTAAATACATATTGAAATGCCTGGACTGAAAATCTACTTTGTTAAAAAAAAATCTAGAGCAATAAACTGAAATTATCAAACAGTACTCACTTACACTTCATGTCACCTAAAAGAATGGAATTTTGCAATGTTCTGTGACTAGAAAAAATGTGTAAAAGCGCATGATATAGGAATACCACTGATCGTTGTAAAATCATTCTATCTCCTTGTCTGCACTGACTCCATTCCATCTTACATTTTTTAAACATGCATTTATGTTTAATATGGTAAAAAGATTATTTTTAGAGAGAAGCTGATGACATTTTTCATCTAGAGAGAAGAAAATAGCATTTATTTATAAAGGACTAGAGAAAAAAGGAAAACACACCTCTCCCTTCCCCCCCAAATATGTGGTCAAAAGACAAGGTCAGAATTCAGAGCTGAATACTAAATAGTGAGAAAAAATGCATTTCAAAACTGATGAGAAGACTGACATAAAACTTTCAAAAATAGATTTCAATTCTTAATGCATATGGAAGCAGCAGAAATTTGTATCATTATAATTCAATTTCTTTTAGTCCTTAATAATGCGTGCTTCAAAAAATCATTTCCATCAGCTAGCCAATCAATCCTGCATTACCTATGGCAGTATACTTACCGAGGCACCGTTCTTCAACCATCTAATTGTTGGAATAGGCTTGCCTGTAGCTACACAAGGCCAGTAGAGGTCACTGCCTATATCCTTCTCTGTGTCATTGATATGTTCTACCCACTCTGGAGAGGCTGAAGAATAAATAAAACACAAAAATGAAACAAAAGATGATGCCTTGTAAATACAGCAGATCTGTACTTAACTAGAATTATGATCTACTAATTCCACTGCTTTTCCCATGATACTTAACTGGCATAATTATAACTCAGTAATGCATCAATATACCAACACAAGAAAGAATGAAGTGAAGGTGTTTTTCTTTTATCACGTAGAACCAAAATAACTACAACTCATTGTTTAATTAGCATAGAATATGAAATTGTAATAATGGTTCACAAATGTCCAAGAGATATGTTACCGGTTACAGTGACCTGTGGATTATACAACATGTAAATTATTCAGTAATGCCATAAAATGATACTTAAATGACATGAAATTGAGCAAAGACAGTTAGATACTGAAAGGTTTTCTAGGAAATATTCTCTTGGCTCAGAAAATATACTTAATAATATGGAAAATTTCCCATTATTTTTGCTCTTGCTAAGAAAATGAATTAATTTATCAACTTAAAACAAGCAGTAACAATCTTCCTATGCCAATTTTGATTTATCCCAATGAAGTTCAAGTGCTTAACTGAGGATCTTAACTCAGGTGATGTTCTTTATTGCCTGTGAAATGAGACAGAATTCTTCTGAAGTGAATTCAGATGTTATACAGAACATTTTCATGCCACAAATTGTGGTGTAAGTCTCAGTCAAGGAGTCTGGATACTTGAGATGTTTCCACTATAGATGTAAGATAAATTTTTTGTCCCTCCTTTAACCAAATGCATGAGGGGAGGGGACAGAGGAGGAACAAATAATTGACTGTAGCTAATATGAGACAGAGCTAAGATAGATAGAACAAACAAAATGGAAAAACAAGAAGCATAACAAACCTAATGGTCTATTTTTCTTCCTGACAGTTCTTTCACTTCAATTACTCTAAATCTATTAATTAATTCCCATTACGCATAATTATATCAATATGAACGCACATTGCTGTCAAGGTGTACATGCAGCTACCATAACCAGGCAAATTGAGCAGTTGTTCAATTAATACATGAATTTTACGCTTGACATTCAATGCACAGGCTTTGACTTTGTTTTATTAACTCAAGTAGCAGTGGGTCAGGATGATGCAATGAGTCAGCACTGACATCACATGTGAAAACACAGATACTTCCAAAATAATTAAAACCAACATAGATCATGAAGAATAAAATTTTTCTACCTACCTTGCACATAAACTCTTGCTTGATGTTTATCTTTTCCTTTATAGTTTTCAGCCTCACACTCATAAAGTCCTTCATCTTCATACTGAATATTAAAGATCTTAAGAACTGCACCAGACATGCTTATCTCAGCAGTGGCTGGCATAGGTTCAAGGTATTTACTCCATCTGAGTTCAGGAACCGGACTTGAAAAGGTACAGTAAAGTACAAATCAGCATGTTCTAGAAGTGTCTGTTAAATTGCAGACTACAAAAAAGTATTTGATGAAACATATATTTTTATTCCCTGAAATATGAAAGCAAACAGTGCTCTACAATAACTTTAGTACATACTTACTTCCCAAGAGCAAAACACTCCAGTGTCACATTTTGCCCCAGGAGAGCATACGTGTCCTTGAACTTCACCTTGATATCAGCAGGATACACTTTAGCACCTGACATGAAAATAACAGATTCTCAGAAAATGCATGGTAGAAACAAACATATGTATTAAAACTTCAACAGTTCAAGAAAATCCATTTTAGAATTCCAGACAAAAGTCTTCATTAGAGTGCATGTGCTGTCTATGAAGTCTGATGCAGCACATAGTAAGGCAGAATTGTTTTATTCAGCAACTAATTGTCTCTGGACAGTAATGTCTAACATTTTTTTATAGAACAATATTTCAACAAAAACTCATTTATTAGCATTTGGAGCGTGATGATGTGTATTTGGGTGCAGACAAAAACCCGAGCCTCTGTTTTTCACAGATACTTTTACTGGATGGAATATTCTGAATTATTGTGAATTTAAGCTCAGTATTCTCTTACTAATGGCACAAAGATGCTGCAGACAGCAAAATCTACAGCTTAATGAAGACACGTGTATGTAGTGTAATCAAATCTACCTACTGGTGATCTCTGTGGGACTCCTCTTGCAATTCTAGATGAAGATCTCAGTGTGAGTATTGGCCATGGAAAATTTGGACAAAGATCACTGATTTGTAATAACCCAAATTCAATCATAGTTCTTCACTGTAATATCTAACAAATAAAAGAGGCACTGAAATCCTGATGATCAGTTTATAAGACTCTAGTGACTGACAGTCTAAAGTGGCAAAAGAGAACCTGGTTACCACTTGAAAAATATGCAGTTTTCATGGAATGGCAGAGGCTAATCTAGTACCAAAACTGAATAGGTAGATTGGATGGTGAGATGCAGGTCCCTTAGGTCACCATTCAATAGAAGATCTTAACAGCCCGAAGGGTTTTCCATTTTCATGGGAGATTTGTTGGAAACAAAAAACAATCATGAAACTGTGTATCAGCATCTACATAGTTTCTTCTTTCCAGTCATACCCTTTTGAACCATTGCCAAGACTATAAAAGATATTAAAGATTTTGAGATGAGTACAGGGGCTTATCACATAAAAGAGATGGATAAAACTCTGTTCTCAAGTATATGAAAGGAATTTTGTGAATGAATCCAGGGAGATTTCTTGCACAGAGTTCTCATTGTGGACAGCAATGATTTGGACATCTATATGTGGAAAACCAAATAACATATGTACAGTAGCCATAAGGACTTGCCATGTAATTCTTCTCACAGAGCTGAAAATAGTTATGAATGAGCAAAATTAAAATACAAATTGAACACTGTATGTACATAGTATTTACAATAAATACTTACGGTCAGTCTGTGGAATAAGTGGAATAAATTTACTGAATACACTCTTTGTTATCGAAGGGCTGGACACAAAACATGAATAATTTCCCTTATCTGATGCTTCTACATTTGCAATGTAGAGATTGCCATTTGTCTGGGACACAAATCGTCGTTTGTCCAAAGCGATGAATACTGGGAACTCATTTAGAAGCCAGCGATAACTGAGGTCATCTGAGGAAAACATTTTCTAGTTAATATTAAAAAACAATAATATCAGCTACTTAAACTGTGGAATGCTCTCTGCATATGAATTTCTCTGATTTCTAGCCAACACATCTTTTATTTGGGAAAGGCAGCTATAGAAGAGTGTTTACTCACACTCATGTCTCAGTAGCCAGCTGTTACTGGACATCAGGGTGCTGTTCCCTTGAGTCCAGACCACTGGGCACCTGGTCCCCTTGGACCTAACCTTTCCACTGGAGTTGGAATGAGGTGGAGAGGAGATGTGAAGCTGTCTTGCCCTGACCCATCTGAGAAGCTGGGAAGCTTTTGTTTGTTTGTCATTTGGACAAAACCCAAGGATATTTTAACTAGAAATATGTCTCAGTTCTTCAGCTCCTTGCAGTACTTAGACACAGTATGAAAACTGAAATTGTATCCTGTTTGACAAGCAACATACAGTAACAGAGATGCTAGCAACCAAATTCATCCCTCATGATGGAATTGCAAATGCTTGAGGATACAGGCATAATCCCTGTAGAGCTCTTCAGCAGCTAACGCTGAGAGAAAGGCATTTCCAGAGCTTAAATTATCTCATCTCTGACTTTCTGAGGGTGCCTACTGCTGTTCCATGATCTTAACAGGAGCCATGATCATTTCTGTTGAGGTGAGTTCATTAGGTGGAATGTAGCTGGGCTTTGTCCAAGGCCAACAGCAAGTCTGGGATGACACAACAACACATTGACATGTACTCAGATCCTCTGAGTGGTAGGCCAAGGCTACTTTCCATTATCCAGATTAGTTTGACTCATATTATTTGCAATAATAAAAACTGTCTGAAAATTCAACCATGTCCTTTACATATGTACAAGCATATATCCAAAATAAAAACCTAACCAAAACAGTGATTCTCAAGCTGCATAAAAGTTACTGTTTAAGGAAACATAAAGGAAGCTTTTACAAATAAATATTCTTTTGTCTTCTATTCTTAAGCAACAGAAAATGAATCATTGCTGAGTTACCTGGGTAGTGGTAAGGGGGCTCACAAAGAAGCACTGCTCCAACACCTTCTCGCACTTTAACTTCATAGCGTTCCTCAGGCGGAAAGGGATCAAGATCTAGTTTAAAACAAGGTGGGAAAGGAAAACTGTGTTTTTCACTACAATAAAACTGTAGTTTATTATTATTATTATTATTATTTTCAGCCTGTAGAGATAAATACAGAAATACAACAATATCTGGCAGATAGGTATCTGTGGATGCAATTATGCCAGTTTTACTAATTTTAACTCTGTCACTAAGTGCAATGAATTTTTTACAGTATTTTATTCATCATAACCAGAAATTCTAGAAAGAAATGGTGCATATTGTACCTCTAATAGTAGCCAAGTGAGGTACATTGGAAGAAGGAATCCCAGGAAAATAAATAAAAAGGTTTGTAGGTTACCATTTAATTGGATTTTCAAAATGTGAGTTTAATACTGAAACCAGTTAACGTGGCTTCCCTAAAATACCTTGACTGCCCTCCATGACAACTCCAGCAGACAAGGACTGGTAACAGTTGGTGCAGAGAAATCTTTTGTGCCAGAACTTTGTGACAGAAGTGGTTCAGATCTCAGGAGAAACCTTAGCTGACACTTTTTAAACCAACTGCAGCATGAGTAAAGGGACTGTTGTAAAAGGATAAGGAAACACATCCTTTGTGGAGCTACCTATCACCCCACAGACCATGGGAGAACAGTAATGCTATCTGGAATGATAAGACAAAGAGCTGCCTCACAGCCTTTAACTAGGTCAATAACTGTACTTTGCTTCTTCTTACCACTCTCATTTTCTGTATCCAATCTCAAAGTAAACTATAAAGACCTTGAAGAAGACAATGCCTCTTGTGAACGATTTCTATGTCACCAACTGCAGCGAAGTTGTAAAAATCCTAATTATATTATAATATTATAGTATAATATACATAATACATTATAATTATACATACATATAATATATATATATATATATTATAATTAAAGCATAATATTATGCTTTATCAAATGCATGGAAAAAAAAAATCAAGGAGTTTTACATAAGTATCTATGGAAAGACACCTCTCCCAGCTTCTGAAATGCTCATCTTTCTTCTGCTCAAACTGACCAGAAGATGATATCATCTTTCCAGTGACTGTCTGGATCTTTTTATTAGACAATACAAGGTAGGCACTGTTATGGGCCATTCTAAGGACTTCTGATGATTATTTAATATAATTTTACCCTGTATTTTAGCACAATGTATTCAGTTCCCCACAAGTGGCTCCCAATTTATTTGAAATATTATTCTTTGTTAAAGAAGAAATTAAGTATATCAGACTGACTTAGTAAGAATTAGCAATTTTACCAGACAGGTTTTGTAAGCAAAGCCAAAGAAGCTCTTCCCATAGACTGGGATAACTATATTCATACAATACCTATAGTAGTTTGAGCATATTCCCATTCCATTTTTCAGCATGGACCTTACTACACAACTACTCCTCTCTTCAAAATATTGACTAATCTCTTCTACGGGCATGTATTTCCTTGTTGCAGATCTTTTCATCATCTTGTAAACTTACCACTATTATTAATTTCTACTTTCATTAGAGCAGATTGGTTTTTAAAATGTTGCAGAAATAGGAAAAAATTGTAAATGACAATCATTAGAAAGAAACCTCTGTTAATTTGATACTTTGCATTTAGAGAGCATGGGGTTTGATGAAAGGAAGAGCTTTCACTGCTTTTTACTTATTTTAGCTATTTGCAATTTACATTTCAAATCTAGACATTTTGTTTACAATGTTCTTTGACTAACCTTTGAGACTTTAGGACAGTCACCAGAAATTTAAATATAGCAGATAGGCTAGGCAATTTGTATATGTAAAATATATGTCTGTTGGTACAGAAATAGAATGGTCTATGCCAGGTGCAGGAATGTCATACAATTATCGAGATGTAATTGTATACCTTCTTCCCACTTATGAAATGCTCTCAACTCTGATTGGGTCTTGATGTCTTCTTTGCATAAGCATTACTTGGTTATTATTCAATAATTATAATAACCCTGATTCCATGAACTCTTAATTGGAAGACATTCATTTTTAGTTAGAATGAAAGAATTAGCATAATCATTGCACTCTTAGAAGCATATAGCTAACATCTAGAGAGTATGAAAATTTCTCTTTGTTGTCATTCTTGAAGCCTCCCTGCTATGAAATTGCTATATTTTACTCTTCTGAAAGTGTTTTTCAGCAAATAGAATGGTATTTCAGCTTGTGATTTTGCTCAGCACACACTAAAAAGCCACTAAATATTCCTGTAGGATAAAATTCCTTCCTTCAGGAATACATATGTAACAGTAAAAACAGATTTTAATGGTTAAAAAAAACATTGGAGATAAAAGGAATTGTTTCTTTTCTTCCTGGAGGCCAATCCAGATCTACTACACAGTATTCCCAGATGGGTTAATTGACATAAAGCTTATGAGAGTGTGACTTTTGCTCCATAATTTCAGCAAATTTGACAGTAAGACAAAAATAAAAGATCTTGCTCATTTACAGATGGTTAAGATTTTCTGGAACTCCTCTAAATGTTTGTTTCTGTTTTTCAGTCAGTTTGCACAAGCAAAAGAACAAAAAATCTATTAAAGATTATTTCCCATATTAGCTATAGAAACTCTATATTTAATTCTTTTGAAACTATCACAATGATTATCAAAGTAAATATTTTTCTTTACAAATGATCATAAAAAGGAGAAAGGAATAAACAACAGTGTAAAGAAGAATTACAGTACCATTTTTAAACTGGTATTTATCAGTTTCCAGGTATCTTTTTTTTTTTTTTTTTTCTATTCTTTCCCTCTTTGCCCTGTTATTATTTGAATATTTAAATATTGGATATTAGGGTTCTGTTCAATATAATTGTCCGGTACAATAACTATCAGTGTTCACCTCATGCAATTTCTGAGCAGCTAGTCATAAAAACATGCCCTGGACTGTTTTGATTCTACTCATTTCATCTATTATATGTATTTGTTTGCTTTTCTGCAATAGCTGCAGCTATTGTCATAGCTCTTATCCTACTGGTTGTTCAGGACTGGCACCACTGATGCCTGCTTTGTAGAACACCATGTATCTCTATCACTGAATACAGCAAAAAATATTCTGTAATATTTTTTTATGTTATCCCCATTAGAGGGAAATAACAACCTCGTCTTCTATTCACAGTAGGATATACTCCAGCTAAAATACAGACTAAGATTAGATCAACTATTTACAGCCCCTGACCTTCCTTGAGATATGAAGTCCCACAGTATTACAATTAGTGGCAGACACAGAACTTTTCACTTCATCTCTGATCACAGTAAGAAGTGAAACACCATAAGGAGTGAAACTGTTCTGCTGATGGAGACTGCTGAAAGACAAGGGGCACTAAGCACTTAATGTCATAATTAAAGGGCACATGGGGCTTTGAGAATTGTCACCAGATGAGAGTGGGTTCCTTTTTTGTCTTATGAAAAAATATTTCCAGAATAAAAAGCACTTTAAGGCAAAATAGTAATAATAAAAAAATCCCAAACTGTCTTCTGTAAAATTTTCCATTAATTTTCATGCAGTGCTTCAGTTCTTTACAATGCATCCATTGTGTATGTCTGTACATATCCAGGCATTCACAACACTTGTTCATGATTATCTGAAGTTGACAGAAATGTCCCCCAGCAGGGTCTTCACCCAGCCCAGCAGTCAGCAAGCACACTTTACTACCGAGTGCCATACCCTCATCCTGCAAGCATCTCATTTGTACTTTCACTGCAGCAGCACCTGATCACTTCATGCCACTACTGGTGTTGTTCTTTAGTGACAATTTCCCTTTTGGTTCTACTATAATTTAAAAAGAGTCTGGGCATTATTATCTCAATATCTGGTTCTGTGAGTCAGTTCAACTAGTAATTTAATAATAATTCACTGAGAAGGTTGGAATGCCAGCTGAATGCTAAGCAACATAAAATGTTGATAAAACTTATTCTGTGTTATTCTCTGCAGACTAAGGCACTTAAGACTTCTTTACAGAGTAATACAGCTACAGCACATGCAAGCAGAAAACACTGCGGTGTAAAACATTGGGTATTTTGAGGTAACTGTAACATTTCTATGTTTTGATGTAAACATTGGCTTACATCCAAAACTCAGAGTTGCTTCACTGCTTCTGACAGTTCCAAAGATATTCGATACTACACAGACATATTTTCCAGCATCCCTTGATTTCTCTGGATTATTAATAACAAGTCTGCCTCCCACCATACTGTAGCGATCCTTTGTTAAATCGATATCCCAGTTGTTGAGTTTCCACCTATTAAAAAAGAAAAGCCAGATGTAAGATTTGGCATCCAAAACCAAACCTAGTAAGCAAAAGGATTTGAAAAATAATTCCTAAATTGTGATAAACTATACAGGAAGTTATTAATACACTATTATGTATGCTTTCAGTTTTTCCTCAGCAAGAGCCACAGATTTAGTGAACTTTATAGGTGTTTTAAATATAACAGCCTCAGTCTGCTTCAGACCTCTCATAGATGGGACATACATTAAAACTTGATCCATGTAGTACCAGACACTTGAGCTGCCTACTGATGAACTAGCTAGTGATCAAGCGCTGGGACTATAAACATATTGTCAAACAGCTACGTAAAGCCAAACTGGCTAAGGATATACTTCCTCAGCACCCTTGAAGGTGAAATTTTCAAGACTTTTTTGCACAATTACTATAGGGGATGAAAATGTTTCATAAAGCCTAAACTGCTAGTGAAGTCAGCACAATAATTGTGTCACACCAGATTTAAGAGCTGCTTCTGTATTCAGAAAATTGCTAGACGCTCTCATCTTAATCACTGTAAAATTCTGCAGTGGGTTTCCTGAGTTGCTGTAACTTTCCCTTCAGACTACAAGAGAAACTTGGTCGATGAAGTCTGGCCCTTAACAAATTCTATTGATTTCAAGAAAATTACAGTACAATGAGTGTGAACCAGTATGCAAGAACTTGTATCCATTACTGTTTCCACAAGGGGGGGCCCACAATCTTCTTTGAAAGGAATTACACATTTACTGAGCACAAATACGAAAAGCTGCAACATTCGTGATCATAAAAGTCTTGCAGTGTGGATTGCTTTTTGTACTAAGTGAAGCATAGGCACTGCTTTCTGAAAAAGAGAGCACGCAGACTATATGTTCCTTCCTTACTGAAAAATTGTACCAAAATATACAGAATACTCATTTGGAAGCTGAAGGAAACCACCAAATTAATTAATTAAATAATTGAATGGCAGGCTTTTCAAGATGCAATAAATAGTATTTAGCTTTGATACAATTTTCGGGGTATCACTCTTCAATCCTGTGAGATATTCTACACATCTGTATTACAAATAATAAATCCCCTGTGCAGAGTGCAGAAATAGCTAGGAATAACTTTAAGGAGTACAGCTTATGTTGCAATGAAAAGCATAAATCACATTAGTATTTGATCTTTAGCAAGGGGAAAGGGCCATCAGATACTGAAAGAAGAGTGGACGAAAGCTTAAGAAAAAATGTAAATTAAAAAATGTCTAAAAGAAGACTAAGAAGATGAATGGTCAGAAACAACAGAAGTGTCAGGAAGGACTTATATACCTCCAAAACAGCATATTTTGGCTGAAAAGCTATTGGACTAAGGGCTAAGAAATGAAGACAATGCATTCAATGCAGACAAATAATGGCATCATGAAAAAAAAATAAAGTAACCTTGTCTTGCATTGCAATTATTTTCACAACAGCTATCAGCAATAATTGTCACATCCACTTAGATATGTGGAGGCTGAGGGGAGGCCTCATGGTGGACTGCTCTCTGGGGACAGCGACAGGACCCGAGGGAACTGCATGGAGCTGGGACAGGGAAGGGTCAGGCTGGGTGTTAGGGAAAGGTTCTGCACCCAGAGGGTGGTTGGGCACTGGGACAGGCTCCTCAGGGCAGTAGTCACAGCACTGAGCCTGTGAAATTTCAAGAAGTGTTTGGACAGTGCTCTCAGACACATGGTCTGATTTTTGGGTGGTCCTGTGTAGAGCGAGGAGTTGGACTCAATGATCTTTACTGGGCTCTTTCAACTCAGGACATTCTTTGATTCTATGATCCTAAATAGAAGAGTTCTGGAGATGCAAGACAATTGTTCCAGAGTGACTTTATTCATTTAGGTTTCACAGAACTGATAACAGATAAAGAAGAACACCAAAATTTATGTTTCAGGAAGACAAATTTCAGGAAGACAAATAAGTTCAGGACCAAACATAGGATAATTTAAGGAAAAGTATCTTTTTTGCTGACAAGACATTGTGTCTGACCTTAGTTTGATGACAGCAGTTATCTGCCCATGATTAGGTTGTGAATTAGTCAGATTAATTACAAATAATAAATCCCCTGTGCAGAGTGCAGAAATAGCTAGGAATAACTTTAAGGAGTACAGCTTATGTTGCAATGAAAAGCATAAATCACATTAGTATTTGATTATTATATATATTCTATATATATATTATATATATATTCTATATATATTATATAGAGAAATATACATTTCTCTATACATACAGCTAGAGCAGATAATTGAGCTTATTGGCCTGAGATCTCACAATGAAGCAGAAATGCTCTGTTAATTACAACATAATTATCATGAAAGAGTTCATATGTGTGAATTTTATACATTCATGACAGTCTCTTTACAACATGGTGGATAAAGAAGCAACATAAGATGAGCAACATAAGATGTAAAATATTCAGGTTCAACACCGGTCCTTCTTTCAGAGTAAAATAGGATCAAAAAGCTATTCTGATTCATGAAGAACAAGGACTTGAACTCTAGGCATTCCTAACTTAAGATAGAGAGATTGCTTCTTAAGTGCTTTTTAAAGGTTGCTTTTTTATGTTTTGCATTTGGATCACTATTCCTTTCAAAAGCTGAAAACATTTAAAACAACAGGACTGTAATATTTTCAAGACTGTCTAGACATTTTGGCAAATTGAATCCAGGTTGATTCTTACTGAAAAAATAGCAAGTCTACCAATTTTCTCCTGTTAAGACGATCAATCATTTAATACAAAAAAATGAAACACAGAGTAAAAAACACAATAAGACCTGATAATCAAAATACGAGAGATTACCTGTAAGTAGGAAATGGAATTGCTCGAGCTCTGCAGTTCATTGAAACTTGTCCATCTGAAGATTCTTCTGGATATATGGTATCAATGGGTTGCTCCTCAAAAACGGGTCCATAACCTTTGTTTCCTTCCTCTGAAAAACAGGTAGTTTGAAAGTTAATCACTTATTTATTAGTAGTCAAACTGAAAAGGAATTTACAACACAACTACTGTGTTCAAAATGCAAAGGCGAAACAGTGAGCACCACAAAATCAAGTTTTATATGCATCTGGAAAAACAGAACAGTGTGGATAACAGTAGTGTTGACCTTCCTTCACTGACTTCTTCTTCAATACTGTCCTCTGAGAACAAAAGTAAATTAGACTATGTTCCTCTGAAACTACCTTCCATTTCTTCTGTGCTGGCATCATCATTATTTTTCATAGTTTTGCCAGACTCGATGGAGATAATTACGAATTGAAGATATACCCTTTAGAAATGCAAGTCAGACCAGCTTATTTCACAGAGGCCAACAAATTCTCATCAAACAGGTCCAGATGCAAAACAGCAATCTAAACATTAAGTGTCCCTCATCTTACAACCTAATCAGCTCCACTTGTTTCATATATTTGGAAGAATACACACAAAGTATGTAAATACATACAAAGACAAACTAATCTTGGAGATCACAGCTGAGAAACAACTGCATTGTTTCCAGAATGTAATTCTGTCCTTCCTTTCAGGCTCAGGTATGTATGTTAACTCCTTTCTCTCCAAAAAATAAACAAATATCCCGTGCCAAAAATAATTAAAGTTTGTAAAATTAAGCAGTTAAAGGTGAGTGAGTGTCAAACAGATTTGGCAACAAACTTTTTTTTTTTTTAAACTTTATCCTCCATTTGATGGTGCTGTTGTAAAGATTGCAGGCTCTGCCACCTCCTGCTGCATTCCCTTCTCCTTTGTCTCCTCCCAGTGTATAAGGCTGCTGCTCTTTGGGGTCTGTAAAAGCAAAAGCAGAGGCGGGAAAACTCCGGGAAAATTCTGCTCAGCAAATCCAGGATGTAACTGTGTTCTTTTTTTTTTTTTTTTTTTTTTTTTTTTTCCCCTCCCTTTGTTTTTCTGTGAAAACAGCAAATATGCATTCTTGGTATAGAATGGCACTAGGAGAAGATGGTCCCTGCTCAGTATAGATATAAGTTTTAGACAACAGAGCTGTCATTCTCACAGGTCTCTGCTGAGACTAAATTTACAATTTGGACATTTGCAAGCCAAACACATGGGAAAACCATTGCAGTACATGTCTACTTCCAGGCTCGCTTTTCACTCCAGTTCAGAGCCCTGTTCCAAATCCTGGAAATGCCAGAATACCTTCTGAAAGATGACAGGAAAAATCTCGTAAGATAAAAGAAACAAACATAGTTTTCCTAAAATTATCTGTAGAGATATTTGAAACTTTAACTTTTTTTTTTTTTTTGAATTGTTTTAACTTTTTAATATGCATAAAACAATCCTTATGCATGTATTTTCTTGTTTGTAAGTTCACATTCATAGAGAGATTCCAGATTACAGAACTAGCAGAAAACTGCTATTGCATAAAAATTAACTTCCCTTTCCAGTTCAATTCTGGGTAAAAGCATTGTTTCCCCTGGGGACAGGAACAGATTCAAAGGCACTCCTATGCAGTGATAGGTATAGTCACGCAACTTCATTTTTAAAACAAATTAATTTAATGAGAAGAGAAAGCTTTGAAAGAAGGAAAGAAGAGCAACCAGAATGAAATGCAGAGCTTTTGAAAAATGGTTTGCTTTCTTTGATATTTTAAAGCACAACACTATGTAAAAATCTATGTATTGCTAGATCAAAAGAAGTCAATTCAGACTCTAAAGGCAGAAATCGTGTATTTGCTTAGAACCTTGAATGACTGAGCCACAACCCTGACAGCAGTTTCTGTGCAGTTCTTAAATATGAATATAGAATAACAATGGCCTCTGGCAGCACATAGCCGTATCATATGCAGCTGACTGTTTCTGCCATAGGACTCAAATGGTGCTACAGAGCACTTAGGCATTTCATGGCATGCATTTTTAATGCTTCCAGCACTATTAATTATATTGAGTGAATGTCTGTTTCTTACACCTATCAAATATGCTTTGTAACGGCACTTCTGTTGCCATCTATTATGAATTGAGTTTCAGATAGGCTGAACATAAAAAGATGAGCAGACTGTATGCATGCCAGGTGTGGCAACCAATAAACCCTTCATTCTCAATCAAAAGTTGCATGCAGAGCAGTAGTATGTACACAACATGAGGAAGAAGAGAAAAAAATGAACAGCAAGAAATTTTCTAACTTTAGCGGAGAAACATGCCTATGTGATGGAGTTTGGGACCAAAGAGGACACTAAGAGGACAAGGGAAAAGACCAGTTGATTGATGTTATGCCTACAAGAAAAAGGAGGAAAATAAAAGTAGGGAAAAGAATAAGGAAAAAAAAACAGGGAAATTAGAAAAAAAAAAAAAATAGGGAAAAGAATAAGGAAATATATGCACTAGATAAATTGGGGGTGAGAAGTAAAGCATATTTTACCTGTTCTGGTCCTGCGTTATACAAGAGGATAGACTACATGACCTCTCAAAGACCCTTACTGACCTATTTTTCTGAATACATATGTATATATAAATAAAATATAATACTCTAAATAATTATTAAAATATAATTGTAATATATATATATATATATTAATAAAATATAATATTATGATTATATTTTAAATCGGAGCAAAAGCTACCATCCAGTTCTGAATATTCAAGGCATTCTTTGGTGAGTTCTGTAAATGAGGTTCAAATTTTCAACAAGGCTAAAAGGTATTACAGGGTCTTTTATGAAGATCAAGAAAAACTCTAAGTAACTGATGAGATCATGGATCCAATATAGGTACTGATGCTACTGGAAGATGTCCCTGGCCTCCTTCTCCAAGCAATACTGTCTAGCTGTGCAGTGAGCAGGGGTATTCCACCTTCTGAGTAAGAAAAGTTGTCTTATTTTTCAAAACACCTGAAAGGACCACTGCTTCAATAAGACATACATCTGAAAGACCACTACAAGATCAGTTACAAAATTGTGTTAGTACATCTTTACCTCGTTGCACAAGCCTGTGAATAATTGTAATATAAAACATCCAGCACTCAGAAAAAGATAACAAAAAGATACCTGAAAATAACAATCAGCAACAACCTAAGGTAGTAATTTTCAAGTCACCTCATGTAATTTCATCTGAAGTAGGAAAGGGAAGACACAATAAAAAGGCCTGCTCAGTGTATCCAAATTCTTTATATTTTTAATTTAGGAAATGTCATTTTTTTTCCATATTACTATTTTTAAAACAAACTAACTTTCGAATGGCTTAATTTTGCATGATATACATCAACATAAGAATGGAGAAACAAATAGTTTTTCCAGCTTACATATACTCCTGTTGTTTTACTTAGGTCATGGAAAGAACAACAGAAAATAAATCAGTAGCTGATCATTCATGTCAGTCCTTCTTGTATCTCTCTTCACCTCATATCCTTCCTCATGTCCTAACCACTTGCCCACTCAAATGGCCTTACAGTCTCTCAGCTCTATGCTCCCATTTCTCCCCTATCTCTCATGTCCATCTCCTCTTTGATACGGAAATTATGCTTAAAGTTACTAACTGTAAAGGTATTGGAAATTTTTAAATACAGCCACCACATACTTCCATGCTTTGTGCTTTATTTCCAATAGTCTAATCACTGTCTGTTGTTGCTAGAGAACATATTTCTTTAGTTCAGTATTTATTTTCATAAAGTAATTTATGTAAATTTACTAATTCTATGTACTGTTGTAACTACACTGACACTAAATTACTCATGTCAGGTACAAATTTGGCATACATTTAACAACGTAGCAGATAAATTTTGACTAGATTTTTAAAAGATGAATGGAGTTACTGTCCATTAAAAATACCCTAAATTATCCAAGTAACTTTTAAACTTAACTTACAGGTCTTCATTTAATAATACACTTGTGGAAGAACTGTTCACTAGAGGGTCTCTTTATCTTTATCTCTTTTATCTGTGGGCCTGCTGCTGCAGACAGGCAAAAGGTTGATTATGGATGGGGAGAAGTATGGACACTTGGGAAATCTTGGGATTTGAGCACCAGGAGCGTGAGAGGTGGAAAAGATACATGGTAAGAATTAAAATAATATTTGAATTATTTTATTTGTTTTTCAAACAATCCCTTATTCCTTTTTTTTTTTTTAATTATTATTATTTTATTTTATTTTTGTTTTTATTTTTAAATCACCCTTGGGACAACATATTTTGTGAAATGACTCATTACTATGAATTTCCATGACTGTGTCCCAGTCTGCTCTAGATCTGACGCAAGATGTACATACTCCTCATATTCAGGGCAACATGCCTTTGATTTTTCACTTTGATTTTCCCAGTGTATGAACTTCAAACCTTTTAAAAACAGCAAATGATCCATTTTTATTTTATTATATATATATAAAAAGGTGACTGATTACCTGATATTTCTATCTGATCTTGGTAGGTCCTACCAAATCTACCATAGCAAATCATGCCAAAAGATGTATTTTTGAGAAAACAAAACAAAACAAAACAAAACTCAATTTTTTTTTAGCATTTGAGTAAGACTTCAATTTTTTTTTAGTATTTCCATTCTGAAGTCTAATGATGCTTAAAATAAACATATATAGATATATTTAAATTTTAATATCTAAAGGTCTTTAAGTTTTGGACCTGTTTGTTGAACTTCCTAATTTTACTGAAAATTCTGATATTAGATCTGAGTTTCACTTTCTGTTATTTTACCTACCTCTTCAGTCTTTCCTCTTGTAACTATGAAATAATGAAGAAAAAATTGCATCAAGAGCACTTGTTCACAACTGCTCATGTTGTTCTTCATGTACAATGGAAGCCTCCTATTTGCATTCTGCATAGTATTAAGAAACCTGCTATCAAAGACAATATATAATCTTGAACTCAAAACATCAATTTCAGTAGGTTAGAGTATATAGCAAATAATTTCTCTGTTGAGAGAGAGCATCCAAATCACTTTCAGGCAAGTCAATTAATTTTATTATCAGCTAATTCAGTCCCTTCAAGGTTCTAATTTATTTTGAAAATCGATTTTACTCACAGATTAAGGATAATGTCATGAAGCAAATCTGATGATAATTATGGAAACTGCTGTGCGTGAGTACAACCAGAAAAGGAAGTTAAAATATGTAGTTTATTAAAGACCACTGTGACCTTTATTTCACAGAATAAAACAGCTTTTTAACAGCAGATTATTTTTTTCACCAATATGAAAATATTGGGGAAATAAATAAAACCTAATTGCTTATTTTTGTCTTGTTCTCAGCTATGAATTGCTCAAATCACCTATATTTTTAGGGGTTATTTTCTAATCTGTGTGGCAAGGAACATAAAAGGCTTTTCTTATGGATACTCTGGGTTTGCAGCACTTCCATGTATGCAACCTTAATGATATGATACAGAGGAGATAAAGTTTGAGAAATGAAGTGATAGCAAGAATAAGTATTCTTTTTTTCATTTTTCTTTCTACTCAGTCAATTTGCTTGTGTACTGTAGCAAATTCAAAGCGAGATTCTTGATGTTTGGAATTTATCTTACAAAATTTTGAAAGATGGGGATTTCATCCAAAGTAGTCATATACTTATTTTCTTTAGGGAGGCTAGATAAGCATTTCCAGCAAGTAATTCTCTCTTCATCAACATCAGAGAGAACTTATATCACATACCTATGGTTAAAATAAAGTGCTATGAAACTTCCCATAGCAGAGTCTGGATTTACTTGACTGTAGCTGTGCAACGTGACCTGGAGTCTCCCAGGAAAGCCTGCAGGCACTGAACCCAGAAATAAAGCCTCCTCCTGGAACTGAATAGTCTGAAGTTGCTGCAGCACTATCACTACCAACAACAGCTAACGACAATTCATCTCTCATGTCTTCGAGTGTTAAGAAGACTCAGGAAACAGGGGACAACAATGGCATGGCCCACCCCTACACATGTTGTTATACGGTTGGCTTTACTTGTTTTGCAGCAGCATCTAGAAAACTCAATAGAAGATCAGGGAGCAGATGGTCAGGCAGTACATTAATACTGTAATACAATAACAGTCTTTACCCTAAAGAAATTATGCTTCCACTCCAGTGCAGCACCAGAAGTGCAACTGTACTTTCTGCTTCTTGTTTGTTCTGCAGGCCTCAAATACCCAAAGAACATGGAGAAGGTCAAGCATGAAGAGGCAACATTGTACTTACACCATCACATATTCAGATATATAACAGTTTATCTGTTCCTTCTTAGCAAACAAATAATAATCTCTAATGGAAGCCATACAAATATCCTTTTTTTTCTTTCTTTTTTTTTTTTTTTTCCAACAAACCCTAAGCAGAAATGTATTGAAATAGTGATCTTATCAATATATATAGGAATATAATTTCTAACATACCAGATAATTTATCAAATCCACTTCCAATCTTTTCAAACACTTTTTTTGATGCAATATGTCTATGTATCATTTATTGCCTGCAAAGATACTGTATTTGGATCTATAAATAATAAATCTTGAAGTATAGTTTTAATCTATAAAGTCCCTTGGGGTAAAGTTACCATCTCTCCGGGTATCTGCCATTTAGGAGACTGTAAGGTCTGTAGGGCTTTCCCAAATCCATTTCTAATGCAGAATTTAGGTTTTGTATTAAATATGACAATAGATATGAAAAAGGCTACTTCAGCATGTCAGGGTATGTTTATTTCTCAGAAAATTCTAACTGGCTAAATTCCAGCCCAGGGAATGAGAGAGAGATTGGCCCATGCTACTGCTTCTCCTGAATCACAATACGGTAATGGACATGTTAATATCTTCAATTAGTCACAAAATTGAGAGACTTTAGCAATATGAAGTATAAATAGCATGGATAGGCAACACTGCCAACTACAAACTAGTTTCCCATAAACAAATCATTTTTCTGCAGAAATTAACTGTCTACAACAACCTATCCCAGCAACCTCATCATGCTTCACAGACCTGAGAAAATGGCAACCCCGAGCATCTGGCACAGCATGGCTGAAATACAGGATCCTACTCCTGCTCTGTACTGAGTTTTACAGAGCCAAATCAATTTTTAATGACTCTTCCTAGGTTCAATCATGTTTGTTTGTTTGTTTTTTTCTGTATCACTTGGATAATTTCAGACTCGGGAATTTTCTGAATTGGCACTGATGAGATGAGACTTAGCCTCTGGTGCATTGTTTTCCATGGCAGTAGTAGTTAAAGGAGTAAGTTCAAGTACAGCAAAATGCCTAGAGTAAATTGCCTAAAGTAAATTTGTTGATAGTTTTAGAAATCATGATACATATCACACAGGAAGAGTAGCAAAAAGCTAGTGATCTTAATCATGACTTTTGGATCACATGGAAGAAAATTTGGAAAATGGGAAACAAAGACCGCTGGTAGATGCTGCTGCTAATAATTGCACATTATTTTACAGTTAACATATAATAGCCACCATCATCCAAATAATCTGTTTTCTTCTGCTCAGGGCCAGTTGCCACAGGTACACAGAGAGCTACTTTCTATATGATCTGAGACACTTTTGTAAGGAACCTGAAATTTACTCGTTTAATAACTTTGTACAGACTTCTGCCTGTCTTTTCCTTTCTTCATTTTCACATTTTGTGAAATCAATTCTCTATCTAATCTAAATACAGAAACGTGGAAGAAAACCAACAATTCTCAAGGGGAAAAGTACATTGTAATTTTACAGTTAGTCTTCTATGATTTTCTTGAATGGCTCTCGTTCAAAGATAGGGCACTAAACCATGTTAAGACACCAGCTTATCAGTGCACCTTCAGGTTGTTAGTATGATAATAAGCAAATAATTAACATTTACAATTAACATTTACTCTCATTTTTGAATTTGATATCATACTGTGAGAGATTTCAAGCACATCTTAATTTTCTACATTTTTTTACAAGATACACCTTTTCATGATGGCTTACAGGCTAGTTATAACCCACATTTCATTCAGAAGCTGTGGAATATTCTTAATTTAGAAGTAAAACTATTTTTAAAAAATATTTTTCCTTGTCCACAAAGTTATAAATGCTTTGTATTTCTGGAATGTACAAAATGACCCAAATTTACTTTCAGAACAGAATTGTCATGACTGGTAGACAGTATTACCACACAAATTTTTAAAAAGTTGTATATTTAAAGGGTTGATCAGAAATGGTGGATATGTAGTTATATGGCAAATAAATACAAAGTAGACTAAATGTGATGTTAAATGTAAGATTAAGTTACTTCACCCAAATGCTTCACATGATGCAATGGTGATTTTAATGGGTATCTATTTGCATATCTGCCTTAGTTGTTCTACAGTGTCTTTAATCTTGCTAAATCCTTAAATTAAAACACACACACACAAAACAAAACAAAAACAAACAAACAAACAAATAACAGAGAAGTAACTGGTTCTTGTTAGGGGAAACAGCTACAAAACAGATACAAAATGGTGCAGGCATTTCCTGTTTTTAGGGCACTTAGGCTTCTGGAACAGCTCCCAGATGTGGCACCACTGACAAGGCGTTTATCCAGGAAGAACAACTTACACATGTCAAAGAGAAAAACATTAACGTGTAAGGTACCAAATGTAAAAGAAAGAGGAAATGATGACAGACATTACTGAAATGTAGTGAAGGGAAGATAGCAAAACATGAAGTGCTACACTCTATACTATATACTGTTCGTATATATATATACGAATCCTTATGTTCAGAAACTACAGGGGAAGTATCCTAAGTCCCTAATCCTCCAAATACTTCTGGACAGTGCATGCTTTTCTTTAATATAATCATTCAGTTGCATAGTAGAAAAATATCAGACTCTAAGACAGTAAGACCAAAATGCCAGGTACTAACAGAGACTGCTGAAAAATAAAGGGAGAAAAATTTGAATGTTTTTTTTTTAACCTATGGATTGCATACTTCAGCAAAAAATCATTTTGCTTAAAAAAAAACAAACACAAGTATGTAAAGAAATATTATTTTTTCTTTTAGAATGACTGTTTATAAAACAATTACTTTTGAAGATAGCTGTAAGAAGGTTAGCAAGTAGTTTTTTGATGAATAAACGCCTAATTTCACTGTCATGAAAACATATTCTTAACAAAAGATGGCATATAGTTTTACTAAGGGATGTCTGCAAGAGCTACTCCTGGAAAAATTAAGGTCTTTAACTTCATCTTTAGAAAGGGTAAAATAATAATATTGGCAAATAATAATCGGAGGCCAATAATAATAAGACAACAATAAAAGTTCATTAAAGGCCTCTCGTTATTTCAGCAACATAATTCATCACAAAATTTAAGAACCTAAGTTGATCCAAATAAACAAGATTGCTTGTGAATGTAATGTTAAGCACATGTTCAAGTCTTGTGCTGGATAGGAATCAACTTGATTCTAAAACCAATGCAAATTGTGACATGAGTATAGATAACAAATTACAGTAAAATATTTTGCAGAGGTCAATGCCAGAATGAAGCTAAAAGAAGTGAAATCCCATCACTCCCACTGAAAACCAATATAAAATTATTTTCATTAGCAACTTTATTCTATCATTCTATTGAATGTCTTCTCCTTCTGCTCCTGCTTCCTGTATACTTCTCTATTTCTCTGGCATTTAGCATTGCTAAATGTGTCTGCTCGAGACAGTCATTCAGTATCACTATCATCAGTATTGATCTGACACTGTAGAATCCCATTACATATTTTCACATGAGAGAGGGATGAAGATCTGTTGACACAGCACATGGCTAGATTAACCTTGAATGTTAATGGATATATAAATGCAATGGATTCATTCATTATCTTAACTATCACTAACTCATCAGGTTCCATATCATCATTGTAAGCCTAGAAACCATTTGATATTTAGAAGTATATCTTGTACCGTTTTCAATAAGTCACAGGAAAGAGAAGCTCATGCTCAGGACCAAGTCGATCTGGGAATGAGCCAAAATATTTCTACCAGGCTTGCAGGAAGGTAAAAAAGGCACTTTCAGGTTTCTGAGCATTATGACCACAGAGCATGTTATGATTATGTATCTACAAATGTCAAACGCCCTTCTGTAGCATTAAATGATCTTCTAACACCCAAGCAGAGACATAGCAGACAAATGGGTATTAAGTGAACTAATTAGGAAAAAAAAAAAAAAAAAGAGATATCTCTCTTTAGCAATTGTGGATAATGACAAATGTTGTGGTAAAGATCTTTAAACAATGTACAGTTCAGACCTCAGTTCACGACATGTATTTGAACCTCCTATGCTAGAGAAAACCCAAGCCATGTAAAATTTAAGGTTTGGGGCTGTTTTTTATTTTTATTTTTTTTTACTTCTCTAATAATCAGGTGGGAAAAATTACACTTGGCATTTATGGGTAGCTTATGTGCTGAAGCCAAACATGTTCAAGTCCATAAAACTCATGATGCAGCATTTAGCAGTCTAGAAAGAAGATTCTGTTATCCTGACGGAGAAGAGGTACCAATGAAAGCCAGCAAGATGTTAAAGGGACATCAATCACCAAGAGCCAGTCAGCACTTAAACAGAAAAAGTAGCCAGTCACATAGTGCCACTTCATATTATAAGAAAGGGTTAGATTGTCTTTGGGAGGGCTTCCTCTACTTATCCAGACTGACAAAGGCAGGGGAATTACTCTTATCTTAAGCCTTCTCACATGTGTCAGTGAAGTCCTTAATGAGCCATGTAGTTTATTATGTAGTTTTTCTTTTATAGCAAGTTTCTAGTATGAAAATCTCCAACCCTTGGCAAAGCAATTTTATCCTTATGCCTACGAATGAAATGATAAAGTTTGCTTCTCTTCTCACGCTTCCAGTAGGAATGCCAACAAATACCAATTAAAGTACTTTTCAGCATGCTCAAATTTGACTATCAGATTCTTAAGTCATTTAGGTGATTCCTCCTTAGAAACACAAGTGCTATTTCAAAAGTTACTTAAGAACCTAACAGCTTGGTCTTTTGGGAAAGCTAGTGCTCAGCAAATTAGAAATGTATTTAGAGTGTGGTAGCTACTCTGCACAATCTCCTCACACAAGCCTTCCAAGTGCATAAGAAATACCAACGACGTACTTAAAAATTCAACATGTTGCCTAATCACAGCCCCATTTATACATCAACACAACTGTCTTGTATTGAGAAGCCTTATGTCCCTTATGTCTTACCCGTTCGCTTGGGGTCCTAGTGACTTTTGAAAATAAGGCATAAGGTTCCCTAAATAACAGAAGTGCTTTTGACATTTTTGCCCTTGGACTATCAACTCATTTTACACAAACTAAAATAGTTCCTAGAATAGAAACCTGCATTTTGAGTCTTGATCTGACCCAAAATCAAATACTGCCTGACTTGGCACTATGAAGTCTCAAGTCAGAAAGTTTGATTAGAAATAAAATATTGGACAGTGTAATGTTTTTTGCTGTTGATTCCTCCTACAGACAAATGTACTTGAGTACTCACTAAGCACAACAAAATGTAAGCCCTCTGCAGTTTGTTTTTTTTTTTGAGAAAAAAATAGAATAAAACATGCATGATTTTGGATCAGACTCTTAATTCTTTTGGCCCAATTTATTATCCCACGTGAAGATACAGTTTAGTTCATTGATTCATATGGGATATGACAGATGAAAGCAAAGTCTAAAATCCAGACTTGTCAATAGGATATGAATATAACAAGAAATCAAAGGCCTCTGAGGAATATGTTGAAGAGAACCCACATGTCAGAGGAAAGAGAAGAAGAGTCAAATATTAGCAGTAATAGGCGTGAAATAACTTTTTTGGCAGTGGACTGACAGTCATCTTGATGTTCCCTGAGGAGTGATTTGCTGCTTTCTACGCCTTACACTGCTCAAATGTACTCAGAAAAGCAACCCTTACTATAACTGTCTGTTATATCAGTAAGCGAAAGACCAAATTACTTACGGCTTTTTCATCAACTTAAATGTAGCAAGGCTACATTTCAAGCATTAATTTACCTGGAAAATAAAAATTCCTCCTGTCTCATAGCAGAAGATGATTTCTGTCTAAACTTCTGATCCACTTATTCATGTAATGTTTGCTTCACTTCATTCAAGAAACTGCACATTCTACTCTAATGGGTAATGGCTTGTAATTAAAACAATTTTTAACTTCGGCCTTTGATTATCATAAAATAGAAGTCGGGGGTGTTGTTCCAGAGAAAACTCCAAAATTCTAAAAAGGCATGTATTTTGGTTTTGGAGCAACAACAACAACAACAAAATGTAAATTTCTTGTAGTAGGAAAAAGATTTGTTTGAAAATAGGTCACAATCCTTGGCTTACAGAGTGCCAAAATAACTGTGATCCTTTCAGGCCAAATTCTGAAAATTTCAAGTCAGGGTAGCATTCAGGTTTTCAGCTTCCTACCTCCATGCTTCCAAGATACTTCCAGTACTTATGCTTGGAAGCTTCCATGGTTTTATCCAAAGCATGAATTCTTAATGCTTTCAACCTTTTTGGCAGCTGTCTTTGTACTTGAGACAGACCATATAGTTAGACATTGACTCTGAAAAGTACATGTTTCCTGACCCTAGAGCAGTTCATATAGTAGGTCTGTTTAGGAGCCATGGGTTGCAAAATCCTTATCTGGTGATTCTGGTCATGGATCAGTTTGCCCTATGGCAACTCATGTAGAATCACCTTAGAATGGTGCATCTGGGACTACAGGAGACAACTTGAGCCAAAAATACTTCAAAGGAAAGCCCATGTTTTCTTAAAAAATGTTGAAGCAATCTTTTTACTGCTAACTTGTCTATTCACCATGATCCTTGATTTATCTTGTCACTGAAATGAAAACTTTTGATCTTTACTCATAAACTGCCCTCAATTTCCATATTCTCCATTACTATTGACAATGCATTCCCCTCAATGGCATCACATGTAGAAGAATACCTCCTAAAACTTGACCTGATCACCCTAATTGTGCTCTTTCTTTCTCTACAGTAGCTATTTTTCTCTTTGTAACCATCCTGTGACATTTTCAAGCAACCCCTTTTATTTCATCTTGATTACTGTAGCTATGCATTTTCTGGTTTCCATGACATTGCCAAGAAATACATTGAAAGAGAAAATTTGCTAAGACTACCAGCAGCTCTAGCACTCACATGAAATGAGAAAACCTCTAGCAAGATTCAAGTGCTAGGGCAGAGCAAAGACTGCAGATTCATATTTATGTAATCTAAAAGGACGCTAAAATTTCCAGATGACAGCAGCAGACTTAACTCAAATAGGTATTTAATTATTTATGCAAAGTAGAGCTGGTCCAACAGCTGAGTGTGTGTGTGCTACTCAGCCTTTTAATAATGCATTAGAGATAACGAACTCCCTGTGATTGTACAAGACTATGAATCCTCCACATTGGAGCATGGTGCTGTAGTCCTTAATGGTGGCAATAAGTTTTATCTTTGACTTTAGATGAAAAATGTATGCAAGTCCCGGATTTACTCCTTACCAAAAGATAAGTTAGGAATTTTCTTTGAACTTGAAAAGCCTTCTACAACCAGCACTATTAGAACCTCCTCATATTCAAAACTCTTCACACCAATGCCTTCTATTTTTCTCACATGAACCTACCAAAGCCAATTACAGTCAAATGAAAGATAAAATGCATATTGCCATATCAGTGCACACTCAAACTACATTCAACATCATCAGACTCATCTTTGTTCTTTCTATGTCACTTGCTAGTGACACTCATAGCACACCATCTTCCAATGTCATTCTAAGGCACCTGGCATGAGGTACCTTCTGATGCCAAGCCCCAGAGGTTGTATGGGGCTTTGAGCAACCTAGTCTAGTGGGAGGTGACCCTGCCATAGCAAGGGAGGTTGAAACTAAATGATCTTCTTTAAGGTCCTTTCCAATCCAACCCAAACCATTCTATGATTCTGTAATCTCTGGCTTATGGGCACAACTGCAATGTACATAATACACAATAGCATTCATCATTAGTTGATTATTCATAGCTGACCATCAAGAGATTAACTAGATGTTTTTTGTCAGTGGTTGACCCACACACCTTTTTTTAATCAGTCAATGTCCAGCACTTCTTTGGCTAGTTTTGTTAAAATGAAATCACACCTCATGTTACTGGTGATAGCTGACAGACTTTTTTCAGGAAAAGCCCAGTATTAAATTAAAGTTGTGAATTTTAGTTTTTTATTTTGGTGCCATCAATAACCCTCTTATCTTAACAAGGACAAAACTCTTAAAACACCTAATAAATATGTTTTAAGAGATAACAAGATTTTAAAGGTCTTGATTTTTATTAGGTGTAAGTATATTCTCCAGTAAACTCAGACTTGGAGTAAAGAACCAAGTTTAAACCCTTCATAGAATAAAATAGTGTTTTCACTAAGTGAATAAGCACTCCTGTGATCTACATAGTAACTTCCTAAATGTAGTGTGCTTACTTCAAATATTAATCATATTTTTGGACTCAGTAATACAAACAATATGGTCTTATGATAGTGTTGAGTTGATACCTGAAATGGTAGGCCAGATTAAACAAGATCATGAAGTGCTTGTTTCAATTACAGACTCAATACATAATTATGTAACAGCCACCACCCACAAGAAAACAAAACAAAAAACATATCAGTATGCTTTATGACATGCAGTAAAACTAGTTTTATGAATAACTTTCCTCACAAGGTAGGGAATGGTCTACAGCCTACCTTCACATGCATTAGAAAACAACTGCATCATTAGTACACAATAATTGCACTTCTCAAATCTCAGTCATCATTTTGTGTATGCACAACTTCATTATTTTGCTTTTTACATGCTCTGATCTTAATCCATGCAGTCTGTACATAAGTAAAACATTCTCTTTCTTGAGGAGAGCTCTATTTATGTTGACAATCCAATTCATAATGGCAACTAAAACCCAGCATCATTTAAATTGACAAGGATGTCTGAAACAGGATTTACAAATTTCAAGTTGTTTGGAAGGATTGGAACAAAAACTAGTTTTTAATCTTTAATTTTAACTTTCCAAAAAGATCCTTCTATCTTTTAGAGCTAAACCAAAATTTGAGTTGCAAACACCTCTGTAGTTTCAGATATTAGAGACATAGCTCCTGCAATTTTTAATGTTTATGGCTGCATCTGTATTTATGAAAAGTTTTACTGTTTGTAATTTCAGATTAAAGTCAGCACATGTAGTATTGCCCCAAGTTTTTGCCCCATGTGTTTTGAAAACTACCACTATGCTGTGCTGACAGGAAATTCAGATTTTGTGAATTTTAGATAACGTCTACATTATAGAATTTTCTGTTTATTGTGTCTTCTTGTGGGCATATTTCCATTCTTCCAAATGTGTTGATTATCTGTGCACAACTAGATGGTTGATACATTTTTTATAATCTTGGATGACTATAGAGAAAAAAATAATTCTGTATGCCAACTGAGAATAAACAAGAACAAATTTAAAGTTCAGATCTCATTTTTGCAAGCTTTTAATTATGTCTTCCATTGTAGGAAGTATGCTTCCTTACAGCTTCCTTAATCACATTTAGTATTTCATTGTATCTACACAAATGAACTAAAGCCATACAAATAGCATAATTGACCTTGGAATGAACACAGCTTAAAACAGTTAAATGAATTAACATGGAAGGTCATCTTACCGTGAAGATGACCGCTCTCACAGAAGATGAAACAGAATGTAATAAGGTGACCGATGAAGAACCACATGGTTATCTTCTATTCTGAGATTATCTTAAAAGGAATTCTGCCGTGCAACACCAGTATTCAGAGAACTAAAACCACCTGATGAGAGAGAAATAAAAAGGAGTAAATAATTCTGAAACAAGGTTTTACCTCATATCACATTCAGCTTGCCATAATATCTGTCTAAACAGAATACTAAAGGATAGATTATTTTGGATAATAAATGCACTAAACGCACTATCAAATTTTCTGGATTAAAATAATGATCTCTTCTATTCAGACAGCATGCTCTTGAAGGATACTCAGGTTTCCTGGTGATAGTAAGTAATATAGCAATTGTCAGTACTGAACATCCTTTATTAAATCAATCTTCCTAAATCAGAAGTATGCCTTGCATGGGATCTAGATCGTTTCTTTGACAACACTTTATGAAAAGATATGATATGTTAGATATGTTGAAGTGTTCTGTAGTTTGCAACAACATAAGGAACATGCAGATTCTGTCCTCCCCAGTCTCAGTAAATACTACACTATAATTAATGATTTCAAAGTCTGCAAGAAAAAAAAATACAGTGAAACCAAAGTATATGAATCTTTTTAAGGATTCATTTAAGTTGTCTAGTATATCATTCCTTTAAAACTTTTAGCATACAATTTATGATCTTATGGAAAGGCAGTATTCGTTTTTATGCATTTCCTTTTCATTGCTGAACATAATGATTATTGTAATGTCATATTTAAAGCTTTATTTTCTCCCAATGAGAGAAATTCTTCCTGTATGTATACTAAATTGAAACTACAGGAACATGCAGCTTCTTTTGAATATTTTGAGATTTTAGATACCATTTTCCTAAATACTTAACACTTTTTACTTCTCTCAAGCAATTTTTTGCTAGCTTTGCCTTCTGTATGGTGGTTGTTATCTGTTTCGTTAGGGCAATGTGTTAGCTTTTTTGAAGTGTGTAATTTTCCTTTTTCTTTAATGGATTTCTTGCCATGCATAAATAAAAACACATATATAACCCTTTTATATCCATCATATCTTGTTCATACTCCTCCTGTCTTCTCTTGATTGGTTCTATTGTATCACTGTTTAAGTTATGGCCTTCACACAAAGAAAGGCTTCCATCCCTGACAGAATATTGTCATATGTTGGGTATGTGAAAATATTACCTGCTCTAATAAGTTTATAAATTTTGTTACTATTTCATTACATGAATATGCTCATGTGTAGTTAAATACCCTTCAGTACAGTACTCTAGCACATGTTAATATGCCTTTGTCACTTTTTTTGGGATGCAGTCTTGATGCTACTGATTTCCAGTTGCCCATTACAGGTATTGATGACTCTGACCACGGCTTCTACCTTTTACCTGGACTCTTGTTCTCTTGTAAAGTTGAAATATTTTTAACAAGCATGTCTAAACTGTACTAATAGTTGTGAAAATCATGGCTGTTACATGAAAACATTATTCAGCAAAACAAGACCTGTACAGTGATCCCAAAAGGTAGGATTGATTTAGAAATATTCCCTGGAAAAAAACTCTCACATTGGCAACAAATACGTATGCATACTGTAGGCAGATCCAAGTGGCAGAATTCAACCAATGTTACTCTCTTGCTTCTGAACTTTCTTTAGACTCCAGTATTATCCTTTTCTCTACTAAACAAAGGATATTCACAGCTATTTTAGGCATCTATCTTAAAATGGGAGAGGTATGAAATGCTGTGTCTGTATGACTCCTCAGAGGTAGGTTACATCAACAAACAATTTTGTATACGTGTCCAGTATCTAGATCCTGGCTATGAAGGTTCTCATGGTATGACACTGCCTCTCCTGGAACACATATTTCAATGACATGAATTAAATTGCACAGTCCCTCTGAAATAATGCACATAATTAAACAGCAACGAAACAGTAACTCCGTTGGGAACAGTAATAATTACACAGTAACTCAGGGTGATAATAGCTGTGTTCAAATGTATTAACAGATGAAACTACTAAGAGTAAACCTGTGCGCTCTCTCTGACGTTATAGGCACCACTGCAGACAGAAGATGCCTCCTCCCTCTCTTTTGCAGAACTCAAGTTCTTTCTGGAAAGCTACTCTTATCTCTAGCTCTCTGAAAATGCCTTTCTGGTGGCTCAGAAGATGTAGTCTGAGCACTGCTTCAAATTTCAGTAAATGAAAATTGTGTCAGTGAATGCTATAAATACCTCATTTTATTCAGATATAAAAATATCCCCCCTGCCAGGATTAAAATTCTTTCCTTGCTCTCACTTATTTCAGCTGGGTGAGTTCTGCGTATACAGCACATCTCTGCTGATTTATCTCAGCTTGTGGATGAGAAGTCAGACTGCTTCACACTGCTCTGGTGAATTCCAGCAGAACTGCCTGCTATTAGATGAGACAGCACACGGGTTATCCTCTGTATGCCTGAAGCAGCGTGACTGTATGTGATGCTACTACCCAGCTACCCAAGTGTGAACCCAGGAGAATTTGAGGGAGCAGCACTCCCAGTGGAAGCAGCACTGTGAGCTGCAATGCTCATGTGGTGTCATCCATTGCCTTTTTTCCTTTATAGCTCTCATCTTTTCTTTCCTTGCAGAGAGAGAAGGCTATTGTTGGCTAAGTAAAAATCATTCCCTAACAAAAGAAGTCATTAGTATGACTCACTTTTCTGCCCTGTAAAAGGAGAGAATGATTGCTTGTCTGGTTCTACACCATTTAACCTGCACAGTATACTATCCTCTTTTTCTAACAACAAAGCATCATAATTTTAGCAAATGAGTAAGAGATTTTAAAAATATAAAATAAAATGAGCAAGCACTTAACTGCAAATGTGTACACTTTAATTACTATCTAATGCACATTAGCACATTTATATCCTTTCTTCAGTTCAGTTTCCCAAAACATGACTACAGGGCCTTTGCCTTGTTAGATTCAAGAAAACTCCTGGATAGCTGTCTGGAATGTGGTCCTCCCAGAGGAAGTGGGGAAAAACTGGGACATTGGCTGCTGAATAGAAAGCACATTCAATTTTGAGCACGGGGACCTCCTAGAACTGCTCTGGAGACTTGCAGTGTCTCATGATGCTTCATTATGATCTGGGTGCTCCCAGGACAAAAGGAAAGACCTGCCTCTTTATACTACCAAATCACAATGATTCTTTAATCTCTCTCTCTCTCAAAAACAAACAAGCAAACAAACACAACAACAACAACAAAAAACTTTTAGGAAAATGTCTGCATTTTCTTCCTTATTCTGTGTAGCTTTCTTCAGGTCTTCACTGCTTACTCTTGCCTTCATTAAGAAGCAAAACCACTTGCTTTACAGCTATGAAATAGATGGTTTGACATCATTTCCCTACTTAATGTAAACCTGTAGATGACATCATCACTTTGCAAGAATATAAAGCGTAATATAATCTAATCACAAAAGCAAAGGCAAAGGCAAAAGAGCAGGTAAACCAGTCAGATGAATAAAGATCAGGAGATCTAAAGCAGTGCCACTAAACTACAGAAACTACTAGATATGAAATTAAGATAGAGTGGGGGTATACAGAGGGATAGAGGTCTACTGTGAAAATGCAAGCAAGAGTGGGGATGTTAAGGGGATGAAGAGTAAGCAAAGAAACCAAAGTCAGCATCACAGAGGGAAGGAACATTAAGCGGGACATGTAACTGAAGTGTGGGAGGATAGAAATAATAAACTAAGCCAAAGGGGCAGTCAGAAAGAAAGATATAGAGGAAAAGCAATGGAGAAGGAAATGAAGGTAGATGAAGATACGTGAGGATAAGGAGTTTGTACTACCCACAGCAAGAGACCAAAAGACTGAAGGAAAAGATATGATACAGATGGGGGAGATTATTTAATCTGTTGTGTATCAGCTAGACTACCACAAAGTGAAAAGGGAGGAGCTAGGAAAAACAGAGAATCAGCTCACAGCTGTATACTAGAAAATTAACAATAGATACCTCAAGACTGGAAGAGTGTGGAAGAAGAAATGTCATCAAATTGTGTGTGTTAGTAAATCTCAGCTTTTACCATAATGAGATCTTCCTTTCCTTAGGCTTTCAGCATTAGGCTTTCATCAGCCCCTGGCATCTCCTCAGGGCTTCCCCTTAGGAATCCCTAGCACAGAACTGATGGAGAGGGGGCAAAGGAAAGTGTTTAGGAGCTCTGGCTTGGTACACACAGCTAAGAGAGGTAAATCAAGATTCTTGTTGCAGTTCTCATTTCCTGCTATATCATTATAATTACACACATTCAGGTTTTAGAATTGGTAGAAATTCCGTCCAGATTAGACTATAAATAAATACAAAAATCTAGAGGAAATCTCGGGTTCTCCACCCTTTTTCAAAACATGAATATACATAATTGCAATAATTTACTAGTAAATTAACACAGTGGAAACTTATAATCAAAGCTTTTTAGGAGCAACACAATACTTCAACCTAATCAGTGTTTTGTATTTTATTATTATTATTATTTCAGGCTCTTTTACTGATTTTAGTAAGCATTTAACTGCTTGTTATCCTGATTTTCTTAGAAGAGGTTGCATTTTTTTTGCTATGATTAGTAGCTCCTCAAAAATTTTATTACTTACGTAGTATTTAGAATTACCATCAAACTTTTGAAGTTAAATAAAATAATGATGCACATCATATACTATTTATTGTATCACCCATGGTCATCTACTATTTTGGTCTTTGCAATTTAATTTTGTAATCAGTCAAGCTTTTGAATTTTAGGTTAGACTGTGATATTAGGAGGTGAATTACATCTCATTCAAAAGTCTGTCTTCTCAAATACTATCCCCAAACCTTCGATCTAATTCTGAAACCAATACTTTAGCCACTAGTGTTTCCTGCTCTTCTCTATTACCAGAAAAGTCATGACAGCTAAGCTCCTTCCCACTACACAGATTTATCTCATTACAGTGCTCTGGGATTACTGTAAGTAAACTTCCAAGTCAGCCCTGCTCTTATAGCACTGTTGTGTCTACAAAAGATTTTAGATGACAGCTGTCTATCTCTTAGAGTCAATAAGTGGCCTTAATTCGCTTCAGAAAGGCTTGTATAAAAATGCTTTATTTCCTTTTGATCACCTTTGATTCCTATAATTATACTCTACATTTTTGCCAGATTTGTTCAAATGTAAATGCAATTTCAAATTTCTGCCTTTCAAAACTCATGCTGCTGCCTTCAGTAGTTGACCATTGGTCCAAACAGTGAGTCACCAACAGAAGTGTGCTTCTAGTATTTTCTATACCACTCTTTAAAAAGAGTATAGCTGCTTTCTTTACTTCACATGAACAAAAGCCAGCTAAGAAACCCTTCAACTTGATGGCCCATAAATAAGATGATCTTCTATATTTTCCATATTGTTAAGTAAATAAATAAATAAATGCTTCTGTTCATTAATATACTTAGGCTAAATTAATAAGCACAAATAACCAAGCATAAAGAAGATAATAAATTCCTTCTCTAGACGTGTTAGAGCTGTGCCTTTTGCACTTGAAAGTCATAGCACCTTATCAAGGCATCAAGAAAACAGAAAGCCAATAAGAAGAAACAAAAATATGTTATTGCAGAAGACTGACGTAAGGTACAGAAGATACCACATACTTGAATTGCAACCTCATTGGTACAAGCTGTTTTTCATTGTAATTTTCTAATGCACTATTTTTTAACATAGGAAAACATGCTGGTAGTTATTCACACTGTGGATTTAACCCTCCTGCTTCTTTTGTATTTACACATCTAAGAATCAGACTTCAAGACTCAGTAATTTCTTCAGTTGGTTGCTCAGTAGGTACTCTTGCTTTTTGATTAAGCAATTAAGGAGCCTTATGGGACTTTGCTTGCCTGCAACCTCATCCCTTCCATTTTCTTTTTTTTTTTTTTTTTCATTCTTTGTTTGGACTTTCTGTTAGTTGGTCCTCTCAAACAGCTCATGCAACTAATAAGATGTCTTATTTGCATTCACAATTCATTATAAATAAAGATTCTTTTCCCTACAAGGGATTCTTTTCCCTACAAGTGGTCACATGCCTATCTCATGTTGCAGTTAATCAATGACTCTGTCATTTAGTACTGACTGCTATTACAAACATATTTTTTAGAAAGGTTAGGCATATCCTAATTTGTAGCAAGATCAACAACTCAGCTTTGCTATTAATTATTAATACAGCTTAGTTTCTTTTCATGAGTCATTGAGCTGCAAAAAGGTTTTGTTTTCAGATACCTTCAGATAACAGTGTTGCTCAGCTGTACTGAAGCACTGTCCTTAATCAACATGTCAGTAGCAAAGGGCCAGGCAGCCAGTTCTCCAAGTCCCTATTCACAAGTTTTGCTCTATCAGCAACTGGCTGTTCTTTCTTCTAAGGTAATAAATAAGAAAAAGATCACTTACTGCTGTTCTTCACAGACATTGCTCATGCTTTTCTGAAAGTATGCTGCAAGGGCTATGTTGCTTATAGATTGCCTGGTAGAAATTTTCAGCTAACAAAAATCAATAAACCCCTGCCAAACACAGATTATCACAGAGAACAGCACATCGCTCTGTTCCTATACTAGCTCCCATTTGTGTCTTAAAGCCCAAATAATTTACCCTTGCATCCAAGATAATTGAACACACCCATTGCTCTAAAAATAGCATGAAAAAAGTCACCATGAATACAAATAAATATCAATTACTAAAAGTATGCACTCTTTCATATGATAAAGAGAATATTTTGGTTACTTCATCTGACAACTTTCAAGGGGCAAAATATACTTCTCCAATAAAATTAACACAATAATTGTTGTTATCCTTGCAGTTTCGATTTTAAGTTTAAAAAATAAAAGAATGGGTATGCTGATTGCTTTGAGTACTCAGAAGATCATCTTGAAATTAAATCTCAAATACATTAGATCCATATCTAAGAAAAAATTCATCTGATGTTTCAGAAAATGAAATAACATTATGAAAACATTCATAGCTCTTTTGGCATTTTCTATCTGATTTTCACATTTTCTCAAGTTTAGTAATACCTTGTAATTCATAACTAAATGAAGATATGGGAATGAATCGTGTATTCAATAAGTTCATGGCAGATGTATTTATATTTATAAAAATTTAACAGTTTATCCACGTAATTGGTAACTCAGGACACCCTATAACATATTTCCTATTCTACAGCCAAAGAGAAGCTCAGTGGGAGATTTCATCTTCAAACTGCATGTTTCCTAGCAACTCTCTTTAAAACAGAGTAGCTTTTTTTTTTTTTTTTTTTTTTTTTTAAATTTACATCAATCACTTGCAACTGTTGAGAATGCTTAAAAACATCTCTTTCATCCTGTGAATAAACAATTCGAATCAGACTAGCAGCTGCAAACAGGAGAAAAAAGGAAAATCAATTCAATGTTTACAAGAACTTGCTACTGCATTTTGGAATAATGTGTTATTTGTGCATTTTGGCTTAAGATTACACATTTCATAATAGCTATTGGTGAGATCCATTGTCATTTTTTACATATTTGAGCTACCATACACAATTTTGAATGTTTTCTAAGTTTTAAAGACTGCTTTTCAAGAATGCTTACTCATGAGGTAGACTGAATATTTCAGAAGATAAATGACTATTATCATACTTTTCATTACCTACAACAAAAGCATTGTTTCCATAGTTTTCAGATGAACACAGTTTTTGGGAAAACTTAGTTTTTCATCTGCTAATTATCAGTTGATAATTTTCACGTATATATTCTCCATCAACCACAACATAGCCCCAGAGGCACACAGAATAAATAGAACTCTCTCTTAATGCTTCATCAGCTGAGGACATGCATTGACATGTACCACACAGCAAGCTCACTACCCTGGGTTTCAGGAGAACAGGCTTTGGCCTCTTCAGGATTCAGCTTAATAGAGTACTGTGACATAAAGCTTTGGAAGGAATAGCTGTCCAAGAAAACTGGTGAATATTCAAGGATCACCTCCACCAAACTCAGAAGAAATGCACCCCAACAAAGTGAAGTCAGGCAAAAATGACAGGAGGCGTGCATGGATGAATGAGGAGCTCCTGGCCAAACTCAAACACAAAAAGGGGGCTTACAGAGGGTGGAAGCAAGGACAGGTAACCTGGGAGAAATACAGAGAAATCGTCCAAGCAGACAGGGATCAGGTTAGATCACTTAACATCCTAATAGAATTAAATCTGGCCAGAGACATCAAGGGCATCGAGAAAAACATCTATAGGTATGTTGGCGATTAAAGGAAGACTAGGGAAATTGTGGACCCTATCTGGAAGGAGATGGGAGACCTGATTACCTGGGATATACATGTAGCAAAGGCTGAGGTACTCAACAACCTTTTTCCCCAGTCTTTGCTGTCAAGAGTGCACCCTGCACTCAGGTCACAAAAAGCAAAGGCAGGAGACTGGGAGAATGAAGAACCACCCTAGGTTTGAGACCTTCTAAGGAACCTGAAGGTGAACAAGTTCATGAGACCTGTTGAGATGCATTCAGGGGTCCCGAGGGAACAGGCGGATGAAATTGCTAAGCCACTGTCCATCATATTTGAGAAATCATGGCAGCCCGGTGAAGTTCCCACTGACTGGAAGAAGGAAAACACAACCCCCATTTTTAAAAAGGGAAAAAAGGAAGACCCAGGGAACTACAGGCTAGTCAGTCTCACCTCTGTGCCTTGCAAGATCAGGGAGCAAATCCTCCTGGAAACTACACTAAGGCACATAGAAAATAAAGAGGTGATTGGTGACAGCCAACATGGCTTCACTAAGGGAAGATCATGCCTGACAAATTTGGTAGGCTTCTATGATGGTGTTATAACATTGGTGGACAAGGAAAGAGCAGCTGATGTCATCTACCTGGACTCGTGCAAATCATTTGACACTGTCCTGCATGGCATCCTTGTCTTTGAAGAGACATGGATTTGACAGTGAGTAAGAAATTGGCTGGATGGTTGCACTCAAAAAGTTGGGGTCAATGGCTCAGTGTCCAAGTGGAGACCAATAATGAGTGGTATTCCTCGGGGGTGGGTATAGGGACCAGTGCTGTTTAACATCTTTGTTGACAACATGGACAGTGAGATCAAGTGTACCCTCATCAAGTTTGCTGATTCCACCAAGCTGTGTGGTGTAGTCAACATGCTGGAGGGAAGGGATGCCATCCAGAGGGACTTTGAGAAGCAAACCTGTGTGAACCTCAGGAAGTTCAACAAGGTCAAGTGCAAGGTCCTGCATCTGGGTTGGGGCAATCCTAAGCACAGATACACTCTTGGTGGATAATAGATTGAGAGCAGCCCTGAGGAGAAGGACCTGAGGGTGTTGCTTGACAAGAAGTACGACTTAATCCAGCAGTGTGTACTTGCAGCCCATAAAGCCAACTGTATCCTGGGCTACATCTAAAGAAGCATGGCCAGCAGGTTGCAGGAGGTGATTGTCCCCCTCTACTCTGGTCTTGTGAGACTCCACCTGAGCACTGTAACCAGGCCTGGGGCCCCAGGCACAAAAAGGACATGGACATATTGGAGCAAGTCCAGAAGGCCATGAGGATGATCAGAGGGCTGGAGCACCTCTCCTGTGAAGGCAGGCTGAGAGGTTGGAGTTGTGCAGCTTGGAAGGCTCTGGGAAGACCATATGATAGCATTCCAGTACCTAGAGGGGGCCTACAAGAAGGCTGTAGAGAGACTTTTTAAAAGGGCATGCAGTGATAGGACAAGGGGGAATGGCTTTAAACTGAAAGAGCGTAGATTTAGATTAGATACAAGGAAGAAATTCTTCCAAGTTGCCCAGAGAAGTTGTGGATACCCCATTTCTGGATGTGTTCAAGGCTGGGATGAATGGGATTTTGAGCAATCTCATCTAGCGGAAGGTGCTGTTGGCAGACCTGTTGGGACTAGATGATCTTTAAGGTCCCTTCCAACTCAAACCATTCTACGGTTCTATGATTAGAACAGCCTTTGGATGAATCCCAGGGTCAAAACTACTAGATCTGAGAAATACCATAAATCAGATCTTCACATGGCAATGAAAGAATACTGATGCCATTACTTAGATATGTTTAGCCATGTTTACTTAGATATGTTTACGCCACGCTTAGATAAAATCTTTTTCCAAGCTCCTTGAAGATTTAAAGTCTTGTTCATGAAAAAAAAATAACCTTGAATCACTTTGAGGTGAAATGGGGAGGACTTAATGTGGGAAAATAAATGCATAATGGGATAAAAGTGTCTGGTTGTATGTAAAGAGTGGGCTGGTGAGTATGCTCGTCTGGCCATGCCCTTCCCTGATTAGCAAAGCGTTTTCTGTTTTCTTAATAAATTCCATCTCTAACTATTTTCCTGGGTGAGAGGCTTTCTAGCCTGTGTGCATGTGTGCGTGTGTGTGTGTGCGTGTGTGCGTGTGTGCGTGTGTGCGTGTGTGTACCAGCCTGAAGTAGGACCATGAGCCTGAAGGGCCCAGGTGTCCATGGTGGCAGTAACTGGAGGGACTTGTGTGGGACACCGCAGAAGCTGGAACACAAATACAGTGTGGGTGCATATACCAGTGAGCGATCGCCAGTGGGCATCAAGTCCAGAGAACCACTTCAGAGCACATCTAAGCAATTAATATATCTACAAACAAGTGCAAAAGAGAGAAGCACTTGAATTTACATAAACAAATCATTCTGCTTTGCTTTTTTTTTTCCTTAAATACAAAGGAAAAAATAAATAAACAAAACAAACAAACAAAAGAAAACAACAGACAATTGAGAGCTAAAGGTCTGTTCTATCAAAATGTCTGAAATACACTTAAGAATACACTTAAGTATAAGATGAACACATAGAGCAAAATCACAGGAGGCACTTATCTGTTTGCAGGAGTGAAGTCTAGAAAACTGTATTTTAAAGATCTTGTTCCAATTTTCACATTGTTGTGGCAAAAAATACATTTTGATATGTAGATAAATACAGATTAGGCAAGTCAGACACAAAAAAAAGACATTTCTTTATAGTTATCAAAGTCACATTAGTAAGTAATTCTAATTCCAATAGGCTAATTTCAAATAATTACATATATTTTAGGTGATAATTATTCTGTTGAATGTAACATACAAGTGTATTCTTTCACAGATGTTATTTTAGTATGGCAATATGCCAAGAACTCAAAATAACCGTCTCATTTAGAAGGAGTTGATTGCAAAGTAATACCATAACATCTTGCAGCAACTCTAGCTTCTTCCAAGCAGCAAAAGGGAATTACTACAGACTCCATTAAACATCTACCTACAGTCCCTGCACACATATTTTTCTATCCTGAAAATGCTATCTGATATCTTAGGGGATGTATTGGTACATTTACAAATCAAGAATATCCACACATTAACTTCTTTATATGAAATCATTTGAAAGTGCTTTAATTTATGAACTTTTGCACACACATTCTTCTGTGCTTGTTTTCCTTCCACCCTGACCTCTTTAGTCCCCGATGTGTTCATGTTTTTATAAATACTTCAAATATTCAGTTGAACTACTTTAACAGGTGAAGCATGTAAGGTACCTTTCACATTACCTTATTATTTTTTCAGAAAAAAAAAATAATCTCCCTGATGTACAGATGAAATTAGAAGAGAAGAACAGACAAAATGTTACACATAATAGTCAATATCAGAAATTGAAATAGCATCATTACTTTCATTGGCTTCTCTGTGCTTTGGTACTGATGGAAACACAATGACAACATACTCCAGTATGCATAATTAGTCATCTAAAAAGGCAATGTGAAAGATGCTGCTATTTATAACTACCAAAACCTGCTGTGTATCACATTCTGTGGTCTGCTAATGCATCTGTCAAATGAATCATTATGGCAACATATATTAGGTCATTTGGTCTTTCTGTTTCTCAAAATATTACAATAAAAATATATATATTAAAACATACATGTGTATTATAATATGCTTTATGTCCTGAAATGTTCATAAAAAAATATATATAATTCTCATGACAGTACCAACAATATTGAAAGAAAAAAGAACTTTTAATGTGAGCAACACATTTAGCTCTTTACCTGCAAAATCTGATATACATCATCAAACTCACCATGCATTTTGCAACACAGTTTTATGTATCACATTTTTCTTTTTTTTTTTTTTTTAACACAGAGTAGCTCTAGGTCACATAGGCAATTTTTGATAGCTTCTATTTCAGGTATAACTGAAAACTACTTTTCTAAGATATTAAAATTTGACAGTAAGTCAGCATGGCTTGCTTTCTTAATCAAGAGATGATATCTTACATTACAGTTTCAGATTCAGTGGTTTATTTTAATGCTGCAATCTGGCTTTTCTTTTATAGCAATCACAGAAATGCACTGACAATTTTTAAGAGCTAAAATTTCATTAGTTGTGAGCTATCACAGGATCTAACACTCAAATTTTTGCAGATCATTTTTTGCACTCTTAAGCAGAAATAAGATACTGAGGAGAGACAGAAGCATATAGTCCCTTGTCATTCAGTAAAGCATATGGGTACTGAAGGATTTAAACACAGTGGTACAAAGGAAATAGTATGATGGCTTAAGACTCCAGAACCAGGAAATTAGGAATAATTTCTGGGTGATCATTTTGACTTGTACATTTCAAAGTTGTTCCTTTCAAAAATTAACTCCAGTTTTCTACTTTCTTAGAGTAGAAACAGAATTAAGATCAGATTTAAGGACATGAAAAATAGTGAAAGCTAATTGTCTGAGATGGAACTTGTGTTAGGTATTCTGTGGGGATAAATCTTACCCAGTTTTCATGGTAAGATTAAATTCAGAAGAAATGCAGAAACATTAATTACAGGAGTCATCAGCTCCCCTAACAGAGTACATAGCAAAGACCACTTTAATATCCACCTTGACAATGAAGCATCGTCCCTGCTTTTTGCTATACTTAAGTGCATATTTGCTTGGTGCTAGCAGAGTACCCAGTAGTTCAGTCTATAAACTGAACTCTATGGCCATTTATTGTGGATGGAAAAGAGCAAATGACAGCCCAAGCATCAGCAATGCAGTAATAAATAATGTACCTGAATTTACCTCTTTGTTGCACATTATAATTGAATAAACTCTAAATTTCTCCCATTTGACGTGGGTAAAAAACACTTTGCCTGTAACTACTGTAGCATTGTCAAGAATTGATTTATTGATATAGGCAAAAAAAAAAAAAAACTTTCTTCATCTATGCTACCATATTTGTCACTCGAGATTACAAAGAGATTATATAAGTGAATTATATGAAGAATATATCGCGTACTTGCCTTCACATCTTATCAGAAGAGAAACTTCTATTCAGAAGACTGAAAAGAAAAATCAAAGTAAGCAGATTTTCTATCCTTGTTTACCATTGATCTCCCTCTGTCTTGATGTGTGTTTTGTGGTATATTGTTTGAAGAACCCAGTAACAAATGCACAAGTTTACTCCTGACAAAATAGTACTGGGCTATAACATATAATGGGTCAGATGCTTTCCCTAAGTGTTTATATTTTTAGTACCATTATTTTATGCTTCATTGCACATCTAAATATTATTTGTTCTTACAGATCATTAATATTTTTTATTAAAAATGGCCACACTTAGCAATTTGTATTTATCCTGCAAAGAGTATGTGTCTACAATAAAAACCAAATGCATTTCAATTACATGTAAAAAGAAATAGATAATAGTCTAAGTGACCAATATCAGCAATTCTGAGTCTCCCTTATGTTCTGAAATAGAATTGTGACTCATCCTATGTCTCATAAATTTGATTTAAACTACTTAACTAAAGCAAAAGGTAAAAACATAGCAATCCACCGTTATTAATACTAAATTAACTAAAAGCAAAGCACTATATTTGCAAATCAAAGATACATACACATTAGTATCATAATTAGACTTAATATACCAAATCCACTAAGTCTTCACATTGGCATCACATTATCAAGTAAAAAAATCTTTTGAATTTCAAGAAGGGTTATGTGGAAGTGATTTTACCAGAATCAATTTAATGAATTCAGCTCAAATCAATGGAATTTTTATCTTGAAAATGGTTCTAAAGGGTTATTTAGTGCTTAAACCACAAACTTGTTACAGTTTTTGCAGATTTTGATTCATTTTTCATTTTTTGTGTAGTATATAACCATTCCCTCTTCCTAAATCCCAGCAGACATATGATAGATCTGAAAAGAACACACAAGTAGAAGTCTGACAGCTCTTGTTAGCATCCTACAGCAGACATTGTAAAATTTTCCTTCAGTTCAAGAAGACACTTTAAAGAGTATCTTTGTGAGATCATATATTAGGGTCACTTTAACATCAGAAACTTCCCTTCTGACATCTTTCCTTTCAGAACTTTATTGATGTTCATTCTGACAGGTCTCAAATCAAAGCTTACATGTCTTGAGTATTTCCCACCTAATAAAACATAGGGAAGGAAACAGAAGAGGAAATTGCATTCCACAGGAGGTTTTGACCAGTTCAGCTTGATAATATTTGTTATTTAGAAATAAATACAAAATCACTCCTGTTACATTAGCAGATTAAAAAAAAAAAAAAAAAAAAAAAAAAAAAAAAAAAAAAAAAAGTTAAGAAAGTTAACAATAAGAACAAAGTGCTCACAGTGTTCTACAATGCTTAGAAAACTAGCGTTCAGTGCAGTAAGGAATAAATTATTAAGGCCGACTGGGCGCACTGTGGACAATAGCAACTCTGAAAAACATCTAGGGGACACAGGGGAAAAGCAATTTAAGTTGGATTTCCAGGACAATGCTGTGGCTAAAAGGACTGTGTATCTCTTAGGTATTAAGTGACTAAGAAGTGCAGTTATTATGTGAATTTGCTCCTTAGATGGAACTAGTGTAACTCAGAACACTGTAAATAATTATAATGCTGGATGATATTTATTAAAAGAGAAAAAGTGTGTGGAGAGATATTTTATATTCATATATATACAAGCGTAGTGGAGAAAATGCCTTATGGCAAGCATTTTCCTTGTTCAGCCTGTTTAGCATACCAAAACGACGACTCCGGAATATCCTGACTACAGCACATTAGTATGGACTGAAAATATTGGTTACAAAAATAAGTCCTTTATTCTATTAGAGGAAAGCATAATAAAAAAAGCAAAGTGAACATTGAGTGACCTAAACTGGATGTATGGAAAAATTTTAGCAAAGAATATAGTGACATCCCCAGTTCTTGAGGTCTTCAAATAGATATTAAAATCTCTCTTGTAAGGTACATTTTAGCAAAGCATAGAGTACTGGGCTAAGCACTGAGGCAGCTGGGTGGAATTTACTGGCCTGCCTCGGAGCTCTCACAATGTTTTAAGAACTGGAGCTACAGTAAGGAGCCAGGAGATGATGTCCTGGCACAGTGCTTCCCTAGAGCGGGATGCTATGTTTTCACACTGGCAAGCCTTGATCCAGAAGCCAGGATCTCCAGACTTTTTCAAAAGGACTGTTGACTTAAGCACTTGTTCCTTTAGCCTGTAAAAGTCAGGTTTTGAGATTTTAACTACTCCATTTTATAGCATCATCTTTCAGTGCATTCAAGAAAGGTCACCATTAGACCACAGATTAAATTGCTAGGCTACAGTAAGGTTCAAAGTAAATCAATAAGAGCATTTTTAATTGCTCCTAAGAAGCAAAAAAAACCCTCCAACCTGCTTTGTGTTTGAATACTAAAAACGATGGTGGCAACTGCAAACAAGGCTGTGACCAAAAATACAGAGAGAAATGACTGTAAAAGAAAATTTTTTTTGATATAGCTGTTTCAGCAACAAAAGGTCTTGAGATGATAATATGTTATGAACTATATTTTTAAAAGCTCAGTTCACACAGTAATAAACTAACTGCATGAAAACAAATTCTTTATAACTGGCAGCTATTCAGCATTCAATCAGCAATGATATTAAAAATAGATCTCAAGGTATTATGGCTATATGCCACTGCTTCTCTCTTAAAAAGCAAATATGATGATAAATTTTAAGCTTATGCAATAGATCATATATCAAACATCTTATTTAGAGAATTTTTCATCTTGATAATTCAAACATAAGAAGTAAAGATTTTCAAGATTGTCTTATAGTCTGTAAAAAAAATAATTCAAGCATTTAGATATGTTCTGTATTCCCGCAGACACTAATTTATTATCAAAATTCATTTTTTCCTTAAATTTCATTTATTATCTAAAATCCATAGCTTATTTAGCAGAATGACAAATGTAGACCACCCAAAACTCCAATCTTTTTCTATATGCATGTAGGATGCACATAACTATGCTCACAGTGTGCTGGCTGATGATATGGATTCTGCTACAAAATGTGTAAAGTTCAAGGAGAAAAACTGGAAAAAAAAATGAGAAAATTGAGAAAGGTGAAAATTTAAAGAAAAAGATAATGTTATAAGGAGATTTTTGTGTATCCACCTTATCACTCTCTATGGGTACCTCAAGGGAGGCTGTAGCGAGGTGGGGGTTGGCCTGTTCTCTCACGTGCCTGGTGACAGGACGAGGGGGAATGGGCTTAAGTTGAGCCAGGGGAGTTTTAGGTTAGATGTTAGGAAGAACTTCTTCACTGAAAGGGTTGTGAGGCACTGGAACAGGCTGCCCAGGGAAGTGGTGGAGTCACCATCCCTGGAAGTCTTCAAAAGACGTTTAGATGTAGAGCTTAGGGAAATGGTTTAGTGGGGACTGTTAGCGTTAGATCAGAGGTTGGACTCGATGATCTTGAGGTCTCTTCCAACCTAGAAAATTCTGTGATTCTGTGTGATTCTGTAGACTAGAATATATGTAGTCGTGTTTTGTAAACATTAGCTGAGCAGCAGAGAGTCACACAGAGAAATACATACTTCAGCTGAGGAGACAGAGTTGAAATTGCAGGGTTAAAGGGACAAATTTTGTTCCCAGCTGTGTGTTTGCAACTCCCACTACAGTCAAAAGAAATTATGCATATAACTGACAGTATAATTTGGCATTAACTAATTAATTTGGCATTAACTACAGGTATTCATTTTTGATGGTCTATGCATTTGATTAACAATTCTGACGACAAGTTATGAAGTCAGAAATTATCAGATGGACCAGCATTTGAAATGTTATTTTGGGTGCTCCCCAATACTTTTTTCTTAAGTATTTTACCCATTCCCACCAATTAGCACTTATAATGCTTTAAACCCCATTGCTCTAGATGAAATGCTGCTCACCCTCCAACCTTCTATGCTTCCACTGATTCCACAAACACAAATCGCTTCTCATGTCTCTTTTTATATTTTTGGCCATTTTTATCTACATTTTAGTACATTCAGATATATGCATGCAGTCACTCCATTTCTTGCCCAAGTTTATCAAGAGTCAGTAATATCCAGAAACAGCCTTGTTACACCTTTAATTGATAAACAAAAGATTTGTCTTATAGTACTTCATCATTGTTTGCAAGTATTAGCTGAATCTTTGTAAGTTAAATGCTGAATGGTATAGAACCTTTACCATGAAGCATGTTTTCGTATACTTTCATTATTCTCATGGTTTTTCTTTGAAGCCACTCAAATAGTTTAAAATCTGCCTGAAAGACATCTGCAGAGTTTTCCTCAGTCTTATTTAGTATTCCCTAGTTTATTATCATCAGACACCAGGCAGGCCATTTTTTTATACATAGTGCTGGAATACTGTTAATCTCCTACACTACCTATGTCTTTTCTAAAGTCATTCATCGCAAGGAGAAGATAAACTAACCCGCAGAAATGACTGACCTGTACAGACATCTGCCCTCAGGTGGGGAAGGGATGAAAAACCCAGAAACTGCTACTTTGAATATCTCTCCATTCTGCTCTGCTTTGTATCTATTCAGTATTATGGAAAAAAAAAACATTCATCCCTTAAATGTTTTTAAAAATCTTGTGGCACGATTTGGGTTCTGTGAAATGCAGTTAATGAACTGTGCACAATGATTTTCTGTTAGATCTTGGCCTTCCCTCTTATTTAATTGGCAATTAGTTCAACATACCACATTGCATGCACTGCTGATGTTACCAGGTAACCAGGAAAGAAAGTACTACTGAAAGGAGTAAAAGCTAGGGAAAAGGGTATATGAAATTCCATCACTGGAAGGAGTGTTTGAAAACCCATCACTACCAGCACTTGGCAAAGACTAAAGAAGGCTAACAGATCGCAAAAACACTGTCTCAATAGGGGATGTCCTGCCAAAGGTCAGAGTGATGCTGCATAGAAAGAGTGTAATGAAAAAAGCCTAAAAATGACAACAGCATTCTTCAGACTTCTTGGTTGTAGTCAACTTATAAACCTTACAGCTTTTATTTTAATGTTTTTCCCTCCTTTTAATGAGGACTGAAATGCAATGCAATCATTTATATTTGCAGTGTTTCTAACTGCAATATAACAAGCAGAGGATAAGAAAAGAAAGGACCAGTATGTTGGCTGTTTCTTCTTTTTCTGCATCAATAAGACCATTATGGCTTCAGACCATAACCTGAATTCTCAGCCAAGTCAGCCTAAGTGAATCTCAGATTTCAAAAGTGTCTAGAGAAGCTGCCTGATTTACCACTGTATTACTACATGTATACCTTCTGCATGAGGTTTTATACTTTAAAATGAAGTAATGCAGAACATAGTGTTAATCCAGTGCTAGCTGGTACAGTTTTAATATTTGTTGGTTGTTTTGGTTTGGTTTGTTCATTTTTATTTTTTTTTAAATCATTTTTCAAGAGGGTGCTGTGGTATTGGAAATGCTATTTCAGGAGTTAAAACAGAGAGCTTATTTTAAACACTGTATGGACTCTGGCTCTTTTCTTCCAGGTAGAGAATTAAAGGGAACAATCTGTCCTAATGTCTTGAAGCAGATAAAGAGTAACTGATGTATGTAACTATTGTGCATCCCTGCAGTGATGCAGCTGCTGCTTTTGTGATACTAATGGATTCCTCTGCTGGCAGAAAAAGAATATCCAGTCTTTTTTCAACAGGTGGCAGGCAAAAATAAATTGAAAATCCTTGAGCTGGCCTGACAGAGAGCTGATTAGCATTTCAGCTGACCAGCAACACTTGAGAAGAAAGAAAAAACATGACAGAACATGACCGAAAACAAATAGCAATAAGAGAATCCTCAAAATAAAATTAGGATAGCCTTCTAATAGTTGTTTTATTTTCCTTTCTTTACTTTTGCACTTGATGGGAGTAAATGCAAAGACTAGAGCTCCGCAGACTGGGTTTACAGATCTTAGCTGGTATCTTAACAAAACACACTTTGCTCCTGGCTAGTTATTCCAGTTCATTATTTAAGTGAGCTGGGTTTTAACGGCATGCTCATCTTATTCAGCAGGAGCTATTGGCATTAACCTGGGAGGCAGCAAGAGTGGAAAAGGGGAGTGGGCAAAGGGAATGCTTAGTTTCCCCTCCAATTATAAAACCTTCCACAACTTGCCTGTATGAGGGAAGAGTGCTGGCCTCAGGGACAAGAAAAAAGGGATAAACATGGTGATTTAGCTTAATAATATGCTGCCTACTATATCAAACTGGATTAGATGCAGCTCATTTCCTGTAAAGGTTTCCCAAGCCTTGCTTTACACTGTCTTGTGCCAAATGAGAAAGTTGGTTCTCGCTATTCCATAAACGTGGTTTCACTAAAAGGATACAGTTTTAGAGCAAAGCTGACAAGAGCACAGTTCTGAAGGTGAACCACAGCAAGTGGCATCTCCCACTCTGGAGCTTGTTCATAAACTCCCCCCCCCCCCCCCCCCAGTACCTCAGCTGTGTGAATAATGACAGGCAGATGACAAAGGTCTGTCCGACAGATGCAGTTCTACCATGTGTAACAGCTTACAGCAAACAAACTTACTGACTGTATAATGAGTGGCAGCCCTAATGCAATACTTACATGTTTTTTCCTTCAGAGTTTGCAGAAAACACAGCAGTACATATGGTGTTGTTGGTTCTGTAATTTATAGCATAAGGCATTTGATAGGAATTGGTCTATATGTAAAAACGTAGTGGGGAGAAATATAATTGAAAATCACCAATTTTCTGTCAACTGCTTATCTTCTTGTTGTAATGCATACAAAATCTGAGCCCTTTGGGAATCAGAATGCCTGACGCTACTTGAGACTAGCATATGCAAGAGGCAGATAATGGACAACTCTGACAGCATGTTCATCGTCTCCTTTGGATCCTATTCTTAAACCTGCATCACAATGAGTTTCCTACCTTTGCAGTTGACAGTGAATAATAGCAGATTTGGGGATTCATGATACAAATATCAGGAAAGAGCAGCTTATATTACACAGATCACCCAGAAGCAAATCCTCAGGCAACTTTAAATGTTCACAGCTCCCAAAATGTCTGATAGACTGCTTTGCACCGCACAGAAATTTACTGACTTTTTACAAAATACACCACTAGAAATAAAATAAAATAAAAATAAAAATAAATAGAGATAAAAATTAAAAATAAAAATAAACCACTCCCTGTCTCAAAATGTTTTTAAAAAGCTTAAATTTAAAAACTTAATTTCAGGTGAAAAGAGAAGTTTACATCAGTATTCTTTAGCACAAGAAACATGGAACTGGCATTTATTTATTGTCACAAACTGGGAGAAGTGACATTATCTAAAATTATCTGAAATATAGAAGCACTTCAAGGATGTTCCGTCTGCTCTCTGGAACAATTCATGCAGAAAATTATTACAGGTAAAAAAAGAGTTGGTACCAAATAAGATCATGAAAAATAGAGCTTATTAAAGCAAGCAAGCAAGCAAGCCCCCAATTCCAAGTGCTCAGGAAACCTCTTGCCAAAAGAACAAACCAAACAAACAAAAAAAGGACAAAGAGAGAAAAAATAAATAAAATAAAAATCACAAAATTCTGCTTGCAAGGCACCATGAAAATGCTTCCTTTATGGTTTCTGTAAGGTCTTGGTACTTCCTGCACTGCTCACCATGCCAGGTACTGCTACCATAAATCCCTGTTCTCCCTCATCCCATTCATGAGGGAACTGTTTGGATTCTTTGCCAAGCTTTTTACCTTTTTTGCCCCATGTTCTCACATGTTCTCAGACTACAGCAAGTGCTGACCTCTTACACCAGCCTCTGGCTAGAAAATCTGTCAAAAAAGTTTTATTAATCTTTGTAAAAATACTGTCTTCTTTTTAGACTTGTTTCCTATAAAATTCCATAAATATGATATTTTAGAAATCATGCTGCATTTATGTGAGCCTCTCTCTGTCCAACCAACAGTTTCCTTTTCCTAAAAATCTTTTACCTTCCTTGACCCACTTCAAACAGATTTGACAAAAATCTGTAGTTAATTTCCTAGAAGTGTCTTGACAATGTCTACCTAGTCAGAGGCAGGCCTTATAGCACCTAAGGGAAAGGTGGAAACAGCATACAACCATGGAAACAAAGAGCCTGCACGAAGAAGAGCTCACTCAGGGATGTCTCAGCCATGTGAAAGTTAATTTGGGGCTGGTGCTCCAGCACAGGTCAGATCACACAGCAACACAGCACACAAAGCTCCAGGAAACCATGTTTGATAAGTTCTGCTGCTCACAAAACTTCTGATTCACCATACTTCACAGGATAACGAATTTGATGATGAAATATTGCTCTGTCTACTGTACCAGGCCCAGCCCCATGCTAGGTTCATACCTGTGCGCTACAAAGACAAGCAGCAGGCAGTGCGTTCAGAAAAATCTCAGCGTTAGAACAAAATAGCATAAGATTCTTTCCAAAGTTATAATTGTAGACTTTTTCTGCTTAGCCTGAGACTACATTTCCAGGAAATTTATATAGAAGTATACAAAATTGTTTTGAATATATCTTGAAAAAAATATATTTATATTAATTACATATTTAAACTTTATTTTGCTCTGCATTAATAGATGAACTTTTAGCTAAATCCACATTAATGATGTAGATGAGCAACATCAGAATCACAGAATCACAGAATTTTCATCGTCTTCATGGGTTTCAGTAGTGAAACCATATATCCTCAGAGTATCGTTATCATTCAAAGAAAACTTTTTTTTAATGCCATTTATACATTCAGTTAGAACCTGTATCACAGAAGAGGAACACTGCAGATTTTTAAACATGTTGCCTTAATTGCACTTTATAAATACTTCAAAGAAGAAATAAATAACTATACTGCTTCAAAGTCTAATAAGTACTAAGTTGAGTATAATAATACAAAAGTATCTAGCTTAAAATGTAATTTTTAATATAAATATATTTTAATATTTTAAAGTAATTATTAATTTAAAGTAATTATTAATTATCAAATTAATAATTTATTATAATTTATTTTTATTATAAATATAAATTTTCATATAAGATCATACCTGAATTTGGTCTTAAAAGTACTAATTATGTTCTCATCATATGGCTGCAGGTTACTTGGAAAGAAGCCAAACATTTTTCAGCTTCAAAAATTGGGCCTATACAGAAGATGACCTCTAAAATTCACCTGATTTCAACTAGAATATTAAGATGCAAGATTTCGTTTTATCAGTGTATATTACACTTCCAAAAAATGTACTAATATTAATTTTGAAGGAAACTAGAACTATATTCACTCTTAAACCTCAAAACAAAGTTTACACATAGAAGATTTCTATTTGGAGTCTAGGACTCACCTCATAAAACACAGGCATCAGTAGATGGCTACAGTGCCAGGTTTACCTTTAAGAAGCTGAGGGCAAAGTGTTAAGTGCTACACAGAGATTTCATGCCAAACTAAAATTAGAGATCTACTACAGAGTACGAATGCCCTTTGTAAAAGTAATTTATGCTGTTCTTAATCTGTATTCTGCATGTGTATTCACGCAGCAGTTCATAGGATCCTGCAGGCGGATGCAGGCTGAGATCAGCCAGACTCTGTCAGGGTCCTGAGTGCATCACACTCCAGTTGCCCTAGCCAGTCTACAATCATTTTTCTCCATAAATATCTGCCATTTCTTACCCTTGACTTAGGAGTTTGGCTCTGTGCTTAACATCGATTCTGACTGCAGGCAGGCGTGTGGCCTTGGATCACACTGCTAGGAAAACAATCAAGGTAAGAGAAAGGGTTGTGAGAAGTCTCCCCTGAGGACTCATCTTATTTCTTCTCCACTTATGGAGGTATATGTCTATGTGCATGTACTCACAAACATAAGAATGGACTGGCAGTGAAGAAACAAAAGGGTTTGTATGTTTACGTATGAAATGTAAGTGGGTTGTTGTGGCATGCTGTGCATGTGAACTGGGACCATCATGAGTCTGTGTGTGTGTGTGTGCCCATGCTTGGGAAATGGTCTGAACCCAGTGGTCTGGTGGTGGTAGTGGTTGGGAGGACACTCAATACATCTGCCCTGGCGTGCCCTGTGGAGCAGCTTGCTCTTGTGGGCCAACAGATTGCACAACCTCCCTCTAAAAGGAAACAAATTGCTGAGCATGTACACAAGGGAAAGAAGACTCAGAATAGGTAATTTTTGGAGACCATAACAATTTACATCACATACAATGAGGTAATTGAGAGTCATTCTGAATGAATTGCATCCAAAAGTTTAGTACATTTAAGATGGCATTTTCTGAAGAAAAATGCTAATTCTCACTTTGAAGAGACACTGCCATTCTGTGCATGTCTTCAGGGAATAAAATTAAATGAAGAGTTTAAAACCTTGTTGTGCTCTGTGTCCAGCAAGGTTTATTGCAAGACGAACTTCAAGTTCCATTTGCAAAGCCAGAGACAAACTCCAGGACAATCGCTGAGGAATTATGCATGCTTTTGTAGTCTGGTGGCAAGTTTCCTATGTCGTGAAAGCAGCTGGGGACTGCTCAGTTCCAAACACCCTAATGCCAAGATTGTTTGTCCCAGTTTCAGTAAGTTACAGTGAAATTAAGCAGACACAGACATAGCTTTCTGCATTGGAAAAGCCTGTGTTGACCTACCAACCATTTTGTGTGAAAATGGCTTTCATCACAAAGGTCGTTGCTTAAAAGTAAATTTTAGGGACATCCATCACTTGATATTGTCTACTACTAGTCTGCAAGACATTCTGCAATACCCCTACTGCTGAACCACCTGCAAAAGTAATGTATATAGAGATAATAAAACATTCCCAAGAAAAATATTTGTTTTGTCTATTCAATATCTAACTTGCTTGTAAAATTCCATCATTATATTTGATGATATAATGTCAAATAGTCTTAGAAATATTCTATCTTTGCTCATACTAACAGGCAGAAATATTCTTTTCTTACAAGTCTAAAAAACTTAAGGGAAAACAATGATGGAGAAGACTATCCTCTTTTAGAATCATTCAAGTTGGAAAAGACCTCTAATATCATGTAGCCCAACCTTTAAACATCACCTTTTATGTGATATGTCACCACGTACACAATTGTCATTATTATAAGTATCTGTAGTGCTTAGTTCAAGAAATAAATATGTGTCCACAGTGACATTCATTCAGTGCATCCACAGCTATATTGATTCATTTAACAGTCCTGCTGCTTCTTGCTTCTGAAGCTTAAGTTTTCAGTGTGGCCTAGGCTGACTGAAAATCTTCATAAACTTCTTTGGTATGTTTTGCTCCAAAATGTCATGTCATTTTAAAAATTCTGCTACAGCCCCTACCTTGTCAGGGATAACTGAGAATTCAGCACACGTGGTTCTGCTTCTTGTGGTTCTTTGTATTATCATCCTACATATCTGCATCAACATTACATCCCTTATTTAACACCATATCAGACTGGCTAAGCATAGAAGTAGAATAGAATAAATAATAATATAGAATAATATAGTAACATTATAATATGATATATTATAATATATAAATAAAACTAAATAAAACATAATATATAAATAAAATATATTGCTGTGTAGATAATTAATACAAGGCCTTTTAGTTCTCTCTTGAGCCTCTAACTTTTCCATCCACTCTGTAGTGAAGGATTTCCCATGCACATACCTTTTCAAATGTCTCAGAAGAGTAACTGCTTATTTTGAAAAAGCACAATAAAAAGGTTCATCTCTACAACTGAAAATATAATACCTTCATGAAATTAAATCAGAACTCTATCCATTTCATGCACTGTACAAGGTCACAAAATTCCCTAAAGATAAACTGCCTTAGGACATATATCTTTCTTCAGTGCAATGAAAGTGTGACAGATTCACATGAACCCACGCGTTGCCTCAACAAAGCAAGTTGTAATTTTTGTAGAGATGAATTAAAATTCTGTTCAGGATGATCATCTGCATTGCAAATGCCAAAACAAACCCCAAACAAATAGAAAAAATATATTAGGGATGGCAGCTAGATCTTACAGCCTGTTTTGTTCTGGTCTTCAGCAATAAGAAAGATAAAATATTTCCTTAACCCACCACCAGCACAAGCTCCAGAATGAAGTAACCTGACTTACCCTATTGTGGCTGCCAAGCCCTGACAAGCCAGTGCCTGCTTCAAATACTTCATTTCCAAAGGACCAATTCTCACTGTTCTGCCAGGAATTGATTGTGGCAGTCAGAAGCCAATATAGGGCTTTGTCACGAAAGGTCATTTTCTAAAGGAAGAAAGCCCAGGGGGCTGGGCATCCAAGATGAGACAAGACATACCTTATACACTTGTTGCAGTATAACCTCTCTTTTTCCATAGGGGGATAGTTGTGATGTTTTTACAACCCACTTCTTCTCTATAGTGGTTCATCAGTTATGGTAGTCATAGAATCATTAAAGTTGGAAAAGCCCTCCAAGATCATGTGGTCCAACCGCACCCCAACCACCAATGTCACCCACTAAACCATGTGCCTAAGCACCATGTCCAACTTTTCCTTAAACACTCCGAGGGATGGTGACTCTACCACCTCCCTGGGCAACCCGTCCCAGTGCCTTTCTTTCTGAGAATAAATTTCTTCTAATTTCCAACCTAAACCTCCCCTGGCACAACCTGAGGCCATGATGATCTGTTTACGGGATCTTAAGGATAAGTCTATCAGACACTCCAGTAGAGTTCACACTTCTCCAGTTTACTCTGTTGAGTTGCACAGACAAAAGTCTGCCTGTGTCAACCTTCTGTGGTTTGGTGGACCTACAGCCCTCAAAGCAATGCCAATTACAAGTACATTAATGTTAGTTCACACTAGAAACCAAAGTCCTCAGTGGGTTAGACATAGTAGAGGGAACACTGGTGGCAATTCTGCCCTAATTCTCTCTTAACATCTCCTGAAGAAGAGAAAAACATGACCAAAGTGTGCTTTCTGCTGTGGTCAAAAACATCAGGTAATCGTGATGGTGTTTTCTGGAATGGGACACCTCCATTTCTATGGTACAGATTAATGTACTGCTGCAAATGGTATCAAATTTCACAACATAGATAAAAGAATCTCTAATCTTTCCCTGTCTCAGCTTTATTTCCCTCAATTATTCAGAACTGTTCACATTCGGACTTCTATTTTATTTTATTATCACTGGCACAGCTAGATGAAATTGGCACCTTACAGTGATCTTTATTCATAATCGTTTAGACTGAATTTGAACAGAGTCATAGCTAAACTGATCTGAATAGGGCTTTGTTCGTTTAAGCCGGAGGATGAACAGCTCCAGAAGTGGAGCAGAGAGTCCATTCCATTCCTACTTTTATTTTCAGTATTAGTGTCATTGCTCAGCAGCATCCAATAACTCATTCATGTGCTCTTGTAAATAATTTTGGTGGAAACAGTAATTTCAGTAGAGTGTAGCTGTTAGGCAATTACCTCTTTTATGAAGAAGCATTTGAGAATGTTTGAGAGAGATGAGTCTGAAGAATAGCATAAGGTATTTCAATAATTAACTATTACAAAATGGAAATTTCCATAAGGATCAGTGAGGAAGAAAGCATAGCGTACACCATACAAACTGTATGTACTGAACATTACTTAATAAATGAACACAGAATTGCAATTTTTCCTGAAATTGACTTAATCCAGAGAGGGGCTGAACACCAACCATTCCTACCAAACTGCAACTTCCAATGATGCTCATAATATGGCATTTCATTCCTATGGTGTCAGTAGTAGTTACAGATGTTCAACACCTTTTAAGTAGTCCTTTGTCACTGCAAATGATCTGATTGCTTTCATTTTAATATGTCTTGTTATAACATGAGCTTTTGAAGAATGAATGAAACTACAGAGTAAATGCTATAGTAAATTGTATTTTAAGGAATACATTTTAAGGAATTTTAGGGAATACATTTAGCTGATCTAAGAAGTGAAAGGAATCATAATCATAGAGACTATGCTGGTGAATCTAGTGCTTTTATTTTTCCTTAGAATTAAAATTTACATATGCATATTTTCTTTTTACTTTACTTTTTACTTTCTTTTCACATTTTTTACACTCCTCCACTAAATTTATCTGTTACCATGAAGACAACTGAATCTAACAGAATCATCAAAGAAAACAACACTAACAGTTGGGTAATTTAGAAATGTACCTAAATTGTTATAAGGCCTTAGTTTGTGGTTTTTACACCTGAGGTTTGCTTAGTCAGGAAATGCTTGCTCTGCTTCATTAGAAAATACATAGGACACTGGCTATCACTGTAATCGTGCTATAAACAATAAGTACAAACCACAAGACTTGCTACAGAAGTCGTAATGTCCTAGTGATATAGTAGCAATTTGCCGGCTCTATGAATTTAGTGAAGAAAAAACAAAACAAAACAAAACAAAACAAAAAAAAAAGCTGCACTATATTAAAATATCTATTCAAGACAATCAATCAAGTAGTTTGAAAATGTAATTAAAAACAGTTAATGGTGCTAAATGTGGGTTATTTTGTTTGTTTGTTTTATGAACTAATCAAGTTAATGACTGGGAAATCACACTTTAATGGATAATTTTTTGAATACATCTATTTTTATGGTTGCATAATCTAGAAAAAGAGGCCAATACTCTGAAGCACATCCTGAAGCCATGATATGACGAACCTAGGAGCACAAACATTCAAGACACCTTCTATAGCTGGAAGACAGAAATCTGCCTATCTAGAAAACAGGTCAGTCTACCTAAGACCTAAAACCTCTTAGTGGGTACCTGACTTCTTCTTTCACTTGCCCCATCTTAGAGCAGAAAAGCTGAATTTACACCTAGCTCATGCACCTCACTTAAATGTCTAGTCAGATGTGACAAGCCTGGGCCCTGGCTTTTACCATCTTGCTGCATTAACAGTGACATCTGTACCTTCTATTGCTTTATAGGAGTAAGCCCGCTAAGAGTAAGACAAAGTACTTATAAAAAGCATATCTCTAAAACTGTATCTCATTTACTTAGTACCTTTTTACAGTCTCAGCTATGGGTGCTGCATAGCCTCAGAAAAGAAGATGACATTCAGCAAAACAGTGATGTTGAAAAATGGAAATAAAGATACTGCATCTCATTTTGCATGACTGCTGCTTCATGAATATCTCAGAAAAATACATCTCAGAGGAAAACACAAATAAAATTCTGTAATTCCTGTTGTAGCTGCCACTTCCAGTTTTTGTTTTCGTTGTTTTGTTTGATTCCTGTAATGAAAAACCCTATAGAAAACAATATTCTCAGTTCTACTGCTTCAAGTATACAGACCTAACACTAAACTTCTGGGAGAATAATCTAGCATTTAACTAAAATAATTCTGCTCATTTACTTCACCAGCAGGAAAGACCAACCTCACAACCACTAAATTATTATTTTTATTTTTTTTTTTTAAGTGTATGTAATTTAAAAATGAGTCAGTCTTTCTAATTGCTATAACACATCTAGAGGGCAGCTAAATGGCAGACAGGTGTTACTGCCATGAATATATCTTCTAGTATTTGTGAAAATTAACATTCTTAACACATTTGTCTTGTGCTAGTGCTGACACTACCAAGAAACAACATTGAGCACAACCTGTTACAAACCTGATTGGAAGAACACCTTGTAACCAGCTGAGATTTAAGAACTCTGTTACATATTATTTTACTTGCTACAGTTCTCAGATAATTTTACGTCACAATAAAGTGTTAAAAATGAAACAAAGTGGAAGGATACATGGTTTCAGCTTTTTTTTTTTTTGTCAACAGTACAAATAAACATGAATTCATTCCTAATAAGCACTGCAGGAAGTCAACCATACAATCTTAATGATCCTAGAGTCTTTTTCTGAAGTATACAGCTTGTAATCTCAAGCAGATTCCAGAATACTGTGTCAATTAGATATCATGCAGAGCAACAAAAAAGCCAATGCCAGCTGGAGGCTTCATTGAACCTCATTGTCAATTCAGCAATAGAAAAAATTCTGTTCAACTAAAATGAAAACAATAAAACAAAGATAAGCTGAATTGGGTTAGGAAGTAAAACAATCCTGAGTTGCCAACTTAAAATGGCTGAGTATTAAAAACCTGTGGATAATCTACGAATTAACAAATTTGGGATTGTCTAACTGGGTGTCACCGCCGGATGTCACTGCTGCTTGAAAAAAGCCACTGCACAAACATTTATCAGGCTGCACAGATTACCTCTTTTATGAAGAAGCATAAGAAAAAAAAAAAAAGGCAGTATTGAGAATTATAAATACTCTCATGCTAACACGTCTTTAGCCTGCTCTTCACTTTTATCATCTGTCCAACTTAACTTCACAAGTTGAAAAAGTTCTGTAAGACTCAGTAACACCTGAAGAAGTGAAGGAAGAAAAAGTAATTTTACAGCCAGCAACCACTGCAGTTATCCTAATCTTAAAACCATGTTCTGTTTTGCTTTAAAGTAGAATATACTGGAATATACTCTGAATATACCCGGAATATACTCTGGAATAACATCTTTAACGTTTACTTGTGTCTACTCAGTACCAGTTGAAAATTTCATTGTTGTATGATATCATCTTCATGTTTTAAAATACCATTGGCCAGTCAAAACAGGATGCACATTTACTATAAATCTATTAGCAAGTTTCTGCAATAGATGTATTCCAATAGCTGAGGCTGAAAACCATCAACAATAAAGTATCTTATTTCAGAACTCGGTCATTATATAGCCTTACTTTTACCTACAAGGATATAGCTATAATGAAAATGAAATTTAAATATTGATCAGATTATTTACTTCAGTCCAGTGGCAAATCTAGAAAGAAGGAAAAAAAGTCTAACTGTACTGAAGCATCCTTCTCTGCTGACTGTAGTTCTGTAAGGGAAGAAAAAAAAAAAAAGCCAACAACAACAACAAAACACCACTAACAAAGCAATGGATATGAGAGATCTGCATGCATCCTCTGTCCAAACACTGCAGGTCTCATTTCCAAATATTCCCTCCTCTCAGCTTTTCTTCTTGGAGATTTTGTAGATTAAGAAGCATTAAAAGAAGAGAAATAAACTTTAGAAATAATGGGTTGGTTTTCACAACAGAACAAGGCTACCAGTAGATCCCTCAGGTGTTTTGCTTTTTAACTATCCATGAGTGGAATGGAATTGAAGAGCATACTGAAATGAGGAAGACTACCGAAGATACACTGCTCAAGGCAGTAAAACCTAAGCTGTCTGTGAAGAATTACAAAAGGATATCACGGTACTAAGCAACTGAAGGTAAAATGGTAAAACAGCAGATGCAACTCACTACTGATAATAGAAAGTGACAAACATTGGGAAAAATGATTGTATATACAGAAAAATAGAGAGTAAATTAGTCATTTCCACTCAAAGTATGTTCTAGCATGAGTAAATCCTCTGAAAATACCCAGCCAGCTTTCAGTGGTCAAAACGGCAACTATAACTTGGGTCATGTTGTTGTAGCTGCAATGACTTCTTGACAAAGGCAACAGCAGTTCCAAAATGAGCGATACATCACATCGGTGGAAAAAACTAACAAGCTTTCAGACTCTCTAACTCTCCTTTGGCTCTTAGCAGCAGCAGCATTTTTCAAAGCTTACTACAAGCTGAGAACAATCATTTTGAGTTCAACTTAACTATGTCATGCAGTTAAACCATGGCGAGCAGATAGGGGGTGTTAAGTATGCTACCTTTAATGGACAGCTTTAAATGAGCTTTCTGAATGCCGCGTATGAACTTGCTTTGATGTAGAAAGAAGCCTGACACTCTTATATCCACAGATGCCACATACAGCCTTCCCAGGATGGCTATAAAGAAAAATCATTTAAGAGTAACAACCCACACGGAAAAATGATTCTAACTCATGTATTTTTTTTTTCCCCAGAACATCTGCTCCTGTTGCTCAAGTGGTCCCTCAGCTTGGTTAAGCTCCTCATTTGGATCAGGTTCTCCCCCACACAAACATCTGCTGCCACTGGAACCAGCTCATGCTGAGACACAAATGCAAAGCTTGATGGCCATCTTCACAACCAATCAGCCAGAAAACATACAAACAAACAAACAAAGGCCCTTCACACAACGTGATACACTTGGTGCGATGTACCAAACCTTACCACATGTGCCTATACTGCTGACACTAAACTACCATGATTCAAAAGAACAAACCTGTTCCTGATAAAAGATAGAAACACCTAGTCATCAATGGGAAAGCATACCTTACAAAAGAACTGTTTCTCCTCTATGTCCCAGCATTGACAATCTGAGATCTGCCAGACGTACTTTGATGTTAAACCTCAGATAAAAAAAATCATACACAGAATGTCTTGGACTCAATAGGGTTATTGGCTTCTTGGGCTATATTAAATTCTCAGCTAGCAAACTCTACCATGTTCTTGAAGCAGTAATACACCTCTCTTTACCATAACAACCAATGATCTCATCACTTTTTTTTTTTTTGTTAAGTACTTCCACCTTATACCACAGGTGAGAGTTCTTTTCCCCCATATTAGTCTAATTGATTTAAACACCAAATTTGAACTCAAAACAACTGTTCTCAGCTTGCATTTAGTTTCTAAGACTGAGATTTCTAATTCAGGAATTATTATGAAAAGATCTAATGACAGAAAAAAATCATTATGCTCCTTGGTAAGTCTGTTCTTTGCCCACGCTTTTTATACAGGTGTCATTATGGCCATTCTTTCTCAAAGGGGGGAAAAAAAAACAGAAATCATAAAGAAGAGGACTAGAGGTGTGGAACATCTTCCACACACGTACTACATAAACCTGTATTTCATCTTTCATAAAAGAACTGATTGACAACATTAGGAAGTCCTTCACCTTGTGAATGATGCAGAGAAAATGAAGAGAATGAGTGTTTGCTGTATCTTGTAATACAAGCAGAAGGTGCCATACAACGAACATCCTCCCTGTAATTCACACTCCTTCAGTTTTTTTCAGATGGACGACAGGCTACAGGCAAACTCAGCATGCACAGAGAGACATATATTGCTAAGACTGTAGTGACACCACCTTCTGCTTGCTTATTTGGCAAATGGTTACTCCAATTTCTGTAATTTTGACATTTTTCAGATGTATTTGTTTTCTACCACTTCAGCAAAGGAATGGCTATTGCTCACCTCTGCCATAGCGAGGTCACTTGCTACAGATTGGAAGTGAAAACTGGCTGCAATTACTGAGTGCACAAGCACTCTTTCTCTTCACTTAAGCAACTGAGTTGTTGCTATCAATTACATGTATTTAGATTTTTCCTGGCATATTAAATGCTTGCATAAAGTAATTACATCTGTTTCTGTCCCAGGAAGTAAGAGAGGGAAGAAAAAAATATAATGTTTTTATTGCTTTTCACCTAAGTTTTATGCATTTAATTCCACTGACAGTTCGATTAATAATTTGAAAGCTACTTTGATTTTTTTTAAGGTTTTCTCTAGTAACTTGTAAATGTTGCCCCCAAACCACTGCAGTTTTAAAAAATACTCCTCAAAACCTACTGCATTGCTTGTAGGCTCAGAATAAATAACTTGAGACTTATGATTAAGAATACTAATTGATTTCATACACCATAGTTCATTTATATGTATTATGTCTAATAAATTTACCATAAAAAATTAATACAAATATATTAAAATATATTCTTCTGTATCATAGTAGTAGTTAAGCCACAACTGAGATATACTGTGAGAGACTTCTTTATAGCATTTCTTTGTGCACAGACTTAAAATATATATTTTTTTTTAGTCCTTATGTATTCTATATTCTTTTGCAGACATTGACACTGCATCTTTAGTAACAGTAAATTAATTAATAGGAATGAATACACAGTGTATTTTTCTTCAAAAAGAAAAAATACATAGTATTTTTAAAATACATAGTATTTTTTCTTCAAAAATCCTAAACAAATTAAGGTACTGATGTATGTTCTGAGAAAAAGCAGTGATTTTTCTTTTAAAAATGAAATCTGTTATGGAATACTAACTCAAAACTGAATATATATGCTTGTAATTTTTTAGGTGTGATACATACATTCTTGTAATTTGTGGTGTGATATATCAGTGAAGGTTAGTTGTTGTTTTTTTAACAGGAAATCATGCCTCCACCTCCCAGCTCTGCTGGAGTCCTTTGAAGGAGCCAACAAGAATGTCAACTCAGTGCTCATTAACAGTGGAAAAAAATTGCTAAGTGTTACTCAGAAATAAACAGAACACAGCAGCAAATGTCGCAGTGCCATTCCTTAGATGCCTGAAGTCCCCATCCTGAGCATCGTGATCAGGTCTGCTCTTTTCATTCCCCTCCTCTCAAAGACTATGTAGGTGGAAAGGAACCAGTGCCAGAATCTGGGTCTACACTCAAGTGGTGAGGAAGAGCAGGCACAGAAGCCCTGGAAGACAGACAGCGGGCACTTTGGGTGTTTTATTCCCAGCTAGCTTTCATGTGGTGCCAGAACCGAGCACTCGTTGTCAGTGCCTCCTGCAGCCCAGGGATTCAGCTCTCCATGAGGGAAGACCTGGTTGTACGACCAGAGCCTGGCTGTGGACCAGAGCTCTTCTGTATTCAGAGTGTTCAGAGGTGTCAAACAGTATGTGCCCTAAAACTATGTGAGGTAAGAGAAGTAAAGCACAGACAGAAGCGTAATTGTTGAGAAGGTAAAAGACAGCAGCTCAGTGGTTCAAGGGGAAAAGCGATGATACTGAATGGTTTAAACCCAGAAGATAAAAAAGCAGGAATCAGAAGATGGCTACTCAGCAACATTGAGGATCATTCTGATCCAAGTGAAAAGGGAGATTAATCACTTCCCTGTGTGGCTGGCACCTGCTGTGGAACAGCAGGACACATGGAACATCTTTTTCAGAGTGGTAGCTTGTAGCTTTTTAGTCCTATATATTGCATATATTAAATGCTTCATATTCCTTCATTGCGTATATACTGCTCACAGAATCTCTTGAGGACCAGGTTGCTCAAGCAACATGTTCCAATGAGAGGTTTCATTAAAAACAAAGATGTATGTAGAGCTCAAGTTCCACTTTAGCTTCATCAAAAGAAATTGAGTTTGTGTGATCCCTGCAGCTTTGCAGTAAAAGGGGAAAATCTGGGGAGCTGCACTGAAAGCTCACTCCATGACAGCAACACGTGTACTTACCACTTACTATGATCTTAACACTAATGATGGTAATAAGGATGTCAACATTTTTTGAATGACTTCTAAAACAATTATACAAAAATGCAACACAGAAATCTTTAAAATTCTATTAAGCACAAAGATGGCAGCTGTGATTTTGGAATTCCCAAGTAACAAATAGCTAGGGACAGACAGAACATCTTAGGAGTATACTACGCTATCTTTTCCCTCTTCTTATACTATTTCTTCAGTAAATGTTTGAAAATCCTGCAGACAAAATGGCCAGATGGACCATTCTTAAAATTATAAGTGCAATTTCTATTTGTGCTCAGAATTTTGCTTATTTTTGTGTTCTCACCACTTGCAAACTAGTAAATCTTATATGCACACCCCTTTGCATACAAAAGAAATGAGCAGTAGCTTTCTGTTACCATCTCCTCTCTTCTTCCTATTACAAAATATGAGCTTTCTTGGAAGCTTCTTTGATTTTAATTTCTCCTGTAGCACTGCCATCTTACTTACCCAGAGGGATGAATGTTCTCAAGTACTGCATAAATATTAGCTACTGTAATATACATTTTATAAAAAAAAAAAAAAAAAAAAAAAAAAACAGTAAAGTTGTAAAATACAGTAAAACAACCAAAATGTCAATGTCGGACAAAGTTTGGATAATCAGGCATCTTGGTTTAGCCACAGTCAGAGTGGAATATATTCCTCTACCCTGACAACTCAAAGACCGTCTTCCGGAGACAACTGCCTTTCAACACAGAATACTGTTATACTCTCCCACTGGTCACTGTGTGCTACAATGACAAAATCAACTTAACTCTATCCACTCTTCTGTATTCATCAGAGGCTTAAACATCGAGCATCGTGACAAAATGTCAGGCATGCAGCATTGTTTTTCATCTCTCAGGAACTCATGCCTGTTACAGGATTTTTTAAAATTTGATTACATGAGCTCTCTGGGAAAAAAAAAAAAAAAAAAAAAAGTATCAGGAAGAGAACAATAGGGCATCAACTCCACCAGGGAACTCTGAGTACTTCTGCATTAAAATAGGAATAATGATGGCTGCATACAGTGTCTCAAACAGTGCCATATATTGTAAAGCAATTGCAATTATTCTTTGGCTGCGTGAGGCTTATTTGAAGGTGCACAGTATGCCCTTGATTAAGGACGTGCCTTCAGTACACCTTTTACAGTGAAATTAGCCATGTATAGACAACATCTTTCTAAGATACGCATTTTGTCTGTTGGAGGAAGAAAAAAAAAAAAAAAAAGAAAAAAAAAAAAGAATGTTATTTGCTCTGGTAATTTCAAAATCAATCAAATGACTTCAGGACACCAGAATTCTTCTACCTGTAGAAGATTTAGCACTCTGCCATATTTTTGTAGGAAGAAAAATATGTTTTGTTTTTATTTATTATTATTATTTTAGTTTCCCAATTATCAAAGAATGACAAACTTATTTCAGCTTTGAATGAAGACCATAGGCAAATATATTTGCATAAAAGGAATTCATGAAAGGAAACATCAGGGGGCTGGAAAGGTGGGAATGCTTGCATTGCCCTAGCAGTAGAGCTCACAAATGATCCAGCATCAGGTATAACATGTAGCTCATGCTTTTGTAAAACAAAATTAGTTCCAAATGCAATCTCACATACACTGTTTAAATCTCTAGAGGTCTAAAGGTGACAGAGTAATTCATTTACATCAGATATGCATCACTGTAAGGCTTCCATTTTGTATTTACCACTTCTTCTAGCCTATCAATTTTCTAATGATGTCTCATATTTTACTATGCAGTTTTGGCAATGTTGTTAGATTTGTGTGTAACTAAGAAAATGAATATTTAACTTATAATTTTAAAGCAGGAACAATTTTGAGTTATTTAAGTTCTGTAACATTATAATTCCCCAAAGTTTTATCATCAAGACTATGCATAGATTAGTCTTATGAGCAATTTATAACCCACCCAGCCTGCAATTCTGAAAATAATATATTGATGCACTATATAATTTGAGATCAGGGAGGAAAACATCCTAACCTGTACATGCATATAATCACTTGAGGCTCTGTCAGTAGTATAAATCTGCAATTTTGTGATGCAGCCACTCTGGACTTGAGCCTAGAGAACCTACACAGGGTACAGCAGGGAGTAGCAGTGAGAGCTGGAAGTGCACTGTGTGCACAGACACTGCACATTATTGCTACATCAAACCCACTGACCAACATTGCCTGCCTTGAACTTAGAGCCCCGTTTGACTGGATTACCACTAAAACTCAGCTTGAGCTCAACTTCTTGTTAGCTTGCTTCTGTATATTGTTAGGCCATTTGGTGATGTGTGGTGTAGACATGCCCTAAATACTTAATGTCTGAGCACCAGTTAATATTCATAGAAAACAGATGGATTGGAGGAGGTTCCAAATGCCTGAAGCTCTTTTCTTTTGCCTCATCCTGCTCCTGTATGGAGTATCTGGCAGCTGCACTGTAATGTTTTCATTTGTTTTGAATTAAATTTCTCTTTGCTCCTGCCCTACCCATTTTTTTTTCCATGTTCTGCTTGTGACTCTGCACATGTGTAGTGCCTGTTGTCCCTATGAGTCCTCATCTGCTTGAGTAAGGCCAGCTGGATTTGGTCTATAACAATATTTATCAATGTGTGATCTATGGAGAATTTTTTAGCAGCACTTTCAATGATAGATTAATTTCTGTTACCCTCTTTTGTACTAGGACTTGCTACAAAAAACCCTCTCAAAATTATCCAATCCCTAAAGATTGTATTCCTATATCTCAAGATAATTTTATAGCTCTTGGAACTTCCTTAAAAAAAATAAAGTAAAACAGAATTGTTCATTAAAAAATTATATACAAAATGAATGAAAGTCCCTAAACTCTTTATATGCATGTGTATATGCATGTGCATTGTGTATACACTTCAGTAATGCAAGTGTAGAAGATGACTATAAAAAATTAAAAAATAGCACCTCGACTATTCTCTGATTCTCACAGAATCACAGAATGATCTAGGTTGGAAAAGACCTCCAAGATAACCTAGTCCAACCATTCTGATTCATTGGATATTCGTTATCTGAAGCCTGATTAATATAGAAGTTTGTATCATTAGCATAAATAAATATTTCTATTAATGTTTAATTATGCACAGAAGTTACCACAAAAAAAGCTTTTCTGTCTGCAGAAATTTAAGGTTTATAAAGCTAGCATCAAACCAGAAATACTTTAAAGATAAATACATGTAATAAAAAGTATTGAAGTTCAGTTTAATTTTATTTCCCCATGTTTTTTAGAAAACTGAAATGCAGAATAAATTCCGTCTGTATGCTGTGGTGTATTCCCCAGTATCTTCCCTTGCAACCTCTTCCAGTCCTCCCAGTTCACATTTTCCATTTCAAGAAAGAATAAAGTTGAATTATCTCCTGTTTATATTCTTAATCTTTTTTTTTCTATGTAAATTCTAATAACAAGTAGCTCAAAGATGAAGGTGGATTCAATTTCGTTATTGTTCTTTTCTTCCAGGCTTCATGTGCTTCTACAAAATACAACTATAGCCACTGCAGCCACAACAGAATGTATTTCTGTTATGGCTTGGCCATGCCAGCAGACCTGAGAACCTGAGAAATCTTACTAAAGGGTCTTGCCAAACTCATTTGCAAGAGCCTCGGATGAAGAGCAGATTCTGCATCCTGCAGAAGAACAACCAAGTGCGACTGGTTTCTTGCCCCACTCATTTTATCACTGCCCAGCCTAGGAGGCCACCAGAACTGAACTAATTCTATATAAATCCAAAACTGTTTTTTCTTAAGAAGGTTGTGCAACAAAATCTGGATTTTTAGAAGAAACTGGTTAGCCTCACAAAGCAAACAGTTCAATCAAAGGATGGCTTCCTTAGTTTTCACAATTGAACCACTGTTGAATAAGCTGGGCACCAGGAAAGGATACGACTGTGCTTGCATTCATTCACAGAAATCTTCAGGAGGTTGAGTGAAGCAAGTAAACTGAAAGAGAAAAAGAGGCCAGCACCGTGTGGTTTGAGGCTCTGGAAAAAACAAGATGGACTGGCTCGCTCAGTTCTGAAGGAATAAAACAAGAAAGACTTTTTAAGATTGTCCTAGACTTAGAGCCTCCAGAGAAATCTCTAGCCCAAGGGATTTTAATTGTTTTCCAGCTCAGAGGCTGGAGGTCACTTTCTGGTGCCCTCTGTACTGAACCCCAGAACTGCAACAAAGCAAAATACTGCAGAGAGGATGCTAGCAAATGTTTTTTGCCTATCTGTTGCTAAATGCCTTCAAAGCCATGAGACACTCAGTAGGTTCGCACAAACCTCTCCACTGATATCTGCCTAATGTCACTGGCGTCAGATGAACCTCAACAGAAACAGCTTAACAAGAAGTATCCCATAAGATGGTTTACTGAAATTTACTCACATTAAGCCTGGCTAATACTCTAGCTGACATCACCATCTTGAAGATATTTTGTTGACCTGAGATTACCATGGAGCATTTCACCACCTGCTGTCCCTCAACCGTGTACTAGGAGAGCAACAGGCAGAAGTCAGACTCGTCCCTGCTTCTGCTTTAAAGTAAATGATTAAACAAGGCCCAAGATCTGTGATAACAAATTGAAAAGGCAAGAAGAGATGCTAGTTTTATACTGACAAAACTCTAAGGACTTCAGCTGAGTTACATCAGATCTGGACAAATAAAGGTGGGACTGAAAGGTTACTTACAGCTTTCTTAACTGAAATCTTTAAAGATGTGCTCTCCCTAATAAATTTCCCTGTAGACTCCCATAAAGGGACAGGGTTAAAAGGGTGAGGAAAGGACTTAAAGAAAGTCCCAGTTACTAAACTTGTCACACTGCACCAAACTGCACAAAAAACAACCAAGTATAAGAATACACTCAACCTGTGTGTGCAGTGCATGTGCATACTGCACAACCACAGAAGTATCTGAAGAAAATGTCATTAAGTCTGAGAGAATAAACAGAAAGAAAGACCTGGCATAATGTCTGGCATGTTACATTTTTATGTCTCTGATTTAATGTACAGAGGTATTAAAAAATATCAAAGAGCAGCAAGATTTCTACCCCTGGGCATCTGATAAATGGCAACCAGGCAATGAAATGCACACAAGCACTTGAAAAGAACAGGGGTGGTTGTTAGAAATCACTTTTCATAGATATCTATTCAGAAAAGTTGATTTTGGAAAAATAAATCAGCTTTACCTAGAATAAAATTTATAGGCATCAGGGGGAGCAGATTCTGGAACAACCTTCCAAAGAAGGAGTGGGAACAACCAACCGTTTTTTAAAATGGAGATATTTATGAACGAAGTTGAAGAAAACAATGATTTCAGACAGCAGAAGTGTTTTATGTTTTTGGGCTTTGATTACTCTTAGCCCTTACACAGGCACCCCGTGTTTTCTGGATCACTGCATCCAACTCCATCCTTACCTGCTATGCGCGCAGTTGCATGGAGGTGTTCAATTTGAGATTAAGATGAGCTTGTCATGCATCAAAGGTTTGGGAGGCTTAAGGAAATTATTCATATTATAATGAAATGTAATGCTATCATTTTTCAGATAATCATAATGAAAGATTAACCATGAGAACTGACTGTGCCTTCCTGCAGTAAAACTTGAAGACTCTGAATAGAGGACACAGAAATGTCTGTAAGGTTTACCACTGGGTGTGTTCTCACAAAGAATCTCACTGTGGGAGGATCAGTCCAGAAAGCAAGCAAATGGGTACAAAAATTGTCTTCTGAGTATCAGAGCTATGCACCAACATGGATTTCTGCTTCAAGTCCTCTCCGTGGCTAGTCTACTGCTTCACCATCCTGGCTGCAGAGCCCACATGCAGCCACCAGAGATGCTTCTGGCATATGTTAATAAGGTGCAGACATACAGAAATACTGGCGCAGAAAAATTTCCCATAATATTTAGCATAATCAAGATTACCTGTTGATAAATAAATAAAAATAAAAATAGAAATAAAAAATAAAAGAGTCATTATACCACTCTACATATACATCTCTACTTTGAGCTTAATATTTTGGGTTGCTTTCTCAACATACTGGTGCAATATGAAGTATATTGGACACAGCCAATATGCTGGAACATCTTCTAAGGAACTAATCTATCTTAATTAAAGCAAGTGAGCAGGACAACCATAGCATAAAGTCAGAAAATTTATGTAGGTGACATACTAGTCCACTGCAAAGTAATTGTGATGGTTCATGAGTGGGACTTGTTAATTAATTGACCTAGAGCTATTCCTTTTCCAGAAAGTACAATCAGAGCTGAGAAAATAACAATATTTGTAGCTAACCTCATCCCAGAAAAAATAGTAATAATTCAGCCCAATTTTATTTTTATTTGGCCCTTAGACAAAATTTATTTTCAAGATCTTAACTGTTGTTGTTTTTGTTTTTGTTTTTTTTTTTTAATTAAAAACAGCTAAATTTATAATCTAAACAATGTTGCAAAATTAAGTGCTGGAGAACAGGATATCTAAATGAAGCATAGTACATAAATTCCATCCTTCATCCTTTTTTGGGGAGAGAAAAAAGAGAATTGATTGCTGAATACAAAATCAACCCAAGTTTAAGTAGCCATACATCAAAAAGAAATTAATAGAGCACAATAGTGATTCTGTTGGTATAAAGCCTTGAAGATGTTCATTACTTACAGCTTCATCATAAATCAGCACATTGTTATTTTTAAGTAGACTGATGAACATTGTATGGATGCTTCATATAGTAAGAATACTTTCTGTAGAAATTAGCAGATAACACTACTCTTAGAGTTTTACACTGAATTTACACAAAACTATCAAAGTATTGGTAATCAACAATAACAAATTATCATCCAATTTGAAATGTTTCTGAATTTTCAAAGGAAAACATTCAAAAATTTCTGTTTTGGGGCTGTTCTTAAATGTTATGAACTCATAAAAGCAACAACAAAATCTGAATGGAACATACAAGAAAATCTTAGATGAAGCAATTCGCATCAGACTTTCTTATAGAATTTGCCTAAAAGGCATCCACCTTTTTAAATGACAAGGACCCTGCACCCCGCTACTTTCAGCTCCCAACTATTTAGAATTTCTAGTTACATTTTCAAGGAAAATAAATCAAATAAACACAACTTGAAAGTGAATTTTGGTTTTGATCACTCAAAAATCCTATACAGGTACATATATACTTAGAGGATGAACAGGACTTTAATCCCATCACATTGCAGAGTCTGATTATTTCTGACTGTGCTCGTATTCCTCAATTCACTCAGTCATGGACCACATCACTGGACACACTGCTGGCCAGCTGTGATTACATAGCACATCGCAACAACTCTGCAAATTGCAAAACTGGCCTGTGGCTACTGGATGAAAATAAAGTGATTCAATGGATTGTTTTCTTCAAATCAAAGTAATAACTATTCACTTATGATAAGAACGAAAATCTGCAAGAATGTCCAGACTCAAAAATTAATCCTCAATTTCAAGTTTCAGTTCAGCCTAGAACCTCATCTCAGCCTGCTGCCCAAAGAAACCACCACTTTCCTCTAATTCTGTGATGCCTTTAACTTATTCCTTGGTCTTCGGGCTTCTGTAAACCACTGCACCTGAACCTGTGGTTCATATACTCTGTCAGGTACACTCCAGCACAGACATTATTGCAGAAATCTCTCTAAATAATCAGGCACAGTGAGTGGCTTATATGCTGCCATCGCCAGCTGAGCTCTAGGCAGCCAGAAATATCATAGAATCATAGAATCATAGAATCACAGAATATCCTGAGTTGGAAGGGACCCTTAAGGATCATCAAGTCCAACTCTTGACACCGCACAGGTCTACCCAAAAGTTCAGACCATGTGCCTAAGTGCACAGTCCAATCTCTTCTTAAATTCAGACAGGCTCGGTGCAGTGACCACTTCCCTGGGGAGCCTGTTCCAGTGTGCAACCACCCTCTCTGTGAAGAACCCCCTCCTGACGTCCAGCCTAAATTTCCCCTGCCTCAGCTTAACCCCGTTCCCGCGGGTCCTGTCACTAGTGTTAATGGAGAAAAGGTCTCCTGCCTCTCGACACCCCCTTACGAGGAAGTTGTAGACTGTGATGAGGTCTCCCCTCAGCCTCCTCTTCTCCAGGCTGAACAGGCCCAGTGACCTCAGCCGTTCCTCATACGTCTTCCCCTCAAGGCCTTTCACCATCTTCGTAGCCCTCCTCTGAACACTTTCCAACAGTTTCATGTCCTTTTTATACTGTGGTGCCCAGAACTGCACACAGTACTCGAGGTGAGGCCGCACCAGCGCAGAGTAGAGCGGGACAATCACCTCCCTTGGCCGACTAGCGATGCCGTGCTTGATGCACCCCAGGACACGATTGGCCCTCCTGGCTGCCAGGGCACACTGCTGGCTCATATTCAACTTGCTGTCTACCACGACCCCCAGATCCCTCTCTTCTAGGCTGCTCTCCAGCGTCTCATCACCCAGTCTGTACATATTGACAAAGATATACAGAATATCCACAGAAAGGTTCCTGACATCTTCCATTCTGGAGAAAGTCATTAAAGTCACAGACACTGTTATCATCTATGCTACATGGAAGTCTTAACCAAGTCTCAGAAGCCGCTGCTCTGGGTGCAACAAAAATACAATAGTGTTCCCAAAGAATTTATATTCCAAATAAACAAGACAAGTAAACGTGGGAAGTATGCAGCATTGTTATTCTCACATTAAACATGATGAATTCAGCTAAAATAAGATCCTTTGCCTTTATGATTTGGCCTTCACTGCAAAACTCATTCATTGTATTTCCTCCACATGACATTGCCTTGCTCAGGAAAGAGCAATCACGCTGCACAGCCACATGGCAGCCATGTCAAATGGCTCGATTCCCATCAGCAGGCAACTGGGTGAGCAATGTGTCTAGTTTTGCAGGTGATAACTTCTTGTAACCTTAGCTGTGGCATTCTGTTTGATGGTAGCTCTAGCCCCACTGCTATTAATTACTCAAGGTGACTGCTCCATCAGAAGTTTCGCCTGAAAATTCATTTAATAGAAATGAAAGATTTGGATGTGCACAAAGATCACGCTTGGGATAAAAAGGGAACTCTGAGTGCAAGCTACTGTATTTCATTTTTCCTTTCACCCCTGAAAAAGCAATCTTTATTGTTTTTTCCAAGGTCACAAAAAAGACCATGGCACAAGCAAGAATAGAACATCCCTCTTCTACATCCCATCGTATCTACACAGCAAACCTTCCACAATAATAGAATCTAATAAATAAATGATTACAGCCTTTCATTGTACTAAGAAAGAAAATAAACATGGCAAGTATAGAAATGTACAGCATACATTTAATCTCTCTCTTTTTCCTGGACTCTATTTTAAATATCTGGCAGTATAAGGGTTTCTATAACTCATGATAAGATGCACACCAGAAGAAGGAAAAGAGTCACCTGTGAAGCCTCTGCAGACACAGCAGAGATACAATAAAAGAGAAGAACTCTTAAAAGAGTCACCTTGAAAAGTACTGAGGTACAGCATTCATCTTCACAGCAGGGAACAAAGAGGAAACACATTACAGCTTCCAATACACACAGTGGTAGTTAAGAGAATGAAGTTTCTCGGTGAAAGCACATATTTTAGTTTATAAATTCTTTTATCGTCTTGCTTTCCTTCCTTGACAAAGTTTTGACATGATTGTCTATACTCCCATTGGGCTGAAAAAGAGAACATGCTACAAGTACAGAGATGACTGGCATGAAAACACTTTCATGAGCAGTTGAAGAGATAAAACAGTTCAGAAAGAGACGAAACAAATTCCTGGTGGACTGGTTAATCAGTGGCTATTAAATACCCACCAGCTGGCTCCAAGTCAGGAGCTCAATAACCAGCTGAAGGCTTGAAGTTTGGAAGGTGAGGCAGGGGAAGCATTTACTGTAAGTGGCTGTTCGAGGCAGGAGGCTGGACTAGGTTTGGTTCAGAGTGGCTTTCCTTATGGCCCTCCATTATGTCATGCAATGACTCTGCACCATATCCACTTTCACACCAATTACCATGCACTGCATGCCAGTCCTGGGCCCCTCAAACACATAGGGCAAGAAGACACAGTGAGAGCATACTTTTCTGAGTAGATGAGCTACATGAGATGTTTGACAGGAAGCAGGACTGCAAAGTAGCCCAGTACCACCGGTTCTCTGAATAATACTAAATACTTACTTGCACCCAGCCCTTGGAAAAAGGTTCTTTACCAGCCTCCAGAAAATTATGATTCTGTTTTTTCTCTACAAAAGCCCATTAAAGAAAATTCTTTGTGGTCTGGATGGTTACCAGGCCACCAATGAATTTTCTGGTTGCTGTTGCCCAGGCAGATCTTTCTAACACAAATAACAGGTAAAAGGTTTATATTTTATGCCAGATGGTACCCAACTATCTGACAACTCTGTCTTTAATGTGTTAGCTCATTATTGATAGCACTTCAGGTGAAAATTAATGTAGCCTGTTTTATTTTTAAATGTGTCCCAAATGGGGATCCACAGTAGCAGATGTTTGGGGGGGAAGGCGAAGGAAGGGGTATTTCCACCTCCTTAGTATGCTGTGGTTGACACAGATTTATTAGAGTTTCTCTAATATACGTAAATATACTTCCACGCACAAGTGTGTCTGTGTGTGTCGTTGCCAATTTATGTTAGTTTATCTGACCCTCTGTGTGAAAATGTGTCAATTTATTTTATACATATATGCATCTAAAAGTATTTTTATTACTTATTTTAAAATCATTAAGATTATAGCAAACAGAGTGGCAATAAATAAATAAAAATAAACGTACCTACATTGTAATTCCACTGAATAAGTAACAGAAGGTATGACCCCTCTGAAGAAACTATTGCCATGGCCAGGGATAGAAACCTCCTGATCTGGGGCAGTAGTATTGGCTCATGGCACAACCCAGAAAACCCTGAGGGGTCTGGCTATGTCCCAGAAGCCTGTGATGACCTGCATATGGACAGCTATTCTGCCCAGAGCCTCCAGTATGGGACTCACATTTGGCACAACCTGTACATTAAAACCTGAGAACAACCATACAGATTAAGACCACGACATGCCTTGTCTGGTAGTCCTGCCTCCGGCAGTGCCCAAGATGCTACAGTCTTGTCGTTTCCCTGGAACACCCTTTTCTTCTAGAATTTGGGATCTGGGGACTTCTTGAATCAGAGGTAACACCCTTCTGCCTTGATGGATTGCACTTCTGTAAATTTTTCTCATCGCTTTTTGAGCGAGAAGTGAGTGAGAACTTTTTGCACCTATATATCCCGAAGCAATAAGGGCAACAGTTTAACCATTCATTACATGAAAAATACATTCCTTCTTTTACTCCGAACCTTTTCTCAAAAAAAGGGGAGCTTCAAATAAAATCTTTATAATAAAAAGTGAACAGTCATTCCAATTCACCTTCTGCATGCCCTTCATAACTTCATAGAGCTCTATTATATCTTTATCCTCACTCCACTAAAACATCTCTTTCCAAGGCTAAAGAAGTGTACAGTACATCTACATTATCTCCTAAGTTTTGTAGAGTCTGGATAATACATTTCACAAGAAAATTCTTCAATTTTCTTACTTCCTGCAATGTCACATCAGACTTTCTCTTTTCAGCAGTACCAAAGAACTAATCAGGCTAGATATGAACAACTGGAATACAGAAAATGATACACTATGAATCAAGCATATATTTCTTTTTGATGCTTGCCATCTGTAAGCAGATGGCCACTGAAACACTCTACAAGCAAAAAGAGAATGATATCCCTATATGGGTAAAACACAGGAGGAAAGTGCTATGGTGCACAAGAGCCAGAAATTTAAATCATGCGGACAATGTACCTACTCAAAAACACCAAATGTCCACTAACACTAAAATTATGTCTCTTTTTGTAAAATGTACACATATGCATGCTCCTCTGCTATGTGTTTTAGCCCCAGATGGGAATCAAAAATTCTGGAGGACTTACCCAAAGAATAGCTGAAAAAGGCTGAATTCAGTGTCTTGCACTCAGCAATGAGCTGCAATTTTTGAGGCAGATCCTGTCCCCACCTCCGCAGGTCCTGCGCAAATCCTGCTAAGAGAACTGGGGAAGTTCAGCACCTAAAAGTATCCTTCTCTTGGAAGACAGAAATATCTAGTAATGAATCATTCCTCCCAAAGAAAAATGATGTATTCTCTTGCTTTCCTAGACTCATGAAAAGACATATAAGCCTCCACAGAAAAAACTTTCTTTACATGGATTTCCTCATAAATTACCTTTCTCCATTTTGAAGCTGTGTTATGAGTTGCAGCCACTTGTGTCATTGCCATCAGGTTGCAGCCCCACGCTTTTTAGAAGAGCTTGCTCTGATGTGTTGCCATCCTGCCATTACTGACAATGATACACAGTATTATCCTTTCAAGGGATGTAAATATTGAGGCCTGACTGACTTTCCCATCAGGATGAGAACCTGTTCTCCCGTATTTAGTGAATTAATCAATAAAATGCAATTTCCTACAGTATATGACAAACCCTTGGGAGGCCAAAAACAGACTGAATGCTAGATTTATTTTATGGATTTTCCCATGATTCTTACCACCAAAATCACAATGAGAAAATACACAGGACGGTGTTATATGTCATTGGCGTCAAACTATTAATTAGCTAATACTAACTTATCTGATATGAAAGCTACTTGTAGGTTTCAGAGCAAGTCAGCAGGCTAGGAGGAAGGGAGGTGAAAAGAGGGTATCCCACTTCTCTTATCCCACTGTGTTGAATCTGACTAATAAGAGGATGAAGTCCTCAAGCTCGTGTTGAAATTTCTTGGTGAAAGTGGAGATGGGCCCTAGGCCCAGTAATGAAAATGTGGGGCACTTTGGACACTTAGGTGAGGTGATGCTACTTGACCCCTGGAACAAGCAAGTCAAAGAGGCAAAATGCAGAGAGAGTCAGCTAGCTCTTCAGCTAGCTAGTGCATTACAAGGATGACAGGATATTTAGAGTAGGAACTACTGCAGCACCTCTATCAGTAAAATAAAGATATGTGGACAGCTTTCATGTATATTTCCATCCTTACCAAGGCCTTCCTAATGTTTGAGGAGCCCAGCTTCTGGGCTAAAGATGGTTCTTGGGCTGACTGGGACTTGAGAGAGGAGGAGGAGGAAGGAAGGAGAGATGAGAAACTCACCAGGGAACTCATGCACCCTTTTTTTCCTGGAGATCTATCTATGTTGGAGCATACTTCCATCCCCACAGTGGGACGGATAGACTTCATGGAATCAGAGAATTGTTCAGGTTGGAAAAGACCTCTAAGCTCATCTGCTCCAACCTTTAACCCAGTACCAAACTCCATCACTAAACCATGCTACTAAGTTGTAAGTTTATATGTTTCTTGAAGACCTCCAGGGATGGTGACTCCACCACTTCCCTGGGCAGCCTAATCCAGTGCCACACAACTCTTACAGTGAAGAAAGTTCTCCTAATATCCAACTTAACCCTCCCCTGGTGCAACTTGCCTTATCACTTGATGCTTGGGAGAAGAGAGCAATCCCCACCTCGCTAGAAACTCCTTTAATGTAATTGTAAAGTATAATAAGGTCTCCCTTGAGCTTTCTCTTCTCCAAGCTAAACAACCCCAGTTCCCTCAGCCACTCCACATAAAACTTATCTTCTAGACCCTTCACCAGCTTCGTAGCCCTTCTCTGGACACGCTCCAGCACCTCAATGTTCTCCTTGTAGTGACGGGCCCAAGACTGAACACAGTACTCGAGGTGCAGTAAATAATGTGTCTCAGCAGGTTAAATGGAACAAACCCACAAATACCCTGCTGGAAAGCACTGAGCACTGAGTGGTGTAAAATGGAGGGGAAAAAACAATACCACCACAGGAGTTCACACACCCCTTGCTTGCATAAACACTTTGTTCCAAAGTGATCTGGTATTGCACATATCTAGTCATGAAGATAAAAAATAACTAAAACACATTTCTCTAACACTAGCAGCACTAATGTCCTTTCTTTCTTCTTCAGATACGTTTCAGCTGCATCTTTCAACTTAGGTAAGGGAACAGTCAGGAAAGCAAACAGGTCTAAGTTTGAAGCTCTAAAAGATAAAAGTTCTAAAATAGTAGAGCAATTCTACTTAAATTGCAGTGTGCATTTCTGGAAAAAGACAAAGTATTTGTACCCAGCCAGCAAAAGTATTGTTTTATTCTGTAACATGAACAAAACAACATATTTCATTTCCAGCATGGCTTTCATTGCTTCAAGCTGAGTATGAAACCAAACTACAGAAGTAACTAGAAATGTATTCATAATTAATACAATGCTACATTTCTATCACAATTTTAATTATAGGAACTCCTAGCTCTTATGTGGTAAAAAAATATTCAGGAGTCTGAAACACAAATTTGGATGAACTTATATGTTTAAAATTCTGTGACAGTGCCAAGAAATGCAGAAAGGAAGGGCAGAAAGCTTAAAACTTATGCACATTTTCTATGAATGCAGTAATGACTCACAAGTTCAGATGATTTGTCCTTCTGTCTTTTTTGCCGTGTAGTTGTTCAGGAGAGGAAAAAAAGATAGCTTAAAAAGCTAGTGGAGGAATTCCTTGGGTGAAAAATATGAAAAGCATTTATTTATGCAAGTTAACATCAGCAATTCTAATCTTTTGTGAGACAACCTGCATAACTCAACATATGGTGTTACTGCAGGTAAGAAAAGACACTAGCAACTACAGTGCTGGCAGCAGTAGCCAATGTGAAGTTCCTGAGCTGTGTGTAATTCATAAACAGTTCAGATATAGCTCCTATGCACAGCTAAAGGATTATACTTACGATGTGATTTCCAGGTTATCTGAAACCTTAGCTATGCAAGAAACAACCAACAGGTTGGGTTGAGGCTGCCAGTGCTAGCTGATAACAAGCCCCACAAATTCAGGTGCAGGGAAGCAGAGGAGATGACATTTCCATCCCACTATTTCCATTCATACTGAACTTCCTTCTGAAGTTACTATATCAGATGAGATGTAATATTCATATAGGGTATGATTGCTTGGTTTGCTTAGTCAAATCACTGTTCATATAAATTTGATTCTGCATAACCAAATATCTGATCAGCAGCATCAAATCCTAATCAATACTATCAGTAAGCTGATGCCCTCCTCATTTAGAATCATAAATTACTATGAGAAGACGGCAAGACTGTGGTTAAATGACCCTCACTATAACCAGATACTGCAAGGCTCCTTACGAGAGCTCCAAAATCTATGTCAATGTAAATAATCCTCCAGGCACTCCAAACAGACTGCTCCCTGGCAGGATGCTGAGGAGTCTGGAGGAGCTCTTACTTTTCCTCTCAGGAGTTCCCTTTCTCCATCCCATACTCTCTACTTCCTGCATCCCACTGAAAGTCACTGCAGAAACAGTGTCAATGGAAACTTCTTCGGTTTCTTTCCCACTAAATTACGTGTGAATGTAGCAGACAGGACTCAACTTGAGTCACTCTAATAAACAGCTTTCCTGAAAGAAGAAAGAAAAATAAAGTCAAGAAGAAAGACTTCTGATACCTCTCTCCCATATGGTACAAGAAAACAGTCTGGCAGTTCCCAGCTCACAGCCCTTGGCCATTCTCCTGCTGAACTCCAGCTCTCTCAGTGAGACTTCTCCCCATGCCTCTCTCTGAAGTTTTCTCATCAAAGACAGAGAGCGAACAGTATGTCCTCCCAGGAGGAGGACAAAGACTGGACAAACTTGTGACTGCTCTGCAGTTGTTACCTGCAGCTATGAAATCCTGCTCGTCACCCTCTCTCGATATGTTTTAAATGGCCCAGTCTTCAAAACATAGAAACTTAAATCAAGAGCATGTTCAGGAAGAGTTCATCTCCAACCTCACCACAAAAGACTACATACTTCAGTCCCTAAAGACATCTGAACCTCCCTTACAGAGCTTAGACTAGAATTTGATATGGGTTGGATACAACTTGTTCTGGTTTGTAAAGCACTTTGTGATGATGATCTCTAACAATGAGCCAATTGTTTTGTTCCTCAACTCAGTTAAATAATTCAAGTTATACAGATTTCAGTGTGTTCCTACAGAAAACAAGGAAAGATAAGGAAATATGGCCTATGCTTTCCCAAAGTGACTGCTGGGATATGAAAGCAATCATTATTACTGTGACCAGGCATGCACACTTATTAAAACAATTCTTTGTTTCCATTGGTTAATTCAATCAAGTTTTGTAATTGATTTCTAACATCACTTACCTGTCAGTAACTACTAGTATGAAGCCTTGTGACACAAAAATGTCAAGCTACTGGTATTCATCTGACATCAAGAGCATTTGCAAGATTTTTTGAGATTGCTTGGTGTCTCCACAAGGAAACAAGCAAACAGCCTCAAGATAATTTCACCCTGCAAAAGGGTGAGATGGCAACAGCCTTATAGCTAATGTATGAGACCATCCTTCCGTTCCCCTTTGAAGAAAGACTTGGGATAGGAAGTGAGATGCTGGCCCAAAGAGGGAAGAGAGCTGTGGTCAGGTAGGATTCCCACAACCTACCAAAAAGCCTGTGCTTGAACAGGTCCATACTAAAGGTCTGCAAATGTCTCTTCAATTATGTCTTATATCTGCTATAAACACTGAACCCCGAGGAACAGATTTTGGTGTCTATGACTGTTTTATTTTCAGCCACATTGTGCCACCAGTTAACATGACCCTTCTGCACAGCTGCTGTTGGAGGCACAAGGAATATCTGTTCCAAATCTATGTTTTAAGACACTAAGCCAATTTTTAAGCTGAGGAAAGAGATGTGGCTCAAAAAGCTAGTCTGAAAAACTCTATACAGCTTGACTGACCTACATTAATCAATGAAACTTCCATCTCAAAAGGGAGGAGAATAATTATTTTACAGAGTAATCTTTAGTGTGCCAGCACTTTTTTTAGTACGAACATTGTTACCTGCAAAAATCCTAAGGCACTGGTTCCTCTTTGCAGTTTCTCCTAAGAGATTAAAGAGCTTGTTTCCAGCATACTGAGATTAAAGAGCTTGTTTCCAACACACTGAAATGTTACTGTACTTTGATTAATGTCTTTGGCAAATGGGATAAAGAGGTTTCAGTTCTCTTGCTGCTCAACCTAGTTGAATGTGTTTTCAGGGCTATCAGTGAGTGATATTTACCAGAACTCACCTCAGTCATCCCTTCTGTGTTATTTATAGGAAAATGCTAACAGGAGTAGAAAGTAGATATTCCTAGTTGCTGCTGAAAAACTAGAGGTAAGGGAACATATTTGTTAAGTAAGTAGGTAGCACGCACAGGTATACACACATACGTATATACACACGTACATTTCTGTATAGACATACTTTTCCATTAATAAGCACTGATTACATATTCACATATTCATAGGTTACTTGCTTAAAATGATTATATGTAATTACCAATTTTTACATCTCTGAGGATGTGTTCAGTCATAAACAATCTGATTATTCTCAGTGCCTCTTCCCTACTACAGTAGGAAATGCAAAAATAAATCAGTGACTAGTAAGAGTGTATATAACGGACACACATGCAAAAAAAAAAAAAAAAAAAAAAAAAAAACATTTACCATGTTACTGTTACCTTACATACATTCTTCTGATGGAAAATACATTCTTTAATTGCTAATGTACTATTTTGCTACTATTTTTTTCAACAATTCTTACTATGCGATCACCTAATATGCATTAATTCGTGACACTTTTTGCCAGTACCTTCTCTCCTGCTTTCTCTCAACTACAACAAACGAAAACCATTTTAAGACAGAGGAGAAAACCTTTCATTTTGTTTCTCATAGGGGCTTATCTCAAAAGTACAGCAATGCCACTTCACTACAACTGGCACTGAGAACCGATGTGTGTTCATCAGCATTCACTTGCTGCCTGAGCATCAGTTCTTGAAGCTTCTGATTTTCATAAATAGTCACCCCTTCAGTTATTAACTGTACTGAGTGGGTCTGCTCTGCAGCCCAGAGCAAGAACAAAATCGATAAGCTCTGGTAGCAAGCATCAATTCTCAGATTGCAGATGTATTTATAACAAGACAATTTTCCAGAATTAGGTCTATATTATTTAAAATATGCAAAGTCAGGACTTGAGAAAACCACATTCTGTTATTCAGTCTTTGACGTTATAATGAGAATGAGACAGAGAATATTCCAACAAGTTAACAAAGGAGACTTTTGTCCCCATTAAACTGTGTTTTTCCAACAATATCCCTTACTAATAAGATACTTGCAAGATCATCCTTCTTAACCCTTCTCTCTGTATAATACCCTGGATTATTTCTTAATATTTTTAATGATATAATTACACGGTTATCTAGTTATCTGAGGAGAGGAAATAGGGGAGAAGTAAAAAAAAAAAAAAAAAAAAAAAAAAAAAGAGGGGGGAAAGAAAAACTGATCTTCCTCTAATTACCTTTTTTAATAGCAACGAGTTTTTGGCCTGCCTTTGTTTTCCTTGCTTCTTATTCAAGCTGTTTTCTCTGTAGTCACTAAAATATTTATATATACTTCTCTGAAAATCTCAGCCTAAGGGATTTAAGATCATGTTCCCTAGCGAATTTCAATGGACCCCGACTATCTAACTGTTTCAAATGCCTTGAAAAATTCTAGCCATTATTTTTTACAGAAAATTAGTATCTCCACTTTTTTTTTCTTTTTTTTTTTTTTTACCACTTATTAATATATCTGTTTCCCTTTAAAACATAGATAATTTAAGTACCTCTGTTTGAATGGGTAAAAAAATGAGGACAGAAAAAATGAGGCTGTTAGAAGATTAAAATTAGTCTGCATCACTGTGACTGTAGCTGTAGTGGCTTTTTATATATGATAGTCAAAGAACAGAAGTAACATGTTTATTCACTGATACATCTGGAAAAACTAATAAAGCACTGAAACAGCTGAGCCTTATTTCAGTAAGCAATATATGCTCTGAACTCAGTATTTGAGTATGCAACACTCAGTTATATACTTATCATTCTCTCTCATGGAAATCGTCTCCATTATTTTGCTCGGTTACTATGATACAGTGTTAGATATTCCCTAATTAACCAAATGAGAGGAGTTTCCAAAGTTTTTTCCTCCTATTAGTTATTCTTTTTGTATCTCTTTTCTCTGTTGAAAGTCTGGCTTATCTGCAAATTCTGCATTTCAGGTGATATTAAATGTTAAATGGCAAAGACAGAGAAAATACAATCAATCCTCCATAGCAAATGCAGAATGACTAGCACATTTGCAAGCGGTCCAGTAACAGATACATCCTTCTTGTTACTACTGTGTGAGCTCTTCACTTCTGTCACTGTTATTTCCCCCTTCCCCCCTCCAAGGGTTTCCAGCCTGGAGTTTGCACGCCCGGCGATGCGTTTGCACTCACCACACTCGCGATGCAGCGTTTGCCAGTGAGGATTTGTAATGCTTCCCCCTCGCTCATCGCTCCCTGTCCCTAGCTGTGCGTTTGTCTTCCACAGGCTTCATCTGGCTGCAACAGCTGATGTGCCTACAGGCGGGGGCTGGTGAGCACCTCTCCAAGCTGCTCTGTGACTCAGCATCCAGGAGGCCTTCAGGAGCCCAGAAACCATGGGCTCAACATACCCCTCACCCCTCATCCACTGCCTGCTTCCCCCAGCTCAGGAAGGGCAGAGGATGCGAGGATGTGGCCCTGCGCAAGAGCAGGCAGGATACAGCTTGCACAAGCAGCAGGGAAACTGCTAAGCTGGGGGGCTGCCCAACGACGTGTGCATTCCCACGCAGAGGGCTTCAAACATGCCACTTCAGGCTGACAACTGCTTGATGGTTTGTTAGTGGAACACGAGTATGTAATATTAATGTCCTCTCTTCTGAAATGGGCAATATGAGCACTAGCGGACTTCTGGTGCAGCATTTTCCCAGCTGATTATTCAGTTCCTCATATATTCCTTACGGACCTTTACCAGGTAATTAATAACCCACCTCAAGCTGTTCCTTGAGGCAGGAGTCCTTACGTGTCTCTGTACGGTGTGACATAAGGACTGGCATCCTAACCAGACCATCAGGTGTTATTAAATGCAAATGTCAGATAACAATGTAAATTCGAAGAAAAGAGGCAGCTACCCAGGGAAGGGTAGCACATGGCATTCCTGTTGTGACCGTCTGTGATACCTACTGGTAGCACCTTGGTAATTCAGATCACAGAGCAAACAGCTTTCAGCCTTATTAAACTAACTGTTTCTCAGTGCTCTGTGACAATATGTCTATCTGAAAGTACGGATATACCTTCAAGCTGCTGAACACAGTATGTAAAGTATTTCTGCTCTATTTTCCAAACTACAGTGCCTTCTAAGACATGATTTTTCATATACACAAAATATTAATGATATATACATTTTTAATCATTTATTCTGTTAAATCATTTAATAAGCAAGAATTATATAACTGAACTGCTCTTTTAAAAGGTGGTATATTTACTGTATACCTACATTGGTTAGACAACAATTTTCTTGAATATATCCTAAGCTGTCAAATGTGCAAATGAAAAGAATATAAATGCTTTTAAATTTTCTCCCTCTGCCTCTTTTTATTTTCCAGCAAATGACAATTAGGAATAGCGACCCTTGTATGTAAAATCTCAGGCAGTACTTAGTTTTCTGAAGGACAATAAGGACAGGTTTGTCTCCTCCCTTGTCAGCTCAGTCTTTTACCCAAAACGAAGCAGTTTGATCACAGTTATTTACAGGACAGTCAAGCAATAGATTCTGGGACCTTGTTTGCCACAAATTTCACTGTAGCTTGCAAATGTTACAGAGGATTTACAAACAGAGGAATAAAAGTCAATGAAATTCCATTGCCATTATTTGCTTAGGACCTCTAATGAAATAGATCATGTTATTATATTGATTAAGCTCAGTGACTGCCCTGCCCCTCCCCACAATGCAGTCATCTATAGCAGACAAAAAATTGATCAGAAATGCACACTCCTGCACAAGCTGCAGGATTTGAAAAAGTATAGCAGTATTTATTCTCAGCAATATTTAAACAATCATTTTACAACACCCACGCTGGCAGGATCCATGCAGCCATACCCGACCGAGAATCCTGACGCTGCATTCCAGCACAGATATCTGAGTCAATGTAACCACACTGCATCATCATAATCCTGCCTCAGCATATTCCCTCTTCTGCACACAGATCTACAAAGAAAAAATACCCCGTTTTACCTTAGGTGGTGAATCTTTTCTTGTCCTTTTGTTCATAATAACTATTCCAAGTTTGTATCTTTGCAAAAAATACAGGGATGGTTGCACCAATAAACTTCACAGATCCTCTCCTGCGGCAGAAAGCAAATTACAAAAAAAAAAAAAAAAAAAGACTTCAAGCTGTGACCTCAGAGCAAAGCACAGCCGTTAGCATCCCTCAGCCAACCTTCGGCAGAAAGCAGGTTAGACAGCAGGAAAACTAGCTCTGTACATGGCTGCAATGCTTTCAAATCAAGCATTCTGTGCTGTAAGCTCAGGGATTTATATCTTCGTAAATAGGCCGTCCCACTCAATGCTGCTTGTGTGCATGAAAATATGAAGCATTTCACTGCAGTCACTTTCTGCAAGAAACTATCCCAGTCATCTTTACAATCTCTGTCACCACTCTGAGACTAAAGAATGAGCACAGCATGCATAATTCATGCATTAAAATCTTCTGTGCACTTCCTGCAGGAACTGTTACATCCAGTAATGGGATATTGATCAGCTCATCGCTAAAACAATTGGGCTAGGCAATTGGCTTGCTGCAACAAACAAATGGGATGCAGACACAGGCTTTCCACCCTGCAGCACTCAAGCGCAACTCCAACATACGTGGCGTGGCATTTACATATTGCAGAGTGTTTAATCTGGACTCTGCATTTCTTTGACCTTCGGAAAATGCTGCATTATCTGAGCCTTTTATTGGAAGGCTGTGTGTCCTGCAGCCTGCTTCTCCTTTTAACTCTATGCAGCACAAGAAGTGACTATGATCTCCGAACTCCTTGTTCAAAGCACAGTTAACCTCCAAAAGCAGAGAGCAAATTTAAAACCTTTCTGCTTTCAGTGATGCAGTCTTTGACCTACATATACCTGCCTGTTTGTACCAAGGGATTAAACAACTCGCACTGAGTCCCTTCAGTACAGCATATATACTCTCTTCAGTCTGGACAGGGATGCACATATGCATCATTTTTGTCTAGCACAAGTCACATAATTTGTATCTGACAGATCAATTAAAACAAGACAAGTCCCAGAGTTTCTGCTTCTTCCCACAGATCTGAACATCCTCCAGCTTTTTCAGCACACTCCCTTTTCTTGCCCCCCCACCATTTAAACAAGCTTCATCAACAGTTCAGCAACTCCGTCTCCAGCCACTGTCTTCAGCAGCTTCTCAGCAACCCCACCCTTGGACTGTCACGTGCTTCTCCCTCCAGACACAGGAAAAAAAAAAAAAACGGCTCACTCAGTTTCAGAAGAAAAAGATGAGAGAGACAGACATAAGGAAAACACGAAAGACAGGACTGAGGTGAAGCTCCAAAATAATACTGAACTATAAAACAACAGGAATCTTCATAGTCACCCTTGTGCTGACAAACAGCACTGTCACCTATGTTTGTACCACACAAATCTGTACTTTCCTCAAATCGATGGAATTATTCCTTAGCATTGATGGAGATTGGGTCTGATCTTTTAACACTAAAATGCATCATTAAGACTAAAATAAAGAACTGTTAGTGAAGTTTATTTGAAAAGAAATTCAAGAGGTTATTAAGACCTTCTTCCTGGGACTAAATAGGGCACAACTGGCTAAAGCAAAAAATCTTGATAGTACTGCAGTATGAACAGGAACATGGCACATGCTGATGAAAACCTGAAGTTGGGCTAACCTACCTCTTCTGTTGAATTGTTATGCATTCAGACTCCTCCCAAGTAAGCTAATGGAAAATTGTCTGGAGTAGCAGGACTTGGCTTACTATTTGGAAACAAGAATGAATAGAGGCTTGTTCAGAGGAAAATCAGGGAGAAGTTTTGCTTGGTTTGTCTCTCACCAAAGCAATGGCCTTTCAGTATGTCTCGTATCTACTGCTTTCCCTCATGCTAAAGCATCCCCATACGTTTCAGTGAGATGGCAAAGGTGTCACCAGGCAATTACCACATGCATTTCTGGTATGTTCTTTCCTAACAATTACAAGGGCTATAATGCTGCAGCTAAACTCTACTTTGTGATAAAGCAAAAAGAGAAGCAAAAACATCTTCAGCCATTGCTATATCCAGAGCGAGGGGTCATGATCATCTCTGACAAGCATTAAACCAGGAGTTACGAGCCATATTAGAAAACATGATGCTGTGAACCTGTCTGCCTAATTAATCAGATTAGAACAGGAAGAAATCTCACAGAGATGAGATTCACGCCCCAGGTCATACGATCCCCACGAGCTCACTCTGATCTTACTCTAATCAGTTCTAAGTGGGAAACGTACTAGGCAAAAAAAGCTCATATAAAGCACTGCAGACCAACTCAACCTACGCTCTCCATTGCAGTGGGCATCTGCCATGTGCTGCTATATTGAGACTGCTCCAGATAAAATGGCTAAATTTGGATAGCTAGCTAGATGCAAACAAGATGCCTATCCTCTGTCAGAAAATTCATAAAATCTGCTGAACTGGGCAGATCTTGCTGGCTAGTTAAGGGTGAGTTGAGGCATTCTCATGTCCATTGACTGTAGTGACAGGATTTCTACTGATGATGATTGGATTGTGAACATGTAGGCCCCATAAAGATATCAACATGTAGACCCCTCAATTTAGACACCTAGATCTAGCACTGTAAACACCCTGCATATAGTTTAACATAATATTTCCTGAGGCACAGGGCAGGAGACATAGTAATTTTGGGCAGTTAAGTATACTTTGTCATCTCCTACTCTCTCTGCTCTACCTATGTTTGGGATAACTTGGAGCTTTTGAGCAATTGCCTAAAACTGATTTCATATGTAAACGCCATGACATCGGTGCCATTTCAGACAAATGTGTCCAGAAAGCAAATTTTGATTACTGGTTCAAAAAGAACCTTGATTTCTACATCTTATGAAGAGCTAAAGGTAAATTACACATTAAATGATGAGTTAATACTCCTATTAGAAATGGAAAATATCTCCATGTGGATGTCATTTTTTTTCTGTATTAAATCATTGTTAGATATTCTTATGTAGAAAAACAAAAACAAAACAAACTCTTATATATAACAAACTCTCTAATAAAAACTCTTAGAATTTCTGCAAAGCCTGCCTGGTATTTTGGAATTCACATGAGTTCCTCAAAGCAAGACTAGAAGCTTTAGGGAATAAAAAGTCAGTAGTAAAAGTCAGTAGGTCTTCCCTCCATTACAGATCTTCAGAAGAAGCACAGACAGTAAGAAGGGAAATTGGTGCCACTGTCTTTGGAAGATCACAAAGATAAAAAAGGGTTTTAATGTTCAGATGGGTAAGGTCTAAAAACAGAGTAAATGAGTGTTTTGTTGAAGTTACTGGTATTAGGAAACATATATGACTGCAAATATAAACATATTTTATTACACTGAAGTACTGCCTATGGATCCACTGTGTTAGGCACATACCCCAGAGAAAGGTGACAATCCATGCTGATAAACATTAGCCTTGTATGCATATACATGTATTTCTGTATTTTTTAACATTGCCCGATTTGCCAGTGCTGAAAATCATGTAATGAAAACACCCTACTCTCCTTGCTTTATTACTCTGGTTGTTCCTCATATAAAAGAGCATATCAGGTGTTCATGCTCTTACTACATTTCTACTGATTTCTAAGCAAAAATCAGAAGCTTACAGGCATAAACACAAAGACGACCACCAGTTTCAGCACACTACACCTAGCATCCCAGCACATTACCTTTTCAAAAGAGAAACTGCAGACTTGGAAACCTTCTGCCCAGTTTGAAATGGGGAAGTCTGGAAGGTTTTAGGATGTGCTATACAGCAGACTGTCAGGTACTCTCAATCATAGGAGCCTATTTTTAAAAGAGCACAATGCAGCCATTTAGCACAGCCATTTCACACAGATGTTTCACAGATCTTAATTTTATTTCAGTCAGTAGTTGCATAAATCCCCAGTTCATGTACCTCTTTTCTTTTGTTATTCTCCCTTACTAAGGTCTAATCCTAGCCTTGGTTCATCATCATCTTCCTCTTCTCACACTAAGAAAAAGCTCTATTTTTCCACAAGAAATTAATTCTGTCCTCCTTCACCTTTCCTAGGTAAACAACTTATTCTGTTATCTATTTATCACATCCACAATGACTGTCACCTGCTCAACTCTAGCTCTTAAATTCTACTGGCTTTATTTTTCTCTTTACATGCCTATTTCTCCAACAGAAATCTAACATCAACTTGACTTTTTCTTCTTTTTTCCCTCCTTTCTCTGCCTCATCCTTGAAAACACAAAAACCACTTGTGCTCAGACCTGCTGTATGTTCCACTTTCTGAAGAGCCACAGCCATCTTCCCCAGTTCTGTGATTTCCTTCAAAATCTCATTTCCCCATCACATCTGCTTTCATTCTCCTCCCATTCTTATCAGTTTTCCTTTCACAAAGCAAAAATTCCCGTCTTTCCCTTAACTTCATTTGCTTTCGCAGTCACCCTTACATCTGCCTCCTTTCCTTTGATGTTACATAGCTTTAATTCTACTGCATGAAGTTCTTCTGTTCCTTTCATGCTGGCTTTTATCTTTTGCATTCAAATGGAGCAAGTCTTGAAATCTCTAGCATTGGCACTTACCCATGCTTGAGGAACTGGACTCATTCTTCATTCTTCCTGACATGCCAACTGTTTTTTATAGTTAGGAGGCCTAAGTTTTTATTTTTGAAGTTAGGACTTCCTTGACACAGTCCTATCCTGATCTCTGTAACTGCTGCTCTAGATGTCTTTCTGAGGAACAACTTCAAGCTTACTTCCAGGTTATACAGACATTTTTTGGTCTTCTTACCTCTTGAAATAGCACTCAGGTGTAATCTCTCCTGTAAACGCAGTGCCAACTACCAACTCCTCCTTTCAAATTGGTATCTCAGCCAATATTTCTGATACTGATTTCTGATATTTCTATTCAGGCATCAGCCTGATCTCAACATAGCCAAATTCTTATTACCCACCTCCACAGACTCATGCTGACAGATCCTTCCTGAATCACTGTGTACAGTGGCACCATATAGCCCACCATTTAAGACACGTGCCTGAATGTTGATTCAGATAATTTTTCAGGTTATCAAATCCACACCAAGTCTTGCAGAACCTTTCTGTACAATATTGCTTATATATAATCTTTTAACATGCACTTAATTAATACCCTTCTCCAGACCCTCATAATCTGCAGACCAGATTAGTTAAAAAATGTTTTTCTCTGACCTGGACAGACACAGCACCTAATCAGTGTGCTGCTTCAAAGATGCTTCCAGAGCATCACCCTGACTGCGTGACCTCTCTCCTTGCATCCCACCATTCTCTGCCTTAGTATATCAAACACAAGGAGCCTCACGTTCACTTCCATGGACTGCTCTCATTATTATTCCCAGTTGGTACTGAACAGCCAACTTACAATTAATCTGTAAGTTATTTTTCATTAGCCCCTTGTTAAGTTTTCAGTCAAGCACTTCTGTGCTTCCTTCCATTACACTTCATACTTTGGAAGAACCCTCTGCAACACCTGCAAAGTCATTTCATTGCTCTCCTTCAAATCCTTTCTTAAATCTCATTTGCTATGATAATTACAAAAAAAAAAACCTGACAGCACGTAGGCTGCTCAGGAAAGCTGAGACCACTATCTATCCTCATGGCTGATTTTTTTTTCACCATTCCTTTGCAATTCCCCATCTGTCTTTGTCTTTTATGTTACACTTTCACTCATAATTACTTATGAGTAATTCTCACTGGGAGAGGGACAGACTTTTTGTTTTGTTTGTTCAAAGGGGTCTCTGGTTGATGGCTGTGGCTTTTCACTACTACACTAATCAACATTACCGGAGGGCATACAGCACTCAGACTGAGAATCTAACGAGGGTGTATCTAACAAAACCCAGGGCATCAGGAATAGAATTGGAGCTGGCCCTCGTTTCCTGCTGAGGAGTTGTACAAGGCTGAGAGAAATCGAGGATGCTACTTCAATTGCTTACGCTGGAAACATAATTTATTTTTCCTGTATGAAGCAGTTTGCTATCAATAGCTAAACATGTTCATCAATAGAACGACTGCATATTCTGATTAATCGAGTGTTCTGAGATATCAAAGATACTAATTAACATTGAAACGCCTTCTTTAATAATTGTTTTGGAACAACAAAAATATTTTATAGTATGATAAAAATTATATAATTTTCTTTTCACCATACATGGTAGTTTTATTCAGCTGGACAGCTGAGCTCCTCCACAACTGCTCTCTCACTTCCCCTCCTCAAAAGGAAAAGGGGAGAAAATACAATGCAAAGGGCTCAAGGGTTGAGATAAGGACAGGGAGATCACTCAACAATTATCATCACAGGTAAAATAGACTTAACATATGGAGATTAATGTAATTTATTACCTGTTACTAACAAGCTAGAACAGTGAGAAGTAATACCAAACAAACTAAAAACACCTTCCCCTCATCTGCCCTCTTCTAACTCCTCCCCTTGACCACTGCAGGGGAGCAGGGAATGGGGGCTGTGGTCAGTCCCTGACGCTTCATCTCCGCCGCTCCTTCACGGTCCCTCTCCCCGTGGGGTCCCTCCCACAGGATGCCGTCCTTCCCAAACTGAGCCTGCGGAGGCTGCCCACAGGCAGCAGCTCTCCAAGAACTGCTCCCACATGGTTCTGTACCACGGTGTCCATCCCCCAGGAGCAAACTGCTCCAGCATGGGTCCCCCATGGGCGGCAGTTTCCCCCAGACCTTCTGCTCCTGCATGGGCTCCTCTCCATGGGCTGCAGCTCCGGCCCGGGGCCTGCTCCAGCGGGGGCTCTCCATGGGCCGCAGCCTCCTCCAGGCCACAGCCACCTGCTCCACCGGGGGCTCCTCCACCCATGGGGGGGCTGCAGCGTGGAGATCTGCTCCGTGTGGGACCCATGGGCTGCAGGGGGACAGCCTGCTCCACCAGGGGCCTCTCCACAGACTGCAGGGGAACTGCTTCTGTGTGCCTGCAGCACCTCCTGCCCTCCTGCTGCACTGGCCTTGGGGACTGCAGGGCTGCTTCTCTCACATTTTCTCATTCCTGTTGCACAGCATTTTGTTTGTTTGTTTTTGTTTTGTTTTGTTTTTCCCCTCATCGCTGCTCTTCCAGAGGTCCACCCAGCATCACTCACTGGCTCATCTCTGGCCAGCAGTGGGTCCCTTTTGGAGCCAGCAGGAGCTGGCTCTGATCTGACATGGGACAGCTGCTGGGCTCTGCTCACAGAGGCCACCTCTGGAGCCTTCTGCTACCAAAACCTTTCCATGTAAACCCAATACACTCCATATACTATTCTGTATTATGTTATATAGCTCAGTTTTAAAATATACTTGATATTCTATAACAAAATATGTTACTGTAGTTATCACAATAGACTACAGTCTACTATATATATGCCATTTTTTAGTTAAGAGAGCCTGTTTACACTGAGGAAATTCTACGCGTTGCATGTTCACATGTTCTATGCGAAGCCTAAGCAATTTCTCTGCGTCTGTGGGGATCTACAAGGCAGTTGTTACTCAGCATGTCAGCTGCCTTTCAAGTAGCAGCTACACATACAGAGCTGGAGAGAGTACTACTTTCATGCTCCTGAAGGGCTTTGGTTGCAACAACAAAAAAGGTTGTATCCAAGATAACATGAAAAACTCCTCCCCAGACCTTACCACACTTGCACATTGATTTACTTCCAATTGCTACTGCTCTGACACTAGCATAAAGTGCAGCATGACGTAAGGTATATATATACTTATGCACAGTTGCCATAATATTGATTGGAAAAGTCTGCTTTTTTGTTCTTCTCTTCACCTGATTCTCCGATCACATCATCCTCCTTGGGCCTACAGCCCAAGCTCACTACAGCACTAAACCTCTGCACACATTTTGAGCTCTTGTGCTTAGCAAAAAATTGGTTTGATAGGATCTTTTCCTACATGCACATTACTGCTGGTTTTGCACTCTACTGTGTGTGCTTCCTCTACGAAGTTTCTGACCTCTGGATTGATTTTCCTATCCGTCATTAGTCAAGAACTCTCTTTCAGTTTCCTCCACACCGAAGTTTATTGGTTCTCATTCATCACCCTAACAACTTACATTACTGGATAAACAAAGAAAGCCCTTATACTTGACCCAGTAGCAACTCCCTGTTGGCTTGTCTGGCTTTAAAGCCAGGCCTTTCTGAAATTCCTATCCAAAGATCCACAAAAGTGCAAGGAACACCGCAGGAACCAATTGAATTATGTGTTTTGGTGAGAAGTGAAAAAGCCAAATATCCATCAGTATAAGCAGAAATCCAAGCCCATTGCCTGCACATAGCAACACGTTACGGCTGCCAGCTCTGTCAGCATGCAGTTCAAGCCAGCGAATGTTTCCACTTGACTGAAATGCTTTCACTACAAGCAGTTTGCCATGCAAACAAGAGGCACACTGCAGCATCCACAGATCTTATTGGGGTTATTCTGGAAAGGGTTGGGCAGGAGGGAGGCTGCTGGGGGAGGGCAGGGGCAGGCAGGGCAGCCCTTCAGCCCCAGGGCACAAGCCCATGGCTCCTGGACAAGTAGTAGGGCGCCAGGCTGAGGGCAAGCAGGGGTGGCCACAGACCTGGATCACTGGACTAGGCCATAATGATGGTATAGGTCCCATGTCCTGCCAAGGAGATGGCAGAGCTTGAGCAGGGGCATAAGCAGAGATGAAGCACAGCTCAGGCAAGGACTAGGGCAGGGTCTGCCCTACAAATGGCAGAGGAAAGGTGGAGTACCCTGTAAAGGCTTCTCACAGCTCTCATACAAATCTGATCCTGGGTTACAGAGTCCAGCATTTTCAGAAATGGTCCTGAGCACCAGAAGCCAACTCCTAGGAGAGGGAAGGAACCCCAGGGTACACTCCTTGGTGTCTGCTGCAAGCAGGAGTGAGAAATGAGATTTTTCATGAAGATGGTGAGGTAAAAGGGAAAAAAAAAAAAACAAAACGCAATAAGGAGAAATATGCAAAAAAGATATGAGGTTTGGTCTAAGCAGTAGGAACAGAAGTTATGGAAAGAGTATGAAATTGAAAAGGCTATCAAACATGTCAGTGGCATCAGCAGAACAGCGAAAGGAAGGTAAGGATGAGCAGCGCAGTGAGAACACAGGGAGGCAGGTGAGATAAAATAGGTGGGAGTGAGTAGCAGGAGACACTCAGTGGCAGCCTGTATTTAACTCGCTGGTCTGAGAGCAGTCAGCGGACTTAAAATGGGGTGGCTGAGGCGGAGGAGAGGAGCAAGGATTCAAGGCAGCAGAGCTGCCTGTCATGCAGTTCATTTTATTCTGCCTGAATCCAGACAAAGGAGGTGGTGAATTTTTTCACCTGTGAAATGCTGACATCCCTGGAGAGCAGCACGTGTCAGGAAGGAGAGGCTGAGGGCAGCACAGCACAGACATGCCCACTCTGCCCACCATGGGTGACCCTGCTGCCTGACAGCTCCCACCCACAGCCCTGTAGCCCCAGTGCCCAACCTGCCTTTGGATTTTTGCCTAGTTTTGTCTGCAAACTGCTTGTGAGGGGCCTCTTGAGCAGCTACGTTCCAGAACGGGCTGCTATCAGCCCTCTTGCACTGACAGAGGAAACGAGGGTGCTTTCTCCCAGAACAACCCACCGATCCCTGCTAGCTCTGCTTGTCACACTGCACATTTGTATGAAGAAAATGTCAGTGTGCTCCCCGATATGCAGCATGGCACAACATTTGGCTGCATGCAAATGACAGGAAAACTGAGGTGGGAGGCCAGTATTTAATTTTCATCCTCGTGTCAAACATACTTGCCAGTCAGTACCACCCAGTGTTTTCAAATGCAGGTCAGCTTAGATCAGCAGCTTGTCAGTAAAGAAGTAAAAATGACATAAATAAACCGAATGCCTCCTACTTTGCTGACACCAACAGCCTGCGTTGTCAGTGACAATCATCCTCTGCTACCCACCACCAGCGTGCAGCCCCTGCTCGTCTTCACCAGAGCGTGGCTTTTGACTTTGTCATCTCCATTTGTTCACAGTTCTCTGAATCAACAGATGCTCCACCATACAACACACACCATTCGTCCTATCTGACCGGAGAGAAAACAAACACACAAATACAAATGGCTGAAGCGGTTCTTTTTAGCTTTTATCAACTATGTTTCCCCAAATACAAACCAGAGCAGATATTCAGGTTCTCCTAGGAAGGATCCACCCTACATTAATATCTGTTCCTGGGTCCAAGAGCAATCATGTTTTTAATCCTCCACTCTCTCTTTAGAAATGATCTCTCAGAAATTACTGACTGCAAACACATAGATAATATAAAATGAGCAGTTCTAAATATGCATAATATATTGTAGGCAGAAGAACGTAGAAATTAATGGAAGTAGAAAACCCTCAGTTGCCAGTGAGAATTCAGTGAGAAATCAATTAAATCTATAAATTTTACTGCTTTGGGGGAAAAAACAAAACTAAACCAAACCTGGATTGTAAGATGCTTAAAATGTGGATCACTCTTTCCTTTAATTCTTCTCTAGCCTATATGAGTGTAATTGGTTTACACAGCTTTTTGAATTACTCCCTCCTCCTCAAACTAATTCTCCTTTTTTTTTTTAATTTTTATTTTTTCCCAGAAAAAGGCAGATTTCATCAACACATAGAAACTGAGTGAACAGACTAATATCTAAAATTGTGTTGTAACAGATAAAAGAGTAGTAGGCAATGCTTCCCAACAAATTCAACGTATGATATGGACTGCAAGCCATGAAGGACCTTAAACATCACATAGACTAACTAAGCTGTTTTGCATGTTTTAAAAGAAGTAACAACAATGCTAATAATAATAATAATAAAATAATCCTAACTGGGACTACAACTAGTCACCTTTGAGGAAACAGGAGCTCAATTTCAAGACCCAAAGAGAAATGTTGCCATGTAAAGGATACACTGAGGAAACACTGTTTTGAAATGAATAAATACTGGAAATGAATACTTAAAAATGAAGGAAACCTTTGAATATATGTCAATTGTTTCTGAAAGAATAATACTTTTTTGTCGAGTGACTAACATCACAGTTCACATGATTTTAGCAGTAGAAATCAAAAAAAAAAAAAAAGCAAAAAGGCATAATACATCTAAACGATATACATAGTATCATATACATCTTATGTACACAAATTTAAATGTTTACCAGCTTTTTTAATATACAAAAACTAAGCTAACCATTTGACATACATAAAGAAATATCCATGCAATTTAAGGTAGATTAAGTATTTCTGATAACTGGCAAGTTCTTTTCTCTGCCACAGTTTCAAGATTAAACTTTTTGCTGCTGTTTTTTTGGGGTGAGCTGCAAATGATGGGAAGGCTGAAGGACTGCAACATTCTCCCACTGCCTGTGGAGACCCTCACAGAGCTTCCCTGCAGTGTGGATGGTCCTATGAAGGGTAAATAGAGAAAACTTCCATAGAGTTCTGCTTCTATTTACTAATGTCTGCAAAAAGTAGCAGCAGCTCCTTGGCAAATACGAGGAATATGTTCCATATAAGATGTAATACAGTTTAAGACTAAATACTGTGCCTCATGGGATACATGAGCTAAAAGACAGCAAAAAAATAGCCCCTGCAACACTGCCTTTATAGCTCTCCATCTGACTAGCCAGGTAAATACCTGAAAATTAACCGTGTCGGCCTTTGAGCTCATAGAAGTTAACCTGTATCTCCTTATTGTGCAGGTGAAGTATTAACAAGCAATGGACTCTAGTTCTTCAATAGAAAAAGCACAATATCTTCCAGAGAAAAGGAAGCTGTGATAAGTAGCTTAACAGACGTCTACGGGAATCCACCATGGCATGCCTGCACAGATATGTAGCAACATTAGTAAAAAGTACAATCTGTATCAAAATGCCCCATAAAACAAGTCTTTCAGTTATCCCAGGTGAAGATTTTAACTTCTGGGGAATATTATAAGATGCTGTTTTGTATGTTAGCTTACTTGCATACCTTGGGTTACAATTTTTAGGGTTTACATCGAGTGATGGACTCCTTTCTGTACACAAAGCTTTTACTTAAAGCAGCAGTATAAGCTAAGGGAACTGACAAATAATGAATCTGTGATCATATCCTGAAATACAATTGCAAATATACCATCTGGCACTTAAGATTTGACTAAAGCTGATTGATACAGCCCAACTGTTCAGTAGCAGCTTCATTACATAGAAGCTTCAGCAAATTTCACATATAAAGTATTAATCTGTTCAAGCATGACAAAGTCCTAAAATACGAGAACTGCAGGCATACAGCTTTAAAAATAAAGAACAGAATTTATCCATTACGGTATGAAATATAAATGCATTTAGTGCTCTCTAAAGAGGAAAAAAATTAAATAAGTCTCGAACTCTCAAGAGTGCAATTGGCCATGTTCCATCTCTTTACCCTGTTTTCAAGTATATTTTCTGCCAAAAACCATGTAAAAGGTTTTGTCCCTATCAGATTGAGTAATGTCCTAAGATAACCTAACAACAAAAATGGGCAGGAATCTTCTGGGCAATTCAATTATGATCTTACCAGGTTATTTCCAGACTACTGATATGTTATCACCTCTTTAAAAGCTGGCAATCTTGTGATAGTAGCACAGAATTTGCTAGATGTCTCTTAATGGAGTGTTCATCTCATTTCCTAATATAAAATAAAATTGCTGCTATGCTGCACAAAGCACAGAGTACAAATTAGTGACATTTAAATGACCTATGCAAGCTTATAAACTCTGGTCAAGGTTTGAAAAATCACTTTTTACCTACAGGTTCCAATCCTGTCTTAAGGACATAGGCGGTTTCTATTAATTCCAGCAAGCCTGCACTGTTGTTCAAGTTTCTGTTTCTTAGTAATTAGTTATGTTCATCACAGAGACATGCAAAGACATCTGCTATCACCATAAACACAAGTTGAGATATCAATGAATGCCACGTTTATTTAAAAAAATTAAAAAAAAATAAAAAAAAATTAAAAAAAAAAATTATGACTTTAACTGTGGCTTCCCAAGCTGAGTTAGATGACATGGTGTGTCATTTGTGTGCCCAGGGACGTCTCTCTCCCAGGGTTTTACCAACCCAGAAGCAACTTGTTGGGTCTGTGAGACCTTACCTGGTAGGAAGGGTGCAGGAAGCTGGACCCGATAGCTCTGGGTTATGCAGGAACCCCCTGAGAGGATCAGGGACTTGCTCGCAGTAAGGGGCAGATCTGCAAACAACCCTCAGTGGTTACAAAAGTAGGGACTACTGGAAGGGACTGTATGCATTTTGCTCCACCTTACAAGCAACTCTGGAGGAAAGAGCTAGCTTTGCAAGGCTCACACAAAGGCAAGGCTTTCTTTTCAAAGGCTTTTATCTTAATCCTTTTACTTTAATGTGTTCCACCTGCGTTTTTTTCCTATTTAGTGATATACCTGTTCCAGTTTATTGATTTGTGTCTTAATGAAACCTATCTTACAAATACCTTCTGGTACATTTGAGTATGCTGTTACATAGGAAAAAGATAAAGCTATTACCTCCATTTTCTAAACAAACAGAAGCTCATCATATACATTACACACACATTACAAAAAAAGCCTCTGACTTCTCAGTACATCTCTTTGTTACTAAGGAACGTTCCTTAGAAATAAGCATGCTTGATGGCTTGTTAAGGTTGATATATAGTTAGTCTCACCAAGAGAAGAAGTATGAAAGTCATATTAGAGGAAATCAATATACAGTATCAAAGTGTTCTGCAGTGTTGGACTTGTCAGAAAGAGGGTACAGACCATGATTTTATTTGTTACAACAGGAGGAAAACCAAAGAACAAAAACACCAGAGAAACTGGAGAGTCTTTGACACTCTGTACAATGATGCAAGGTTGCTGAAAAGTACCTATAATGCTAATTGTTACAGAATGCTTGAAAAACCTGTCTGTACATGCAGCAATATAAATAGCTCATACAGCATAAAAATAGTATAAAAATATAAAAATAGCTCATACAATATAAAAAGCTCTGTGGCAGCCTTCGCCCTTCAATGAAATCAAGTCACTTCCCTGATCTTTCCTGTAAAAATTCGGATTCTAATATTCTGATGCAAAAAATACAAATAAAAATCTTGTAGCACCTATGATTTCCATGGTTTCCTACTCTCTGCCCACTTCAGTCTATACATCAGCGGCCTTAGTGCTACCCTTCAACTCTAAGAGGTGAAGAAATGCTTACAGAAAATTAGGAAAAGCTTGCCAAAATGTCCAGGGTTTGGTTTTGTCACTTACTAAAGTCATCCTTGTATTAAAATTCTCTTATTTACTGACACAAAGATCTAGATCCAAGGTCCTTTCTCAGGTCTCTAACTTCTCAGTTGCCACGGCTTTTCTCCCTAGATTTAAAAATGAAGAGATTTTACCTTGTTAAAAGTTAATTTTCAAAAATCAACTCAGATTGTGTTGTCTTCTTTTTCTCAACACAGACAGTTTGGAAATGTCATTATCTAATGTGACCTTCTAGTCACAAAGGATTTGTCCTTAACAGAAACAGTAATAAAAGAAATGTATTATCAGTGGGCAAGAAAGTAAATAAATTGCATTAAGATTGCTAAAGTACATTTTTGAAATACTGGAACTAATGCTCTAATTCTTATATGCAGTTAGATTCATAGGGGAATTTTCAGAGTAATACTATTCATTAATAATTATTGGTAAAATTCCCTTATTATTATGATTAAGGAAGCTTTAAAGCACTCATTTGAAAGAGGTAACAATCGTCTGGGCCCTGATCCAGCAAAGCACTTAAAAATGTTAATTTTCATCATGAAAATATTACGGCCTGGATTCAAACAGGACTGACATGCCTAAGTTAAGATAATCTTGGCTTTTTAAGCCTGTAATGGGAAGATCAACTAGAAGCATTATAAGAGTAATCCATGAAATCCTGCCAGAAGTTTGCCTCAATGCTATGCCATTATCAGACATTCTCCAAGGGGCTGCTTTCCCCTGGGAGACTCCCAAGTAAATGTGAGACCTCTTATAGAAACTGATTTGGGGGAAAAAAATATTGCAGACCCAAGCACATTTAAACCCAATATATAAAAAAATACAGATGATCACAAAATTGATATCTGGTGTGGAAGGCCGAAGTTCAAGTGTTTGACCTGAACCTGGTCTTCCACATCTGAATTTGCAATGCGTTTTCTTCTTTGTTCATATTCTTCAGTAAGATAAAAGAGAACAGAGCTGGATGCAGGCAGAATCCCTTCCAGAAAGATCACAGAATCTAAGCAGGTTTTTTGTCCAAAGGGACAGGCTTGGGCTAGGTATATGGGCGTTCAGTTGTAATTTTCAGAAGAAAAGGAATAAATACAGGAGCACCTTTTATGGTTCATTTGTGTGATTTTTGTCTGTGCAGGTAGGAGCTCATCATAGTAGTTATGGACAAAAACTGCCCAGATTCTGTAATCTTTCTGGAGAAGATTGCATCTGGCTCCACTCCCTTTTATCTTACCTGATGAAGAGAGGCTTTCTCTATGGCTGTGAGATGTCACAGCTTGTCTGGACTCCCAAAAGTTATCTACCCATCTGCCTGAAAGAAGCAGTGCCCCTCTATAGAATCCCTTAGGGAAATATGTTCTGTTTTTACCAAAGACTTTCTTCAGTTCACCGAATATTAATAAATAAATAAATAAATAAAATAAATAAAATAAATAAAATAAAAAATGGTATTCAGCATGAAACGCAGACAAGGCTTTGTGGAAGCATATATCTTCCTCTATTTTTTTCCATTAATCATAAAAACATTAGTGGTCAAGGAAGAGTTTCTTTGACTTTCTGGAATATAATTAAACAAGGTTAGGCTGCAGCAGAATGAATTCTGAACACAAATAAATTGATCTTCAGCAGTTTTTGATAACAATATGAATCATCTGCTGTCTTTTCATTCTACATCTGATCATGTTCTCCTTTTAATTTTTTGTTTTTGTTCTTATTTCAGAACAGTTTTTTTTTTTTATCTGTACAGATATTTGAAGTATTTCATTTTACATATATTGATCCAGCAAACTCATCACCAGCAACTGATAATAAAACCTCTGTCTACACTACTTAGCTGTTACTTCCACAATGCAGAGATTTTTCCTTCCAAATGAATTCAGAACAATGCAGAATAAAACAAGACAATGATTTTCACATAAATCATATTTCAAATATTCTGTCCACATTCCAGATGCTTTTATATTGTAACCTACCATATTCTTAGCATAGGTTCTTACCTCTCCTCTCCCTGAAATGCCAATGAACACCACATCCTACCGCAGAGCACACAGCCATTCTGACAGACACCCGTTTCCCTTTTCTACACCCACTGCACATTTATACAAAGTATCTTTTAATTAACCTTGAAGATTATCTTTATGCTCAAATTATTAGCATTCCTAAAGTAATACCTGTGGGCTTCAACATTAAATACCTATAAAATTTAATCTCATATCATACCTCCTTCTCCTGTCTGCTGTTTATCTGAAGGAGCGTGCAAGACAATGAAAACAAAAGAGTATTATATGATGGACTCAAAAAAATGAGGGAAGATGTAAGGGCCATTTTATCATTTATGTGTTGCCTGATGTTTTGACTCTATTAAGTACAACTCAGTACCAGAAAAAAATGACTGAAATATCATTAACTGTATTAAAACAGATTATATTTGAGTTACTGAAAGGAGAGTGCACTGCTGGTGGGACTTAAATGGATTGCCTGACTCATTCAGGCTGAAGGTTAATCCTCAGAGGTTTCAAAAACCAAACATAAGAATGAGCAAAAAATCCCCATGACACCACTTAAGAATATTTCATTAACTATATGCACTTCTGCACGCTCCCAAACCTGGAGCAAACACTCTACAGAGAAAAATAGGGTGACAGTTTATTTTATAAAGTCTATCTATATGCCATGTGTGCAGGATTGTGCAGAGATGCTCAGCTAGCTCTAACACCAGCAGGAGTAGAACTGTACCCAGCCTTATACCTAACAGTCCTTCTGATGTCTGAACTGGGGGCACAAACATATCAGACCCTCTACCATGCCACGGTACTGCAGAGGCTGGCTCATGCAATACAAGCTATAAAGGAATAGAGCAGGGAAGCAAGAGATGAGGACAGAATGGGTGTAACAAAAGACAAGTGTTGCAGCAATTAGATGACACATAGGAGATATCATCCAGGTCTCATCTCAAATCAGGATGTAGCTGGAATATGGTATTTAATATCCGCATAGCCACATAATATGGAAAATCCTTTCTCTTCTGCTTCCCTCTCCTCTCTCTTCTCAGTGTGTACCAGTTTCCTTTCAAATGAAGCCTGAGAAGAAGCTGTGCGGTATTTAATGAGATCCACTAACATAAAAGGCTAGGAGATAAGGGCTGTTGGAGTGCACAAACATCCCAAGATCAGCATTATAGGGTGATGGCACTCGTCCTGCAGGCGTCCAGAACTTAGCTTCACCTACTTCAATCTCCTATTTCACAGCAGCAAGCAGGAGACTGAACAGGAAAGCGTTTGGATATTCTTAATGAACACCTCTGTCCCCACCCTTCTCCAAGCTCATGCCCTGAAACAAATAAATGCATCACTTTCAGCCTCTTCAAGAGAATATTCATTGAATGTCTTCTGGAATTTTATTAACCTTTTTAGATATAATATACTGCAGTGATGACTTCCATAAATAATTTATGAAGTAAAATAGGTTTCCTTTTGCTAATTTTAAATTATTTATTTTGTAATTCTGCTACCACATTACTTATTTTTAAATATTATTTTAAAGGATAAGTGAAACTTTATACACATATATACACTTATGCTGACCACATTGCAGATTTCCAGCCTGTAGAAGGCACATTATTTGATTTTTCTTTTTCATTGTTCTTTGTTTATCTCAGCTTCATGCTCAATGTTTTATAAAAGCAAGACTTATGAACTAATTTTATTCTTTGCATGTTCTTAGAAACTATTCACAGTACCAAATCCTTTTGTTACTATACTGTAAATAAATATATTGATATTAATGGAAATATAAACTTAAATTATTAGTTCTTAGAATGGTACTAATAGCTAAATATTTGAACACTGTGTGACAGCATAGTGAAATCTGATTTTTTGGAAATGGTCTTCTAGAGTGACATGCTTCACTTATTTCAGTGAGCACTAACACAAATCTGTTTAAAGACCAATGAAAAAGATTTCTGAAGCTGCAAGTCAGACTAGTGTCAGAGAACAAAACCAAAAAATGGCTCATAGCTAATAATTGTAAAGATAAAGTATGAAGCAAAATAGCTTTAGCTGTGTTAAGCATACTGTACAAAGACTCTCAATATCCCACTCATTCTCATCTCAGAGGCATCTTATCTCTAAAACTGCGTATTTGGTGAATTCGGTAATTACATTACTTGAAACGGAAATATGAATGGTGAACTGAAAAAAAGATTTTGAGTTGTTCTGTAACTGACAGAAACGAAACACGATTTCCTACAGATTTGAATCCCAGCTCACTCACACCCCTTAACCAAAATAATTTCAGCCTCTCTTCTCACCACATATACTTTCTGACATCTCTTCTGGGCAGGAGACAGCACCTGCTGTGCTTAGCCTGGAGGTATGTATATATTGATTGCTGCCAAAGAGAATATATAACAGCTTTCCACTCAGTAGGACACTGATTTGGATTTTTCCTCTTTACTTAGCTACAGATATATTGAAACTTGTAAGAACTTAATTATCTTCAAGATTGGCATACTTCCTTCCCATGTTGCAGGAGCTAGAACAGCAGTTCAAACTACAAAGCAGACTGACAGACAGAAAGTGACTGCATAATCCTTGTTTCCTTAGGAAACAAGCTAAAATGTTACACTGAATTAAAGCTACATTGCATTAATGGTGCTGATGACACGTCTATGAAAAGTTTAACAGCTTATCAAATTTATTGATGTATGTAACATAAATACCTGGCTCAATATAATTAAAATAAATTGAAAGCGTATTTTAGAATGAATGTTCAGCTCTGGGGCCCCCAGCAAAAGAAGGACATGGAAGTATTAGAACGAGTCCAGAGGAGGGCCACAAAGATGATCAAAGGGCTGGAGCACCTTTCCTATGAATACAGGCTGGGGAAGTTAGAGTTGGAGTTGAGAAGAGAACGCTCCAGGGAGACCTGATAGTGGCTTTCCAGTGCCTAAAGGGGGTCTCCAGAAAAGCTGAGAAGGGACTCTTTGTCAGGGAATGTGGTGACAGGACAAGGAGTAATGGCTTTAAACTAAAAGAATAGAGATTTATATTAGATATAAGGAAGAAATCCATTACTCAGAGAGTGGTGAGACACTGGAAAAGATTGCCCAGAGAATCTGTGGATGCCCCATCCCTGGAGGTGCTCAAGGCCAGGCTGGATGGGGCTTTGAGCAACCTGGTCTGGTGGGAGGTGTCCCTGCCCATGGCAGGGGGATTGGAGCTGGGTGGTCTCTAAGGTACTTTCCAACCCAACCCATTCTATGATTCTGTGGTTCTGTATTTTGAATTATATATATATCTTATATACTTTTTTTTTTTTTACATACACGTACATGTATTATATATAACTATACACAAAGCATGAAATAAAGCCCAAAAAGAAAGTATTTGAATTGTACTGATATATAAATATATACGTATATAACTCTAGACCCTCATCTAAATTGGAACCAGTCTATGTGGGTGATTAGATTCTTATCATTTTGTGAACTTCTAATGTTCACATGCTTCTGGGACTCAGCAGTTTGCATAAAAATTGAGTGCTGCTTCTACATAGATATGTATGGGCACAACAGAGACCAAAGAACATCAGCAGCTCAGAAGCCAGCCAAGAGACCCATGTTATTAGTTACTCTATAGACTCTTCATGGCTCTCACTACGTTCTTAAATTTTATCATGAATATAAATAAGTTAAGTTTTAGTCTGTATGGAAAGTAAAGGCCGAACAGGATTCCTATCTTAACCATCCTAAGATAAGGATGTTGTCTTTTTCATGTGTTCCCCAAAGGTGGACTGCTTTGGTCTTGAATCACAAATGTCTGAAATCTTCATGTTTAAAATCCAGAGGAAATATTTTCCTATTATACCCCACTTGAAAGCTTATTCCATCCTTAGTTATACCCCCGAGGTCCAGGGTTTGACCTCAGCACTTTGGCCAGACAGCTCTCCTTGTCTACTTTGTTTGGCACACAGTCAGGGAAAACCTCTCTCCAGAAGCCCTCTGACACTATTCTCCTCCCAGCACCTCTCACGGGACATTTCCATGTTCCCTGGCCCAGTCCTTCTCTGAAAAGTTGAGCAATACTGCTGGGAATGAGCAGCTTGTTTTTCCCATAAAGTCACTCACTGTGTGATTGCTCCTGTCACAATTTCCCAGATGCACTTTGGCTATTACATGCAAATTCCTTTCATGAAATGAACGTACAAAGCTAAATTAAAGTCTCCTGTCAAAACAGAGGTTGTGATAAAGATGATGCTCACAGAACCAACACCAATTTTACACTCCCGACCTGCAAAAACATCACTTACTTTAAAAAGTTTATTTTTCCATCATTTTATAGAGTAAAAGAGGAAGATAGCTCAGAAACACACAGGTTGTTTCTCACACCTTAAATATGATTCTCCAAACAATTTTTGAGAGAACTGGTTATCTGTAGTGAAGTAACTCACCAAATCACCTAAGTCAATGTGGTATTTTAATACTTGATTTTATTTATTTATTTATTTATTGACAGTAGGCCTGAAATCTCAGTGACATATCTTCTACTCCTCAAGGACTTCTCCACACAAGGAGAAGCTTTGGTCCAATACTAACTGGTTGAATTATACTACAGAAACTGATAAAAGGAATTTCATGAAGCCCAGAAAGAAAAGTGCACACACATACACATCTACACAGAATATGAACAACACATGGGCACGGCTAGAAAATGGGAGCACAGTTCAATAGCTTAAGCTATAGGTAGACTCCAACCATACGCCACAGCTTTTGTGTAAGTTTAAGCTTCATAATATATTTAAATGACAAATAAAGCTGAATCCCCTAAAAATGAAATCCCATAAAATGAAACATACACCACTTTTCCAGCGTATGTTTTCTATTACCATTTAAATTAAAATTAAATCTTTTATTGACTCAAACGCGCATTGTGGCTACAGAAGAATATTTTAATTTAGAGAAATATTTTCATCCTCAAGTTCTGTCACAAAACAGAAGGAGGAACATTTTTACAAAGGAAATATGGACTGTGGAAATTTGCTGCCATTGTCTCTTTTTCCTATGCTGACCTAGTCAAGAGATGTGGTAAATAGTGGGCCTGCCATCGCCACTGCTTTGCTCAAGTCATTTGCACAGGAAGATTACTCCCTGGTTATAGGATTACTGAGCTAAGCACTTTTTGCTACAGTTATGAACAGGCTGGTAGGAATCCATAAAAACTGTAAGAGGCAGATGTGGTAAAAGAGCTTTCCTGAAAAAAGGCCTCTTTTTTTCCTTCTTAACCAAGCCTAAGAAGCTAGCTGGAAACACAATAAAGATCCTGGCTAAAATCCTGTTTCTAATGTGAGGTTAATGACCACTGGATTGCAGTGGACCTAATTACTCCAAAAGGAATGAAATAGCAGAGAGAAAAAAAAAAAAAAAAAAAAGGCTAAGAAAAACTGGGGGCTATGGAAAGGAGGAGCAAGAAGAAAAAATCCCCAAGAGAAAAATGGAGATAGGAAACACTTGCACCATCTAGATGTCTGTCCCTGAAAGCAGTATACATAAATCATCCTGAACCGTTTCATACTCTGTATCTATTTTTGACAGTTTTAAAAATAAATTTAAGTTTCAAAATGAAGTTGTCTCTAGTAAAAGCAAGCTTTCCCTGCATGCTGCTGACCCTCATGCCTCTGCAGTGAAAAGACAACTGCTAACAACATTTCTTTGGCTAAACAGATTTTCTTTGCCACTACTGAGATGAGAAGTGTGTCCAGCTTTAGAGTTAGATGATGTGGACCATTAAGAACATCAGAAAATCCACCAAATGCAAGTCTCACCTATAGATGAAAAAAATGCCTTTTTGACTCATTAAGTAGCAGCTGACCCGACTGCTGCCAAAACTCAGTCACCTCTTTTCCCATCAGCTACCAATACAGTTCTTCCCACCATGAGAACAGCAAAGAGCAGACAGCAGATGGCCTCTCTCCTGATGGGTATCAAGAAGCTGAACTTGTAACATTATTTTTCCTACTAATATTAGATTTTTCTGGCTTACTTCAGTAGCAGCACAGTGAACCCTAATCTAATTTGCAGAAGTTACCACCAAAATCCTCATCTCTGGGGCCCCCAGCACAAGAAGGACATAGAAGTATTAGAACAATTCCAGAGGAGGGCCACAAGGATGGTCAGAGGGCTGGAGCACTTTTGCTATGGGGACAAGCTAAGGGAGCTGGGGTTGTTCAGCGTGGAGAAGAGAAGGCTCGAGGGAGACCTTACAGCAGCCTGCCGGTGCCTAAAGGGGGCCTGCAGGACAGATGGAGAGGGATTCTCTCAGGGAGTGTGGTGACAGGACAAGGGGGAATGCTTCAAAATAAAATAGCATAGATTTAGATTAGATTTAGGAAGAAATTCTTTACTCAGGGAGTGATGAGGCACTGGCACAGTGTAGAAGAGCACTTGTAACAGCAACTGTTATACTTTATCAGGTGGGCCTTAGCAAATCATTTATAATACATATTTGGATGAAATTTTAACCAGTTACTAAGAGATATGTTTCTGCTAAACTTTCTTAATTTTAGAAAGGTACTATTTTAAAGAATTAGCACAAAAAATGTGCTAATGTGTCTCATAAAATGGAGAGTTATATCACAAAAAAGTCCTGAAGGAAACTGAATACGGATCAGGAAATTAGCTGAACATATGCTTTTGGTGTCAAGTTTTAGCACAAATAGTGACTGTCATACCTGGAGACACAAGTAGGAGAATTACATACTAATATATAATTATCCTCAGAATTATATGGAAGCTGTCTTTGTATTTGGTATAATTAGGACCAGTACATGATGTTAGTGAAGTCATTACTAGTATTCTGCATTTGGTACTTGGTTCAACACCTCCAGAGGATGCTAAAGACTAAAGAATATTTAGAGACATTAGAGAGTCACGTTCTTGAAATTTGCCTCAGGCACGATATCAAAAACTTCAGCCTATTGGTTTATACAAAAGGATGCTAAGATAAAACAGCATGTTCCACAAGCACCTGCAGACAAAAATAGTTTTCATATTATCAATAATGTTTTAATGTTTATTTTTTTAATATATTTTAACACAGATTGGGATTCATCTAACATCATTTTTAAAAGTCTGTAGTGTAAATTTTAATCTCTGATCTCTTCACCTAGAGTCCCTCTATAGTTAATGAGCATTTTTAGTAGTGCAAGAATCAACAACTAGAGCATCTTACTGAGATGTCATTAAAAAAAAACATGCCGTTCAAATCAAAGTCTGTATCTGCAAAAATTACTGGGCAAAGTATTGTGGTTTGTGTTGCTTAGGGATTGCTTTTGTGCCTTAAAATACACAAATAACTACTGTTTTGTATAATTCTAGGAAACTCTAGTAAGCAATTTTGCACAGTTAGTCTCTTTTTAATGAAAAACACACATATCTAAAATGTTCAAGTCCTGCAAGGCCGTTTGGTACATGCCACATACACTCCACAAGATGTGGAGCCCAGCCTACTACTGAAGTATTATGGGCATAGCTAGAAAAAGGATAAAAGGAAACAGCTGTAGTTCAACAAAATCAAAAAGTTCTGGATTATTCTAAAGGAATAGCTTCTGTGGGTTTGCTCCTTTCCAGCTACACAACTAATTTATACTTTGTGCTCCAAATCCATGCATCAGAAGAAAAAGCAGATGGGAAAATTAAGACAAATGAATACCTTAATGCAACAGGGAAAGCATCTTTATTATAGACATTTAATGTGGTAATGCATAGTATCCTGATCTTTGGCTACAGATACAGTGAAAGAGATGAGACTACCCCTTTGTAAGATTAATAAGAACCTATCATTTTGGGTTTGATTTTGTTTCTCTGTTGCAGGAGACAGCACTGGGATGCCCCTCAATGTTGACGCAAAAAATAACCTCTCTGGTGTCTCCATTTTCAGCCATATGAATCTCTTCTTATTTATTTGGAAATGTTGGCAACACATTGAAATAACTGCCTTAAATTCTTGCCTTGATTCAAATAGGTTTCAACACATCTCTGATGTAAGTGCCCAATACAGATCCTTCCTTCCTCAAGAATAAGAGGTTATATCTGTTAAGCAACCCCATCATTAACACTAGAAGTTGGTAAAACAAATATTTGGATCATCTTTCTTCAGCTGGCTCTGCCTAGGGAGCACAGAGTGATGAGAGGTTAACAAGAGAAACTTCTGATCATCTGTAGAGATCCATCTCCTTATCTACAACAAATTATGTTTATCTGACAAGTTCTTCCTCTGAGCAAGACACCAGCTTATTTTCCCTTCACAAATGAAGGGCTATAGATTATTTCAGGGACTTGCATACAGTCTGTCATTCCAGGTACTTTGTTTCCTCTGAGGTATCGTTTTTTGTAACTCAGCCTAGAAAAGACTTCTCTGCACTCCCCTGATTAAGACGTGTATGCTGGACTCTCTGTAATTACTGCTGCTTTGATAATGATTCTATCCAATGCTTCTCTATAGCTACATATATGGTTCAATATCATTCCTACGAAAATCAAAGGGATTCATTGCCAGTGGCAGTGGCACTCAGCAGGTGCCTTTCAGTAGCACATCAGTCATATTTTAACCCCAATGGGGTCAACCCTGAATTGCAACAGTACTGAGGCATGTTAAGAAACTGCAGTGGAAACCACGTTAAAACACCTGCTTATCTGCAGACACAAACATTTTAAGAAGATTGATTGTACAAGGCCCATAGTGCTACTTACTTCACAGTAAAATGACTTGAAGACAGGAATACACTTGAATCAAGTGATCTTAGTTGGAAATATCTTGTCTTTTCCAGTCCCTATTGTATCAACCAACAGAGGAAATGACAGCATTAGATTTTCTGAATTTAAATTTTCTGAATAGAAAAATGGCAAGACAAATTATGTGGAGTATCAAAATGTTTCAATGGCCAGAACAGATTCATGAGAGTTTCAATAGACACTGCTATGCATAGTGCCATTTGCTGAAAATGAGCTGTTAAAAAATCTGTTTTCTTAAAAAAAAAAAAAAAAAAAAAAAAAAAAAAAAAAAAAAAAAAGGGCACAATTAACTACACTGTTGGAAAAGCTGGTACAGATCCAAAACAGCTCACAGGTGAAGAACTTCCATGAAGACAGTGCTATACATTTATATTTCTGCCAGTGGCTGTAGAAGAATATTCTCTTTTCAGTGAGGAGTAGCAGGCCATTTCAACAATGCAATTCAAGGGTAAGAATGTAGAGCAGCAGGAGCTGAGGCAGTTGAGTAATTCATCACTCTTCAGAGGAGTAAGACACGATTGCACTCTCTGTACTGGCTGGCACAAACTCTTCAACAACAATCTACTATGTGGAAAACAGACCGGCCTTTGTACTTTGTTTGTGCCTTACTAAGAGCATCGCTCTTCAAATAATTCAGTAATATAAATATAATGCTTATATTAAAAGGCAGCTGCACAGATATAGAAATTAATGTATAATAAGCAGAATGCATCCTGTGAAGGCCTTTCCAGGAAAATGTTGATTCAAACTGCTTCTACTCATTTGAGCATATTCAAATTGAATTCTGCAAGATTGTCAAGAAGTGTTTTGTGTGAAGCAATGGTTACATCTGCACACAGATCTAATTCTTTCATACTTCTCAGACATTACACTTCTTGATTTTAAAAGAAAGAGACCATACTACACCATAGTAACACAGGTATATTGAAAGCATTCCCTTTGGATATTTTATTAGCTGATAGCATCTTTCAAAAAGCTTTGTTGGATGTGATTCTACGGCTGATACAGCGATTAAGAAAACAGAACACAGCCCCATAACTCTTACTGAATACCCACCAGACAGTGTATTTGCCTCTCAACTTTCCCTTTGAACAGATGAGGGCCAACCTGCCTAGTCGTATCACTGAGTCACATCTCTGCCTCAGCCTGCGGCCAAGGTGCTCGTCGGGCACCTCACGCTGCCTGCAGCCAGCCAGTGAGCCCCACCAGACAGCAATCCGCTGCCACAGCTCAGCACAGCTCCGAACTTCTCCGGGTCTGAGCCTGGCACAGACGCCTGGCAGGTCCTACAGGAGGCTGTCTGATCCCATCAGTTCACAAAGCAAAAGGCAGGCTGCGATGATGGTGCATTACGGCTGCGCTGCCCTTCCCCAGCTGCTCTGCTGCCTTACATGACTCTGTCAAAAAGCCGGCCACCCAAGCGGTATGCTTACCACACGGCCTGCTCCCTCTCTGCAGGCTGAGGGAAGAGCCCTGAAGGACACCAGCCACGTAATCCCAGCTGCTTCCTTCCCTGGGGAAAAGCACCCAAAGGGACCCACACACCAGACACTGCACCTGACCTGCAGGCATGCTGCAGCAACCCAGGCCTGCACCATGACCTGAGGGACCAGCAGGTAGGTGCCCTGAGGTGAAGGATCCTCCATTTCCACCTCCCACTCCTCTATAAGAACTTTCATCCTTCATTTTGTTTCTTTTTCAGCCACAGAATAAAAGTAATATTCATCTATACTGATGGCAGTTATAAATTAGAAACAGCAGGAGATGGTGGCCATTCTGAGTGAAGACAAAAAGCGCCAGGTATATCCAGCTGCTCCTGGGATCACAAGCTCATTCATACAGAACAATAAGCACAGGAATGGTTGTGCCTTAATAAGAATAACAGCATGCACAGAGCCAATTACGGGGTTGCTGGTAAGGAAGGTCTGATGACACATACATGGAACAACTGAGCGTGAGCAACACTGCAACAAAGCTGGCCACACCTTTCTCAAACAGAGGCATGAGATTTGATGGACTTCATCTCAGGAATTCAGGAATGAAGGATCTGTCCCTCAAACACCTGTCCCATGGACAAGGCAGACAAAGATAGAATAAGGTATATTTATAAGTATTTATAAGTGCAGAGGGCAGAACTGCTATGAAAGTCATGTCATGTGTCACCCACACAAATTTGTTCATTATAGTAAAGTTAACTGGAGCAGTGTGTGAAATAGAAAAGCAAGAAGGTATTTCACAAAATAAAAAAAGAAACACGTAAGGAGAATTAGTGTTATTTGTGCATATTGTATAGATCCGCTGGCTTCAGTACTATACAAATGCCCAACAGAAACATCTGTCAATATATCACCAAGGTTCAAACTCCCAAAAGGATTCGGGTTGGAGGTATGTACTTTCAGGATTCATCACAGCACTACCCTACACTCATGTTTTCTTTGTCCAACAGCATAATCTAATGATGTTAGAGAAGGTAAAAGATGCCAAAGTTTAAAATGTCAGCACTAAGTAACCCTAAGCTAACAAAGTGTGTTTTGTCATTAGGAGCCATGACTTCCTCTGGTCCCGTCCTATTACGGGAGAGTGGATTTCACTTCAAGCTTGTTCTGAAAACTGTTTCCAAATTTGTATTAAAATGTCTCTTGTTCATTTTCTTCCTTGAATGATTCTTTTAGGAATATTACATTAACTTAATGCAATCTTTAAGTGATATAAAGGGGAAAAAATCACACCTGCCTACCTCTACTGAAAATCTAAGCACACTCCTATGCCCTGCTGAGCTGCCACTGTTATTTCAGTGTCTGTCTTACCAGAGTAGCTTTGTCAGAGACATGTAATGTTACTGCATAAGTAACTCGTGTTACTGCAGTGTAACATGATTTTATAGATAGCTCAACATTAGTCTAACTTCATATAGTGAATACAGTCATCACCAAGCTATGGGTTTCCTATTGCCCAGCAATATCTTCTTGACAGACTGGTCAGGAGGGGCTTTATCCTGCTGTAATCTGAACACCAGGTACCACCTTATATTTTTAAAACATATTTTGTAGAGCCTAATAGGTCATTTCTGAATAATCAACAGAAGTACAGATCAGGTCCCATGCCTCTGTGGTATATATACGAAAAGTTCTTTGGTGTGGCTTTCATGGTAGATCCCATCTCTACTCCAACCTTCAAGTAGGAAATTATAGATATACATATCAAATATCAATTCAAACCAGTGAAGTCTTTGAATCAAAAAGCCTTGCATGCAGACCTGATGTCAAAATGTTGTATCTTGATATAGCTAACATTTAAAAAATAATCACATTAAGGCCAAAAATACTGCTTCTGCATATTACTCCAGCATAAATCTCTGAATTAGCAGTGTTTTTACCACATTTTTCACTGCATCAAGATTAATAAATAATGAGGTTAATAAAAAGATCCTATCTTCCACTTCATTACTTAAACTTAATCGAATATGGATACTGGGGAAAAAAAAGAGAACCCACCAACCTTTAATAAAGCAGTCTGTTTCAGTGCAGATCCAGAAGCAGTATCTAGGATTGAAGAAAGACAGAGTTCAGTCTGGTTGCTTGACACTTAAGTTAATTTTTCAATTTGCTGGTTATGTTATAATTTGTTATGCATACTTCCATAACATGCTCTTCCAATCAGCTTTTCCCAGATGTTTTCTGGCATTCATAAACATATGGGTTTCAGTTAGTCACTGTCTTGCATAAAGCTAAGACATATTAATAAAATCCTAGCAAAATTAAACTTTAAGAGACTTAACCTATTTAATACTTGTATGGTTTTATTTTTCCTGATTACTTGGTAGACAAGCTATTACAGATCGCCTTTGAAAATAAATTAAGATGCACATTTAGCTATTTTTTAAAGTCATTAACCCTTAACACAAAAACTAGATCTGAAAGCTTTCTCCTGCAGTAAAGCACTGAGATGTCAGCTCAGATACATTATCAGTTATTATCACCAAACTCCTGCTTTCTCTAACGCATTTAATTCTTCCCTTTATAGTATGCTTTCTGATCCCTCCCTATACTTGTCTCCACCCAGTAAATTTTGCTGCCCTTCCAGAATGGTTCAAAAATCTTTATTCAAATTGTGTTTTGATTTCTTCAAACATTCTCTGATTCACAGCTGCAGATACCATCCACCTACTTCCAAATCTGCATTTCTTCTTTTAGCAGTTTGGGTGTAATATCCCTGAAATGTTTGGATTGCTGGGTTCAAGGTGGTAACTACACAACACTGGCATTACTTGCAAATTTTCAACTGCTTCCAAGATCTAGTACAACCTAAACAAATAACTGCAGAGTACTCACTTCAGAAGTTGGCTACATAAACTAACAGTTTTACACCTCACACCCATGCCTGCATTTCCTTTTGTAACTGTAGTTCACTGCAACTGCATGAAGATTTCTAAGTTGTGCTAATTGTCAAATGGACCATAATTTAGGTTGGTAAATGTGAGCTAAGGAATCTTTTAGATATATAAGGCCCAACTGCTAATTCCATGGGTGACAGATAATTCAACCAGCACCCAGGCTCCAAAGCTGTACTACTTTGTAGTTAGCTTCTTCAAAGCAGACTCAAAACTCGGTTTGTTTCTAGTGTGCTCTGATTTATTGCAACACAAAATCCGACTTGTCTTCGTTGTCCCAAGGACACTTTACAAAATTAGCAATGTAATAATTTCTCTGAAGGCTTCATTAAGTGGTGCATTCCACTTCTTTCCATGTACCACGTGTCTATGTAAACTGACACAATATTCCCATGGCCTCAGCAACACTATCATTAAATGGCATGTTATCTCTAAAAGTTTAATGTCACAAGCATTCCACTATGCTGAGAGGAGAAGAAAAATAATTATTGCATTTTCAGGCTCATCCCTTCAACGTCTTATAAATTAAGTAGGTGTTCATGTTCATATATATTGTGTTTTAATCCTTCTGCTGCTGCTGACCTGGACAGAATACCAGAATAATTCCACCTATAAAGAACATTTCCATTATTTCTACTTCCTTGTAAACTATTCACAAGAGTCCATGGACAAAAGCAATTTAAACTAATCTTACAGAACCACATACACAAAAGGACTTATTCTGTCATAAGTAAATTTTATTCTTCAATCACTCCCTTGCTAAGTACATATTTGCATGTTCATAAATCTTAATAACTTTGAAAACCGATTTCCAAGCAACACATTTATCTTGAGTAGGAAGTTCCTGGGGTAACAACTACAGTACATTATCAGAATAATACAATATATTCTATCCTTCTTCCAACACTTAACAGGAAGGTTTAAATGTTTGCTTTGTAATTTATTAGCTGGGATGGAAAATAAACAAAAATGCAGAAAGAACAACCTTAAAGTTCTGAACAGTTTTATAAAATTACAAGCATTTAAAGAACACTAACTGAGTTCCCTTGGTTAAGAACATACTTTTTTTTCTGAAGTAAAGGCTTGAGAAGTATTTCCTACCATATTCAATGAAACATCCTTACATTAAAATACATTATTCACAGAACCCGAGAATGGCTGAGGCTGTCAGGCCCTCAAGGAGCCCACCTGCTCCAGCCCCTGCCCAAGCAGGGACACACAGAGCAGGCTACCCAGGACCATGTCCAGGTGGCTTTGGAAGACCCCCAAGGAGGAGATCCCACAGCCTCTCTGGGCAGCCTGTGCCAGTGCTCAGGCACCCACCCAGCACAGAAGTGCTGCCTGGTGCTCAGGGGAGCCTCCTGCACTCCAGTTTGTGCCTGTTGCCTCTTGTCGTGCCACTGGGCACCACAGGCCCAGCTCTGTGTTCTTTGCACCCTCCCTTCAGGTATCAATATATGCTGATAAGATCCCCCCAGGCCTCCTCTTCTCCAGGCTGAACAGCTCCAGCTCTCTCAGCCTGTCCCTGTAGGAGTGGGTCTCCAGTCCTTTGATCATCTTGGTGTCCCTACATGGGACTCTCTCCAGTATGCCCATGTCTCTTGTACTGGGGGACCCAAAACTGGACACAATACTCCAGGTGCAGCTTTACCAATGCTGAGTAGAGGGGAAGGATCACTGCTCTCAGCCCGCTGGTGGTACTTTGCCTAATGCAGCCAGGAATACCTTCTTTGCAGCAAGGTCACATTGCTGACTCATGTTCAGGACTCCAATGACCTTTTTTCCTTGTGGGCAATACTGTTGGCTGTCTAAGTGTCAAGAGCACATTGCTAACTCACGTTTAACTTGGTGGCACCAGGACTGCAAGGTTCTTTTCTGCAGAGCTGGTTTCCACACAGGTGTCTCCCAGCATGTCTTGGTGCACTTCTTTTTGTTGAATTTCATGAGATTCTTGTCAGCTCACCCTTCCAGACAGAATGGCTGCATGGCTCTCAGGCAAACCAGCCACTCCCCTCAGTTTTGTTTCCCCCCGTATTCTTCCTGTAACTTTCCTTACATTATTTTCAAAGATCCATTTGTGTTATACTAAATTCTGTACTTTTTGATAATAGCTTTAGGTTCGTTTCCTTCAACTGAAACTTGCCACTGCTGTACACCATAAGAAGAAAACGCAACGTGACAGAAATCAGCAGACATTAATTTAATCTTTAACAGAGCAATACTTGGTTAGAAGTAAATTGTGATAAATGTTACACTTTCTTTCCCTTTCATCAGCAATTCTGAATATTACTAATCCGTCATTTGTGAGTATTTCACCTCTATGTTTTACCTTTGTTAAGCACTGCATTATGGAAAACCTTGTCAAACCTTCAGGCAGCTGCTAAAATAAAACAGACTGCACATATCAGACAACTAAAAATGCATTTTCCATTGGTAAAATGTAGGAGGTCTACAGAAAAAATCTAAGCTATAGAAATGCGTAATGTTGATTAACAACAAAACAGGGTATCTAAAGTGGTGCTGTTACTTGGGGGGAAGAAATATCCCAGGGTAGTCTGGTAAACTGCCAATTGAATGTTTGTCCTTGCAAGTTTAGAACAGAACATAAAACTTCCCCATTTATGCAAGAGGAGGATCATCACAGTTTTTAAGCTAGTTTGGTGAAGAATACAGAACACATGGGCACAGGGCAAGAGGAGGGGTCTATCTAGCTCAGTATATTGACTTGGATAATGGCAACTACTTGATGCTTATAAACAGAATATAGGGACTAGGATGAATTATTCTTCCTCTGTTCTATTCTTTATGACTTAAATGTGAAAGACAAAAAAAAAAAAAATAAATCATTAAAAACACATCAGTAAAACATACCAGTTTTGGGCCCCTCACTATAAGAAGGCCATCGAGGTGTTCAAGTGTGTGCAGAGAAGAGCAACAAAGCTGGTGAGGGGACTGAAAAACAAGTGTTACGAGGGATGCCCGAGGGGATTGGGGTTGTTTAGTCTGGAGGAAACTGAAGTGAGATCTCATTGCTCTCTACACCTACGTGAAAGGAGGCTGCAGTGAGGAGGATGTCGGTCTGTTTTCTCAGGTACAAATGATAGGGCATGAGGAAACAGTCTCAAGTTGCACCAGGGGAGGCTTAGGCTAGATGTCAGTAAGAATTTCTTCATTGAGAGGGTGTTCAAGCATTGGAACAGGCTGCCCAGGGAGGTGGTGGAGTACCAATCCCTAGAGGTATTTAAGAGACATGTAGACTAAAGGACATGGTTTAGTGATGGGACTTGGTAGGCCAGGATGGTGGTTGGACCTGATGATCTTGAAGGTCTTTTTCCAACATACATGATTCTATAATTCTATGATATTTTTTTCTCCAATTTTATCCTACTTCTTTTCACAGTGGCTGGTAAAAGATAGTTAAGTAATTTGCTTGAATCTCCATACATCTATATTTATGAAAAAACACTCAGCATTTTAGATCATCTTGGCAGATCTAAATTCACTTCTTCAGCCTAAATCACAGTGTGAGGCAAGAGAGAGAAGTGTGATGCAGACAGATTACTGCTGAACTCAATAATGTCTAAGCCATGATTAGCTCTTGAAAAAGCCACTTTCAGTCTTCACTAATCAGTAGGACCAATCAGTTCATCACAAGGCATTTGATGTGCACACCAATGGGTCATTATAAATTAACCTCCACTCAAAAAAAAAAAAAAAAAAAAGCTTTTTTGTAATACTTAATAAGCTTTTGATGACTCCATTGCAGAGGACACTATCTGAGAATTATGTCACTCAAAACATCATCCATGAAAAAGAAACATAAAATAAATATCTTTAGCTAACTGACAGATAATTTGTTTTTTTGTACCTGCTTATCTATCTGAATCTACTTAGGAATGGCTTCTGGATGAAAATACAGCATGTACAGTCCTGCAAAAATACAAAATGTAATGCTTTTTACGTATGTCAAAGCACTTGGATATTCCAAGGTACAAAGAGATATAAAGTTGTTATCTGTCTAGAGTAATCAAGTTCTGACTGAAAGCCAGTATATAAGTTATTTGTAACACTTAAAAATATCTTTGTTATCAACTGTTAGAGAAAGCATTTCTAAATGCATAAACTGTATTCAGGTTTTAGCTCTGACTCAGAATGGCAAAGACTTCTGACATTTTTCGAGTACCTTTTGTCAAAGCTGTTAGTGATAATTTGCTTCCTTTCCATAAAGCCTTCCTCTGCTTTTTCACCTAATCCTTTTAAGTATCTGCTTTCATGTTCTGACACATGCAGCCTTTCCCACAAAGTCCTTCACAAAAAAATCACCTGAAATCTGAAAAAAAAAGATTATGTAGCTTAACTATTTCTGTAATCTGTTATTATAATAGCTAGAAAATTCAACTTGCTCTTATCACTTTTACCCTAAGAAAATTGAAAGAATATAAGAAATGAAGCAAACAAATGCTCAAAAAATACTGTGAACAAGAAGTTGTGTTAAAAAAAATATATATATATAAAAGTCTTTCCATATCTTAAATAATAATAATAATAATAATAATAATAATAATAATAATAATAATAATAATAAATTGTACTGTTTAGGCAATTCTAAAAAAAAAAAAAAAAAAGAAAGAAAGAAAAAAAAAAAAAAAAAAAACAGAAGCCTGAATGGGCATTCTTTGACCTACGCAGACAATAAAAAAGAACTTAGTTTCACAGTTCCAGCAAGAATATAGTTGTAGTATAAAGCAGGAGATAAAAACAACATAACCAACACGACAATGGTACAAAATACTAGATCAGAGATCCAGCATTGTGGCATTAAAAGAGAAACTGAGCTTTATTTAAGAAATCTCTTTTGTCCTCTTATATTTCAGCCTGGGTAATAGCACCAAAGATACACCTGAAACATCATGGATGCTGCATTAGAAAGATGCCAGTCAAAACCACATGTAAATTCATCTCACATTGTTGGAAAATTATAAATTAAATGGTTGGTTAAATGGTTGCTTTAGATGCTAATTGAATTTTACATCACCTGTCTAACTAGAGTTCCCATCCTTCAAGCAATTTGTAATGAAAGCTTATTCCTTTTTTTAATTCTTTCTCATTTTCTTTTTCTTTCATTTAATTTTATTTATTTATTTTTTTAATAATTCAGGTGTCAGGAAATTGCTTTAACAAAAACTTTCTACTTTATATATATAAATACAGACCACACAGATCCCTCCTATCTATGATCTTTCCCAGTAATCCCACATAAGTCAAAAACCAAAAGCAGTTCTTTTCCCATCAGGCTGACCACCTACAAACCTCTACCAGAGCACTCTATCATGGTCCAACCCAGTCTCCAGAAGCAGGACAGGCAGACAGCAATCTAGAAGTGCTTGGGCTGGAGACTAGGAGACTGAATGACCCACTGAGGCACACCTTGCCCAGACAGCACTTGCCCCAAGCACTTGTCCACCTTCTCCCTCCTCCTTCTCCAGCCTCTCCTTGGTTTTGGAGAGCTTATCTGACTTAGCACAGGGAGGCAGTGGGTGAGGGACAGCACTGCACTGGGCTGCAGGAGCCAGAGCCCAAGCACCTTGGAAACAACACTTCTGGCTATTCATTGCTACAACACAGGCCACTGCAGCTGATGCTTTCTAAGTGCCTTGCCCTGCCGCTTAAATTATCTTCTTCTAACATGGTACTTTTGCAAGTAATTTCTCATGTGCTAATTTTTTCTACCTGAATTTAGCTTTTTACTGAAGACTAGTGAGTCTTTCAGTTGTATTTATAATGGTAGCACACACACCTGTCATAACAATGAAAATGACCTTTTGCAATACTACTCCATGGAGGCTGCACAACTTAAAACACATTTTTCAGAATTTGCTGAGGAACAATACAAACGAGAAAGTAAGAACTATCTTTTGGCCCTGCCAAAAGAAATCAACCTACAAATTACTTCACTGATGGCAGGATTTCTTGTGTGGGGGTTTTCTTTAGAACAAGCAAGCATCAATTCTTTCAGGAAAACAGACAAGTTGGAGAGGTGAGCAAGACAGGAAATTCGACCAAACTCCTTCCACAGACCTCATTCAGCCACATTCAGAAGTTCTAGAAACTTCTGTTTCTTAGAAAATCTCTTCTAACATTAAATATCCACGTGGTCTTGTAAAATGTCTGAAATGACATTTTGATAATTATGCACACAAGTATGATGTGAAATCTCTCATACTGAATGCCCCATTCACTTATAATAAATGTGAGCATAAATAAATTAGCTTCACCAGTTTAAAAAGGGAACTATTTCTTTAATGCCTGAAAGCTTCAAAAAACAGTTCCTCAAACTTAACAGTTGTGTAAGAGGCCTCTTTTGATGGGTATGATTTCAAACTTTCATGTACTTACTATTAAAGAGAGAAAAACTTTACAAACCAACACTGAGAAAGCATAAAAAAAAAAAAAAAAAAAATTTAAAAGGAAAAACATGCAAATACATCAAGGATGAGCTTACCAAATCTAGAAATATGACCTGACAAACAAAATATGATTTATTGAACCAATTGTTCATGTAAATCTTCAGAGAGCTTATTTTAACAAAGATGTTATTATAATGATGATCACTGAAGTTTTAACGTATTATCTCGCTGGGGAAAATTTGCATGAGCAAAGGAATGGACTGCTTGCTTTGGTAAGCATTTTCAAGCTACCATTCCTATAACATGCATCTCTAACAAGCAAAAACAGTACAGTGGATATTTTGATGGAAATAATCAACAGTAAAAGTGAACAAACTTGACATTTAAATCACCAGCCGTCTTTCAACTTTGGAAACCAGGGTGTTACTTTTAATCTTTACTCCAGGAAGAGTTTTTCATCAGTGTCATGGAGCAATGGGAAAAATCTGGTTTTAAGTTTAGTTTCTCTCCTCCAAGGCTTGTGATTCAGGCACACACCTGGATCTGAGGGTACGCACTTTGCCTTCTGTACCATTCACAGATGGTACCACTGTTTGATGTGAATTTACTATGGATATGCTCTAGTTTGAACAGATCCTTAAGATGATAGAGAACGCTTGATACTGGCTCCTTGTCATGCAACATAAAACACAGGCAATCACTACGAGACACTCCCTCAACTGTTGTGGTGCATTTGCCTTTCCTGGCTGTTCAGTCTATCCCAGCTGTATGCAAAACGGCGGTTGTTCAAAACCCTCTTACAGAAGTGACTGCAGTATGCCTGCTGGGCAGGAAGACCTCATTGTCTCCTTCAGGAAAAGTCCCACCAGATTTCTTTATGCAGTGCAGTTAACTAAGCTCATTTACTGGATGCCAGGCATAGACTGATCTAAAAATAAGTAACACAGTGCATTCACATGAAAGCCTGTACTGGTATAAAAAAAAAAATCAGTTAATCAGATGCAACCTCAATATTTAGAAAGCTCTTTCATTCCAAATTTCCTTCCTATTTCTAAGGCTTATGAAAACAAAACCTGAACTTTTGTGTGAACTATTAACTGTAGGATCATGGCAAATCACAAACCTATATATAGCCCTAGAATAAAACCAAAGTGTAGCACGGTACAGGTACAAGAAAATAGCACAGACATCACCTTGTAAATACAAATCAAAATATAAAGGAATGAGTCAAGTAAAACCAGTTTTAATGGTAACAAACAGAAAAGAAAGTGTAATGTGGAAAGAGGAATCAATGAAGAATGTGCAAGCCAACTGCGGTAGAAAATCTATAAAAAGAACTGCAAGTGGAGTTATTAGGAGGTAGTAAGGGACCCCCACTACTAACACGAAGTTGCTCCTCATGCCATAGTACCACTGACTCCCTCAGGACCTCACCCCCCATCAGTCCTTGGGAGCACAGCCACCCCCAACCTGGGGGCCCAGGCTGCTGGAAGAAGGGTGGGCCTAGCACTAAAGAAGGGAACACCTACCAGAAAACCTGTCTTAACTGTTTAATAACCATAATCACAGAGATGGAATAATGTAAATGCAGTATTGTGACTAGAAAGTTAAGACTTCAGTTAGGCTAAAACTGAATTCGGAGCTCAATATCTAACAGTTTCCTTCTGCCTGTAACCTGTGGCCCCAGGCCTGGCACCAGAGCCCTGCATGGACCAGAGAAACAGACAGGAAAAGCATTTCCAGCTGCCACCACTGAGTTACAAGGGAAAGAGATTTTTCACAATTGCTTTGGTTAATCATCTACTAGCTGCATGCTGCTTCATTAGATACAGAGGCCTGTGACCAGGGGGAGCACGATTTGGAGGCAGTAGAGATCCAAGCACTTGATTTCTTAACAAGAGAGTCCGTTGTGAAGCCAGGCTGAAAACAAGGCAACCACAGGGCAAAAGAAGATGCAATATTTCTGCTAGGAGCCTCTGTAACACTTGATCCCCATTTATTCTGGATTTAGCTCATAGAAAAAAACTGCTGTTGGCCATAGCTGGAAGAGCTGCTTTCACGAGGAATTAAAATTGAACATTATTAGTTATGCATTCACAGTAGAGGTGCATCACAAAGCAAACAGACAGATATGGTTCCTGCCCTAGAAATTACAAACAAAGGCTTTATCCTGAGAAGATATACATGGAAGGAAATCTATTCACACAAGTAATCCTGCAGGCCTGGGATCTTATTTAGTCTTTAGAGACTGAGCCTGTAAGAACAGCACACAGATAAAGCCTCCACTTCCAAAAGCAAGTCATTCACTTTATATCACTAATTTAGCTGTAGTGTTGCTAAGAGAATTACTAATATATTAAAATATTATAATTATTAAAATAATATACACAATTTGATTTTGAACAGCATATTGACTAGTCCAGAAATATAACAGGAGATGCTCTTCATGTCTTAGAGAAATCTCTAATTTACCAGTCCACAGGCAATGATATTATCCAGCAGAGAGTATGACATTCAGTTCAAAACCTCCCTGTACAATTTAAACCATTCCTGAAGTGAGAGGGAAATCGATTCTGTCAAGGTCAAAAAGATCTCCCTCTTGCAATCTAAGTATACCTATTCAGTTGATATAAACTTTAAAGTTGAAAAAAAAAAGGGGGGGGGGGGGGGGGAGGCTAAAAAGAAAAGCTAAAAAAGGGAAAGACAAGGATGCTTGCCATCCTATGAAGCAATTTGAAGAATATCTTCAAGTTGGTTGTTCTGGAAACCACATAATAAAATAAGTATTAGCAATATAAGTCACAATCCTACCACACGCTGTAGCACTAGAAAACGTAAAAAAGTCTCTTTGCAACTGCCTGTTTTATATGTAGTATTCCAGAAAATGTCTTATAGACATCAGGTTAGCAGCACTCTTAACTGCAACCTCCCCCAGTTTCTACATTACTTTAGTGCAGAGCAAACATCAAAAAACAAAAAAGTCATCCATTTCATAGCTACCTTCACCACCTGCATAACAATAAATTGAGCAATTAAACAAGCTTCTCTAATAAAGATTGGGATATTGAAGTAGCAACCAATATTTTGAAGGAATTGGTAAATTTTATTCCACACTGAACACGAAGAATTTCCCTGTATGCCATTCATTAGCATTTTCATGCTCTGACTTCACTAATGTTTGTGTGTCTTTAAAAACCCAATTCAATGAAGGACAAAACAGATCACGACTAGATTTCAGTGATACAAGGAGCATGTTCATACTGTAAACAGATTTTGCCTATAAACCATACACTATATTTTGAGCATTAGAAACAGCAAATTATGTACTACAATACCAGTACCACCTTCTCTAGCGATATTTAGGTTTGGTCATTGTTGAGGGATTTTTTGAAACAGCAAAAATCCCATGGCTTGCTGCAGCTGAGCAAACCAAGCTACCAGGGCAACTATGAGAAGTTCCCATGACAGTGTTCCCACATCGCCCAACTGAAGAATTTAGAAAAATATTGTTACCAGCAGCTGGCTTCAAGGACAAGGTCTACGTGACTGCTAATCACAAAGGGGTTGTTTTCTTGTAGTTGTTTGTCTGAGTGCTTTTGACCAATAATCTTGTGTGAGACACTATCTGCCCCTGTTAAGTTCACTATAAAAGTTAGGCTATTTGGGCAATAAGATGGAGCATGATCTGACCATACTGGTGTCTGTCATGATTTCAGCCGTGCTTCCTGCAACAGGTCATAATCCCAAATGACTTGGACTTGTGTGAACAAGTGGATTTCATTCACATAAGCAGTAAGAGCTAGACAAGAGACATTATCTTGCATACTAGGTCATTATAGCTATATACCAATGAAGAATTAGGTGGTATTTCAGTGAGGTGTCAGTATTTTAGTTAACAGTGGTATTACAGAAGTCATTAAAAAGGATGTTCTTCAACATTGACCAGAGCAATTGCTAACTTGGTTAAGGCTAGATATGAAAATTGCTTTCCTATTTCAGACAAAACATTTCAGAGAGATAAAATAAAAATAAAAATCAAGTGTTTTTTGATTGATTTCCATGTATTTTATCACTATTGTACTTGCTCAGAAAGATAATTTGACAGTTTGAATGAAAGGCTACAATAGAAGCATTTGCTAAAATAAAAATATCAAATCAGGAAGTTTTGCCAGAGTGGACCAAGTTTAAGTGATATATCAAGAACTGCTGAGTTCCGGTTTGTCAGGGGCCTGTATAATATTTCTGTCAGTAAAAGAAAGAAATCATCTTTTACCCTCGAGAATAATGTCAGCAAGCATATTCAACCCACTCAGGCAAAGTAATGATAAAAACCCTTTTCACCTCTGGACATGCAGACCTTCAATCTGCCACCATAGAATTTAATGATTAAAATGTTCCAAAAACTGCCAAAAGGTTCACATTTAATTATCACTGGAATCGATAGAAAGAAAGATTGCAGAAAATTACTAGTTCTACATCATTTAAGTTTTTTGATTGCTGACTTCTAGGCTACATAGGCAGACTACATTACCTTCTAAACCCTAATTCATCTGATGTAGGAAGAGTAATTCATTTCTACTCCAGAGGACATAAAACTGTCACTACTTCAAAGTATGTTCCACAACCCTGGATTTACTGGGGAGAGCAAGGAGTTGCATCTGCCCTTGCTTCTATCATGTAGAACACCAATTAAACGAATGATGTGATTCTTCATTACAGGATTTCCAGCTAGTCGGTGCATGCTCAAGAACTACAAAGGGATCTGGATTTAGCCATACTAATGAAACCAGAAAGCACATTGTATCTGCTCCTTGGGAACAACCAAACAAGTTTTAGTCATGCCTTGGGTATAAATGGGGTAGGATTGCCTTAAACTTTCTGTCAGGTAGCAGGATGATAAATAACTTATTCAGTCCGAGAGCTTTAACTGGAGGATGAAATGAAAAATCACTAATAATTCTGCAATCAAGGTGCTAATTTGTTTCTCTGACAAAATCAGGTGACATATGCAAAATACCACATTCACAAGTATAAAGCTTCAGGAACAAATATACTACTATTCAACTGGTATACAATAAAATAACTATATAAAAAAGTATTTGGTTATTAGTCTTTATTTATTGTGCATGGCACTGAACAGAGCCTCTAAAAAGATGATACACTAAAGGCATTTCATTTTTATTTGTGAAATACTGAAAAGACGTTTATCATCTTTATTAAGAAAAAGCACCTGGACAAGAAAAACGTACACTTATGGCTATACTAGCAAATAAATGCATTTTTATATCTGACTTGTATTTCCATATTGCTTAACAATTCAGCTTTGTGTAGAGCACTTGGCAATTTTTCTTTGCAGTTCTTTAATGCCTGCAGAATGACATAAGCTGCTGCACAAACAGACAACTGAAGAAGCCTTACACATACATCTCCTGTAACTTTACCTACAAAAGTTATCAGGAAACACCGATGAACTCACAAAGGACAATGGCATAAGTCTCTTTTCTTTACATATAGGCTAAACAATATGCAGGATTATTTTTTGATTAAATACTTGTCTGGAAAACTAGATACCCTTAGCATGTCATGGTCTTTCTTTGCCATGCCATTAATATAAATATCACATTTACACATAGATGGTGTATATCAGCTTCTCCTGGGATAATATGGCCAATTTACCACATTTTTTTTCATTTATCTGAAATGAATCAATTAGTGAAAATACTATTTTGATGCAAAATTAGCTCACTGAGAACTGAACTAAACCATCAGTTCCTGTCACATGAATTACCATCTCTAAATGTCAGATATTAATCCTGTTAAGATACTGATCACTTGGGTTGGATTCAATCTGAACTAATATTAAAACCAGTCCTGTTCCATTACACGCTCCCTGATCAAACTGGCCTTCCACAGAGGCAATTTTTGATGTTTAAACAAAAACACCACCAACAAACACACACAAAAAATAATATTTCCACTAAGTCTAAAATGTCATAAATAATAAATGCTTGTTTGCTTTCTTTCCTTACAGCCCAATTTATGAGATACCAGCTCTGTTCCACATTGAATGATTTAATTTAATGATTTTTATCTTGATGCCTAGTGAACCAAAATCTCCTTTGTAAAGCCAGTAGGTATCATTTCACATGGTTTGGCAGAATCAGCATTCTAGGCCAAGAAAACACTAACTCTGTTTACCACAGCATCCCAAACAGTCCATCTCCTCATTTTTCTATTAAGCCTACATCTTCAGCTTAAAACGCAAAAGTTTTAGGAAACAAATCCATATATGAGGCAGGTAGCCAAATCAAACCTACGCAGTAGTCTGACCTCCTGGATCCATTAGAGGATATATTACACTACCAGGGAGTCATCTCCATTCTGAACAATACAATAAAAGCATCAAAATATGTATCTTAATGGTGTGGTAAATAGATGTGGATTTATGCTTAGCTTAGTAATAACAAGATAAGATCCAGAATAACCTTCCAATTCTCTGGCAAAGAGACTGGCCTATCTCCCAGGATGAACTAGATAATACCTTTAGACTTGCTTACCTCAAAGGAAGAAAATGGTTTAGTGCAGATGGACAGAAATGAAAAGTCCAAGAGAACTTCTTTTTGGAGAAGTTCTCTTGGAGAAGTTCTCTTTGGAGAGTCCAAGAGAGTCTTCTTTTTGGAGAGAAAGCATCTTTTCTTCTATATTGGTCACAGACACCACCACAATTTCCCCAAAATGGAGGAGAGTGAGAAGGATGCCAATGTAAGCACAATGAAGTTAGCTACAGGACTGTAAGTTCGGAATGCTAATTGTGCTGAAGTTCTGATCACGTTTCCCATTTCTATGGCTCATAAAAAATAGATTTCTTTATTGGCAAAAATAAATGAGAAAAAAAAAAAAAAAAAGGTTTTGGATTACCTCAATGGACAGGGAAGAGGAGAAAGAGAATTCCTCAGGGATATAGAGGGACCCATATAATGGAATACAAGATTAGGATTGTTGATAAAACTCTCTGAGAGCCTTCCTGGTTGGCATTATGTATCTTATGTTGGATTCCTGAGAGTCAAGTGAGACTGGGGCTCCTCTAAGCTGCACTGATTCCCTCCTACCTCTGTGGAGATCAAACATCACTTACTCTCCTTGATGGGGAGAAAAACAGATTCCTGGCCCCAATTCTTCTTCCAAGCCTTTGCTATAGATATTCAAGTGCCTTTCCATTGCCCTAAAACAAATACATTGCTTGAAAGTCTTCTGGTACTTAAATAGCATCAGAAATCAAAATTAGGAAAAATAAATGCTGGTTTCATTATGTGATGCTATTTATAAGTTAAAAGGTTCTTGTCTGCTTGTCTAGTTATTTCTAGAAAGCCTGTGCCAGTAAAGAAATCACTTCCATCTGGCCCCTGGTAAGAGCTTCCAGAATAATTAGCCAAATTCTGCTCTGACTGAAGCCTCTGACAAAATTTTCACTAATCAAACTGGACACAGCATCATGTACTAATTGTAGTTCTGATCTCTGACCTCAGCAGTGACCACCTCTTTCTAGCTTTCCCCTTATTTTATGAACCCAGAGAAGGCCATTCATCTTCCCATACCCCAAAGAACTACAAGAACAGATGCAGATGGATTAGGAAAATTGTGTCCTCCTGAGAGCGGTCGGTGCTCTGAACCTTGTCATCACCAGCATAGACCCTTGAAAGCAGAGAGCAGAGGTTTGTTCTGCACTGCAAAGCTGATGGATTAAGTGATGTGCAACGTCTATACCTGATTTATCATGATGATGGATTTACCGTATAGGAAAGTTATCATTTCACTTTTACCACCAAAAGACAACATATCTCCCTTTACACCACTGTCAAACTCCAATTCTGTTGGTACTCAGGGCTGAGTTATACCTCATGACTGGCTCAACCATGCCTGGTAAACTTTAATGCCTCCTGAATGGATTATGAAATCTGGCACTGGAGCTGCTCAAGCTTGTAGCCAAAAACACCCTCAGAAAAGAAAATCATAAGTGGTTCATTAAGTGGACTTCTAGTCTTCTAGAGCTTGTTAGACTTTGATACATTTTTATACGTTCCAAAAACTAATTTCCTTAAAGTATTACTACATATTAATCATACCAAAGCCCCTTTGCACCACTAATACACCGGAAAAATCTTTGTAGTCAGGAAATTGTTCTTCCTGCAAATAAAAACCAGTTCTCTCATTTCATTTTAGACCCTTCATTACTAGACCATACATTCATTTCTTACGCTGTGGTTTACTCTTTACATTTGGTTTTGAACCCTCCAAAATAAATCAGGTGATGAAAATTCAAAATCTCATCTGAGTTTTGCAGTGCTTTCTATAACAGCCCTTAACAAGTCAGCACTTGCCTAGGAAGTGCAGTGAAACTTAGCACCAAATCCCTTGAAAAAAATATCCTTTCAAGAATGAGCTTCAAGAAGTAGCAACTTTTTGACAGTCAGTAAATTCAAGTTTTATGAAATGAATTAATCCTGTATGTTACACATTTACTCTATCAACTACTCCATGGAGTGTCCTATAGAAGTAATTTCCTGTAATAAAAATGTAACCATCTGCAGTGGGAGAATGGACCACTAATGAAGATGATAATAATTTTATGTGGATGAGAATTTCTAGAAGATTAAAATGGTTTATGAAGTAGCAGGTTTTGCCTGCTACAAAACCAACACAGCAAGATCTCTACAGGCTGTTTGTATGTCTTTGCTTGCTTATTTTAGGGTTGTTTAAGAAATGTTCATGGTTTTCTTTCCTTGTTTACTTCTTGTAGTTATGTATTTTTTATCTTATGAAAAAAAAAAAAAAAAGTCAATTCATACTGTTCAAAGGTTTACATTTCAATTCATTAACAAAGATTACAGAGAAGGCTGTTGAGGATTTCTCGGTTCCCCAAGAAAAGCTGGTTTCCATTTTTCTGCATGGCCCTATCTGCTTGTTTTTTTTTTTTGTTGTTGTTGTTCCTTTTTTTCTTTACCAGGGAAACCCAAAAATCAAACCCAGAGGGCCATGTTTTTCCTCAAACTAATTTCTGTTGAGCTTTCTCTTTTTCAAATGCTGGAAAATTAGGGAGGGAAATAATTCCCCAATTCCCATCACTACGCAGTATAGTTTTAAGAGAATTGTGACCAGAAACTTATTTTGCTAGACTGCAGTGCTCCTTAGCATGTAAACTACATTTCTGAAATTCACACAATTAAATAATTCTCAAGAAAGCTACACTTAGAAGAAAACAAATAGGAGAAAAAACTTGCTGAGATTCAGATGGACATGGTGACAGATTCATTGCTAAAAGTAGGGCAAATTCAAACTGGGAATGCTTCTAATAGAATTTTTTCACAGTTAAGTCTATTCAAATAAGTGGGACTCAATGACAGCTGGGAACCAGCAAAAATCAGAAACCGACTAAATGCTACATTCAGTTTTAATTGACACGTCATACACATTTAATTGACAAATTTGGAGCTCAGTTCTGGATATGGGATGCCATCCAAGAAAGACATTAGCATTTCATGAATTTTCATCCTTTTAAGGTTAGAATCCTGTTTTGATTAGCTCTGCTGCTTTTGTATCCATACAAAGGAAATCCCAAATTTCTGATCTTTAAACTATAAACATTGTTACCTCTTTGATTCCAAAATATGTCTAATCTTTCAAAATCAAAGCTATTTCAAAATTATGCTTTTACTTTCAAATTAGGAAACACACTAAGCAACCTGTTACCTGGCTAGGAAGCAGATATGCTAAAGGTAGGTATTTTAGTTTGATGCTTTAGACCAGCTCAAGCAGCAGACAGGGTCCCGACTTTCTACTGCCTACAGTTGTAAAGACAAATAGCAAAAGCAGAGTTTCAATATTTTGTGTAACCCTAGGAAAATGAAGGACTGAAAGAATACCTGGAAACAAAACAGGCCAAGTACTTGCTAAATTCCAAAAAAGTCAATGTGTGCATCCTTATTAGCAAATCAGCACATGCTTCCTCTTACCTGTACAGAGACATCTAAGTGGTTCTGCTGGAGTTACCCTCATTAGCCTCACTGGATCAGCGATGAGTCAAAATTAATTTGTCCTGATACAGCTAGCTTTGACAGTATGCCTGCATGTTACTTCCTGGCCTGCCCATCCACTTAAAAATGATTATGGGTCTCTATTGCATGGATTATTTCCTTTCATGCTTCCCTAGAAAACACTCAGTTGATCACAACACTGCATTATTTGGCCTGAATAATTGGCTACAATGCTAGGTGGCCCCTGAGCACCTCAAAGCAAGCCACTGCTGCTACAGATAAAATCATCACTTTGCTCTTAGCTTTCTAACCCCAAATTCTGCCCCCAGTCAGCATTTCTTATGCTTACCATGTCTGATTTGGAGCTGATTAAGAAAAATATCTGAATACACTTCTAAGTCACTTTACTCTCAAAAAATCTTCTTCCTTTTTTCCCTCACCTCAAGCACTGCTTATACCGAAGTCTGTCTTAAAAGTTCCCCTTGAGAGACCATAGTTGTAGATGGGAGCTGGACTGTTTTGCATTCTTGACAGATCTACCTAAACATCTAAAAGCATCCATGAACACTAAGGACCAATATAAATCTTTGCAGCAGATCTTCAGTTATATGCACCTGTGAAACTAGCAAGCTACTGATGTCTGAAAAGAAAGTTTTTATATCCCCAAATGTCTTTTGACACACTTCTCTATGTGTGTTCTCGAATGCTCTTGAAGAGAGATTTCCACTTCTAACTGCAGAGTGTTTAACTAGCATAGCTGCTGCCCTGACCCTTCAAAAAGTCATATATAAAGTGTCCTGTATTTTATACCAATTGCTGTCATAAAATTTCCCAATACATGCAAAATTATTTCTCAAACCTTTTAATTACAATCTCTTGGCCATCCTGAACAGTCTGAATTTTAACTCCTCTCCAAGTTTAACATCTCTTTGGGTGATTTTCTTTTTCCTTTTGGTATTATTTACTTTGCAAGAGAAACCTTCTGCTATGTATCTTCTAACTGAAAGAGCAGAAACCATTACACCATTCTTCTCAGTTACTAACCATGGGCTTTTGTCTGAATACTTTCAATTTCTTTCCTGACTAGAAGAAGAAACAGTACCAATAAAAAGTCAATAAAAACTACCCATAACTATAATTTCTACTTATTCTCTGGATCCTTACTTATTTTCACAAAATCATCTTGTGGTATGTTGGCTGTATGTTTTGCTTGTGTTTATGTAGGCCTTCAAAGCAAACTGATGACAGACACCCTGGCATTACTGAGTGCCAAGAGAAAGGAGCAGAACCTAGGGAGAAGCAGAGCAGTACCTTCCAACAGCATTTTTACTAAAGGAGATGAAAATATCTCCTATCACTTTGCAATGTCTCTTAATGAAAATGGAAAAACAGATGCTTACTTGTCACGAGAGACTACGTAATTTGCCCTCGGTGTTTTCTACAGGAATGATTGTTCTGCATCTTCTTTGACTGCTGCATCAATTTGGAAACTGCTGAAGAAAAGCTTCCTATTTTAGAGTGTATGACATTACTGTGCAAAAACACCCATGAATGCTGGGAATAAACAGTAATGAGAACACAGCCAGAATAGCAGTGTTAATTGTTGAAAAGAACTGCTGATATTCCAAATAGGAACACATCATCTCTCTCCAAATTCTGACAAACAAGAGTTAAAAACTGCATTTCTGATGTAAAGAAAAAAAGCTAAAGTTTCATTTAGTTGCTTTTTCAACAGCTGCTTTTCCAAACCCTCCCCAAGTGAAGTATTCCCAGGACTCTATGGGATAAAGAGCCCATAAGCAGAGCCCAGCTTGCAGCAGATGTTGGCAGCATAATACCTCCCCTCACATAAAGACTTTTATTTATGTAGAAGCTTAATAGTTCAATAACAACTTCAGTGTGCAGAAAATGATCTAATGCAAAATAACTTACAACATGGAGAGAATGGCTTATAAAGATTCCGGGATGGCTGCTACATTTCTAAAGTCTTTCTGGTTTGTGGGGAGGAGGAAGGGCCCCTCACAGCAGACAGGCAGAGCATGGTGGATGTGCAGCAGGAGCTCTACATAGCTCTGGACACTGGAGAAACAGCACAGGTACCTCTCCAGGGGCAGGATTACCATCACTTTTGCAGCCGGCTTTACCAACAGACACATGTAAAGGATGCCATGATACTGAATCACACTTGAGGGGTGAAGGTCCTTCCACCACTTCCCTTTCACATCAAAGTGGGAACAAACTGGCATTTGAGCTATTTTTTACTGTTCTCTAGAGCAGCGAGTGCTATGCCAGTGCTCCTATAGCTATCTTGTGCTTCCACAGTGTCAGGCTTTTCTTATAGGACTACATTTGATACCATTGCCCAAACTAGCCCTGACTAAATGTGCATTATGGACACCAACAGGCTGATTCCAGGACTGGTTCTGGTGGCTGCACTACTGTTTCATTACAGTAAAACCATACCAAGGCATGTAAGAATGAAAGTATGAACAAAATAACTAAATACTCTTTTTTTCTTCTTTTTTTTTTTTTTTTTTTTTTTTTTTTTTACATTAAATACCTTGAAATTACACAATCAAAATGATGCTTGGCTACTTGCTGTTACTGCAGATGACTGCACACACAAAAATGAAGTCCACTGGACCATGCTGACATTTTCTCAAAACACAGTAGCAAGTTTGAGAGAGGCAAGGAGGAAAGGAGTTTATTGCTCAGCTTATTGCTCATCACACCATCAGTTTCTCACATACAGTGACCTCTGTAACCTGCTGGGCTCCACAGGCTGCCAGGGGCTCTAAGATTTACCTTCATATGTTCTTTAATAGCAAATGCATTTTAAGAGTTTGACCTGTATGCATATTTTCATCTCGAAATGGAGAAAAATGTATTTCCTCTACTTTTGTTTTTATTTTCCTATACTGAGGTTTTAAAATGCTAAGCTCTGTTTTAACATGTCATTTTCTGCCTTATACTTTCAATTAAATATTCAATATACAGTTTATTTGAATACATACTTTCCTATAATGAGATTCTATGTGATAACATGACAGTTATCCACATTTTCTGTCAAAAATATACTAAGGGAGGTGAGGGGGGGAGTATCTGACCTGCATCACTCTTGCTATTTATTAATACGTTTTTACATCTGGTTACTCATCAAAGTGAAGATTATACTTCACATTCAAACAATCTAAAAATAATAACTGTCAGTTTCGTTAAAAAAAATGATTTTTTAAAGAAAAAAGGACAGAGAATGGAATTTTATGTGAAGATTGAATGAAGGAAAGTCCATGTTGCCTGTACCAACTCTATACAGCTATTCACACCTGGAGGAGACTATTGAGGCCAGACCACCAGCTGTCCAGTTTAAAGGGTGCACAACGTCTGCTTGGCACATTGTAGGGTGTACAAGATACTTTAAGCATCTTCATCGCTGAAGAGAGGATCCACAGCCAACTCAATCTGTGGATTCTGAAAATCTACAGGAAACTTTTCAGTTTGCTCAATTTAGGACACAACAACAAAACTTTCCCCAGGCCTGCTCATCACTGACTTCCATCTGCAAGACTGTGAAGATATGGGACTGGAACCATAGCTGGTGCTTCCTCTCCTCGCTGTGGAGCAAGCTGCAGTGCAAATGCAGGGTGAAATTTGTTACACAACTTCATTCCAGATGTGAAAACTGCTCCAGATCACAGCATATGGCAACAAACATTTGTTTACACAAGAATATCTATATATTTCATGTATTGCACCCAATACACTTTGCAGTCATTTTTAGGATACACGTTGCTGATAGAGTTGTCAGCATTCTAACTCGTGGAAAATACCAGTATCTTATTGAACTTGGCAGTGTAGAAATGGCCTTTTTAAAAGGACATTGCCAAGCTATTTGACATCACCACAAGGATACGTAATGCAGTTGAAAACATCTGCTCTATTTTATGTGTTCTAGGTAGATTTTTGAAATATATCTGCCTCCTATCTACTTACAAAACCTACTTTGATTTTTGTACTTATTTTCTGCATTATCAGCTGCATTTATTTTTGTATGTTTCTCTAGAAATGAGTGATTTTGGCCTTCATCATGTGGAGTTAGAAAGGCATGCTGATAATAATGCATCCACTTAAAGTTATCTATTTTTTTAATTAATTCTACAGACTTCAAAATTAAAGGACAGGAAAAATGTTGATCTGTAAGTGATTAATTTTGTATTCTATTGAACTAAAATAAAGTAGCAGAAAAGAGATATAGGCAGCATGAATCAAGACTGCATTTACAATTATTCCTTCTCTGCCACAAGAACTATTTTCTTCAGATTTGTTGTTTGTTTTCAGTTTCATTCCATTCTTCGCCCACCCCAAATTATTTTCCCTCCCTTTCTGTTTATATATTCATGGCTCTAGTATGTTATCTTCTTAGGACATTCAAAATATGCTGCAAGAAGATAGCATCACATTTGCCAACACACTCTGCTTCCACACTGCAGCCCCTTCTATCTCCTCTGCTACCATCCTACAAGAGCAGCAGGACAGGAATTATTTTCACATCTCTTAATACAGTGCCTACATCAGAGACCAGTGTAAGATGTAGTTCAGATGACTGATAAATCACTTACCACAGCATCGAAGCTCCTTTATCACACTGGAACAGAGAAGAGTGGCTGTGCCACCCAGACTGGGTATGCCCACTAATTGCCTGCCCAACACAAACAGCCTACCTCAACAATTTCTTCGTGTAGGAGACAGGAGCCAGCAGCACCTAAGGAATAAATGAAAATGTCACGACGCAGCACATTGCTAGTGCTGGTGCCCCTGGCTCTCCATAGGCTGCTGCAGCTCTGTGAGGGGCTCTCAGTGCAGAATATATGGATACAATAGCTCCAGTCGCAGGCACCGCACCAAGCCAACCTATGCACACAGTATCTCAAAGGGGCTGATTTCCTCCAGAGTATAGCTCCATGGCAGCATCTCATGGGTTACACTGCAGCATCTGGGCATTCCCTCATCTCTGGATGGATATCCAGCCAGTATATATAGAATCTAAATACACAACGGGCTATGCAATAGTTGTTTTAAATCTTAATTTTAGCTTCAGATAAGAAATAATCAACACATCTCTCTTGCTCTTTCTGTCTTACACCATTGTGAACCTCAGGCATATAAAGGCAGTGAAGTATAAAAAACTGAAAAAAGAAAAAAGAACACTCCTGAAGTTACACAGTGAGACTGAGAGAACAGCACTGGGAATAGCCCTGTCTCTTCATCCCCAGCCCACTGCCTGACTCACCCGACAGCACTCACTGTGACACTTCTGCCATGCAGGGACCAGCTATGCCCTGAGGTACACCAGCTGTATTACAAGGATGATATCAAAATGTTTTTTATGGTGGTTTTATACAAACAGACAAAAAGAGGGAATAAAGAAAGAAGAAAACCATATAAAGCAACAGGAAAAACAAGAAATGATGCCATACTTAAAAGTGAAGAATCTCTTTTAATGAGGAAAGCTAATTGTATTAAGTCAAATCTTTCAGGACTGCCACTGACTGCTTCCACTTCCCTACCAATATGACATTGTAAAGATTGTACTGTTGGGTGTTATCTCCCATTTACATTTCAGTCTTGCATTTTCCTCTCCTTTTTTTTTTTTTTTTTTTTTTTTAATTTCTATCACTCTTTACTATCAGTAAGGGAAAAAAAGCTCATTTAAAACAACATTTCACAGCTTTCAGATTTATTCCAGTTATGCCTTGAAATGGACAATTTCTCTCTCACTGTGTGGCAGGCTCTATTTTCCATGTAGCAAATTTGGCCTACATTTGGTGTTTCACTCTTCTTCCCGAACACACTGAAGAAAGGAGATGGAAACATGAGCAACAAAAAAAGCACATAAACATGTTGGTGTATATTTCTGTAAACCACCCTCTTCCTTGAAAAGCAACTAGATGTCAGGTCCTTGAATGAGGTTAATACATGCTGTGAATGATTCAAAATAAGCAGGAAACTGCAGCCTGCAAATGGAGATGACACCACAGTATCTTGCGAGGCTTTGACATGTCAAAACAAAATTAAAAAAAAAAAGCAATAAAACAAATGAGAAGGAAGACATCAGCCAAATTATACATAGCAGCCCAGCACTGCTCAGTTGCAAGAATCTTGTGACTGTAGTGCTGCAATATTTTAATTTTATATAGCATGTATGTGGTACTTCTGAAGTCTACATATCAAATTGAAGGCTATGTTTTCAGAAGGAAACAAACATCCAAACTTTGTGATTATCAGTCATCACCAAGAGTGTGCTAACCATGGAAACATGAATAAAAAAATATACATACATGTATATGCATACACACACTGTATAAAACCAGTGATTTCATTTTTTGTCATGTATTTTTCCTTTTCATATGAAACTTTAAATGTGATATTTGGTTACTGCAGTCCAAAAAAAAATCCAGGACATCTTAACTGAAGCATTTCTTAAGCTCTTTGGGAATTCAGGTCTCAGACCTTCTCAGTCATCTCTATGTGTCTGGAGTATTTGATTGTTTGCTAGTCTTAGCATTCACAAAAACCACCAGTCTGGAACATGACTTGCAGCCAAACATATTCTCTGACAACACCTGTAACCATAAAGCCCAATGACTTAGTTGGCTAGAAAAAAAATGTGAATATTCTCTTCCACTTTAATATGGCCTGAAAGGTCTTTACAACAATCCACAGGTTACTGGAGACCTCAGGGTAGCATAAATGGTAATTTATGGTGAGAAGTTACAACCACAAGCAATTTCTCTTTCTCTTTCTAAATAGCTAAAGCCTTTCATTCCTTTGTAATTGCTGGTGCAGTCAGTTATTTGGTGATAAAGATTTTGTTGGCATTCAACTGATGCCAGAATCACCAGGTTTCCATTGGCAGTAGAACAGGGAAACTGCTTCCCTCCACCTAGTGCTGGTGCCTGAGAAATGACCTGGGGAAACCAGCAAGTGTTAGAATAGACTACTATTAAATGCAAAGTCTCCAGCATCTTCAAAACGCAATCGGATATATTTTATTTTTGCAAAATGATGGGGTTTTCACATATTTGTGTACAGGAGAGATTACTTCCTCAGGCACACAAATACTGAAACCTGAGCAAACACAAAGCCTGACCAAGGACTGCAGAATGTGTTTGTTTCACTCTACAGCAAGATCAGAACAGCAGATTTTACAGATCTCTAAGGCACTGTTTTTTTGATGAGAATAGATTATTTCCATCCGTGCTATCTCTCTCATCAGAAAGGGAAGAACATGGGGTCTCTTGCTCTAAGTGCTTTAGAAATATCCCACTGCACTTCTTGGTCCACATTTCCACCGCCATTTTCACAGCAAGGGCAAAACCAGCTGTCAGTAAAGGCCAACCCAAATGTTATGTAGCCTGCTGCACTGCCAGTCTCAAATGCTGAATTTTCTGCTTTCAGGGCATCTGTTTAGTTAGGATCCCAATCCAGAAACTGGGTATAAATAAATAGCAAGAATATGAAACCATATAGGTAGCTCGCAAGGTTGTAACAATAACTACAAAGAACTTTTCCGTTTCACCTTGAAGAGACTCATCAACAAAACCCATCGGAAATCTGAAACTAAACCATATTTTTATGTGCAAAGAGAATTGATCAGTGACATCAAAACAAGACAGCAAAACAGTATTTTTTTCTCCATTATGGGAATTGTATCACTCAAAATAAATAGCTTCTTCATGACCACCAGCTGCATGTAGGAGTTATTTCCAAGGCTGACAACTGCCTGTACTATTTATGTAATTTAGAAGTCTGAAGTATTTAAGCTATTAAAATCCAGCATGTGCTGGAGATCTGTTTGTGCTTGAAGAGATCCAAAGCATAGACTAGACCAAGATGCATTTTTTTTTTCCAAATACTGATGGAAAAATTCTATTTTGTTGTATTTCTACCAACTGATTGTTCTACTGAAAATGACATCTCAGGAAGCACTGGAAGTAACAGTTTTATATTAAGACAAAATAATAAGAAAAGTCTTTCTATATAAACACATTGTAGATTTCTTATTTTGCCTGATCTTTCTTAGTCACATGTCATTGTTGTTATGCTTTTCTATACTTTTTTTTTTTTCTGTGAATATAGTATTAATTTTCAAACTGAAACAATCCCAAAAAAGTCATGAAATGGTAGATTCTAACTGAACTTTTTAAGTGTAGATCTGCTAAATAAGGATATTACCACTTGTATATTCAGAAGAAAAAAAAAATGCAGTCTTCCCATAATTGTCATTTTTAACTTTAAAAATAGTATTTCAGTATTTCTATTTGAATTAGAGTGAAGTTAATATTTGCAATGAATGTTTAAACTACCATTGTGCCAGAAAATACTACAGCTTTATTATTTACTTTTCTGTATAGTCCTACCGAAATTTCTGCCAAATTTCCATGTTTTAAAATCTGACCATTTATCTAGCAACTTTAGAGGAGGAGAGAATATAGAGAGGGGGAAAACTTCTTCTTTCCTTATCTATTTTGCTGTCTAACCTCACTGTGTATAGAGAACCTGTCCTTATCTTCTGTAGTAAAAAGGGAGTAAACAGTAAATTCAATACAAAACACTTGCTTTCCTGCCTACTACCCAAAGCGAATTTTAATTGTTAAATGCATGCGAATTTTCCCCTCTGACTTCAGTAAGGTTAAGGAATGCATCTCCAAACATATCTATGTAGATACAGATACATCTATTTAGGTATAGATGCTGTAGGTAGAGGTATGCACATACACGTCGTGCTTTTCTGCACTTTAAGGAGGAGAAGAGCAATAACTGTCGAAAACATAGGCAACTTAGATGATAACATCTCAACTCTCAAATCATTTATACAGATACTGATGCAGTATTTGGGACTAGCAGTTCCACTGTTTAAGTGGGAAACACCTCTTAAGGCATTCTTTCAAAACTGAAGAAACTTTAATAAAACTGTAATACACATCTCAAAGGTCAGAGCTCTAGGTTTGGAAGACACAAGGAAGAAATAGCTACAGCAATCAATTTACAAAATAACTAGGAATGCCTCTAATGCTAGGCAATTTTGCAAACTCATGAACGGAATCTCTAAACTCAACAATTTCCATTTTGAATCCACACATTTAAAAGCAAAGCTTAAGTTTGGTTTAGTGAAAGCAGTCTTACTTGAACATGGTGAGATGCACACTGCCCTCATTTAAACGTAAGAACGCTCAACGCAGTTAATAGTTTTTTCTTCATGCACATGCAAATTGTTAAAACTTGTATGAGATTAAAATGTCAATGCCTTCATGGTTAATCAATACATATTATCTAATGTTTATTTCTATAATTCTATTCCTTCTCTTCCCTTCTCGTTTTGCATTCTGAAGGAGAGAAGGGCAGTTTTTCAGCTGACCTAATGAAAACTCTGCCACGACAAATGAGAAACCAACCTGTGTGCAGTGGAGTCCAGCTGGAGAGAATGCTAATTCTCTGCCTCAATACTGCCTTCAAAGAGATTATTCAAGCCTCTCTTTGACACAGAACACAGTGATCAGCCAGCAAATGCTAGAGATGAAAATAACCTTTATCTGTTTTAACAAAAAGGTGAACTAAAAAAAGCAGTCACTCATGCCCTGAATGTTTACTATTAGCAATGAACAAAGTGACTTTATTTAGTGCTTATTCAATAACTTTCATTGATAGATTGCTTGCTGCAGATTCTGGAATTATTAAAGCAGTATAATTCATCTATAAGAGGCCAAAGGAGGAATAAAACAAGCAATCAGAAACTAACGTTTAAAAAAGAAGGGGAAGAAAAAAAAAAAAAAAAAAGAAAAGAAAAGGACCTGTTATTGAAATCCAACAAATACCTAAGAAATATTGGAAATACAATTAAGCTGTAATTTTGCACATAAAAACTACATTCACCAAAGCTTAGAAATCACTGGATGTAACTGGATAGAGTGATTTAGAGAATTCAGATACCAAATACCTCAGAAGCCTGAGGATAACTCAGATGAAAAGAATTAGCACAGTCCTGGTATCAAAGACAAGTGGATGAAACAATGTCAGTAAATGTATCAAAAGAGTAAAGATAACAGAAAAACTGTTAAACTGATGAAACATACCATTGAAGGAATGTCCTAAGATTTCTGACTTCCACCTGCAGTAAAACAAAGTATCAAAGTGATACAGAGGAAGTAACCCATACTACCATGTATACATTTAGCTCATTAACAAATGCTAACATTTGCTCATGACCAGTATTCTAAACATGTCTTAAACGAGTGCCACAGAGAAGTCAATATATTCTCTCTTGGTCTAACTACATCAAGAAAAAAAAAAAAAAAAAAAAAAAAAAAAAGGTCTTAATGAGAGCAGGGAGATCAGGGTGATAATAACATCATCTGCAGCAGAAATATTTATAAATAAAATCATGACTACAGTCCTCTGCGTGAAGCAGAATAACATCTAGTAATAATTAAACCTGGCAGTACCTTGCATGACACAATGGTATTAGTATTGAGCTTTTATGTAGTGCTTTCCATCAGCAATATCAAAGCACTTTAGAAAAGGAGAAGCATCAGTATTTCCATTTCACATATTGGGAAGTCAGACACAGAAATGATCTGATGTGGTTAAGAACAGGAAAAGATGAATGCCATCTCCAAGCACTGAAGGTTTTCGATAGTCACAGGCAATTGTTCATCAAATTTCAAAAGCTATTGGTCTCTCACAAGCAAGAAAAAGATACATCTAATTCAAAAAACAACTAAGAGAATTGAAGTATTTAACAACAATCTAATGGAAAATACACACATCAGCATGTGAAAGTAGGAATTTTTAACTTTAAAATTGCATTTCTTTGGTTCATCAAGATGAAATCAGAAATACTAAGAAATTATAAAAACTGTGCTACAATTACACTGTATTTACACTGTACACTGTAAAGGCAAACACATCACTTAGTGTGCTGAGATAAGTTCTAGTTCAATAGAAACCATGCCACAGAGGATATGGCTTAGTAATTAAGGATGGTTAAAACAAAGAGTAGCTATCATTATAAAAAAAAAGCAGATCTACACAGTGACTGTCAGAAGGTGCTACTGTTGTGAACAGCATGCAGACAATGCATTGGTATTGTTTTTTGTTTGTTTGTTTGTTTTGAAAGAGAAATATTCAGGAAAGTTAAAATGAACAAACAAAAAAACTTTAACTAGAGCTACTGACCTTTAACTATTTCCTGAGCTTCCCCACAAGGAAAAAAGATCACTGGAGTCCTGAACATGAGCCAGCAATGTGCCCTTTCTGCAAAGGAGGCCTAGCTGCATTAGGCAAAGTATCACCAGAGGGCTGAGGGCAGTGTTCCTTCTCCTCTACTCAGCATTGGTGAAGCCACACCTGGAGTACCGTGCCCGCTTTTGTGTCCCCCAGTACAAGAGACACGGACATCTTGGAGTCCAATGCAGGACCACCAAGACGATCAAAGGACTATAGCCCCACTCCAATCTCGAAGGCTGAGAGAGCTGGGGTTGTTTAGCCTGGAAAAGAGGAGGCCTGGGGGGGATCTTATCAGCGTACATTGATACCTGAAGGGAGGGTTCAAAGAACACTGAGCCAGGCTCTTTTCAGTGGTGCTCGGTGGCAGGACAAGAGGCAGTCGGCATAAACTGGAGCACAGGAGGCACCCCCTGAGTACCAGGTAGCACTGCTGTGTTGGGTGGGTGCCTGAGCATTGACACAGGCTGCCCGGAGAGGCTGTGGGGTCTCCTCCTTGGGGGATCTTCAAAACCCACCTGGATGTGGCCCTGGGTAGCCTGCTCTAGGTGTCCCTGCTTGGGCAGGGGCTGGAGCACGTGGGCTCTTGAGGGCCTGCCAGCCTCAGCCAGTCTGAGATTCTGAGCATCCCCAAAAGATTACAAGTCACAGTTTAAATATTTGAAGTGTTTATCTTTTCTGAAAAAGATAAACTGACTGTCAGAAACAAAGCCTTGTATAAATACAGGTTTTATATTTACACACACACACACACAGGTGTATTCTGGTAGATGTGCTGCAGTGTCCTTAAGAAAAAAAAATAAATCTCAAAGTGAAAGACACTTAGCCTGGGAAAGAAGTAGGGGGAGTAAGAAAAACAAATACGGAGCTTCATCAGATTTGTGACGTGTAAATTAACAAAAGCCAAACCCTCTCAAATGTGATTTATTAATGAGTAATGCTTCAAATTTCCTTTTGATTAACAGAAAAAAAAATAATCCAGAATTGTAAGAAGACAATCTGTTTATTGAAAGAAGTAAAAAGCAATGTTGGAGCAGAACTGCAAGCAATGTGTCGCCTTCCTTCAGTATCATTACCCAAACAAGATGGATCTGGAAAGGTCTCCTGAAGGTCACCAATTTGGGCCTGTTTCACACCATGTACTGGCAAAAATGGAGACCACAGCATTTGGAGGCATGATGGGGCTTTCCAACGTGTAGTTAAAGCTGCAGGTTTTCCTCCACAAATAATTTGTTCCACTTAAACTTCAACCCTCGTTGATCAGCAGCTTATGTCTTTTGATCCCTAGTCCACATTTGAGAAACTTCACGTGTAATTTTTGGTTCACTATAACTACATAGGAAGACCACACAGCTATACTTTTCTCTGTAGACTGCAGCAACCACGTGTGCTAAATCTTTTCATCAAGCAGTCATTATAAATCTGTTGCCAGAGCTGCAAATTTAAACCAGTCTCTGCCCCCTTCTGAGAACTGAATCTGAAAGCAGGAGACTCTTGTGACAACCTTATGAGGAACAATAGTTTTTTCAAATGTCTAAAATTGCTGAAGCCATTTAAGTGGCTGACAAGAAAAAAGCATGTTGCTAGCGTTGCACAGTACACATTTCAAGGGCAGAACTGAAAACAGCATTTAAGGGTTGTGCAGATACAGCAGTCCAAAATAAAAAAAAAAAAAAAAAAAAAAAAAAAAAGACTTTATGAAGTCTTACTTACAGACAGCAAAGGATTTGGAAAAACTGCAAAAACTGCATAGTCCTTACTCTAATTTTCTTAAAACTGAAACACTGAAATTATTCATTTGGCAGCTGCTGCTAACTGCCCCCAAAAATGCTCCTCCCGGAGAGAGGGCATAATGCTTCAGCTGTGATTCCTCAGGACAGATTGCCTATCTCCAGGCATCTTGCCATGCCATAGATACGTGCCTGCTTCTGGGCCTTCCTAGGACTCATTTCTCCAGACCATTCCTGTACTTCATGTAAAAATGGTAACCATATGGGATGAGGCTGTGCTCCATGTTAACTGATTTAACGTTTTGGATTACGATGAGCTCTTAAACTTGATAACTCATCACTGATGCACTGCTGGGACCTACCCTCCAATCCAAGGCCATTACTTACTAACTAGGGTGTTAGTTCTTCAACAGTTCTACCCTCTATGTCTTCAGCCTCACTACTGTAAATGTCAGGCAGTATTACTAGTCATTATTTATTACATGATATTCTTTCCTTCAGTGCTATTTGTGTCACTCAGTTTTGCCAGTTCATTGTACTCCAGTTTCAAAGGTGAATGTTTTTCATAATTTTCATAATTTTTAATCTTCTGATTTGTAGTTTTCTGTGACTATTCCTTCTATTACAGTTATGAGAAGCAAGAGATAAAAACACTACCCTTTCTACTGCTATTTGTTATCTTCATTAGCATTATATCATCTCTGCCTTGCTTAAATAGTCTGAAGAGGTATTGAACCAAGTGCTTTGGTAGCTATTAAACCTTTGTTTTATATTACTCATGGCTCATTGTCCAGGTATGAATGCAGGGCCAGTGAACCTTCCTGCACCTAGATGAAAAACTGAAGGCTGCAAGACATAAAGCACAGCAGGAAGGTGAAAATTCTTTTCTAGGTAGATTTACGTTTTGGATGCACTGAGCTGGATGTACAATGTGTTTCTAGGATGTTGTGGAATGCTGCCATCAAAATCCTGTTTGTTACTATCCCCCACAGCAGTTTGGCCACAACCTAGACAGCACTGAAGAAATATCTGAACCATGTCCTGCAGTGCCACTATGCCAACACTATGCCATGGGCTTGTCCCTTCCCCTCTGAACACTCTCAGTAACTCTGTAAAACTCACCTACCTCTATTTTCACACATAAAGACCTTGATTCTGCTGTGGACAAGCATCTTCAAAGATGTAGCAAGAGACGTGCTCCTGCAAAGACGTTTTTACTACAGCAAGGAAAATCGGCATTTGGTACAGAAACAGATAAAAATTACTTGGACCTGGTTTTAAGAAACAGGAAATAAGACTGATCGTGGTAAGCAGCAGTGAAAAGAAGCAATAGTTTTACTGTCTAATGGACTCTTGGATAGTTCATTGGGAGAGGAGACTGAAAAACAGCCAGCATAATTGGAAAAGGGAGGTAACTCTCACTTGTGATCCAATAAGAGAAATGGAGGTTTCACGAAAACATCCAGTAAGTCCAAAGTTGTTTTGGGCAGAGATGGCACGGAGCCCACGTGGGAGAGGGTAAATCTCAGTAGAAACACACAAAAGCAGTGATATGCTGAAATCTTGTTCCCATTGTTATTTCCTGCATTATTTACAGTATCAGACAAAAAAGCAATCACTGCAGTTATCAAGCCCACAGAAAGCCTTGGTGGCTGCTATTTATACATGCAGATTTTTTCCATGGTGTACCTCAGCGTTCACCAGTAATTAGCACATTATCTGTTTATAAATGTGAATGGAGTCATAGAGATGAATCATTCAAGTGATTTCTTAGGATCAGTATTATCCAATTAATGCCATTTAAACATTTGATCTAAGTGTCTAAATGTAGACATCTAACTGTCTTTGTTAGGCTACAACTTCCACTTGTACTTTAATGGGTGAAGCAGTCCCACCACACCACGCACCACTGTAGAAGGTTGGTAATCCAGCTCTCTGTGTTGGATCCATCTGGCACTCTACCATTGAGTGTACTTGTAATTCCCTCTGTGCACAAATTTGACTCTATAAAAAAAGAGTTAAGGGCACCTGACTGGCATCAAAAGTGCTCAGGACTGTTCCTGCTGTTCTCAGTGAGCCTGTGAAGGTGATGGCAACTTCGTGCAAGTTCACTTCCTCCTCTGGAATGCAGGGTTTGCCCTGTTCTGAATGCCTGTCAAGCAGCATGAATCATCGACTGACTTCTTGACTTCTGGCTGAGAGCAAGCGCTATTTCCATTAAATCAGACTGTGATTTTATGAAAGAAGTAAGAAATTAAAGCAGGATTAAATGTTTAAAAGTTAGAGTCACCCTCTGTTCTCCTGTCATCTCTATAATTTAGTTCACAGATCTGAACCCCCTCTCTGCACAGAATACACTTGCCTAACAGTGAGAACTTCTCACAGTTTATGTTCCATCCTCTTTAAGCGTGAAACTTGCTACGGGAACTTCACGGTATTACCCAGAAATTAATCTGCAGTGCCACGTTGCAGTACTATATACTCCTGTACAAGGAATGAATACCCTCATTGTTTGAAGAGACAGAGCAGGGGCTCGTATATTCTTTCAAAGGGACTATTTTTGACATAATGTCTTCAAAACAACATCAGTCATCCTCCTCCCCCTCACTACCCTCACAACTTAGCTTACACCATAGCAGATAGGGAACTTCTCTGAGAAGCTAAAAAAATAATAATAATAATAAAAACAACAACAACAACAACAAAAAACACCACACCTGCATTTGCATTGGGCTTACAATCAGGTTCTCCATTTCTTGGCTCTACATAAAAAGATATGTACCCCCTCCTCTGACTGTATCTTAAGAAGAAACAACTGAGAGAATCCAGGATTTTGCCACAGGTCTGTTCGTATGTGGCTTTATAAGACGTTCATTTGCAGGACACTTCTATGAGACTGAATTCTTCAGAGGGTTTAAGTGAAGCAATACATAAGCCAAGACTTATCCCACCTAATTGTAGTATTTCACAGGGGGGTCCAAGCTACAAGCACAACTGCTCCATCCATGTCAGCTCCTCATGTAAACCATGGAGAGAGAGAAGCACCTTCAGCCTGTGATTCACACAACAGGCACGTATCTAGCTGCTGGGAATGGAAACATTTGAGGATGGAACAAAATCAATGTAGGAACCTGGGAAAATATTAGTCAAAAAGAGAAAAGTCCACTGTATTAGAAACCTCCAACTAAAGTGGTCAATGCCACAGATTTTCTGGGGTTTTGGACTCAAGTATCTAAGGTCAGCCGAAGCTCTGTCTTAGGCAAAGCTCTTATTTGGATCTTTCTTTACCTATTTTTAAAGACAATTTAAAAGAATAAGAAATAAAATAACATTAAAATTAACCAGTTTATTACCCTGATATGCAGATAAAAATTCCTAACACTGTCTGTGCTAAGCCTTTAAAGTTTTGAGGATAAATATCAAAACTGGAACATCTTATTCTTCATGTTATCCGTGGTCTCCTTACTACTAAATTAATATTTATTATTCCCCAAAACATTTGCAAAATACAACCACCACTTTTAAATTGTTCTTTAGAAGTTATGAATAATGACAGATACTTAATGCAATAATAACTTTGAGTCACAGACCATTAAAGTGGAATCAGAGAATTCCAGAGTATAATTTTAAGAGAGAGTAAAACTTTAACAACACATCAGTTAGGACTTTTAACAATAAAATTGTTTCTGACAACCTGCAGCCTCCTTGAATTTTTGTTAAGTCAACTATCTACAGAAATGCTGTTAAGTATTAAAAATTACAGGCAAAATATGCTCTTACTCAACCATAAGATAATAACCTCCTCTACGCTGAACAATATATGTAATGCTGACAAATGATGACTCGCGCAAAGATTCCAGAGCAGAAATCCATGAATAGTTCCTAAGCATGAATTATTAATCCTTTTTTTTTTTTTTTTCAGTTCATAAATCATTCTGATTACACACTTGCGGACTGAAACACTAGAATGCACACTCCACATCAGTTCATTATTTTTTCTCAAAACATGACAAATACGTACCTAGAAGTAATATCTAGGTAGTCACTAATCAAAACATTAAATTTAATTAGCTCAGCTAGGATACACTTGTGCTCAGTGCTTTCAGAACACTCTCTCTAAAACAGAGTGATAGCTCAACAGGCAGAATTTACCTTCTTCTTTAAACTGTTCCTTGGGAATTTGTTAACAAATTTCTTTTTCCTGCCACCTGTTGATCAATTGAATGAGTTAAATGAGATTTATAAAGTCAAAATTAGAATCCCTTGAGATAGTAATTATTAAAAATATGCAAGGATCAGGACTGAAAGGGTGAGACACAACAAGGCTCTTATCTAAATTTTGATGTCTCAATGTTGGATTAGTCATTCAAATTAGTCATCTGTATTATTTTTATATGCACTGATCAAAACTTGGAGGAATGGCTCCTCTCTGGCAGAGCCTCCTTCTCATCATCAGCTACAGAGAAAGCACAGATCAATAGTTTAAGCAGACACAGAGCTCCAGATGACTAAGGGTAGCAAGAGGACACCTCATCTGTGCTTAAACTTCTGGATGAGTCATTGGTGGCCACAAGCATCTCAGGTTTTTCCTGATCCCTTTTTAACTGCACCAGTTCAATGATCCAGGTCACTGTGAGAGCTTCCAAATGCTAATACCAACAAGAGACGGAGGACAAGAAGACCCAGCTCAGAGTAAGGAGGATGCCAGGTCTTCTATTTTAGTGGCAGGGCAGATTTATAGCAGAATAAAGAAAATCGTTTCTCACAGTACAAAGGATGCCCTTCTTCTCTCAGTGTGTTTTTAGAGCAGAAATCCTTTTTGACTGTGCAAGTAGAGAGCTCACTGAGTAATATTACCACTTGGAAAATTCTCCTTCTTAGTGTTATTTCTAGCAGTTAACTTCTCTGATGTTTATTTTAGCTAATTTACTAACACTACAAAACAGTACTGCATGCCAAATCATAATCAGCAAACTCCCACAATTTAACTTGATTGTTACGTAGGTTGATTCCACAAGGTAATGGCTACTGCATGAATGGTGAAATTCAATGGTGAAATTCAGTCACAGCCACTGGCAGCTTTGAGTAGTCACTGAATAAATTTCTAATCAATGATAGACATGTGCTTACACCCTTGTTACTCTTACACATTACTGTTTTCCGGTCAAAAAGAAGTCTATATCTCAACTCTACCGTTCAAGAAATCACCAATATTAGATACATGGAACATAGATCCAAAGAGAAGACCAAACTGAATTAACAGCACCATTGAATACACAGCCTTATGAAGTTACAACAGGTGTAATGAAATTCTGTGAGGTCTTTTCCTCTGCCATTTCATAAATAAAAAGCAGAATACACTTTGAAATATTTAATGATACTCTAAAGAAATTGTGAAATCTGAACTGCTTATAAACAGCAACAAAACTGGTGCAAAAAGCAACTGGCACAGGGCTAACAGCAACACAACAGAAGCAAAAGGTGCCAACAAGAAGATTCCTCACGAACCACAGCTGAATGGGAACTGGCAACATCCCAAGCATGTATTAAACAGCTTACAGTGCAATCCCTGACCCTGTTCTGAGCCAGCATCTCAAATGGTTATGCCCTGTGGGGTGAGGAAAAAGGATAGGTGGCAGGGAAAGCTGTTAACAGGCTAGGCAGTGCTATGAAGGCTTGAAAAGGTTTGTGCAACTGCCCTAACAGTGAGTTTAGCTGATAAATAATATTTATTTGGCTGGTGAATAGAGTGTTTACAATGCAAAGATTGAAAATGCTACAGAAGACATAGGTGCTATAGTCCAAACATAGCTCTTAAAGACACACAACTGAAAACATTGCTTACGTCTATAGTGTCTACACATAATTGTTTTATGGGAAAAGTAATTAACCAGTTGAAAATACACTGCACCAAGACACTAACTGGCAGGTGGTGCGTAATCCAGTACGTAATGAACCGATCCAAATGTACATAAAGGAGAATCACAGCCCGGATTTATGCTGCTAGCCAGCTCGGCCCTCCCGAGTGGCTCTTCAGCGGTAGGTACTTAGTGTTACGCTGCCAACTCATCCTGGATAAAGAAGCTTCTGTGACAAATCCCCCGACAAAGCAGGTTACGTTGCTGACCAGAGATGAACAAGGCCAGTCCCAGGGACATGTGGGACCACAAACACCGTGTGGACCGGCTGACTGCAGCCAGTGAAGGTTTTGTACACCAGAGCTCCAGCAGCAGCCCATGGCCCCAGCATTGCCCATGGTGGCAAGCAGGACAGCAGGGCCAGCTGTAAAGATGGACGCTGGAAGCCACAGCCAGGAAAACAGTGCTCTGGATTCTGCAAACTAGCTCATGTGCCCCAACAGCCAGTGCTAAAAACTAGACACCAAACTTCAGATGGTAGATACGACTGACTCTCTCTGAACCCTTCACATGAGACAGGCTTTGTTTTTAGTCTTTAAAAACTGGGCAAAGAAAGTCCACCACCTCCAAGTAGAAAAATGGGGCATCGGAGAAGAAGCATGAAGACTTTGCTGGATCCGCACAGGAAACACTCTCCTTTATTCCCACTTGAAGCAGAAAAAAACAGACAAAAGGGTGACCAGAATGGCAATGGAGCCAACATCCTCAGAAAGGCTGCTGAGGCAGTTTTACAGACCCAGTTTCGAATGCTTAGCAAACACGATGGCATCAGTTACACTTAGGTTGTGTTTTAAAATAGCCAGAGCCTAAGGAACCCCTAAGGAATCACTAGGATGGTGGGAATGGCAGTCTATGCCATACCACTGCTGACAAAATACAATTTATTCTAGGAATTACTCTGTCTCCAAAGGACGTCCAAAAATAAAGATCCTCTAGGCTCAGTATCCTGATCCTCAACTGAAGTGAGGAAAAACAAGCAATAAACACAAGGTAGCTTCCTTAACAAAGAGAGCTCAATGGCAAACATACAGGTGCTGGTGTAATCCTCCAGTTCCTCAGTTACAGCACTTAATTCTCTTCTTCTTCTGCTCTCCATTTGATCACAAGCTTCCTAGGCTAGAAACGCAAAGAAAGCAATTCCTCATCTTCCTGGGGGCACAGCCTCTCCTCCCACAACCCATAGTTCCTTTCCCACAGAAATACAACTACCCACCCACCTCCTCAGGGACCAAAAAAGTCATGCACCAGCCCAGCCCCCATCGGCCCCATGCTACCTTCCATCACTGGAGTCTAGGCTTTTACTTTCAGCTCTACACAATGATTTATTACCTTCCTGCACAAATAAAATGAAGGGTATATTCATCCTACTCCAAAGTGCCAAAGGGCAACCAACAGTGCCAGAGGAGCTCGGAGATACATCTATATCTCCTGTGCTAGCAAGCAGCTATATGTCAGGGATGATCAAACTGCAGAGAAGCTGCTACTTTTGCCCCCAATTTAACCTTCTCCATTTCATTCTGAGGCTTTCCTTAATTAATGGTTTTCTTAAAGTAAGAGATTCCAGACTCTTTTATGCCATCATGTGGGTGACAAAATGTATTATAGCAAAAATCTGGTTGCACACAAGCTGATTGCTGGGGAGAAAGGTCATTACACCAAGCCCTCACACCACTAAAAAAGCATACTCTATTTCCTTCATCTGGTAATACTGTAAATGCATTAATAATATATGAAAAAGTATCGATTAATTTTCATGATTGATCAATTACTAAAATATCTGCAATAACTGAGTACTCAATCTCCATAGCATCTGCTGTACTTAAAAAATAGCAATACAATACACTTCGCTCACCACTAGCTGAGTGGTTATGGGCTGGAAGCTTAATTAGCTAAATGGTAAAATACCTAATTTTAGCTGTTACTTCCAGAAGAGAGAAGCTACATATGAATGATTTTTCCACTCCTGTGCCTAGTGCTAAAATAAGAGTGAAAGCAATCTATATCCTGTTCACATCCTTTACCAATTCTTGTGACACAAAACAAAAAATAAACAGGGTAGAAAAATCATTTTCTTATAAAAAAAATATTCATTTGTCAATTGATTAGGGTTTTATATTGAGTAAAGTCATAATTTAAAATTACAGTAGGCTGTTTTTAGACTGTAATTAATTCACAATAAATCGTAATGGCCTTATTGAACATATAGTGATGACATTGTATCTTTGGATCACAAACTGAATTGTAGAGATTTTTAACACTATCTAATAATCTCTTTGAGCAGAGACAACACATTTCAAAGAGAATGCTATCCTACCATTATCCTCTTTATTTAATGTATGGACAAAAATAGATGATATAGCAGCTATGAAGCAGCTATATAGATACGAATAGCAGCTCATATCAAGCAATAGCACAAAAATGTGAGTTCTATTGTACTCTTTTAGCTTCCTTTAGTAAACTAACAAGTAAAAACACTTCTACAGTGTTATATGTGCTCATAATGTACATTTGTATTTAATATTTAATCCAATGCATCTGATATTTGCATCAGCTTCACCCAGAGGTGTGTGCTTTTTGTTCATTCAACATAAGAACCCAATGATGAGGAAAAATATAATATCTGGTCATAACCCACTTATTACTCTAAACAAATTCCTACTACTAAACATTTTTACCAGATAGCACACATAGTATAATGCATGTTTGTCTACATTTTTAGACATTTTGTCTAAACATAGACAAACATTTTGTCTAAAATGTTTGGCTAAATTTTGTCTAAAAATGTTTATTTACATTTTTAGACAAAAAGCCCTAACTCATTGCTATTTGATCTTGTTTTTGTTGTGTTTTTTTTTTTTAAGCTTCAAATAGAAAAATCCAAAAAGTAGAGTAAGAAAAAAAAAATTAGAATTAGAATTGCAAAAACATTTTAACTTGACCTCTTTCAGCAGCAAAACAATATACTGTGTAACTGAAAATTCAGATTGAATCTCAAACTCTTAATTAAATTATCTGAATTATTTGTATTTACTTAAAAAGTAGTTAATTGGCTTGAAACTCTGGATCATCAGTGCACTAAGACAAACAAGTCAAATTTATGTACTAATAAATTTAAATTCACCTACAAAGAAGAGAGAAAAAGCAAAGAGTTCAAGGGCTCTGACAAGACTGTTTTTCATATCTAATTCTTCTCGATATTTCCTTTAAAATGAGAAATTACCTTACTGTTAAAGTACTTCTAATAAAACACTGTATTTTTGTGCATACTGAATTTCTTGTAATATGCAAGTATCTACTTTTAAAACATAGCACATTGTAGTAGATTCAATACACATTTACCACAAAGCACTCTGTAGAAACTGGTCAAAGACTTTCACGAGAAAACTTGCAAAGTTTTGTATGCAAAGAAATTACTAAGAATTTTACAATTTTGATTTCTATTTCCTTTATGCTTAAAATTAAAAATAAGCATGAAGTACATTCAAAATGGAACCTTAATCACCTGCAGCCTCATATGCACACACAAAAGCAGCAAGGATGTGTTTCAACTGGCCACAGAGAAAAATATCAGAAAATCTTTTTTTTGTCAAATCCTATTTTATACTTCAAGACCCATACAGCATAAAGAAAGACGGTGAGCAATGATCATTGGTAAAGTGTGTATTTCTTATAAAGGACACCACTAGTTATATAGCATTTGGATTAACTGAAAACTTCAGCCAAGAGCCTGGAATGGAAAACCCACACAAGGAGAAGAGCAGCAACGAAACTTCAGACTGTGGGGAAAGACCGTGCCAGTGTCACACTGCCTGAGCCTCCCCCATCAAGTTTGGGACTATTTCAGCAATAGCATGGCATCTGGAAACACTACACAAAGCAAGATGAGAACATTTAGTATGCTCGGACTTAAAGATGAAAAGTTACGTTTTCCTGCTGAGCTCTCTGCAGTGAGCCGAAAGCAGTTTTCACCCCTGAAGTTGGTCAAGCAGAATTCTCTCCTTTACACCACGTTCCTCTGAACCAGTGGAGTAAATTCAGGACAAGCTCAGCAGCACTACAGCATGGACCAATAAACATAAAACAAAGCCAGCACCGGCCCCAGCAGCTCATCATTCCCAAACATGTGACAAGGAACATAGTGATATCTTTGTTCTTGCTCTGAAGCAGTTGTCACAGAAGTTTCAACACAGAAAACTCAGCTAAAAGCACATGTAAGTATAAAACTTCATGGGGTTTAGCTGAACAGAGGCTTCAAAGTTTGGAGCTTCTAATTGAGGGACTTTGTATCAATATCAAAAAGAATAAAGTTCAAACTGCTTCGTTGTTCTGAATCATTGGGATGATGCTGAATGATACGGAACTTTCTTTGAAAAGGGCAAAAATGAAAACAAACATTTACTTGACTTATGATAATATCAGTTCAGAAGATAGGAAAAATGTGACTGCTTATTTATACTGCTATGACATCAACAGGAAAAGAGTTTAATGACTGCCTTTTATTTGGAAAACACATTTAACATTGGAAATGAAAAAAATGGATGCAGGAGATTTGTGATGTCAGAGTAACAAAGGGTTTCAGTACTGCTCTGCTTCAGTTATCACTAAGGTTCGCATACAAAGAAAGCGTAATCTGTCTCTAGCCCAGCCCTTTGTTTCAGCAGGAAGAGCACCAGACCAGAGGGCTGGAGAAAGATGTCCCATACACATCTATAAGCACAACACAGCAGCCCAGTGAGCTGGGCTCTCCTCCGCTGGGCCCCATAGGGTGAGAAGAGCCTAGATTCACACCAGCAAATCTAGGTGGCTGCTACAATTGTTCTCCTCTATGAAGCAATGGGAAGATGGGTTTTCTGTCAAGCTGAAAATATTTGATGATGTGGTGATGTGGTCTCTGCTGCTTATACCTCACGGTTACAGAATTAGCTTCAGATTCATTACTCTGAGTACAAAAAAAAAAAAAGAAAAAGAAAAAGAAAGTGTTATCTAATGCTTTCAGATATATTTTATCTACTGATCATTTTTGATCTTGCTTGGGCACTGGAATTGAACTTAGTAATTTTCAATAGTACAAACAGTTTTCAGAGGAGAAAAAAAGACTATATTAAATTTTTAATGCTGAAATAGATCTGATATGCAATATCAGTATGTAAAAATCTATACTCCATTTACATCTATTTTCAGCATACCATTCCAGAAACATTTCTTCATATGGCCATACTATTGATGTTTCTTTTTCATTTCATGTATCCATATTGAATGTTTCCTGAATGTTTAAAGTAAATTAAACACATTTATTTTTCTGTACTTAAAATTTTTACTTTGATTGTGCTGCCATAGGGATTCTGAGAAAAGTTTTTTGGTTTGTTTGTTTGTTTTATGGGTGGGGGAAATTACGAAAAATATAGTAACATTTATAAAACGTAGCAAAATGGAAAATATAGCAAAGCGGAAACCTACTATACTCCACAACAGAGCTAAGAGCACAATCAATTCTGTCTATAAGTTCTTTCTAGCAAGACAAGTTTGGAATGACCTTCTACATATGTAGAGACACCCACAACACCAACAGGGTACTTCCAGCCTGCTGAGCATGCCTTCCCTGCTGCACGTCATTCCCAATACTGCACCACTGGCACTTTGGAAGCCTTTCTGAATACTCTCAGCCTAACAAAAACTCTGAATAAATGGAAAAAATTAAGTAATATGTTGGAATACTTAAGTTAGTAATAGGTGATAAATGTGCTTGTTTCCTTAAACAACCCTTTTTTTGAATAAAGGTTGTTTTCAGTTCAGATGCTTATTCTAAATGACATTGGTGTAGTCCCTCTCTCTCCCTATGACAACAGTGGGGAGATAAGGGTTATCACCAAGCTAACTAACTTCTATGGCAAATGCAGGCAAAATTTGGGTAACATAAATATTGTTATTACACTTCCTCACTTTCTGTAGCTTGAGAGAGATGATGACATCAAAATACGAGGGTAAAAAACAGGTTTCTTTTCCCCTTGACTGTATTGGGTTTACATGGCAAGGGCTTGGTAGCAGGGGGGCTGCAGGGGTGGCCTCTGTGAGCAGAGCCCGGGATCAGCCCCATGTCAGATCAGAGCCAGCTCCAGATGGCTCCAAAAGGGACCTGCTGCTGGCCAGAGCTGAGCCAGTGAGCAATGCTGGTTGGGCCTCTGGGAGAGCAGAGATAAGAAAGGGGAAAAAAATACTGCTGTGCAATAACAGCTGGGAGAGAGGAGTGAGAAAATGTGAGAGAAGCAGCCCTGCAGCCCCCAAGGTCAGTGCAGCAGGAGGGCAGGAGGTGCTCCAGGCACACAGCAGCAGTTCCCCGGCGGCCTGTGGAGAGGCCCCTGGTGGAGCAGGCTGTCCCCCTGCAGCCCATGGGACCAACATGGAGCAGATCTCCACGCTGCAGCCTGTGGAGGAGCCCCCGGTGGAGCTGGTGGATGTGGCCTGGAGGAGGTTGCGGCCCATGGAGAGCCCCCACAGGAGCAGGCCCCAGGCTGGAGTTGCAGCCCTTGGAGAGGAGCCCACGCAGAAACAGGGGGTCTGGGGGGAGCTGCCGCCCATGGGGGACCCGTGCTGGAGCAGTTTGCTCCTGGGGGATGGATGGACCCCATGGTATGGAGCCGTGTGGGAGGAGCTCTTGAAGAGAACCCAAAGAGCCTGTCCGCAGGCTCAGTTTGGGAAGGACGGAATCCCGTGGGAGGGACCCCACGTGGAGCAAGGGCAGAGAGTGACCGTGAAGGAGCAGCGGAGGCGAAGCATCAGGGACTGACCGCGGCCCCCATTGCCCTGTGCCATTCATGTTTTAGTTTGCTTTAGATTCTCACTGCTCTAGTCTATTAGTAATAGGCAATAAATTACATAAGTCTCCCTATGCTGAGTCTTCTCTGTCTGGAATAGTTGAGTGATCTCCCTGTCCTTATCTCAACCCACGATACCTTTTTCTGTTATTTTGTGGAGAGGAAGTACAGAAGTGGTGTGATGGAGTTCAGCCAGCTATCAGTGTGAAACCACCTTGCCTAGTCTTTAATGTCTAGCTTTTTTTAAGTACCTGGGTCTGACCTGGGCACCTTAGACTCACTTCATGTTCAGAGGAGAGAAAAACGAGGTTAAATGGATCTTTATGGTAAAATGTCTGTTTCTGAGAATAACTCAGAATTATTGATTATTGGCAGAAATATCTAACTTTTAGATGCCTAAATTAATTCAGATGAATCTCACCAAAATAAATAAGAATGCATTCTGATGTATCGTGAAAATGTCTGAAACTTCCTCTCACTTCACAAGACCTGAGAATGTCACTGCACAGGAGCTGGCTGCCATGAGCAGTGGAAAGTTAGCAGGGACGGCTTCATACTGTGAACACTGTCCTGATTTTTTGATTCCAAGCTCCTAATGAAAAGAAAATCCGTTGCATTTGGGATTCAGCTGATGTAACTCTCTGTTAAAAGGAAGATGAAATCAAGCTAAGTGAACTAATTATGGAAAGTAATCTCTGTATAATTCTTGATAGTTACCTTTTCTTACTTTCCCAGTTAGCCATAGTAAAGATACTTCACAACATTTCCAGGGAACTAACAAAAGTAGTTTCCAAACTCTTTACAGAGAGATTCTCAAGAGATTACATTTAATGAGCAAGGCTATGTCTAGGAGGAAAAGGAATAAACATAAAAGGAAAGCAAGCAAGCTCTTATATTCGTTCTGAAGGTACTTGACAGTGTAGTTCTCTAGCAATCAAGCATATGAAAAGATTTAACAGGCAGGGAAAGTTGGAGGTCAATGAATACTACAGAAGGCATTCTTACTCAGTCAAGTGAAATCATTACACTGCAACATAAGAGAAACTTGATTGGGATTCATGTACCTTATTTAGTAATTCTTACGGCACGGATGCTTTTTCTAGCTCATTAGATTACAGAATTAGGTACTTCAGCTCTAAAGGAGTCTAATGTTCCTCCAAGAACTCAAGCATAATTTATGAATTCACCTGACAGTATTTTGAAAACTTTTCAAGAGCTACAAGTGACGCCAAGAAGAAAACTTTAAAGAACATGTTAGAGGCTTTGTCTAGCTATTGTTAAATTATTAACTTTTATTCGAATTTTTAGAGCTACATAGTACAAACTGATTGTACTATGCTGAGGACAGTGCATACTGTCACTGTTTGTTTAACCACTGGAAAATAGCCAGTAGAAAGAAAAATGGGAAATTGTTTTAATCAAGTAGCTTTCTCAGAGGAAAATTTGCTTTCCATATGACTCTTGAGCAGCACCTCTATCTAACACTTCATCTGTATTGTTCTGTAGCCTCTTATACCTAAGGATCTCAGAGCTTTTTGCCAATATTTATGACACTTCATGCCAACCTTGGAAGGAAAGAAAACAAGCATATGGTAAACAAACAACAGAAATGTTGTAAACTAAGACATTACAATGGATTTAAAATACTCTAGTCAAGAAAATACATGGGTTGTTTGGTGAGTTTTCTTTTTCTATATAATGGGAGAAAAAAATGTCATTTAAAAATTTTGCTATTTTCTTTATATATATATCTATATTATATATAGATAGATATACATATATATATATAAATATATATATATATATATGCACACATACACATGTAATATATTGCAGGAAGCCACATATGCCATGGCCAAAGAAAGAGACGTTCAGTGATACAGAATGCAGTTAACTCTTAAGGACAGTAAATGGTAACTCATACTTTCAGCTTTCTGCAGATATCAAAACAAAGTATTTATAATTAGGACATGCACTTGACATGATTTTGTGACCAAAAAAAGGCCATAGTAATAGCTTAGTCTGATCCCCTGTAAAATACGTTTCATGAACCATTACCAGTAATTCTTGTACCAAGTTGAATCACAGAATCACAGCATGGTTTGGGTTGGAAGGCACCTTAAAGGCCACCCAGTTCCAGCTCCCCTGCAGGGACACCTCCCACCAGACCAGGTTGCTCAAATTCCCATCCAACCTGGCCTTGAACACTTCCAGGGACCACCTTGTTATTAAAGAATTACACAAAACACAGCTTTTATGAAAGAGGCCATCTTGGTTAAGGTTAACCCTTGCCTTAAAAAAGTCTTTACTGTATTTTTAATGTAATTATTCGCATTACCAGATTTCATCGTTTTGGTCCAGATCTATCTATGTCCGCCTAATTAAAGGGCTCTCTAGCAGCAGTTCTCTCTTCCAGTGCAGGTATTTACAATCATTAGAGTCACCTATGAACTTCTCTCTACAAATTAAACAAACAGAGCTCCTTAAGTCTGTTATGGCAAGGCATGTTTGTTAGACCATGAAGCATTCCTGTAATGAACTCGGTGCCTTCAGCTCTGTTTACTGCAAGAAAGGGAAGAAACAGCAAACCATCAGTCCTTCCAATCTCCAGTTCGTTTGCCTTTTCTATAAGCTATAAACATCTTGAATATGTGACGGAATTGAAACAAAATGCCCACATCATTTTTTGATATCGTTAACATTTACTGTTACATATAATGCATATATTATTAACTCACAGAACTTTTGTCTGGGTTACAGAAACAGCCAACGCATACCATTAATGTTGTCACAGAAAAATATATCACCTTTATAGTAAGTTTTTTTGCCTAGAAGAAATTCCTAAAAGGATTTCCCAACTGTCATCCTTATGGATGGATTTCCTAGCCCATAAGGATGGGCTAGGAAAAACTAGGAAAAATTATGTGCCTCTCCTTCCAGTAGCATTTAACTTCTTTCATTTCTGAATTAAATTCCTAATTTCTGAAATTATTCAGGAGCTGGACACAGACATGTGAGATGCACTATTTTAAAGTTCTCCAGTCCATTTTAAAGCAAAGACCAAGAGACTAGGGGGGAAAATAAATAAATAAATAAAATCAAAATTTCCATCATTTACAAGTATAACACCCATGAGTGTAGAAATTAAGGCACTAACTAACCTGTAATCAGTAAATACTTACACATGCTTACACAAGCTGTAACTTTGGCAAGTTATGTGAAAAATGAATTAGAGGCAAAAGAACATATCATAATAAGAAAAGACACCTGGCATCTATCAAGGGATATTTTTATGCAAGGAAACAAAAATATTCCCTCAGAAAATAAGGAAAAACATTAAAAGTTTATTATTATTATTTTAAATAGTCCTTAATAAATGTACTGAGGGTACTTCAACCAAAAGCTGTGACTTTTCTTTGCCTTTGTTTTCTCAAACATTATTTTATATTGTAATAAGCTTATTGACAGTTTTAGGAATTCAGCAGTAATTATGGCTATTATTGCTGTTGGCATTTTTTTTCTAACATATTTTAATATTAATCACTACATAGAAACAAATATTTGTTCCTTTCTTGGTAATTTTTGTGATTAACACCAACCCAACAGCTCTTGACTCTGAGAAGAAAATAAAGCCACTAATGTAAAACACATCTCTGATTTGGGTGAGACAGGATCACTTACAGGAGCAGCTACTAACAGCAGGAATCAATCCCCAAAACGAGAAAAAAATTGATTAAGATGCATCTCATGGGACCTTTTTCTTCACCCATCTGAGTGGTATAGATATGAAGATTAGCACATTTGTTTTAGAGGTTAATTCCTATACAACCAAACAAGGAAGACAGCAATGGAAATAAACAGAGAGAATTTCCAGTTCAGCACTTCTCCTTGCTTCTAGTGACCTGAAATTCTTACACTGATAACAGCCTGCTGTCAGCTCATTATACAACCATATGCAATCCCGCCATCTGCATTAAATGGAGTTATATGATTCTCGTAAAAGGTTCAGGATATACATGGAATAGTCATTTGAGAATCTTCCAGCTTCAGTACAAATATTTTCAGTTAAAACTGTCTTCCCCCATTTTCTGTTCAAAATGTTGAATAAACTTCACCTCAACTATATTTCAAATAATCTCAGGATAGTTATAAATACTGTTAAAACTTCCAAAGGAATGGTCTGCATACTTTAATTACACTTGAAAAAGAATACTGATGGAATACCTTGTGAAATCAGTGATCAAAGGCACTCATAGAGTAGTGTGAGTCTATGAATTATATTTCTCCAATGAAAAGATACAGCTGCCAGGTAATCTGCTTAACCAGATCATCAAAAATTTCTTAAGATGCAATAATTGACTAACAGGCATTTCACTGGCCCAATGCCATCAGGTAGACTGATCATTTCATAAAGGAACTACTAACCTGTGAAAATTATTCTCTGCTTGAAAAAATTATGAAGCACCTCAACTAATTATTTTTTTTCCCCCTATCTGTGAAATCTACTGTGAATTATTTACCCAAGGTCTGGGTGAAAGGAGAGTATCAAGGGGTTGTTCACAGCCTCCTTCAGCTGCCTGTCTACACAGAATCAGGGCTAAGTAGGAAAATCTAGAAGCTACATACCTTTCCAATTTGCAAAACTCAACCTGAAGCCTCACAGATTACAGGTCTGCTTTTATTACTAATTTTTTTTTTTTTTGCAAATAACAGATTTGACTTCCAGTTACACTGAATATGTCGTTTTACAAAAGTGCACATGCACACACACACAATCTGCCTTTTAAATCAAATTATTTTATTATTTTTGACCAAAAATATCAAATCATTTATCTGATTTTCTTGGGATTAACTTTCAGCACTTATTACAAAAAACTGTCAAACAAATGCTGTGACATTTTGATTAACATCCCATGAATATAGACTCCCTAACACGCACTCTTCTCATTTAACATTGCCCATTTAATGGTTTAACGTTTGCAATTACTGCTACTAATTACATTACATTATACTATATTTTAACACACAGCACAGTACTTCTCTGTCAAGGTAATCCTAAGGTTCTTTTATTTAATAGATTTATGGAGCATTAAATGCCATTGACAGAGCTCTCTTTAGTTAAAGAAAGAGAATCGCGTTTTCACGGGATTAGCAAACTTTAAATTGTATAAAATCAACAAAAGCATTAGTCATGTTCCTCTACCTATCTTATTCTTTTCTAATACTGTCATGTGACAAAATTCATAATTCACCATTCATTCTCATGAGAAACATGATTCACACTTTTGTGAGCGCATTAAGTCATCATAATATTTACTTATAAATGTTGCTTTATTAATAAGCACTTAGCTGTATCTTTGTATAGAGTCCAAATTAAATCACTTTTGCAGCTGTCAGTCATGTGCCACGCAATCCTACAGTACTAGAAAAATTCATAATCACTTTGCTGATTGTCAGAAAAACTACAATGGGTAGTATTATCATTGCTGGCAAACAAATGTCACAGAGCCCTCAGAGAGCCACGCTGTGCTGTGACGGCTGCATGTGGAACCCTGGAAGTCCTATTTCTGGAAGGGTTAACTACTGCTCCCAGGCCTGTTGTTGTATAAAGTACCCTACTAAAGACTGAAGGCCACATAAAAAATGAGATAATTGGCAATTAAAGTGTTGGGAGATTCTAAGTGGTTCAGTTGTCATTGGGCTTGATCCAAGTCAGAAAGAAATCACTGAAAGCCTCCCCATGATGATGCAGGCTGTAAATAAAGGTCTTAAAATAAACCCTATTCAACCCTAGGGCTGAAGTTATGTTCTGAATTTTACACATTCATAACTATTAAGAACAGTGAATTGCTATCATTTATCAGTTTTATTTTTAGCACATATCCCTCTGAAATGCTTAATTAGGTAATCTAATGTTCCACTTTACTATGGCATTTATCTCTGCAGAGACACCAATAAATGGTACACAAACAAAAATCCTACCAAGGCTAAAGTAGTTCATGATACTTCTGAATTCAAAAGACACAAACATCAACCAGTTCACCAAAGAAGCCAATATTGTCATTCCAACAATAAACCAGGACATCAAATACAGCTGGTGATGAAATTAACGGGAACTAATATACCAAAAATATCCCTCTTTGTTGACTGTGTACTTTCTTATCCTCTTTGCATTTTCTCTTTTCTCATTTTACTTCCAATACCTGTTTTAAGCAAGTGGCTTTAATTTAATCAGGGATGCACACTTTATATTCCACTGCTTTAACCTGTTTTAAATGCTAGCACTTACACTTAGGACAAACATTATGTTCTGGAACAATTTCCCCAGGACCAAACAGGATGTTTTTTTTTCCTGTAGTATCAGTTACATTTAGCCTTCCTGAGTAGTCTTCATTCAAACATATTGGTCAAGGTCATTGCTTTAAGGAATCTTTTTACCCTAAGAAAGTGAAAAGTTGGTGTGACCTACTTTAAAATACTTGTATGCTGACATTGCTTTCATATGAACATCTAATTCATAAGATTAATGACACAGCTGAACAGTTAATGGGATATGGGAATTATTTACCCTGAACTGAATGTGGAAAAAAAAAACACACAACCACACCCCATATTCCACAGACATGCAAATGAGAGGTGTGTTATTGGGTAAATGAGGTATGGATGAAATAATGAAACAGCCTAGAACCCCATTTTTCCAAGCAGTTCATTTGTAGCTTCTGAGTATTTTTTCTTCAGCACAATTCTGAAGACTACCAAGATTTGTCTCCTCTGTCTATTAGTGCACCACCAAAATCCATATGTGGCACTGCCCTAGTTACTGGAGTTCTTATCCTGAAGATGAAGACAAAACAAAACCCTAAGTTTACAGCAAAAACAACATTCTGCTTTCCCTGACAGATCTTTCACAACAAACCAATGCTTTGATCTTATGGTACTGTTTCTAAAATTATTTATGTGATTTATGCAAAATTATAATTACAGCATATTTATGCTATCTAGGTCCACTGTTGACAGTAGCATCAGTGTGGCAGCAGAGGAGAAATTGTTGGTTAATTGCTTGAGAATTTGCCCAGAACCCCATGAACACTTTGCAGCCATTGTTGAGCCCCATTCTCTTAGCTTGCCTTCTTAGCAATTAACCTAATTAAGTGAGTATAAATTTAGTTCATGCACATTAACAAATGTAAATAGTAATGCTTCTGATGGTGGAATAGGTATCTGTTGTTATGCACCAATATTGTTCTATGTTTCTGTGGGATTTAGGTTGCTTTGAAACTTTTTCCCAGTATGAGGATGGCAACTTGATATATCAACAGCAGATCACCACCTATACTCTCTAGGAGCTACACACACACAGGATAGTAAGCCCCAGACAGTGAGTGACTGACTTTGAAATAAATTACTAAATAGAGAACTAGGTGAAGAAAAAGAAGAACAAGAAACTGAAGTGAAATTAAATGACTGAGTACAACCATATTTTATCCACAAATACATTCAAAAAACCTATGACCAGCATGTGGACAATGAGCTACATTGCACCCAAGTTGGAGAATATTAAGGATGCTTCATGCAGTCAGGACTGTGCTGAGAAAAGATGTGGTCCATGCAGATCAGAAGGTGGCTATTCCCTTTCCTCACAGTTTGGATTATTACAAAAAAGAAGCTTACATAAGAATCCTCTTTGAAGGTCTGGGCTTTGGCCATCAATCCCACTGAATCTAAACACTAAAAGTAACAAGATCAGTACAGTTGTATTTACCCATATATATTATGCCTCATATGTCAGCCTCTGAGTCTGCTCTTTTGTATCAATTGCCACTCCTTTTTTCTTACAAAGGACTGCTCTTGGAGCGTTCTCTTGTATGCAAAGCAGTTCCCCCAGCATTCTAACTCTAACACTCATCTCAACATGTCAATGTGACTATCTGTGTGATCTGGGTTTTGAGTTTGATGCATACTTTGATATCACACTCACATTTTCTGGCCCTGAAAATCAGTTTGTCAGTGCCACTAAGTAATTAAAAAGGTGGTTATATCAGAAGCACAGGTACTAGTCAAAAAAACTTCTTCATCAAGAAGCCTTCCTCTCTCTGAATCAGAAACAGAGTTCCACATGCACAGGAAAATCGGCCTTGGGAAAGATGAAGTGCTAGGGAAGCGTCAGTCCATGGTGAGTCACCACAGCTTTCTTCAGCTTCACAAGAAGATCTTAAAGAGGAACATGATTAGCAGGTTGTTGGCACCAATGAACCCACACTTGCCTGGGCATAAGCATTTTAGCTGAAATCAGAGAAAGTAAAACTCTACTTCAACCCTTGACTTGGAGCAGACACAGGTGGCCTAATATATTCAAAATGTCTTTGTAAGTCAGTGATGCCAAATTGATGCCAGTTTTGGAATAACACAGGACCCAGTTACCGGTGAAACTTTTTCCAGAGTGAAAGATGAGAAACACTAATATAAAATACCATTCAGAGGGATGGGAAAGGAACACTGGTAGAATAAGATTTTCAGACCTTCAAACAAGCCTGTCACATTTCCTATAGCTCTGGCTAATCAATAAAATATTCAGCAGTTGCTTAACCTTAGCATGTCCTTCAGGTCACCCTACATTATTATGGCTGTCTACACCAGGAAATTAAAGATGCCCTGAACTGTATTACTTGACACAGAAGTAAACTACTGTTGAATAGTCCATATCCACAGCATCACAACCCTTTATACACTAGGGCAGAATGGCCACATTCAAACTGTCTCCTTGAAAATGGTTCCAGGAAAATATTAATTCCTGAATTAGGCTCAGCATTGCTTCTGGGTGTCCCAGCTAACAAGTTAGCAGGACAGGCAGCTGAGCTCCTGCGCACAAGAATATTCTCTGGTCGTTAGTACAGGGGCTATGCAAGCGTCCCTAATATCAGCTTGAGCAAGAGGTATGTACACTGAACATTATTCATACAAACTCTTTGGAAGCAGTATTTTTAAAATTGTGCAGTTTGCAGCTTCTGATTCTAACCAAATATTGGTAGCAACTAGAGTTTAAATATCTAGATGCTATTTTTGAAAATCACACTACTCCATTCAAAAATATGCTTTTTCTGTGGTTATTCAGTCGTTTTTCTAATCTCATCTGTAATATTTAAATGCTCATCTTGCTGTGATGCACAGACAATAAGAACACATTGTGTTCTTATGGCACACACAATTTCAGATTCACAGCAAGTGTAACCATACAGAGAAGCTTCTCCTGACCTATAAAGCCCATTATAATTTTGAACATCACCTCTCCAATGTGTTCTCAGCATATAGATGCTGAGTTTGTGGAACAGCCCCCTTGCCTCTGTACACTTGGGAAGGGAGATTCACTTGCTGACAGTGCTGAGACTGTCTTAACACTATAGAGTATGTGGAAAGAAAAAGCAGGCAAGTTTCATATGAGCAATATGAACATATACGCACAGAGTGACAATATGAATTCTGAGCTCATATGAGAAAGAAGCTGACGTGAACTACTGACTGCAATGTCTTTTCATATTAAGAACATTATCAAATAAGAACTACACATCTAGATCCAACATCTAGAGTTAGATGCCAATGGCATCCTGGCTTGTATCAGGAATAGTGTAGCCAGCAGGACCAAGGAGATATCATCCCCCTGTACTCTACTCTGGTGAGGCTGCACCTCAAGTGCTATGTTCAGCTCTGGGCCCCTCAGTACAAGAAGGACATTGAGGCCCTGGAGCATGTCCAGAGAAGGGCTACAAAGCTGGTGAAGGGCCGGAAACACAAGTCCTGTGAGGAGTGCCTGAGGGAGCTGGGGTTGTAGCGTGGATGTTAGAAAGTAGAATCACTATAAGAATTAAAGACTTATTCATGCTATAATAAGAAGAGTATGGGTCAAACTATACCTTCAGTTACCAGCAAAGCAGAATAAAATAATAGAAAATTCTTGAATACTTTCCTCAAACTGAAAATAGTTTCCAAACCATTGAGACTCACTCACTACAGTCCTGTTGGAGAGGAGAAATGGGGAAAGACGTGAAAAAGATCAGTATTGTGCTCCTAGCATTATGGAATCATACCACACTGGGGAAAAATAAATAAATAAATAAATACAATATTTACTTTTATTAAAGACAAACCAATTGACAGTATGTAATTCCAGTTTAATATGGCATTTTTCTAAACAAAGTTTAATGTTGTCTTGGATGGAGGAATATGACATTCCAACACTGCACTGTGACTCATCTACCTGACCAGAAATCATTAGAGTAATTTGTCTCCGTATATACATGTATAAGCAGCACATTGAGTCAATTATGATCAATTTATACACATCTCCTGCTTTACAGCTCCATTTGAACGGTCTTTTTGAGCATTCTAGTCTTTTTTTTGCTAGAAATGTCATTGGGGGAATGAAAAGGGGAAAAAAGTAGTAATATTCCCTGGATATTGGGCCAGTATTTGAAGCATTGATTATATGAAATTAAACTACAAAATGTACATTGTGCTACAACAGAAGAACAACTTTGCTAGATAAAATCTTAAACAGGTAAGAGAACTCCATGAAACCAAACCACTTATATACCACTTATAGGTACCTCTTTTTCTGCATTACATATTTGGCCCAAATCTTATCTGTAATGGACTTGAAAGCACTAATGGCCCAGTGATTCAGAATCAATGGTCCTCCTAAATGATAACGCAAAAGAAAAAGGTTGCAGAGCATTTACATGTAACTGAGATACTAATTTATATAATCGCTAAGTTCTCCATTTCCATGGTAACCATTAGAGAAGAGTTTTCACCCTGAAGGAATTCTTCCATCATAGCAGTACTGCCCCTACTGGACCATGTCACCCAACCTCCTGCAAGCTTTCCCACTGCCTTCCAGAGCCTGAATGGCCACTGGGGCAAGAGGCAGGTCCAGGCTATCTACCAACACCCACCATCAGACCAAAAAAAAAAATCCAGGTCATTATTCTATATTGTTGATCTAAAACTAAACATTTCCCAAGGAAAATGTGAAATATTTGGTTCATCAGATACTCTGCGAGAAAGGCTGAGTGACAGGGCTACTTATTAAAGATAGCTGCGATGCTTGCAGATGGAAAAGCAATATTTAACAAACCTGCACAGTCTGCACTCTTCCATTTTCTGAGGGAGATGAACAGTTTCATTATGAAATAGAAATCATAACTAAAAATCATAACTATTTTCGATTGAAGAGGAAAAAAAATGTATATCAGCAACATGAGTTTTTAACCTGTAATCCTATTATTCTGTTAAAAAAAGAAAGCAAATGATATTAAGGGATTCTTTTCCACAGCTATTCAGAACAGCTCTGAGAAAGGCATGGTATCATGCTCACAGTCTTAGAGTTGAAGTATGAAGTATGTGAATTTGTGAGGGGGAAAACTTAATCTCTTGCCATCTACGCACGTTAAAATATTGAATTTCTGTTCTTGAGTGTGACGCAACCACTATGTTACTATTACTGATTGATAGAATTTTGAACACAACACTATGAAAAAAACAATCATTTTACAATATGCATAAAATGGTAAATTAGATACACTAACTTACAATTAAGGATGGTAATGGCAGTTCACAAATACTAGCACTAATTATTATAGGTACATATCTATCAAGTATCACCAAAAAATCTCACCACAGTTTGCCTGGTGAAACTGTTAGTTATATCTACAAAAAAAAAAAAAAAAAAGGAAAAAAAACTAACTACAAGAAAACAAAACAACATCGCTCCCACACTGCCTTAGATTGGTTTATAGCAGGTGAATTAAGCCATCCATGTTTGTGTACTCTCCATACTGGAATATAAGATTAGCAGCATATTAATATACAAAATTAATAGGAAAAACAACAACAACAACAAAAACCTTAAAATTCCTTTTTTTTTTCCCTTATTCAAACATCAAGCTTCCATCATTCTCTTTTAGATTCTAAGATCACTTTGGAGGATGGGATAAAACAATAGCTGATATCACTGTGTTTAGAAAACTCTCTTGTTGCTAGGTGAAAATACATCTGTTCATGTAACGTGATTGCTACCTGCATCAGCAGATGGAGAATGTCAAACCAAAATATTTAAAAGTTATCAATTATAAAAATGGGAATGACTGAAAAAATAAATCTTGGATAATATGTATTCATGTTTGTTTATTTACAATGAGCAGATGAATGATTAGCATCTTTTGTTCATCTATAAATTCAGTATGTGAAAGCATATTTGTCAAAAACTCTTCTATATTTCCTTCCACTTTTGTCTTAGCAATGACAGTGAGCTATAAACTATCCCTATGATGAGGATGGAAATAATGAATTATTTGTTCAGCCAACTAACTTTTATGAATCTGTTGTTTGATAATGTTTTGGTGCCTCTTGCTAAATCCCATGGGCAACCACAAACAATGTCTCTAAATGAAGTTTAATTTCTGAGTGCTCAGTAGGACAGGAATGTATTTAGGTAGTTGAAATAGCATCCCTTTTATTAAAAAACACAGGTTGAATAAATTTCTAAATCTTTCATGCAAAAAATTAAAAGGAACATAGAATTCAGTGTTTTAGTTTTATAACATTATATGCATCCATTTTGATTCAATAGGAAATGTTTTGTGCCTCAGAACCTGGAAATCTGTCGGTTATTTAGATCACTCACTCAAATTTATTTGTGTCAATAAAAATAATTTAAGCATTCTGGGAAGATGTTTTTTTGTTACTGTAAGAGGTATCCCACTGAGAAGCAAAAGGAGGTTTTTGATTAAAAGATGTAATAAGTGACAGTTATTTTAAATGATTTCTAATGTGGTCTTCCTAGAAGTTACTGATCCTTTAAAAAGGCTCTCTCTTTCAAAAAATAAATTCTTCAGACAGAAATACACTAAAATCAATTCCACATCTACACAGGGAAAAAAAAAAAAAAAAAAAAAAAAAGCAAAAACCTTCTTCTGTTTGAATCACACACAAATGCAAATGGAAATGCCATCACCACCTCTTTACTCATGAAATTCAATCATGCAAATATTTAATCCGGGACTTGTCAGACTCCACCTCATGACAGTATCAGCACTAGCAAATAATGCCCTGAGGTTTCAATATGTATCGTCTTTTCTATTGCACCATTTAGTCGTAAACTCAAAAACAGAATGTAAAAATAAAAGACCTCCTTCTTCCATCTTAGAGTTTTCATCAGAGATAGTAGTATCTCTAATGATAACCTGAAGACTATTTTCCAGGGCCTGAATCAGAGAGCAAAAATGAACATAATTCCCAACTCTGAACAGTCAAAGCAGAGTATCAGTCCCTGAGAGAAGAACATCCTTGCACATATTGTGCAGCACGACCGTCTGTCCAAACGTGTCAATAGAGAATGCTTTTATTTCAACACTTAACAAAATCTTGAAGCAGAACATAAAAACTTATTCAAAATTAAATACGAGTATTTTAAGACTAACAGCCTATTGCATTAGGAAAAAAAAAAAAAGTAATAGCATTACCTGTCAATTGAAACAGAAATAGATCTTGCACACAATGAAATGCAGTAGAGTTCTAGAGTTCTTGCTCCTTTGCATTTACAATAACTATTCATTTTGCTTACACCTTTCAATAACTTTAAGCAATGAAGTAAAAATCAATAAATAAATTAAGACTAAAATCCAGCACATTATGAAAACAGCATACTCACAGTCCTCTGTCCAAACGTCTAAGGGTGTTACTGGACATAATCACTCATATGAGGACACAGAAACCCATACCAAATGGGTTCACTGAAGATAAAACACTATGCCCAGAAAGATAACAAATACAAGTGGTGTCTTTGGGGGATTATCTGCAAGGCTGTGAGCTATACTAAGCTACAGAGGCAGGAGATAAATGGCACTGGCAAATAGTTTAAGGAACTTGCTTCTAAAGGACCATTGAGATTTTCACTGTTCAGACAATAGTTGCGGGGTCAGTGTGTTCTTCCCAACTCTCCTGAGTGCGTTTTCTTTTTTTCCAGCCAAGGACTCAGAGTTCTTCCAAAATAAATGGTGCAATCAGGTACATACATTAAAATAGGGAAGGAAAAACCAGAAACATTCAGTAGGCATTTTCAGAAAAAAAAAAAAAAAAAAGATTGCAAGGTCAAGCCTGTTCTCACACACTTAGAAGACCTAAGACACTCAAAAGCAATAAAAAATCACCTCCGGCAGAGGGATACCTAAACGCTAGTCCTTGTCACCTTGGTCTTCTACTTGCCCTTATGTTATTACTTTGAGTAACTGATCACTACAGGAGTTTTAGAAATCCTGCCCTAACCCACAGCTATTTAATAAAGCCAAAATATCATAGGGTGACTTGTTTGACTTTTTAAGTGGGAGACAACTTTTACATTTTTCAGGAGCTCTTCCACTGAAAGTGTGTATTTTCTCTCTGCTTTTTGCTAAAATGTATTTGTAGCAAGCAACAGATGAAATCACTTATGATATCATTCCTTCCCTTGAACTATCCACATAATTCAATACTCAAACTAAAACTCAGAGAGCTCTGAAATAGGTATTCAAACGTGAGCTGAAAACACTTTTTCATCCGCAAACCGCAGTCATTTATGAACAACATATTCAATTCCATTCCAGATGAACAAATCTGAGCATGAAATTTGAAAACACATTGGTGGATCTTTGGGTAAATTCAATTTCTGCATCTTAATAATAATAATAATAACAACAACAACAACAACAATAACAGTCTTTAGGATTCATAACAGTACTCACATGAAAACCTAGAGGAAAGCAGAATGACTACATTAAAATGAGGAACTGCCTTATTAGAAATTGAAGCTCAAAAATCCTGAAAAACTACCCAAAAGTTGAATGCTACCAAAAACTCTCTTCCCTCCCCGCTTCCAAATACCTTTTTGCATATCGTCCTAATGAAATTTAGTGGAATAGGGGTGCAGCTACTCTCCACTATCTGACAGATGCTACTCTCCTTTACTGACACCAAGCAGTAACAATGTAAAAATGACTGAAACACTTTAAAGTATGGTCTCTACTCACGGTATTTTGAATAAATGTTAATTTTTTACCTATTTAGAAATCCAGGAACTGTTACAAACAAAGCAGCTGTCACAAAATAACAACCTTATGTTTTTTTTTAATGTCACAGCAGTCTTAGTTAACAATTTCTGATAGTGTTACATACATAGCCCTTTGGTAGCCTATAGGATGATAAACTCAATTTTACTTATTACAAACTCAAATATTTGAATCACAAATTCAAATATTTATATACATGTCAATAATAACAGTGGTGACACATTCAGATCACTTTATTATATTGCCATAAAATCATTCAGAACAAAAATGGAAGGAAACAAGCAACAAGAAGATATTAATTTCCCACAAGAATGCAGGTTTTAGTTAATTTTATTTACAACTAATTGTCTAATTTACTTGCAGGCAAAAATAAAATTGTCTCAAACTCCAGATAGAGATATAAAAGTGCTATTTAAAATGGAGTTGAACGATTCCTACAGAACCTGAATTAGCTTTTTCAGCACTGACTGTAATACACAATTCACTAGAAAATATAGAATGCCTCCATAATTACTGAGCTATCCATCACCTAAAATTGACAACCCCATATAGTGAATCCATCAAGAAAACACTACACAGCCAATATGCTCGAAGGTACATATTAGTGACAAATGAAATGTTCAGGTAATTAAGAGTCTTGAAATGAAATTAAAGCATAACTGTTGCAATCTATATCTAAAGGATATATGAAATGCTGAACACCCACACAGAAATAACCTACGTGACTTGTACAATGGTAAATCCAAACAGTTTGACGTCTAATGGCAACATTCACAAGAGATTCAATTTTTTTTCAGATGTGAAAAGCACAGCCCAAATTTATTCACATGCTGAAGCAATCAAGCTGCCCTTAGCAAACATCAGAAATGAAATGCATTAAATCAGAAGCAGCAATTAAACCCTTTTCTTCAAATATATTGTTATTCCATTTACCACAAAATCAACATTCAAAACAAAGCTAGGGAAATGGCTTTTGCAAAGTCATAAAGTCAAATTTAATTTGTATCCTTGTTCTGCGTAGCTACCCATGGAAAGCAATACGGTACTACAAGAGAAAATTCAGAGATCATCCAATGGGGTACAACCATTGCAAGTTATGTATAATCTAATGCCAATATTGCTCAAGAATCTACAATTTTATGTATTAAAGGCAGTTGATAGGACTGCAAGGGTATAGTATTTAGAGAGCAGTTTATTGAAGGACAGTAATTGTAGCGCTCTTGTTTCCAGATCAGACCTTTTTGTCTTACTTGCAGTGAACAAATAGTACTTTGAGAGCTGTCCAATTAATAGCAGCTAAAAAGATGAATTAATTTACTTTTTTTTTTTTTTTTTTTTTTTTTTTGTGGGCAAAATAAGATGTTATGTAAATTACTTCTCATCTTCAAGGTTCTCTGCAGTCAGGCTCATTAAAATTAGCTTTTATGTCAGTGCCACTCCCTTGACGTCAGTTAAATTATTCCCAATGCACTTCCACGTGTGATTAATGTCAGACATCATAACTTGCTAATCACAATAGAAAACCATACAGTTGTCTCCTGTTCCTTTCTAGGAATTATAAGAAGGCCTGCAGAGGTTGCAATGTACTTTAAGCCAGGGCCAAACACTACATTGATTTTTTTTTCAGTAGCAGCTGGAAAATTGCACAGTAACACAAGTTTCAAGGGTAGAATTCTGAATTATACAAGTTTGGTAAGATGCAATAAAAAATTAATGTTTGTGATTGAGAAAGAGGAAGGACAATCTTGAAATAAAGATGACTAGTATAGAAATAGTGCACCTGGAAATAAATACATTTGCTGGTGCCATTTGACACATAGGTTAAGAAGTCAGAGAAAACTGTCATGAAATGCACTTGATGTGACAAGTTTTTCAGCACTATTTTTATAAGAATTGGAAAATGGGATTGAACTTGATCCCAATGGAACAAATACCAAAAATTCCATAGAAGTACAGCAGAATACAAAAAGAAAACTGAAAATTCAAACTGGTTGCAGTGATCTGTAATGTGATCTGTGAACTGACTCCAATTCCAAAAAAAAATAAAAAATAAAAAAAAATAAAATAAAAACAACAACTAAGACTGAAAGAAGGCTGAGGAAAATGTTTCACAAGTCAGTCACTTCCCATTGCAGTGTCATGCTACTGAACTAGTTGTCCTAAAGTTGTGTTGTCATTAAAGCCCTGCTGGTGTGAGCTGCTACAAAATGGACTCTATGGGTGTGGATGAACCAGTCACCAGAACACATCAGGCTCGAAAGAGCAACAGTACGTGGTGAGAGGGAACATCTGAAAGCATATCACACGCTGATGAGCTCCAAAGACTCATGGCTCTGCTACACCTGCAAGAAGTGGAAGAAGCCCCAGAGCCTGCTGAGCACAGGTGCAGCCAGCAGCCACACCAGCTCTGACAGAGGGCTGCGTGAGCCAGGCCGCAACTGAGGTGACAGCGGTGGCTCTGTGCCCACTCGGGGCCATGAGGGCAGGGGGAGAGAATAAACAAGTGTACCCTGGGGACAGTTATCTGCTTTTACTAATCATTTGATCCTGTTCATAATAAAGGCTTGATTAATAAAACCTGTTCTAAGAGATTTTCCCTGTCATCTGCCTCTCCCTGTTGTGCTTCCCTACCAGGGAAAAGAGACTTTACAACTGAGTATGGATCCCCTAAATGAGATCAGGACCCTACCTCTACCCCCTACACACCCAGACATGCATTACACTACCTGCAGAATAAGGTTTCCTTTTTCAACACATGGTTTTGTTCTTCAGACAGTTTCAGTCATCTCAGGTAGCATGCTCAAATAATTATTTTATTAAGACTTAGAAGAAAAGACACTACAAACATCAAGACATTATCAGCTCAGATCTTGTATTAAGGGACTCCTCTAGGTTCATGGACTGCCAGATTTCTGCAAATTCTGTAATTCTGGCTTGAAGTGCACTGTAATTTATACCCACCAATACTTTATGCGATCTTCAATAATGTTAATAGCAAAACACACCTTTTCATGCCTTTCAGCAATACGATCCTGCAAAAAACCACTCATCCTTAACTCCAATATTGCTCCATCATTTTTAATTTATTTTTTTTTTTTTTTTAAAGTAACACGTTACATAAACCTCATAGTTAACATCTGAGGACTGAACTGGCAAGGTTCCTACACAAGTAATGCATTGACAAAGAAATCGAGTTCCATTAGAATTTCCTAAAAGGTTTCAAACATAAATATTATACAAAGAACAGTTGTTCGTCGGTCCAAAGAATCCTATATTTCTTGAAAGAAAATTCCTTGTACCATGAATTTAAAGAAGGTGTATTCCACATCAAACACAACACCTCCAAGATATTCCTATGCTTTTCACACATGCCTTGATGTTTCTAACTGTACTGTTTTCACTTTCAGGTCATTCATCAGATCACTGCATCTTCTTACTTGACCTCATTATTACTGTTCATACAAAGTGTGTTTGTGCACCAGGCTGCTTGTGAGACACAAAGAGCTGCTCCAGTGAAAATTAATTTATAAGCATATTCCTAAGGAATCATCTTAAAAATGGAGTAAGTTAAAACAGAATCTCATGATAAGATCCTTTCCTCTAATTTGGAAAGAGAACATTTTTTTTTTCTCCCTGATTTTTTAGTAAGCAGGTAACAAAAATAAGGAGCAAGGAATCATTTTCAGATGCACTGTACAGACAGGTTGTTTTTAATGGAGGGGAAAAAAGGACCCACTTTCTGAATAACTGAAAGCTGATTTTTTTTTTTCTTTGACAGGATTAACTTTTGCTACTCTTTTCACACATATACACCTAAAGTATTTCCAACTGGCATCCACTTTAACTTTCAGGCATTCTTAGACTAGTTTTCAAAAACTATTGGTGATACTGAGCTGTCAACCCATAGTTGGTTCAGCAAAATGCAAGCTTTTCTGAGGACAAGTACATCTTCCTCATGCTGCTTATATGTATGCACTTTCTTTGACAAGACTGGATAATTGCTGATTTTCTCTGGAAAAGGAAAAGAACTTGCCTTAAAAGACTATATTGTAGCATGAGAGAAGGAGGCAATTTCCTTACCCAACTTCTATGCCAATTACCAAGCTGTGCAGTTTACAGCTCTCGGTTATTGGAAGCTAGCACCTGCCAACTGTCACCACGTCAACAGAGGAAAAAAGAGAAACAATAATGTATATATACACACTTCTGCAGTCAGAATTAACACAAGAAAGCACTATTTGCAATTGTCTGTAAAACCACAAGAGAATGTTTCTAAAAGTCTGACAAGGAGCATCTCTGCTTTTATATCACATTGAAGTCAGCAAAGATTTAAGCCCAAAACTCTGGGAGAGCAATAGAAGAAACTGATCTACAATGGATTCCTTCATTGCTTTCAGCTGTCTTCCAAGGCAGCCTTCTAGGTCTGACTAACAGAAAAACAAGAATACAGATGTTTCTCCTCATCTACATGCAATAACTGCAACTAAAAAGCTCATCATTGTGAATGTCCATATCCTCCCACAAACCAAGGGAAATATAAATTAATTGTCAGACCATGATTCCTCCCTCAGAAGTCGTTTAATGATATACAGTAAGTCACAAATGCATGCCAAAATGTGTGTAGTATGCCAAATAGGAAAGATTATCTTTATTTGGAAACATAATGTATCAGTATACAAAAAGCAACAAAAGTGTTTAAAATATAACAGCAACTACTCTACTACAAACATTTAGAAAACAAGGCATTTTGTGCTTACAAAAGCGAAAGGTTTTAACAAAAATGTAGTACATACTTTGAGAACATTAATTCATTAAGCAGCTTCTGTTTAGCTTGAATTAAATTTTCAGATTATTTTTATTGAATCTTCACATAATGGTTAAAAATAATAATCCTGCTATTTTAATTTGCATCATTGATTTGGTTATATGCTCTTGTACTTAATACAGGAAAATTTGCCTTTATTCAGTATCACAGTCTTAATCTTTCATTGTTAATTTCTCCAGACATTTTGAGAGACGACAGGCTTACAGTTCAAATTATGAATTGGGTATCAGGTTTCCACATTACTTGCTGAGATCAGGTGAAACCTTATCTTGGGCTGGCAAACCTTGCAAGATGCTGTTGTTCTTAAATTCCCAGTTCACCTAACAGTCAGCATGCCCACACACAGACTTCCAGAAATGGCCAGGTCCTCCAGTTCTTGGGTGTCTGCAGTCACTGAACTTTGCCCTTGACGTGAACACAGACCTTGAAAGCCACCTGCCAGCAAGCAGACACACAACTTCACAGGTAATCGTGGTCCAAGCCAGAGGGATTTGGAAGGGCCTAGCACGGCAACTGCAGGGCCGCACTCCTGCAGCTTTGAAATCAGCTGCAGATGTCTGTTAAACTTGTGAGCAGTCTTTAACCAGTCCAGGGGAAAAGCAGACTATCTATTTCAAATTAAACTCATGCAGATATCTTTAGAGCGAGGTGCAGGACAGAACAGGCCAATTAAGAAGCATGTGTTAGCACTTACTACCTCTTCCCTCCTCTGTCCCAGCTTCTCATCACTCTGCCCCTAGGAGTGAGACCAACCAGGAGAGCCCAAGAGGCTCTCTTGGGACCACCAAGAGCACTCCCAGGGAAGATGAGAGAACCACGCAGGCCAATAGCCAGGCCTGCCAAGTTTTAACGGGCCATGGATTCAGAGACAAGCATGAGAACAGTACTAGTTTTCAAAAAGATTACATAATGTTTTTAAACATTCTCCCAAATTCACCCACTGCCATTTTTTTCCCCACATGTACTAAAGGGATTCCCAGGGAAAAAACTCAAATGAGAATGAAGTGGATGGTAAAGTTCAAAGGCCTAATCCTAACAGCTAATAAAAGCCTTCTCTTTTAAATGCCCCTCTATTTATTTCTGAAAAGCACTTACTGAATTTTGTGTTCTGGCAAAAAAGACTTACATGTTTATGGCTGACAGAAAAGCAACAAGCAACAGCTGCGCACAGCTGATTCTCCTGGGGCAGGCAAGAACTTGGTCCCAGATTCACCAGAATGCTGCCTGTGATTTATGAAGCTGAACAGGAACTACCTTCCCAGTGAAACAAGATTTCCAAAGTGTAGCTTATTACCTACTCAGGTAATCATACTTTCCTTTAACAGATTTTCCTTTGAATTATTTTATTATTTCAGATTACAATGTCTCCAAGTCTAACAGCCAAATAACTGCTATGTGGCTGGTTGTACACCCCATTCCATAGCACAGTATCTACCTAGCAGCCACACAATAAATATTTCCCTTTTTATAAAAAGACCTCTGTAAAAAAGAGATTAGTAACACATTAACTAGGGAAATTCCTGGAAGTCAGACCAAGAATATCCTAAATGTTTGGAGTGCTTTATTTCCGACAGTCACAAGGAAGTGTCAGAATAGTTCTGCCTAGAGGAGTTGTGAACAACAAGGGATAGGCACCAAACTGCTGAACCAAAAATTTCATTTCAAGGTGCTGCATATCCTTCGCTGTACTTACATCAATCCACCAGTAGCAAAATCTTTCCTTGTACTGGTCTGGTAGAAGAATGCCTGTGACCTGACTAGTTCAGTAACATAAAATACTGTGGGTGCATAGATACCTAAATAATAGCACAAAAGTAACTTCTGACCAGTTCTCATTGCTTTATGCAACATTAAAATTCTTTTGACAGCAACCAAAAAGGCAAATATATTGCTTCCACATTTTCCTTTCTTCTCCTGTCACTTCAGTACCATTAAAGTATAGATGCAGAAAAGAGTGCTTGGTGTAAAAACAAACAAACAAAAAAACGTGCACAGGGAAAACCTCAGCAACTCTTTGCAAGCTTTATCTAATCACTGTCAGTATAAATAGTGTCAGCTAGCAACATTGCCAAGGATAAAATCTTCTACAAAACATTCAGCAGGCCAGCAAAGCATCCCACATGAATGTAAATAAAATTGAGTATATAAATATATGGTAATACACTTAAGTGCAGTTATTTCAGAGTTGTTCTGGCTTAAATAAATAAATAAAATCCTAACCCCCTGTGTCTCCAGTACATGCACAGGCAAGGTCTGAATGACACTTAGTTGTTGTAACTACAGATATGAACATCACATTTGAGTGGAGTTAATCACTCTGAAGAAAAAAGAAAAAAAAAGTCTTTATATCTTTTGAAGGCTTTAAATAAGATCTCATAGAAATAGGACAAAACAGGTTTTATGGTTCAGCCACATTTAAGACTGGGTCAGCTGGTCTGTAGAGAACCCACAGAACCTATTACAATACGGGAATGTGAGCGGAAATGGGAACAGCTGTGATTTATAAATTCATGCTTTACATGTATTTATAAATTTGTGCTTTATTTATAAAACCTGCGACTGTTTTTTATGACAAAACTTTATTTATGTCTGTATGTTTCTGTAGGACTCCATGTCATTCTGAGCAGCAGATTCACAGCTGCCATTTCCACAGCAAAATACTTGGTTTAGTGAGATTTATCTTTTCCTGTATCTGTTCTGTACAACCAAGCGCAAATTAATCTTTCTTCTCAGGCATACCACTTTCCTCTAGGCCCCAAAATCATGCTCTGAAAGCCTAATAAATTAACTGATAAATCACTGGTAATGAAAATGCAATCAAATCTTTTTCATTCAAAACCCTTTAGTCATCTTGAGTATTCTTAACTAATAAAACACAGATACTTAAGATTATCTGTTTCTCTTTCTTTAATTTAGGGGTATTTATTAGATGTAACTTTCTTCTTCAGGCCACTACCTCCAGACAAATAGAAGTGCATTGGAAAATAAATCTATATAGATATTTTTGTGCTAATGTAACAATGACTGCGTAAAGCTAGATCAATGTATCATATGTGGAAATTACATATTTTTTCCATTATGCAATTTCAAATAATATTAATTTTTTGTTTATGCTTTCCCAATTCTCATTCTGCAAGCTTAGAAGGAAGTTAATTCTTCATCTAAACCACTAATTCTATGCTTATGCTTACACAGTTTCTACTGAGGCAGGAATATCGACAGAAATAGGTTGTGATGTAAACCAACTGACATATATTGTAATTTTTCAGTTAATGCATCAATAAGTTTTGCAAAAATGTGCTCCTGAATAGGGCTGATGAACATCAAGAAATGAAAGAAGCAATGAACTATGATAATGAACCAAGGAACTGAGAATCTTGTTCAGCATTCCCTCCATAACTCTGAGTATAAGCCTTTTCCCGTACATTGACTTAAAAAAAAAAAAAAAATACTGTATCCATCTGGCAAGACCTGAGGCAAAATGAAAATGGGAGATGCTTAAACAACCAAGTGTAACTGAGCTGTCACCCCAGTTATTTAGAAGAGTAGTCAGCATTGGCACTTCTTGCCTTGGCAGCTCTTTACTGGTATTTTTGCAATAGCGGACACATTTCTTATGTGCTATGTAGAGAGTCAAGAAAGAAATGAAAGTAATCAAAAAAATGCATACAGAGTTTTTTTATGCTCAGCTAACATTGAATGTATGCATCAAACGCTGACTTCAGTTTACGACTTTCAAAAACAACCTGTAGCAGTCAAGCAGCTGGCTACTTTTGCCATTGTGACAGCCTTGTTACACCTTTTCTGAGATACCATTGCAACATCTCAAGTTAATGGTGGGTACTTCTTCAAAACATAATTTGTTTAAAGAAATGAAAAGTTACAGGGCCAGAAAAGGTCAGAAGGAGAAAGTATATTAAAGATAAAGAGCAAAGAGAGGCAGAGTTCAAGAAATGACAAGAACACAGGGAAAATAGTGTTTCAGAACGCCTGCCTTCACAAAACCTGTTTCAACAGCAGCTGGCATCTGTTGGAGTTCCTTTATAATAAAAATCTGAAGTGGGAACCGTTCAATATTCCAAAGTTGATTTTCATAAAAGAAATGAACTGTAGACAGCTGATGAAAGAGAAGCTTGGCCTCTTGCTATAGTTCAAAAGATTAATGCGCTTACCCTTCTCAAGAAGAGATTCAGAAAACAAACAAACCAAAAGGTACATTTCTAGCTGCTCTTTCTCATCTATCTTAATCCTTATTTTCCTTTTGCTTTGCTCAAAATTTTTCATAACGGAAAACGCTATACTTAGCTATACTTTAGCTAAAAGTATTACTAGCAACAGCAGTAACACTGAGTCTTCTAACTCCTAGAAACACTAAGCCTTACCAACAAACTATCCTACTGGACACTGTAAGAAGTTCATCAATAATGGTTGGTAAAGAAAAATACAGAGTTGATATTCAACACTTCAAGGTATTTTGCTTCTTTTCAACTTTATTTTAGATTTTACCAGTGAGTAGATGACTGCCTCTATCAAAACAAAGCCAGCTTTAGTTCTTGTTTCAAAGAACTCATACTAGTTTGAAAAACTTCAAAACTTATCTCAAATGAAATCTTTGTTAAGACATAAAAAGCTGTTTATCTTTTTGCACACAAGAAAAAAATATTTTTTATCCTAAGCTCTGATTAGGCTTGAAGATGAAAAGCCTAAAGAGTAGTCACAGAGAAAAACAAAACTACATGTGAAAAGGGTGAATATGTTAGTCTTAGCATCAAAACAGTCTGCAAAAAATAGCACATACATTACTATATCACATATTGCTTAAATTGTAAATAGGCACTCCAACAAATCATTGGGTTTACAGAACACAGAAGTTAAGAATTACTTCTTTCCCAGCTATGGTTAAGTCCTGAATTCCCACACCACTCTGCCCATACACGCTTTTAGGAAGATTCTGTATGTATGAAACTGTTTTTATACACTCTGTATGTATGAAACTGTTTTTATACATGAATTGCAATATTCAGTTTGTGATGCAAACCACAACTCCTCCATGTTCCCCATTTCAGACACCACACTACTAAATTACTGCAAATGTTATTTTCATAACATCAAAAGGACTAGCTTATGTAAACAAGGTATTATGGTGCAGTGGTAACTCCACTAGTCACAGTTTTATTCAGATCTCAGTTCACCAAGAGCCTTACATATTATTTTTCTAAGTATCTCTAAAAGAGCAGTAACCATAGAAAATTAACATCAAACAAAAATAGTTATAAAAAAGTTATATATATATATATATATAAAAAAACCAAACACATAAGTATAATCATAAACCAATCCAACTCATCAGACATTTCATTTGCCAGCCCAGAAACCCACAAAACTTAGCAGGGTGAGTAGAGTAGAGTAGAGTAGAGTAGAGTAGAGTAACTTCCTAAAAAAAAATAAAAATTCTGTATATGATACAGACAGAATTGCTGATGTATCTTTACAATCAGGACTATTTAATTTAATAGACATTTCTAATGTTTACTGTTACTTACAACTTTGGTAAAGTAACTGTCCTGTCTGTCATCTTTGCTTTCTGCTAATGCTTATACACAAGCACAACGCATACTATAAACTTCATTGAAAAATATGTTGAGAAGTTCAATTTTAAAGGGAAACAATGGAAAAAAAAATAATAAACTATCTTCTTTCTTTCTTTCTTTACATTAAAGAGCCTAAAACACTTCAAAAAACTTAGTATGTTTTGAAGCCATCAAGGTAGGCATTGAATTAATGCATTTTTTCCTGCATCTCTAAAAATGGACCAAAAATTAACCAACTTCTAAGAAGAAAGTACTGTGTAGAAGAACATAAGAAACACTATGGGCTACAAAAAAGAGTAAAAGTTGAGACCAATACCTGGTAAAAGTGCTGAAAAGGTGCCTGCAGACTGAAGACACTGGACTGATTTAGGAAATCAAGAAAATGAAGCTTTGGAGAATAAAAAAAAAACATGTCGAAAGAATGCTGACAAGAAAAAAGCAAGGAGAGAAGGGACTGACTGATGGAAATAAATAAATAAATAAATGACATATTTGGAACAGTCAAGACCAGCAGTAACTAACAATTGAGATTTTGACTGGCTCCAGAAGGATAATGTGACTAGGAAACATGTATAAAGGACGACATGAGAAGGACTGTGCTTGCAGAGGACTGGCAAAAGAGCCTTCATCCCCTATTACAGATTCTCTCTAAAGATCAGAATTGAATGAAGGACTCAAGTTTTTCACCCCTTCTCCACAATTAGAAATACCTGTAGAAACCTGTGACAAATTAACCCATTCTGCTTTATTACTGATGCATTTAAAGGTAAATGCACTTTCATAATGATACAATTCTTAGCTAAGAGCCTTTGCTCTTAGAAAAGCAAAATAGGAGATCCAAATTCTCCTATCCTGTTGATAATCACTGTGGTCCAATACAGTAAGACAACAATAGATTTACTTTGAAAGCTGAAAAGTTTATAGTTGTTTTTTTTTATTTATTATTATTAATATTATTTATTTTTATTTGCTTACATTTAATTTTCTTATTTTAAAAGACATGAAAGAATATTATGAATGTTACTCAAACACTCAAAAAGTCATAAAGTGACAAACATGTTGCCTGTGCAACCTTAACTCATTCCCTTTGAACGTGAACACTTTAATACAATATTTAAATAAACACATATGGTTTCTTCAAAGTTACCTTGCCTCAACCAGTGCACAGGATAAACATGCACAGAAGATGAAACAGGACCTAGTGTAGGCAGGACTCTTGTTACCTATTGAAGAGACAGGTATGTGTGTAGTGAATGCAGAGGGCTTGCAGAAAGAAAAAGAAGAGAGACTATACTGCCATAAATGCACTGGCAGTTAAAGTCCTTCATGTTGTAGTCTCCTCCATCCCTCCTACCATCACGCACACACAATTTAAACCAAGATTCCCCAGTTTGTAATTAACTGTGATTTCCCTTTTTCCCATCCACTCTGCAGACACATTCAAATATATGTGGAGTACTCAGGACTGTTACTAAACACAGTAGCCCTTGTAACTTGAGAAAATACAGAAATACTGCTATTTACAATGGTGGAAGCTTTAAATCAGACACCAAAAATGAGTGAATGCTTTTAACCTAACCCTCTCTGTGTTCACCATTTGTAAAAGTCTTGTCTCACCTTAAGTAGCATTTGATAAAGTTAAAACTGTCTGTGAGGCATTCTGATCACATAATGATAAGCACTTTAGCAAAGCCCATACAGTTGTTATCAGTTCTGAATTCAAAGCAGAGTTGAGGTATGTAAAGACGAAAAAATTATGGGCTCACGTATCGATCAAGGAGAAAGAAAACCAAAAGCAAAATACTGAATTTGTGTTAAGTGAGCTCCATCCATCCTGTGCACTGAATGAGGCAGGGTTCCTGCAGAAGAAAAAACAGTATGTGACCATGTAGTTAAGACCGTATCAGAGAGACATGCTCAAAAAGCCGCTTTTAAGTGCTTTTGTTGTTAAAAGTGTAGAGTTTCTTCTTCAGAAGGTATGTAAGATCCTTGATTTGAGGTCCTGTGAAACCAAGTTCTTGCATAACCATGCAGCTGTGTTGAGGTTGTGGCACTTTTTGGTGTCTGTCTGAAGTAAAACTGAAAATCTCATGCTGGTTTTGAACAGCACAGTAGAAAATACAGCATGGGTAAGGTCAGAAGTCTTTTGCTTAACTACTTATTTTTACCTTTTGCAAAATTTAGGGATGGATAAGGTATATTCTGATACACTGTCAACTACCATGAAACACAAATACAAGATTTAAGCAACTGATGCTAATACATGTAAATAATATATATTCAGAGACTAACATAAAAAAGCTCCATAATACCAACAGGCTTCTGCAGCATTACGGAAACTTCTTGTTAGAGAACTTTTGGTCCTTCATTATTTACACAAAATGGGCCAAAGCTCACCTGGACATAGAGATTTGTACAAGAGAGACGTGAAAAAGCTACTAATTATAAAAGCAGAGAATTATTTAAACTTTGAGTCATTTCAGCATGCTTTCCCTTGTGCTTATGCAGTCTCAGGTCCTCTGTTTGTTATTTTTACTGTTTTAAGAGTAATTTCATACAACAGACTGACGCGAAGTAACGTGTATCTCTGCACAGGTGGCTGCGTTTCGGGGTTGTTCATTGCCCAAGCTGTACACACACCTGTAATTACATATGGGATTGTCGTCCAAACCCTAAGGCTCTCATTAAATATCTTTACGGCCCTTAGTATAATGACCCATAAAACTGTTCTTCCTGCACGGGCCGTGCTTTATTTTCATTACCGCATGGTGCAGGGGCGGTTACCTGGGCAGGTGGGTGTCCCAGCGGGGGGGGGCGGGCGTTTTGGGGGACAGGTTGGGACCCAGGAGGGTGCTCCTCGGGGGTCCAGGACCCCGGGGCTGCAGCTCGGCCCCCGGGGGGATATTTTGGGGAGCCCAGCACCGGCAGCACCCGCGAACAGCGCTCCCGGCCCCGCCGCCGGCTGCTGCATCGCTGCCATTTGCAGCGAAGTGACACAGAAAAGGCGCAGCGCGAGCGTTTCGCAAGGAGAACCGCACAATTAAGCAGCACGTTATCACCTTTTTTTTTTTTTTTTTACTGCAGGAAGGCGCAACGAACGAAAAAAAAAAAATACACGTCAACCCGCCGCACACACCCGCCAGCCCTGAGACACGACCCCTGCAGCAGCAGCAGGGCTGGAGAGGAGCCTCCCTGCGGCACCCCGCGGCTGCGGCACCCCCGCACCCCGCCAGGTGACAGCCCTGGGGACCCCCCCCCGCGGCATCGCTCCCGGCCCCACCGGCCGGGCCGTGCCCTACCTGACAGCCGGGACGTCGCCCGGGGGCGTCCCGGGGGGGCTGCGCTCGGCCCGGCTCGGCTCGGCTCGGCCCGGCTCGGCTCGGAGCCCGCCTGACAGCCGCCGCCCCCCCAGCCGGGGCCGAGCGGGGCGCGGGGAGCGGCGGCGGCTGATTGGCCGCGGGTGATGTCACTCGGGCGGGAGCGCGCGGGGGGGGCGCTCCCCCCCTCACCTCAGCCGTGGCCCCCCGCCCGTGTCCCCCTCACGGCCACCCCTGTCCCCTCCTCACAGCCACCCGTGTGCACTCCTCACACACCCGTGTCCCCCTCACACCCACCCGTGTCACCCTTCAGCCCCCCCACCCGTGTCCCCTCCTCACACACCCGTGTCCTCCCCCCAACCTGCCCACCTCTCCCCCCACACACCACCGCCGTGCCATGAAATGGCGTGCGTTTGCTGGAGCTCCTCCGTCTTAATTTCTGTATTTTTTTTTTATGGCAGAGGTGTTCCTGAAGGGGCTGCCTGTCCCCACAGCCCCCCCCCGAGCTGATGCAGAAATCAGAGCTTCCCCCCTCAGGGAAATTGCGGGGACCCCAGGGTGCTCTGTCCCGAAATAAGTGCGGGGCTTGCTGCATGGTGGAGGACGGGGCAAAGATGACCCCCTGAGATGGGGAAGCGGCGAATTTTGTGACAACCCTGCAGGAAGGGCTCGGGAGGGATGTTACAGAGTACCTGCAGCAGCAGGAGGCACCAGTTCCCAGGGTGCATGAAACAGCTTCTGGAGGGAGCTGCTGCTGAAACTGGCCCCTTAGGTATCTGCAGAGAGTGGCATTTAACACCCAGGCTCCAGCTGAAAGAGCAGAAGCAGCACTTGACCACAATATCCCACCCATGTGGCAGTAAGGACCAGAGAGTGGACAAATTCACCTGAGCCCCCCACTGCTCCATGAATAGCCCTTTCTGTTGGGACAGACACCAAAGGGCATCTGTTCTGCCCTAGGAAGAAACCAGGTCTCTGCAGTAGCGAGGCATATGGAGGAGTTGTTTTTTTGTTTGTTTGTTTGTTTGTTTTGTGTTTTTGTGCAGCTAGAGGTAAAGAGGTGCCAGAGAAATTAAGGCAGGAACACTTCACTCGCAGCCATCCTCTCAGCTGGTTACTGCATGTCTGAAAGGATTTGAACTCAATCCCCTAAAGCAGAAGATACCACTGACCTTATGGCCTTACAGTCTGCAGATTACAGCAAACATCATTATGACAATTAAAATGAGATCACGCTCTCACAAGCATAGGGGGCAGAAGCTTGTTGTTCAATGAACAAAACGATAGATCATAAAAAAAAAAAAAAAAAAAAGAAAAAAAAATAGATTCTCATTTAATCATTCCAGCATTGGAGATTTAGGCCTGGTCTTTAATTCCTGTGTCTTAATCCAGTGCTGAGCACTGGATGCGTATGCAAACATGCAAAGAGGAGGAGAGCTATCACTGGGGGTGTGCTCTGAAAGCAACAGGGACAGTGGTAAAATGTGCATGCCAAAGAGCAACCAGGGTGGTACAAAGGTACAGAAAAAAAATGGGAAATATAGCAGGGAAACAGGTTGAATTATACGTATTGGCGAACAGTATATAGTATGAGAACAGAAGGCATTTAAAATATTAATAAGCTTGAAACTGGCAGAGACTTGATCCGAACCATGTATTTTAGATGCCTTAGCTGCTTCCTTACGGTGAGGACCGTAAAACCATTTCAGCCCCTGGCACAGTTTAGAGCAGTCTCAGGACTGCTCTGAACAGTGCATGGTTCCAAAACTGCCTCAGGGTGCATTTTGCAGCTATGAGCACTAAAACATGAAAGTCAACTTTAGGATAAAGATTTGCTGAAAGGAGCGCTGGGCTGCTCTGCATGTCCTTGCAGATGTACGACACAGGCAGCTCCATACTGCAGCAGTGCATTTAATATTTACCATACCCTCTGAAGGACGTTATTCCATAACACTCAGTAAATTTAGTTTCTGATTTCACTGCCAGAAGTTAAGATGGCTGTCGTACACATTTTGAGCCAGGGTAATTTTTTGCTTAAATATACCAGTGGGTGTCTCTGCACTGCACAGAACATCCCTGCCTCTCCCCTTGCTCGATTCCAACATCCCTCGCTAGCGCCAGGCACTCAGCAACGCAGAGCAGGAACAGAAAACATGCGAAAAGCAGAAACATTGTGGATTCAGCACCCGGTGCGTTTGTAATCATCAGCTGCCAGTTGCTCTGTTCCTACAATAAGTTTATATCTGTAGCTCATACACGTACCTTCATCCCTGGATGGCTGATTCCTGAGAGGAATTTGCTTCCTGAAAAGAGGCAGAAGTCATTTAGGATCCAACCGTCCGCAAGACAGAGGCATAGATGGAGCCAGCAGCTCCCACGGAGGAACAGCAGCCACTGACCTCACTTCATGTATCCTGCAGCAAACACTCATGGCATTCACCATGAGAGGAAGGGGTGGCGGGGGAATATGAAGCAAGGACAACAGCTTTCCGTTATTACAATAAAAAGGAGACACAGGCCAGCATGAGCTTTGTGCACCCCTACCCAGTCTCAGCAATCTTTTACAGGATTAATAAGATTAGAAGCTCCTATTGTTTTGCTAATGGCTGTTTATTTCAAAAAGGGCTTTTCTTGTAAACATACAGAAATGACCATATGCTGCTCCATGCTGCAGTGCTGCCTTGGACTACTACTAAAAGCAAAACAAACAAACAAATCATATCCCAACTGGCAATTTTACAAAAAGGAACAATTAATTTGCCCTTTGACTATGCTGCTGTGGGGCAGTTGAAGGTAGTGCATTAAAAATGTCTTAAGAGTGGTCTCTTAGAAATACCTTGCCACAGCTACGAAGGCTAACAGTGTAATACATCCAAAAATCTGCGGTTATTCACTTTTTTTTTTTTCCTTATTGAATTTCAGATGTATATTTGCAGAGATAATTTGAACTCTGACCACATCTAAGCCTATTGCCCATAAAACTGATCATGCAAGTTCCTTTTCATTGCTCCCAAATGGTGCAAAATACTTCCCATGGTATTAAAATTTTTCAAATGAAAGTAAAAACTTTAGTCAGCCACCACTGAGCTGAACAATACTCTTGTTGAATTCCAAACTCTCCAAAGTGAATGATGTCAGAAAGGTAATTTTATTTATTGGCTTTAAAATACAGCATATGGCAAAACCTACACTTCAAGATAGCTTCTGTATCTATTTTCAATGCCTTTTGCTGTAATAATTCAGGCTATTATGTCCTGTGCTTGATATCTTCTGTGACTTAAATGTTTCTGGAAAATGATTCAGACAGTTTTGAGGATGTGAAAGGACAAAATTAGGTAACTTTAATGAGAAACCACTAATTTAACCATGTCTTTCAATGGGAATACTATCCCTATATCCCTCCACAGGAGCTATAGTAGGGACTTGAGATCTGTCAAAAAAAAAAAAAAAAAAAGAGTAGGTTGGAGCTCAGACAGAATTTCCTATACAAACAAAAATATTTTTATCTAATGAAGAAGTGGAAGAGGAGGGAAATTCAGAGGATGAGAGGATGACCTGAGAGCACAGTTACCCTCTTGATTGCTGACTGGCACGGTGAGCTCTAGATGCCATTCCTTTTGGACTTCAGGTTACTGTGCAGTACGCTGGGGTTTTGCTGAGAACCAGTCACATCAGATCGGATGCATATAAAATGAGCTGTTCCTCTCAGCAAGCAGATCTCCACTTTCCCTTGAATCTAGCTCCATGGATTACTGTGTTTAATTTCTCCATAAAATTGTTTCTCTATAAGCTATTACCAGGATTACAAGTTTGTAGCACAGGAGACAGTGAATCATGCCCCTTCAGAGAAGCAGAAGTTGCCCTGAGTCTTGCCAGGGTCAAAAATACAATCTCTCATCAGTCCATATTCCATTGATGCATGTAGCTAGATGCATATTGCTGCTTACACTCACATACTACAGCATTTCCATACTAAAACAAAGGAGAATCACAAAATTTAAAAAAAAAAAAAAAAAAAAAAGTAACCCTATATTGGCTGTTTTTCTCATTAAAGTAAATACCTATTAATGCCAACAGTTACTAATTTAGCCCAAGTGAGAGACAATCATGAACATAAAATTCTTAAGTTAAGTTCCTGACAGTCCTACACATTCAGAAAAGATTTCAGTTTTCCTCAGGTATACATACATCTGTATGCATAAATACTATACAAAAAGGATAGTAATTACTGAAGTTGCAAGTCAAACACTTGAAGAATTAGTGTTACCTTAGCTTTATCACCCTTTTCTTATGCTTTTCCCAAGTCTTCACTTGAACTCAGTATTTTTTTCTACAAATTCCTGTCTCATTTAGTGCACAAGGTGAACATATACAACATCTGTTTGATATTTTTTTCTATTGTTTGCCAATGAAAACTTTTATTGCAATAACACAAGTAGGAAATATTGCTGTTCTTTCAGCAACATTTTTAGGGAATTATGTAACACATATCTGTATGCTACTTTTTACTTGTTTTTGTAATAAAGTATTAATTGGATACAAAAAGAAAATATTAATTTACTTCAAAGGAGAACTGCTGTGCAGTAGGGTTCAACATACCTGTAAAGGCTGCAAGATGCTTCAGATTTCTGCAGATCATTGAACTATTCTTTGATGATATTTTCAGAAGCTCTTTTTGAAGGAGCATTTCTGACGGGAGAAGACTCTCAATCACAGTAGGTATTTGGATATTAGCTACTTAGCATTTGCTGTTAGGTACTTCCCATTAAGGTGTGGCAGACACCTCCTGGACTTTCAGCACATTTATTTTACTCTCATTAGCCTGCTAGTCATCACATATCAGCAACATAAGGTTTAACCTCTCTGTTTTCCTAAATATAACCTGAAATCAGTCTGACAAGACAAGGTACAGAAGCAGACAGTCCCTGATTATGGGAGAAAAAGGTTAATGCTAAAAATCCTATGGCTACCTTCATCTGTTCTGTTGTTTGCCATCAAGGTCAGTGTTTACTGGCTTTCTTGTCGTTACTGCTCTTGTCTTCAGCTGGGAATATTGACATGTCCATGTCGGGGCTGGAATATTGTTCTCACAGTGCTTGCAGAGCCCCTGTGAGAAGATTCAGAGTTGTTATAAAAAACTACAATATCAGGTTGGTGGTTAAAGATGAGGCCAGGTTCACTGCCTGCAAGCATGACCCTAACATATTTGCCTGATGATCATCAGTAGAGGAGTTAGGCTGTATCAGAAGAATATACTGGTGTTAAGGTATTTAGAGTAGCATCAAAATACGTCCCTTAACACTAATATAATAATCATTCATATTTTTATTCCTATTTAATGAGCAGAATAACACAATTTAAGCATAACTCTCTATCTATATCTTTTTTTTTTTTTTTTTAGTATCCTCACCTAGGTGACCTAATCTGAGGTTCATCACTTGTCCTACACCTAGTACAATTTTTCTTCCTTCTGTCCTGATAAGAGTGTACATTGTGTGAATGCCTTAGCATGTTTTTATGTGATCGATATACCTTCTCCAATGCGTGCTTGAGTCCTACAGCTACAACCAAAGTGATGCAGGAATTTGCCACATACCTACTAGTGCTAATGGCAATGCTAAAATCCTCCATGGGTGAAATCTGTATGTTTGCCTCACCTTAACTGTGTGTGGATATAGATCAGATAAATTAGACACAGGCACACACACATACATACATGCATACCGCTATGGACAAATTAATTTAGAACTGATTTAATAAAAAATAAAAGCTAAAAAAAAGTCTGTGTCCTATTTTTCATCCAGTACAGTCTTTAATCTTCTCGGCAATGTGTAGCTAAACTTAATTTAAAGAATTCTCATGAGACTGACATAAATTGGTTGCCCAGCAGTCAAGATCATCTAGAAAGGCTAATCTTTAAACTACAAAGACCAGGAACTTCCACATCAAAAGATTATACATTTTTCACTCGAGCTTTTTCAAGCAAGATGTTAAAGGACACAAAAGTAAAGAAATAAAGACAGGCAGATGTAAAAACATGCATACTTTAAAAGGCTCATCTATTTTTTAAAATTTCTTCACCCTCTTGAAAAAAATGTATTTCCAATACATTTACAAATAATTTTGCTGAATTTATTTTAAGTAATTAACTCAGATTAAAAAAAAAAAACAAAAAAACACATCAGTAATTGAAGACTCGAAGAGACAGAAATAACTAGTAATGAGAAAACATTGTGGGCAATCAACTAATTCCTGTCCTTCAAACCCACTTCTTTTACTTGTTGTCTGGGATGAATATAGCTAACTCAGATTTGAATATTCTGTTTCTCAGTTCCAGCATTTGGAATATTATTGGGCTTCATTTGCTCATATATATATGCATTTATAATATGTGTGTATATATATATATATATATATATATATATATATATATGCATATATATATATATATATATATATATATATATATATATATATATATGACTTAACTACTAACACATTTTGAACAGGATTTATGAACTGTTGTCCCAAATCAGACAAGCCATCCATCCAGCAGTAGCTCAACCTCTTTGTTGATAGCTTAATTTTATTAAATTTCATCAAATTAAAACTTAGAAGCAAGCTCTTTTATGCATGTGGTGTTTGGGTTTACTGGGGTGGGAGAGGGAGGCCTTCAAAGAACAAATGACATCCCCTTGTCCCAAGTTCAAATTATTTTAGGACAGGATGACTTGCCCCCTGGAAGTTACCTATTACCTGTAGACATCTATGAGAGGTAACTTTTTAATCCCATGAGAAATGTTACCTGTGAATCAGTAAAGATTACCATTGAGAAAGATACTGAAATGAAAAGTTCTTAAAAACTTTGATTACGTGAAAATTTAATTGACATTTATAAAGATCTTTCTGAAACTACTGTCGTAACAGTTGTGATCTGTTTTGCATGATGTGCTCCAAATTTTCAAGTTTCATATGTTTTAATGTTAGGAAGCATGTTAAAATATTTCCCCATTTTCAGTGGTAGAAGATAGAGCTGCCAGGTTTTCCACCAGGAAAAATGACACAACTGTTAGGAGCCAGCAGTATGCCTTTGCAACAAAGAGGGCCAACAGCATCTGGGGCTGCATTAGGAGAAGTGTTGCCTGCAGCTCAAGGGACGTATAAGCTGCTTCCAGGATAACCTGTTAAACGTATCCCAAAGGGAATTCTGCCTCAAATGCTGTAGGATTAGAGTGGAACTACTTCAATACTGAGATATTTCATGGAGTGAAATATGGGGACAACAGCCTAGTTTTATAAGGTCCAGTCTGCTCGGTGCATAAACCATGCCAAATTCATATCTGAGATTCTCTCCACCACTACCTGGTTTTGTGCTTACATGCTGCTGCTTGTATGCTTTTATTCTTGATTAACAGTTAACCCTGACAGATCAAAGACAATAAAAACACAACAGAAACAAAAATTCTATGACAAATTCAGTGTTATCTTTATAATATTTCATTTAATTTCACCAAAGCTGTAAAGATAAGTGAAGTCAGATGTTACAGCTCCGTGAGGTTATTATTTGTTTCTTGGTGGTTTGATATGTTTTCTGTTTAACAGATGCTGTACCTCAGGGGAGGAAAAAAAATGACAATTACAGTTTATAATTAATGCCTCTTTAGTTTTTAGTTCCTAACATTTTAGTAACTAAACACAACAATAATTACACTGCAGTGCATGCAATTCCTCCATTAAAAGGCTCGTTTAGAAAAAGAAATTTCTAAATTAAGTTCAGCCTAATATCCATCTGCGTTTTTTCATCCAGTGACACTCTGTTGGAAAATACAGAAAGAGTTCTATACCGTGACCAGAACTTGAAGGTCTCAGTCTTGGATGAGTGACATAATTTCTTCTTCTTCATATCTCTCCCATTAAATCTTCATTTATTTCTGCAGAGCTTTGGTTAGAGACTCTTAATCCTGCTGGGATTTAAGTACTGAATGTAACTGGAGTGCAGACTAGATTTGATAAAATATGTACTTCTTAGAGAAAACTTAAAAGCCAAGGAATGTATATTATTCGGATTCAGTAAGAAGGTATGAGTTTTGAGGACATGGGTCTAGGGCACCTCTGGTCCTTGCACCTAACTCTGAAATGAGTTACATGGCACTTAAGTCCTTTTGTTAAGCTACCTGTCTGCTTCTCTGTAGATACGTCAAGAACAAATTGTATCAGACCAGGCTAATCTCTTGCACAACAACCTAGCAGATAAAAGACAGCAGATGTCAAATACTAGGAATTTTTAAGGTTTCACATAACAGACCTAGAGCAAATTGGGAAAGATGGCTTAGATAAAAATGCTATTCTCAAACTAAAAAAATATGGTTGCCAAGGCATATTTGGGGTAATTGGCACCGACTCGGGGTCAAAATGGAGAGTTGCTCTGAGAGATGTTTATCAAGGGCCTGTCCTGGAATGGTACGGTTCAATATCTGTGTTGTTGATGGGGTGATAGAGGAGACCACATGGCTTACTCAGTTCCAAGACAGTCTAGATGGAAGGGAGCTAGCTTGCCAGGGGATGAGTTTTAGTTTAAAAGGGAGTCTTGACAAGTGGAGATTCAATCTGAGAAAGGTACAGCACACTGACAAATGCACACTAGTACATAAATGCAGAAAAGGAAACTGATGGGCTGTGATGGTGTAATCCTCTCCCCAACTTCCCTGCTTAAGCAGAGCATCCAATCTAAGCAGATAACCATCACTGGCAGTCAGGAAGGATGTGTCTGGCTGTGATGGCTCTGGCCTGCATTCAGGGGAGACAGAAGACAAATAGCCAAGGGCTAATTTGAGCAATGCATGCACACACACAAACACAGCAACCACAGCAATGGCCAAGTTTGGAAGAAAGTCCAACTCAAGCCAAACTGAGAAGCAACTAACATCTGTATGCAAATGTGATCATAACTCAATCATTTTATGCCATAAATAGTGAGCAGTTCAGGAGCCCTTTGAGGTCTCCTGACACAACAGTGGGCTGCACTCTGGGACCTCCCCTTGGGCAGGGACCCTCCCAGCATTACCTCTGGAGATTGAGAAGACCCTTGTTAATACAGGTAAGCACACTGGGAAAGAAACAGCACGTTAATGTGCTGTAATGGTGCTCTGTGATCACACTTTATAATCTCAACTAAGTAGCATAAAGGATTAGTGTAATGCTTATAATCCTTTAGACATAAACTGTTGACCAAGTCTGGGTCTGGGAATAGATTCATTCACACCTAGGCTCTTTACCTCCTCAGTTCAAGGGGTTTGGAAAGCAAGAGCATCCTTGAACCTTGCCAATCAACAGGAGTGTTTCCTTAATGTAATGTCACCTAACCCAGCTTCTTATGTAGTCTCTATGTAGTATATAATGTCTTCTGCTCTTTGAGTAGTATATAAAATCTCTTATACAGTGTGTAATTGAGTGTATCTTCCAATTATAATCAGGTGTGTTTTGCCATCATTGACCTTGGTTAAGCTTTGCTATCAATAAATCATATTGCTGTTTCTCTTTTGAGAGTGATATGCATATCATTCCTTCCCTCCCACACACACACTGACACTGGCTCAGAAGCTGTCCTGTAGGAAAGGATTAACATAGGTTACCCCGGATGATTCTCAAGTGTTGCATTTCTGCAAGAACAACAAATTTCAGCCCATCACTTAAAAAGAGTGAGATAAAGCTGCAGAATGCGTGAGCTGGTCCATGCACCTTACTCAGGTCTGGCAAAGCCTTGCTACAATATTGTGTCCAGTTTTGGACATGACAGCAGAAGGATGTGGAGCAAATTTGGACAGAAATGAAATGCGTGCTGAGAAAAGTCACAGTGCCATATGGAAAAATTGGACAAAACAAGGTTGTTTAGCCTAGAGGAAAGGGAACTAGATGGTCACATGATAGCAATCAAGTAAATAAAGAGAAAGAGGTTCATCTGCTTTTCAAGTCCATAGCAGAGAAGACAAAAAATAATGGTTGTAAATTATAACAAGCAAGTGGCAGCTTAGGTACTTGTGGTTTGAAGTCTCCAACTTGGGAACTTTTTAAAAGCAAAAATAATCTCACTAAAGATGATCTTACCTTAGGAATTTGGCTGCACTAGGTGATTTCTTTAAAGCCCCTTCAGTCCTGTGATTGGTTTATTGATGTCTAAATCAAGACTGGTTCTAAATCTAGACTGGTTTCATGTAGTAAAGACCTCAAATAATAGCAAAACTTAGTCTTGAATGTCTTCAGTATTTTTTTAGGTTATCCAGACCATAATAGTATTGTTTCCTGAAGCTGTAAAAATGATTGTGCCTATATTATTTTGCATTAACTGGAAGATAATGGAAATACTTGCTGCTTCCAGTAAGAAAGTATTGCAATGTAGGCAGTGTTTGCTTCATTTATTGCTCTTCCTTGGACCTGTTCAGCTGTAGCATGATTTGCCAATTATGAAACAGAGGGAACTACTGAAAATTGAAAGGCAGTGGCCAGGTTCATCTCACCTTCCCATGCCTCCAATATGAACATCTACAACTACACCACTCATGCTGATCTCCATTCATAGTGAACAGAGAGAACCAGGCAATTTTAGGATGCAATTTATTTGACTTGCTTTAAATGTCTTTATTAAGGTGAGATGAACAGAAGTGCTTCTTTCTCTCCTCTGATTAGACACAGGCAGGCTGGATGAATAGCTCAAACAGGGAAATCTGCATGGCAAATATCCTTATCTTCTCAGATAAACTCTACCTGGTGTGTCAGTTTCAGAGTGCACCAGTATCCACATCAAACTACAAGATACACAACAGTACTGACAGCTTTTTGAAATAGAACGTAGAAGGGGGAAGACTTCACCACATCTCTCAATTAAATCCTATAACTGTTAACAGCAGATAAAACTAGGAGGTGGGAAAGAAGCACGATCATGCAAATTATGTTAAAAATAGAGAATTATTATGTAAAATCAGGGCCAATATCTTTTAGCTGAAGAGCCTATTGATTAAAATTGCTTTGTACATGACTGCAGTGCACTGATGTTTATTTTAGATTAGAACTACCACTCCCACTGAAAAACTCAGTATTTCTTCCCTTTGGCACTCCAGATGAAATGAAAGATCAGGTTCATTCTATGTCTAGGGTTAAATACTTATTATCAGATTATTATACTTTCATTCATTAAAAAAATATATATTAAAAGGTAGGAGCACTTCATCTCACTTGCAGATAAAAAATAGTAGCCTTTCCTATTCCAGTATATTCAGTAAAACTGTATTTTGTAGTTGAAAATGAGTAGAATTCATGCTCTAGCCCCATTTTTTGGACTTTTCTTCTTTTCTTCTGGCCTCAGAGTTAAGTAAAATAAAATTGAAGTCTTACCGAATATATACATGGTATTACCAGTGCCTCCTTAGAAGGGCCTGGCATCCTGACTGGTTCAGTAGTCTCTGGTTCTTCTACCTTGCCTCTCTCTCCTCTTCTTACCTCCTCCCTCTTCAACATTTTACCCCATTTTATTTCAGCCTCCTTATATCTACTATAGTTTTCTGTTCCAGGATTGCCTATGACAGTCAGACCCCATGCGAATGGCCGCAGTGCATGAACCCAATTAGCAGAAGCATTTAATTTTCAGTTTCTATTGTGAAAGTTTCTTTCCATAGAGCCGTCACCCTCAGACAATCACTTGCAGGAGAAAAATAGAAGAAAACACTTAGCTCTGGGGTTTCTAGAGACAAAGTTTTCTCAAGTGCATAAATGATCTATTTTTGTTTGATTATTTGAAGATTCTGAGTGCAAAAGCAGGTCAGTGCTTCCAAAGACCATCCGCTAGACATGTTCTCCATGGACCCTGAAAATATACACAGCATCAGACTGCATTTCTTTAAGCTTTCCACAAAATCCATTGTTTACACACTAGTTTGCATATAAAACAGAACAAGTGCCCTGATGAAGCAACTAGGGATTACAAGATTTCTGAGAATTCAATGTTACTCAGATACATTGAAGCTCTGAAAAATCAAGCTCGGGAACATTTCTCTGAATAGCAGGGATTATGCAGCAGTCCCTAGAGCTTCATTATGAGCATGTTTTTTAATAGCCCAATGGGACTTGTGGTGAGGCAGAAAAAGACTGTGTAAATGGAAAAAGAGTTATTAGTTAATTCCACTCCTTTTACAACAACTAAAAACATCCCCATCCTCAACCATGACATTTTGAATGCCCAGCAAAAGTTTCCATAGATCTTCAAAGGTAAACCCAATATTCTTGCTCAAGTGGGAAAAAATTTATAAACATGATGCTTTGTAAAATAAATAAATAAATAAATAAATGAACAATTTGCACTGTGGAGTGTTTGTAAATATGGCATGCAATGCTGTTGCATTTGGGCTGGACCATTACATTGCTACATTCACTGAACATCATCAGCTTATTTTAAACAGTATAAAGCTGAGTGTGTACTGCTGAAATGCATCACAAATTAACATGTTAGTTTTCCTTAAAATAAACTGCTAAGCACCAAAATGCAGAAATTCCTAGAGAAATTTATTATTTCTAAGTCACCTTCCTGTCATTGTCACCCAGAGACGGATTGAAAAAGCTCTTACAAACAAAGGCCTGCTATCACTGACGCAGTCAATGAAACATGGAGAAGTTTACTGGATCAAGCTCTTAATTTCCTCTTTAGCATTTTAAATAACATAGCAAAAATGTTTCATCAATATTTTACATGCATATTTACTGATTTTCTGTGACCTCCACATAACTGGTGTATTCCAGATTGTATTCCTTGAAATTGCATTATAAATAAACCATATAGACACAAAAAGCTAAGTGCCCAGGTGGGTAAATAAGCAGATTCAGGAATTCTACGTGGTTATCACTCTCTGGAGTTCACCTTGGATGAAGATGCATGGTGTAAATTGTCTTCTACAAAGAAACAGGTCCTCCATGGCAGAGAATACAAATAGCTATGAGATACTCATAATGCAGTAGAAATATGTTTGCAAAACAAAACAAATAAAAGATCAGAGAAAAGAATGAATGCAAATCAGAAAGGGACGCAACAGTAGGTGCTGTGTGTCTGCCACAACTGCACTGAGGGCTTTTAAATGTGTGAGGCTAGGTTTCAGATGGCGGCAGTGGCACCATCATGCTGTTAAGCAATGGTTTTCAACAGACCCAAAAAGTTGCAGCTGTACCCCAGAAAGGCTCCTTCCAAACCTGAATCCAGTAAACACTAAAAGATGGAATTGCCAGCAGTGACTGCATAGCAAATTAGAAGAGTTTGAATATATATAAAACAAGCAAAAAGTCAAGCCAAGCCAAAAAAAAAAAAAAAGTCCAATAAAATGAGGGTTTGGCAACAATCTTTTCTGATCTCTATACCGATAGCAAAGCTAGAAAAAAAAAATGGAGCAAAATAAGGTAAGAATTTTCAGCTTGCAGCTGCTAAACCCCAGCTGCACACACCTCATGTGGCAGCCCACACACTACTCTTGCTGCTTTCCAGAGGCTGCACCTGGTGATCTGACCTTTCAGGGAGATAACAGGGAAGGAATGCCTTGTTTCCTGCTTGACCAAGAGGCAGGTAAAAATGCTGGAAATTGCCTAAGGCAATCACTGTACCCCAAACAGAAATAAGCAGCCTCAGTGTGGCTCTGCTACTGGAACAGAGAAAAGTAAATCCAATCGCTGCAGCATACTGCTCCCTGTGCAGTAACACTTACCCTTTTTACAGGTGTGGCTAGTGGACTGACTTTGTTAGAAATGTCACCTTATACTTTCCATTAGGAAATTTTGTTCACAATTTTCAAAACTCTTTTTTTTTTTTCTTTCCAGGTATATGGATTGACATTTTCCATGCCCAAATGCCCAGAATGCAGACTTTGATGAATCCCTTACATGTTGATGTTTCTCTTTAAGAAACATTAGGACTCCACCGCTTAGACAAGGACTTGTCATTTAACAGGAACATAGTTTTTGCACTGTTAATCTTGTCCTGTTGCCTCAAACTCAGGCAAACTGGCTGCCCAAGTGAATAAAGACACCTGATATTTTACAAGTGCAATGTGTCAGGATGCAATAAGCATGAATGAGACTCTCGGAATATATTCAGGCAAATAAACTAAAATGTGCCTGATCCCTGGTACAGAGACCAGCTGGCCTGGCATTGCTCATGTCATTATTATATTATCTTGCTCCTTACAGCAGGGGGACTTCATTGCAACTGTCTGCTAGGAAAGGTCCCTGGCTGGGCTAATTTCCAAGCTGTGCCAGTGAGTAATTTGTGAGAATGTTAGCTGGACAAGGACAAAACTGTGTCATCACCTTTAATTTATTAGTATAGCTTTAACCACACAGTTCCTTATCCCATGTGTCATCTTCATGTACAAGTACACTTCATACTCTCACTGTTCCTGAACACAACTGGGCTGTGTGAACTGTACTGACCATACAAGTTGGCCCAGACTTGCCATTGGAAAGCTGGACTTTCCTTGAAATAGCTCCTTTTGACCAACCTTAGAAAACCCTTCTCCCCACCTGAGGTCGTGGCGTTGTGCTAAAAGCAGCCTGACTTGGTGCCTGCTGGATTTGGTGTGCTGAGCAAGGTGGTGATGGACCAGAGAAAGCAAAAGAAGACATGGGAACACCATGTCTGGAGCTGCTGGAGAGATGAGGAATGTCCAGGTAGCATCAGGTGGACACAACAGGTTGAGGTCCAGTGAGCTGCATTCCCTATTATCTAGCACCAACCCATTCCCAGAGTAGCTCCGTGATGCTACTCTGCATGCTCAGTGAGAGCATGCTCATCATCGTGGTGGAAAAAATAATCTGTGGCCATATAATCAATTATAATTATATATCATAATTCAGATATTATAACATGCCTATTATAATACATGCCTAAAAAAGGCAAATTAAGGTTGAACAAAAAGGCTTGACTTGACCACCTTGTAGCTTTTTAGTGTTTGTCTTTCCAACATATTAGGGTACTTTTAAAAAAGATATTCTGGTTTGTCATTTAAGATAAAATGTATGCAAATGTATTTATTCTTTCTCTGTACAGAGATGCCATGAACATCTTGGGTGCTATGGCAAACCAAAAATCTCTAGGCAATGCCATTTAGAAATAGAAAACTTATCTAACAATATTTGCAGTTAAATAAACACCTTTGCTTCTTCGTAAAATTGCCAGAGACCATCCTTCATGTAGAATTTTGGGATGATGGAATATGTATATCTGTTAATGTTACTAAATCATAGTCACAGTAATGAGCTGCTGAACAGTGGTTTGCTTTAACGTTGAAAAAACAATAGTCAAATGGTTGAAAAACAATTTTTTGGTCAAATCAGTTCAAAACTTCACAGGGTTTAAGATATGGAAACACAAGAGATGATCTCTAATGTGCTCAGAAAGTACAAATGACATTTGGACCTCTCTAAAATGTTGACTAAATCAGCTGTACTATAGACTAATTAATATAATCTAACCTTCTTTTTACAGCAGGGATATATGAAATATTCACAGATAATAGGTCAGACGTGGAGACTTAAAAGGAAACAACCTTTTAATACAGAGCTTACATTAAGTTTAATGTATTCATTTGGCCCTGTATTCTACTTAGAAGATTTGGCAGCACAATATGTGCTCATTCTGTCACACCAGTATAAAATCCACTTGTTTGACATTGGTCATTAATGTATCTTTAAAAAAAAAAAAAAAAAAAAAAAAAAGCTAACACAAGATTAAAAATTAGGTCAAAATCAGGATGATTACATTTTTTGTCACATCTGGCATACAGTAATTATTTCAGTATCTTATAATGCAAGTGACCAAGCCCATAAGAATTCAATTATCCATGCACATATCATGAGGCAAATCCAGACACTTCCTGACTAATAAAATCTGTTCTTTCATCTCCCAAGAACACACTGCACACTCTCCATTACTCCATATACTCTTTGTTACATTTTAGAGCCAATGAAAGTGCAGCGCCACTGTGAGGACACACATTCATATCACTGGCAGCAGGCACCACCGCTGTCTCCTGACCTTTATTCTCCTTGAATCATTTGGACACCTTAGTCTGCTGTCTGCCCAAAATGCACATGGACCAACATGAGTTTGGCTGGCAGTCCAATGGTGTATGATGTTTGGATTCATAGATGACAAGTACTGGGATTTGGGAAGTGTGCTTGTTTTGAGGATGGACAAAAATGGTCACAATTAGTATTAAAATTCAAAATGAACTGTGACCACATGCTCATTAAGGAAGCAATTAGACAAACTGTGTGCTATTATACGACTGTTTATTTGTGAGAAATGCTCCCAATAAATATCAGCTGTAACTAGTAGAATTGGTAATCATTCAAGCAATTTATATCAATATTTTAAAAGGAGTTTGTTTTTTGCCTTTTTTTAAGCGTCCTTTTTTTTTTTTTTTTTTTTTTTTTTTTGAGTCAAGCCTCCTGATACATTCATGACCCTACTGTCCCATCTCTCCATGTCCTTTTAAATGTGGCCCAGGCCCTATGTATATGGGCTTGCCCGTTGTTAGGTGCCTCTTCAGCATCTCTTAAAATTTGGGCCCTAAATGCAGACTGAAGTATCAATCCTTTTTACCCAAAGGGATGAGGGATAGCTCTACAGGTGCAGGTTCATGGGGGCTTGGAGGGTTAGCATTCACTGCATGTTCTGGATTACACGAGCACAGAGAGAAACTGCATCCCTGATTTCAGGTCACCTACCAGGGCAATCTGAATGTGCACAGGGACATCTTGGACACAGTCCAGATTTCAGACTGTCTATTGGGTCCACATAGCTCAGCTAAACATAGACGGGATGATGGGGTCACAGTGAATTCACAGCTTTAATGAAAGGGAACTGATATTCTCAGCAACAGGGCCTGTATCTCACCATCTGTACCATTGTACAGTATTGCAATATTTTTAAGTCCAAAAAAGAGGGTAATTTTAGGTTGTAGTTCTCTTTGTTTCCACACAAAGAGACAACAACAAAGACATATCTGGAAATAGAGCATTTCTAAAGAGTCTCCTTGTTTTTTTCTGTTTTTTTCTTTTTTTTTTTTTTTTCCCTGAAGTTGTGTAGGAAGTTCAATAGCCATTAAGTATTCATGAGCAACTCTGCAGGTCGGTAAAGAAAAGGAGACAAAATTGGTTCAGCAACAGATCAAGAAAGGTGCCTGCAAACAGAAATGATTTCCATGCAATTCTGGGATTTAGTGTGTGTTTTTCCAGCTTTTCTTATGTACAAAGCCTTCTCTTAGGGTAATATTTAGTCCAGCACAGCACATTCCCTTCATCTATGGAGTTAGCAAAAGGGGGGACAAAAACTCTTCAGGTTGTAGAAGTTGCATTTAATAGGATTCACAGAAGAGATTTAGGGAGCTAATCATCCTTATAGCTTCTCAAGTCAAATTTTTATCCCCAAAAGCTACTAAATTTTTAACCATATATTTTTGGCAGTAGTCTCCAGAAATTATCTCCCCTTGGAGCACACTGAGTTGTGTAGGCTGTATTACCTAAATGAGCTTCTTTGCCATCTCTGTAACACCTAAATTCTTGTCTATAGACATATAACGAGGTATTCCCTTCTTTATCTCACCAGGCTGACCACTTAACAAAGCCAGAAGAGTACAGATATTCAGCACAGGGCCTGGGACACAGTGACATGCAGCTCTGCAGTGCCTAGATGCCAGGATCCAGAGCTGCAACTGACTGGGCTAGGTGCCCAAAGAGTCCTATCCAAACCGGAGCAGAGCTCAGGTGTCCACACCATGATTCAAAACAAATGGCACCCTCACCCTCTGCCAGCCAAAGGAAGCACCATGGATGACAGGATGTTTGATACTCTGTATGTGTATCTATAACCACATACATAACCATATAGAGGAAAAATGGTGGAGAAATGCAAACCAAGCCAAGGATTACTCTGCACATGTTTATCCCTCTCTGCCTTCCCCCTGCCATGGGTTCAGTGTCATTTAAACAAGTAGAGCAGGAGGAATATTGTCCACAGTTTGGATAATTTGGAAGGAGATATTTGGTACCTTATGTCCCAGTGGGTGGGCTCAGAGTCCTGCACTGGGAGATGGTAGAAGGCAGACTAGCTGATATTTCTCATCATCTGACGGTTACTGAAGCTCACTGACATGGCTGACATGAGGCAGACATGGAAGGGCTGAGTTCCCACCAACATTTTCACCAAATTCAACAAAGCTGAGGGCAGCTCAGTCATGAATGTTAGATTCCTTCCATCTCTCACCCCTATTCATCCCTTGCAGAGGCAAAAACCCTTAGCGTCTCCTCAGCACAGGAGGGCACATGATGTTATGAAAACATTAAGGAGGAAAGTAAGTCCACATGCTAACATCAAGTTTCAGTCTTGGAACCCTTATATATATAAGGGTTTTGACTGTTTTAGTTTTCAGAATTATTGTACAACACAAGCATAATGTTCCTCAAGCCTTTCTATGGATTCTTGCAATTTTCCCACTACCAACTGCTTGACCATGTTTTGTCAAACATTTTCTGTGCTCCCTGGCTGGAAGCAGTTTGAGCCTTGTAGGCTAAGTACAGGGTCAAGGCTGTCAGGGCCGATAAGGACTGTGAAAACACATTGAAAAAGACCTGGAAATATTGAGATGTAATGCAAGATTTTGAGTGATTATGGAACACCAACATTAAAGAGATATCTGGAAGAAGAGACTTAGAGACTTAATCAAGATGAGGGACCGCGGCTGTATGGATCTTCTACCTACCCTGTGTGTAGCAACTGTGGCTGTGCTGTCAGAAATCCAAACAGATTAATAGAAATTGTGAATTAAATACCACAACAATCAACTGGTCCTTTTCAGATGTACTTTAATCATCTGGTAATTCCCAACACTGAAAAGTGCACAATTGTACTTCAATTATCATCTCATCACTGTCTCGTCAGAGCAGTCACCCCACACAACAAAGGCAGATTGGCTACCCTATCTGAAAATAAAGTATGTCTTGGCTCTGAAGAATCTCTCTTCCTGCAACACTTCTCCTTCACCTGAAGAAAAGACATGTAAATTGAGATTGCCAAGGTTGGCTATGAACTGAGATGTTAAATTTGTCCTCCTCCATATAAGGATTTAGGAAACAGTATACTTCATAGCAATTTTGAATGAGATTCTTTTAAATGTTTTTGATTTATTTAATTTGCTGTGCCATGTTGATAATATAAAAGATATACAATATCACATACAGCAATAAAATAAAAAAATAATTACACAGGTGGATTACTAAAGGCTTATTTGATCATATTTTTATAATATTAACATGCTAGATCAGAATTTGTGGTCATGTTTGTCAGACAAATGCCAAAAAATTGCAATCGCACAGTCACTGGGAGTTACTTCTGCACATCCACAAAAGCTGCACTCATTTACTTTCAAACTTGTGTCTATGAACCAGTTTAAATGGGCAGTCTAAAATGATTAAACAATGAACTGCTTCTTCAGTGGTGAGAATCTCTTCAACTACAGAAGTTCAGTAGCTCCTGGTGCCATTAGATCAAAAGCCTGATCCAGGTCCTAGCTTTGTGGGGGAACTTGCTCATACTCCTTTCTCACTTGACCAGTGTTGAGCTTTCAGACCTGCACAGCTCCTACAATGTTTGAAAACTTCTGATAATGCAGACCTGCATTCCTTAAACATTTGTCATTCTGGTGAAGAAAAAAAAAAAAAAGTATAAATAAATTTCTATAATTACAGTAAAAAGCATTGCTTTCTCATGATTCTAAAAAACATTTTTAGCTGTATTCAAGCTGAATTCATTTTATATAATTGCCTCAGATCCTGTCATTCAGCTGCTAAAAATCATTACCCCGGCTGGCCCCTAGCAGTCTTTCCCCACATCTGCCCAACCAGTCCTGACCACATACATGTGCAAAAGGCTGTCCCATGCTCCAGGGTATGTTGGAAATGTGGGAAGATATCAATAGCCAGTTCAGGCTAATGAAAACACATCTCTGCAGGGGCTGAGCAAGCTGATGGTTGGTTGTTAATTATATGGGGCAAGTTCAATTGCATTTCCCTTCAATAGGTTTTATCTGACTATGATATCTACTTGGTTTTTATAGCCACTTAATTACATTGCATCCTTCATACTTACAAAATGCAGAAACTGTTATTAAATAGATAATTCTGAAAAATGCTTCTTATCTCATTTTAAATGTTTGTGTGCTGTTTTTATCATATAACCTCACAAAGAAATGTCACTATATATTTATAAAATAGAAAAACTGAAGTAAATGCCATTTTGATATCTAATTTCTTTGTTGCAAAAGAGCAGTTACCAGCTCCATGTTTCTCCCCTTTTTATCCTTTATAGTTCTATCAAAAGAGCCTTCTGTGACTGCTGTGCTGAGCTCCTCTGCCCAGCTCTTTCCTTGCTCGCATTTGGTTTGATTCAGCCTTCCTTTCGAGCTGTCTCTGCTTTACAACTTTTTTGGAAGAAGAAATATCATGTCATGCAACTTAATGTCTCTTCTGCTTTCTGTGCAACAGCCAGTGTTTTCTTTCTTGATAACCCATCCTGATATTTTTTGTTCCCTCTTTAGTATCTGCTTCTCCTTTGTGACTCCTCTTTTACACTTCAGTTCTGTTTTCTTCCTGTGCTTACTTGGTTTATGTGGTTGTGGTTACTCAGAGTCAGCCAGAGCTTTCAGCCTGGCCCCTTGCAGATCCAGCCCTTTGCTTGTTGTCTCTCTCTGTTCAGACTTGTATCTCAGCCTACCTCTCTGCCTTGTCTTGGACAGAGTTCCAGAATCTCTATCATCTTTCTTATCATGATCTTTTTTCTTTCACACAATTCAAAATTTTACTGCACTCCCCCTAACACTTCCATAACTTGGCAGTTGTATTTGAGTTTTCCTTCTTATTTTACCTCTGTCCAAATATTTCTAGTTCTTCTGTCAAATTTTTCTGTCTGTCACTTATGGAAGAAAAGTCATATCTCTCTCTCTGTCTCTCTCTCTCTCTCTTTTTTTTTTTTTTTTTTTTTTTTTAAAGTAGCTGGAGTTCTTTGAGGCATTTTGTTCATATATTTTGAAGGGTCAGTAAAGAATTTTTTTTTTTTTTTTTTTTTTTTTTTTTTTTTAAAAAAGCAGAGAAAAAGACTGCCAGTCATGGAGTAAAGTACATCTACACTAAGACATACACTTTGAAATTAGAGCCACAGGAACACCCTTGTCATAGTACATGGTCTGAATACAGATAGTCCATAAACAAAGATAGATGGTTTATCTCCATCTTCCTTGAAACTATTTTATATTTCCATGAAAGCATTCCAGTTAGGCAGCTAGCTGTGTCATCGACCCACTGGGGTTATGTAGGATCTGCTCAGAACTAGAGTCTGAATAACATTTTCTTCTAAGACCTCTAAACAGCATCCAAATCTGATTCACAGTGGCTGTATTCAGTGCCTGGAAAAATAGTTCCCATTCATTATCATCCCTCCTTGGTCTCTCCAGTACTCATCAGTTTGCCAAATGCCATCAGTGTTTTTACTTGTAGTTTGCATTTATCTTTGTGTCTGGCTGGCTCAGTTTCTTTCTGTGTTCTCTAAGGAATTATAACGTAAAAATATATAATGAGTTTTCTTGAAATACCTTTCTAAACTGACATGACCAGCAGGAGGCTGGGGCATGTCCTTGCTCGTATCTACAGCCATTCATCAAGGTGCAGCACTATGGAACAGTATTGCTAGTAGCTGTGGAGCCAGTGTGGGAGAGGGCTATGTGACCTCACCTCTTGGAGGTGTCAAAGCACAGCAAAACTGGTCTCTGAAGGAGCCACAGGGTCAGCATTCAGCTTTTTGTTCGGTAGTTGTGTTGGCAATTGGAAGTTTTATGAATGCTGTTTGCTGTCCATAATTCACTGATTTCTTATGGGACTTATAGGTTCCCACTTGATACCTAAAATGCCAGGAGGTGGAATATCACTGTCAATAAAGTCTTCAGAACATTTGTATTATATCCAGGTGCATTTGTCACTATTTAATCTTCTTGGAAATACTGCCAGGCTGTTATTTAGGCATGATTTATACCCTTTCTGTTAGAGTGAAACTTACTTCACTGGAGTAATCATGGTTTCCAGCCTATCTTTTATCAATGACATGAACTCACTCACTAGCCTAATGCTCCATTATCACAGGAGCATCATATTGGTGTGGTATTACCTTCCCCTGGAGGCGGCGGCTGGATTGCTTTTATTACTTCCTACTTGAACAACTGCTAATCTCTTTCCTGGAGTTCTTCCAGTGGTATGACTATACTTCTGACATGACTGATTCAAGTTGCCCTTGCTGGGATTTAACAGACTAAAATATCTCTCACTTCCTTCAAGGACAGAGATTTGATTTCCTATAGAATCTCTGATTCAAAAACAAGAGTCATTCTTTTGTGTGATTTCCCATTTGTCCTCCTTTTTTTTTGATGAACTTGCCCACTTCATGAGTTTTCTGATGAAACTCATAGGTTCAGATTGCTAATTATTTCAACTTACAGCCAAGCTCTATGATAGTTTACAGCCTGTAAATACCATTGATTTCAGTAACTATTCATAATCTAAACCATCTAGAATTTGTTGTTAAAACTCATCTTTTGCTGCATTAGTTTTCTGGAGTGTGACTTTTTAACTAGTTTACTAACTGGAGCTGCTAAATCACCTTCTTAGTCTTAAATCTAATGTTCAGAATAAAACAAATTTCATTAAACCAGTTCCTGAGTTTTATGTGTATGATGTTATGAGGGCAATGCCTGACAGTATGTGGTACCTGCTTACATACTGCCAACATCTGTGCAAGACTTCTGTTTCCAGTCTACCAGGTACTACTACCAGCTGCTTTGCAGTAGGACTTCTTTGGCAAAGTGTGAAGAAAAGGAGTTAATTGTGGGGAAGGACAGAAGTGTAAAATGAGAGTAAGAGATAAAAGGAGAAATATGGTGAGAACCTGGTTGTGTTGTTCCCAGGCAGGAACACCTGGACTAAATAAAAGCTTCATGCCTTTAATAAAGATACATGAGACAGAACCACCAGTTAGGGGGGATAATTATGCATTGTGTTTCTGCACACAGAAACACTGTATTGGCTCTGGGTGACCCCAGAAAGAAGATCTTTGCTGGAGGAAAAATCCTGGAAGTGGGTGATTATCCTGGAGATCAAGTAGATGGATGGAGACAAATGCTGGTAATGCCCAAGACTTGTAGCTTTAAGCAACAGCACACCAGGAACCAACCTAACTTTCTGCCCAACCTTCCTGGACCAGCAGTGATCTCCCTGTGGATCCAAGAAGTCAAGACCAAGCCAGCATAAAACTGAGGGGTGCATGTGAAGGCAAGGCGGTCAAGTAGCACAAAAGCTCAACCCTTGCTAGTTCTTATATAAAACTCGTTACCCAGATCCACCATCATTTGCTGTTTACTCTGTTTCATCTGTGGCATGCTGGAACCTTGAATAAGAAAGGTGTTTACCTATTTGGTCATTTAGAGTTTTAAAGTTCTTTTAGTTTTGGAAAACTATTTTCATTTAATTTCTTTACAAACAAGTTTGAATAGATTGACTAAATTTTTAATATTACTTAACACACTGGAATCTCCCAAAGCCTCTTTGTACTGTTGTAACATAAATAAGAGCAACCACAATAACTAATTCCTTCTGGTGATGGATCTGATCTCACAGAAGAAAAAAAAAAGAAAAAAGAAAAAAAAAAAGTTGTTAAAGAGCATGAAAAAGAAACATATTGAATTATTTTAAGATCACTTTTCAAAGTTGCCTGGATTCTGACAGTGAAGATTCCTCATTAAAAAATAAAAAGTGTTAGGACCTGGCTATTTCAATTCAGTCTAGTCTACTCACGTCCATGGGAGCCAAAAAGGCACCATAAAAGAAACTGAACCCACAGGGGAAAAAAAAAAAAAAAAAAAAATCAGCAAAGTTTATGGTGAGAATAGTGAGAATCCGATTTTATTTCTACTCACTTCACTGCCACATAAATTTCAAGGTCTAACTGGGATCAATTTATGGTTAAGATTATTAACTGCAGGAAATCACTCATTTTGAAACTGAGCATAAATATCTGTAGTCTGCCACCTGTAATTTGACTATCCAAAATGTTTGCAGAATTTTTCTCAGCTTCTCTTGGGCTCAGAGATGGTGTCAGAAGTAGTGTGGGTCAAGGGCTCAGAGGGACTGTGCTTTTAACTGCACCCATGCTTGGACTCAGTGACGAAACTGTGCTTTCAGATGTTAGGTCCATTAACAATGACCACATTTTTAAATGGAGAGTGTGACTTATTTGATTATCCATTTAGTTGGAACATGATTGCTGAATACCCTCTAGAATAAAGAATTTAAATCAACCCAGTTCTCCCCGGATGTCTTATTAACTACCATTCAATAAAAGAGTGGCAATTACTTGGCTCCAAAATTGTTTTTTCCCCCTCCAACAAAAACATTTTAAAGCATCACGCAAACGTACATGTGGCAGTGGGCAGGAAGTCTCATTTTAGGTTTGGGCAATTAGCCATCCATCTCTGCTTTTTGTTCCCTCAAGGTTAGTTCTTCTTTCATCATGTTTTTGTGGCAAGGAGGTTTTTTTAGATGGATTTGTTCTTGCCTATTCACATAAACACAATGTGGAGATCTTGCAGATTAATTTCTTCCAAAGCAATTACATCTGTGGTAGAAAAGTCACAGTGGCATCACTTACATTTTTCTTATCTCTTTGCCTTTTCTTTTTTCCCCCGTTACCTAATTTCCCACCGACCTTGTTCCTCCTGCACCTTTTAGTTTGGCACTTACCCTGAATTCCATTGAGTCATTAGTGATTGAATGAATGTCTACATGAAACGTACTTTACATCTAGCATAACTACATCATATATACCAGACAGCCCATATGCATATAATACATTCATGTCCTTTCACCTGTATGCTTTTTCCTGTTCATTGGTTCTGTTAATTCACATCTTTTTTTAAAAAAAATATGTTGTTTGCATGAAATACCCAAGCTTGGTATCATTAGACAGATGTTTGTGCCCTCCTTGAGAAACACTTCAAATAAACATATTATAGAATCATTGAATAGCCCAGGTTGGAAGGGACCTCAAAAGATCATTACATCCAACCTTCCATGGGAAAAAGGAGCTCATCTAGCATGCTGTCCAATCACATCTATATTTAACAATGATGATTTCTTATGCCTCAAGCAAATAAAGGAATTTAATGGCATATTGTCTTAAGCAGATCATGCCATACGAGACAGAGAGGAGGGGGGGGAAAAAAGTGGTCTTTCAGTCTTTGACAATATAACTTAAGGTAAAATTCATTTATGATTACAAACAGAGAAAAAGCTGAGCACAGCAGTAAGATACATCATCCACATGAGATCAATTAACATCATTAGCACCTCCTGTAGCTGTGGAGAGTCTCCAATATCTCAGAGAAAAGCAGCATATCCTCCTTGATTACCACTTGTGATAATATCTTACACTCCCATGAGCTCTGTGGGATCGCCTATCTTGCCTTTTGGTAAGTATAGTCACTGATTTGGCCTGAAAATACATAAATTAAGTTTTGTTTGAGGGCTGTCCTCTCCCCTTCAGCCCCCTCCATCTTTCCAGGGTATCACAGTTGTCATAGGCAGTCAATGCATAGAGCTAAGCAGAGAAGCAACATACGTGCTCTCAAATAAAAGGACCACAGGACTAGTGGCCCCAAGACCAAGGAACACAGACCATTCTATGACTACCCTTTGTAGGCTTTGCCCTTTGATGGCCAGGTGGCACCTCTGCAGCCCTTTCCCCTTCCCAGGTGCAAAGATTTGAAGTGTTGGATACCTTAGCTGTGCAGTGCACTGACCATGCAGAGATGGTGCTGAAGAGCTGCAGAGAGCAGAGACGGAGCTGCTGGAGTCCTGTCCTCACTGCCTTTTGGGAGCTAGGTACCTCTGAGGTCCTACCAATCCCTAACACAACCCTTCAAAACAGCCCAGTAATGAGCTAACAGCGACGCCTGTGAGCCCAGCCTCTAATTAGCAATGGAGAAAAACCCAGAGACCATTGCAGAGTCAACAACACTACAAAGAAATTTTTGGTAAAGAAATATTTGATGAATTCAAATGAGATAAAACCACACACATGTTTGCATTAGGACTTGGAAAACTTCAGTTGTTTGCAAAATTCAACATTAGGAAAACTAACACATTTTGGAGTTACATTAAGCCTTGGATGGGAACCAAGAAGAGGCTTCAGCAGTTGTCTAAGCTTTCTGAGAAATCATGACTAAAAATATCTGGGTATGTTTTAGTGTAAGTATATATACATTCTGCAGGCTGTTGCAGCACACCTGTTGTTGTAGGAGTGTGAGAGGTAATTGAAATATCACATTACTATCACCTGGTCACACTCAGCTAGGCCATTTGACATTTACTTTAATCAATTTATATTTCAAAGTTATCTGTGGTTTCATTCAAGAACACAGCTCCTCAAATTTGATTTGGGATATCACTTCAGGGTTAGGCATGTGTACAGCTTATAAGGATCTTAGGTGAAAAAATCAATAGTGCGCAGTTTAATGAAGTTGACAATGCTACCTGCAAGGATGATGCATGGACCTGCACCAGAACTGAGGCAGAATGCCTGGGGTTATTGAATGTGGGCATGAAACTTTCAATGACCATATTAATCCAGACAACCTATAAAAAACACCTCATTTTCATTTTGCTGTCCATTGTTTGCTAGGAACAACAAGACATGGAGAGGTAAATATCACTTCTGTGCAGAGATGTGTGATTCACAGACTATAAACAAGGCCAACTGGCTGCCTCTCAGGAATACACACTGATTTTGTGCTTCCTATACAACAAAACCTTTGTCAGGATTTAGCTGTATGGATGTTTTATGCAGTGAGAATAAAATAATAATCCTACATGATTTTGTTTTATGTAAAATAATGTTGCATTTGTTTCTGGAGGATAGTTTGCAGGTGAAGATATACTGCAGTGAACTTGCTTAAAAAATCCTTGTGGCCATCTAAATTACTAGTCATTCATGCATGTCTACTGTGTCTTTATCAGAATTTAGAAAGTCAAAATTAAATAGAATAGCACTGTTTAAGACTGTTGCTGTGAGGTAACAGCACAACCAAGTAGCACGCTGTAAGTCATCATCAGTGTCTCATCAGGTCGCTAACAGCTCCTAATGGATGCTGGCACAATATATTCAAGGGGTTTTCAGCACATGGTTTGATTATCTGCCCTACCAGTAGATAACATGTCAAGAATTTATTTCACGTAACAATCTGAATTAGTAGTAAAGCACAATATCTAGTGACTTTTTTCCAAAAGTAAGCACTTAAGTGAGGGGTCAAAATCTACCACTGTGAAAATGCATAGGCAATACTGAGAATGACAGCTGGCTCTGCCACCAGGGCATGCCCTACCTAGACAGCCATGGAGTGTCCCCGTCACCCACTCTTTGTCATTAGCTCAGTCACTTCTAATCATTCCCAGCAATGAGTAGGTATTTAGGCCCACAGTTCTGGCTAAGTCCTGCTTTGGCCAGGACCTAAATGGATGGACACTTGCCATGGCAAAATCTTGACCACCACCAGCAGCATGGCAGTGGCCCAGGAGGATGAGAGCACACCTGGACAGGGCACTGGGTGCCCCTGGTTCCCTCTGTCTTCTGATCAGGCAGTCTGTTCCCATGCTGGAAATAGTACCACAGGTAATTCAATGGAAATAAACACAAGACTTTCTTTGATTTTGATAGGGGGAGGCCTGGAGAATGATCTGGTTTTGCCCATCTGCAGGCAGTGAAGATTAAAACATGATAACTGATAGCCTTGATAAATCTTTGTGTATGCGGTGATGATGCACGCATCTGCCTTGTTCAGGGAAAAGGGTGATCCTTCTGACTTACTGGTGGGTGCTTTCAAGGTATCTTTGAGTTGGTATCTAATAACACACTGGTCTATTATTTGAATTTGCTGGCCTGAGTAAAAGGTGTTTGGAAATAATGTTTGCTAATTATAGACTTGTCAGGTCTTTATAAAGATACCAAACTACCTTAAATGTGTGATGAAATATTTGTTAAAAACAAGTTAAGTAGATGCAGCAGCCCTGTTTTTAGGAACCACTTCCAGTGTGTGGCCAGCTTGGGAGTGTGACATTTACCTAGCACCTTCATAGGAAGGAAAAGAATATGCACTTTAAGCATTAGCCTCTATTTAATATTTCCCCCTTGCTATAATTGTTTCCCCTTTGAATGTGCTGCCAGCTGTGGGATCCAGCACTGGATGAGACCATGCCACTGCAAATCACCCTGCAGCACCCAGAGATGCTCAGAGAAGAAATGTCTTCCCTGGGCTTCGGACAGGGAAGCAAGGGAAGAGAAAACATGATTTTTGCTGTGAGACGTGAATTAATGACAGCATTTTTAGCAAGGTTGTCATTTCTGCTCCTATAGGCTTCACATTGCATTATCTTCAACAGAAACCAACCCCCATCCCCTCTCTCCCCCAAATTTACCATCTTCATTTGCCTTAAAATAAAGAAATCTGTATGTTTCATACATTAGCCTACATTTTGTCAGCTGAAGTAGTTGAACATTTCAGATTCAATACCTGTGTGTTTTTATATCAGTTCAGGTCTCACACAGAAAGCTTGCTTGAAATTAAAAACTAAGTCAAGAGGAAAGACTACGTCTAAATGCAGGACTAGGCTGCATTAATTGTTGTATCTGATTTTTGACAGACATTTTCTTATGGTATACAGCAATTTTTCTCTGAACATCTTGCTGAAAAACTCATCATCCAGTGATGATGGATATGAATAATCTTTGAAACCTATCCTATTTGATATATTAAGAAAAAATAAATGCCTGACAGCAAACAAAAAACAGAACCAAACCTGCAGACAAGCTTTAGATGGGTGACAAGGCAAATTTGTCTTGATATCTTTTACAAGAAACATCAAATTGCAGCCATTAAAAACAGAAAATCTTACCTACAATTAAGAAAGATGTTGCAATGATTCTTCTGAAGCTTTTGTGTGTAGAATTAAGATCTATACTTTGAGAGTCAGCCTCTTGAAAACATGGACTATGCCTCTCCAGAGGTCCTTTTACTTTATTTTCATTATTACGGATCTTGAGTTACCGATTTGCAATAATCACACCAAAATTTAACTACATAATTAAATCTGTTTGCTTTATTATTATTATTATTATTTGCAGCAGAACATTTTTCAGTTGCAGCCTGAAATACGTAATTTAGAAAAGAAAGATCAGTCTCCTGCCATGTGGCTGTCTCTAACATGTAAGCTGGCTGGGGCTGTAGTGTCCCTGCTGGAGGCTGCTGTCATTAGTGGAGAAACCCTGACACTTTATTAGATGGTTATTCACTAAAAAAAAAAAATAAAATTCATTATGAAAACCTCTGCCCAAAGACCTGCATAAAATGCCACAAGCAGAGGTCTCAGCTGGTGTAAATTGACGCAGCCTTGATGGCTTTGGCAGGGCAGCGGTTGCCTGCTCTGGCTGAAAAATCTGTCCCAGCTCCAGTGTCAGCAACTCCACTCTCACCACGAACAGCAAGAAGAAACAATTTCCCAGATTTTCTTCATTTTTAATCAGGGACCTCTGGCTATGTTCCATTCTCTAACCCCAAAATTCTTGTACTGATGTTTTCATGGGAGGCTAACACACAATGCTTTTTCTATTTTGTTTGATTTAGATCTTTAAGTGGTGTTTTTAACACCTTATTTTCTGAGCATCCCAGGCTTTCTTGCTTTACTCCACAGCCTCACTCTATGCAGCAGATGTTCTGCTACAAAGCTGTGCACATCCTGCAGGTTCCTCCTCCTGCCACCTCTGGGTGCTGTTGCACAGATGTCACAGTGCTCACTCCAAGAAGCAGCCCCCACCTGGAGTGCTGCATTCACCTTTGGGGCCTCCAGGACAAGAAGGACATGGAAATATTAGAATGAGTCCAGAGGAGGGCCATGACAATGATCAAGGGGCTGGAGCACTTCTCCTATGAAGACAAGCTGGGGAAGTTGGGGGTGTTCAGCCTGGAGAAGAGGAGGCTCCAGGGTGACCTCTCAGCGGCCTTCCAGTGCCTAAAGAGGGCCTACAGGAAAGCTGGGGAAGGGACCCTTTGTCAGGGGGTGTAGTGATTGATAGGACAAGGAGTAACGGCTTTAAGCTGAATGAGGGTAGGTTTAGATTAGATATTCGGAATAAATTTTTTGCTGTGAGTGTGGTGAGGCACTGGAACAGGCTGCCCAGAGCAGCTGTGGGTGCCCCATCCCTGGAAGTGCTCAAGGCCAGGCTGGATGGGGCTTTGGGTAACCTGGTCTGGTGGGAGGTGTCCCTGCCCATGGCAGGCAGCTGGAACTGGGTGGTCTTTGAGGTCCTTTCCAACCCAAACCATTCTATGGTTCTTTGTGCCTGGGAGATAATCTGCTGTCCTGATCCATGGGGTTAATCACTGTGACTGACTTGGTCATACCCGAAGAGGGATTGCTTGCACAAGTGTCAGAAGAAATGAGCCCAGCACCGAGTTGCTCCCTGCCACAGTGACACTGGCCCAGCCTAGCACAATCTGCTGCGTGAGGAGCTCATCTCACCTGCATGCGTCAAGACCTTAAGCCTTTCTTCTTTGACATGGAGATTAAGGGCAATCCTGACAAACTCAAACCCGATAAGCATCCTGTCTCAGTGAGACTAGGTAGCTACTGGCCTACAGATTACCCAGTGTGGCCTTTTCATGGGTTGAGTGTCCCTTTTGCTTTCGTAAATTCAGCCAGGAGCAGCATGCTGCCCTTTCAAATGACTCACAAAAATCTGAGCCAATTGGCTACAAATAAGCCAAATCAACACTATCTTTATGAAAACCTTTATTATTTTATAGCTGCCAAGCACTGGTGGCTACATACACTGACTTAGGAGTTGACAAAATAGCAAGGTGTTTGGCTGATTTCTGATTCTGCCTACATCTTCAAAAATTGCTATTTCTGTCTGCCTTTGGGACAGGGATGGATGCTGAATTTCGGACTAAGCATCCCTGCCCCACTGTTCTTACCAATCTACTTTACAAACAGCAATTCTGCACAACATGTCCTTGTAATTTATGGTCATGATAACAAATGTGCACATTAGAATAAGATCATTAATATAATTGCATATACAGCACCAAATTAAACTGCAGATACAATACAGACTCAACTTCAAGGGGATCTAATTTTAGTACCTTTTCCCCCATCTTCCTACTGTGTCTCACACACACATAGCTCGTGCTTCCTCATCTTCAAATATGCACATATACAAGAGAAAAGCCCCTTGTATGCACTAGGGAGTTCCTGCAAAATGATGAGCTCAACCCTATAATGTTTTTTAAAGTCTGACTCATCTCAGTGAGTGTTCATCTGTTTGCTGCTCAGGGTTTGTCTATGCTGGCGTTACATGACCCTGTAGTGGGGGAAATAAGGAGAAAAAAAATGTAGTGGTCTCATCCTGTGCAGAGGCCTGAATTTGTGTCTGGGAGACAACATGGTGTCCTCTGTCTATGTCTGTAAGAGCAGAATAAGCAGCATCTGGAAAAATTTCTAACCATTACATCCCACTCACCCACTCTGTTGTTAAAACAGTGCCTTGCATGGGCCAACAAGCACCATGCAGAGTGCTTGCTGGCCAACAAGCACTCTGTTAAATGATTCACAAACATTTGAGAACTATTGTGGACTGTTCCTGGCTACTTCAGCTGGTCTTGAGACCACCAGCTTTCCAGAGCAGCTGTTGCTTTCATAGCCACAGGTAATTAAATGAATAGCATCCTGCACCTAATATCCTATGCAGCTCAACGTGACCAGAGCAGCATGGTAACATGTGATCATGCATTCAACTCTTTGCTTTTATGGTCCCGTGGGGTTTTCATGGCTCAAAAAGGCAGACTCCTTGTTCCCTCTGTAACCCAGCAGCACCCTCCGCAGGGGAAAGGCAGAAGCTGGCAACAGTACTCAGAGAAACAATTAAAAAACATATATATTTTTTTTCAAAACAGGAAAATTATTATGAACTTGTGTCTTACAGCAGTATTTTATATATGCATATTATATATAAATATATGCTTTCACATGTGATATGAACTTTGATGCATCGTTTTGGATCGCTGTTTTCATGGGCTTCTGCTAACAAACAACTGTGACTTCCCCCTAGTGGTCAATTGCTATTTTTAAAGCTTTAAAACTGGGCTATTGAATTAAACAAAATTCATTTTAGGAAAATTCAAAAACCTTCCTTTTGATAAAGTTTATGGTCACTGACTAATTTTAATAAAACAGCTGAGTCTGGTTTCTTACTAAAGCTGAAAAAAAAAATAAAAAAAAAATTGAACCAAGAGTTCATTGTTGTAACACAGCCAGGAACAAACAATAACCTCAGTGGCATCAAATTTCTGGCCTGATCATTGGCTCACTGATTGATTGATTGAGTTATGTATTTACACATAAAACTATGGTTTGTCAACGCCTACCAACTTAAATGTACAGTATTCCCTTAGAAGCAGTCTAAATGCTTTTTCTAGTGCTTCCTTATGTTGCGTTTGTACCCAGAGGCTGCCAGATGGCTTAGCAAAGGACATTTTTTCTCTCTTTAATGAAAATCAAAATATTCCAGCTGATGTCCACTTCACCTACATTCACTCTGTCCTCCGATTTGCCAAAAATTGTTTCAATTAACTGTCCTCTTCCCACTTCTTTTTTTTTTTTTTTCCCTTAAGAAGTTTTTCAAAAACATTGAAGCTGGCATTCCAAGTTTGGAGTCTTCACTACGTGGCTTCTTTGTATCTTCCTTATCTAAAGGGCTTGGAAAATTCCCTCTTTCCTCATCTTATTAGAACAATACCAGTCAAATTCCCAAGCTAAGGGAATTTCAGCTGGCCTTGACCTATACTTACAAAAAGCAGTTGCTTTCCAAGCAAAATCCCAGCTTGCTTCAAAAAGTAAAGAAAATTAAGCAATTGCCTTGAGTGTTTGTCCATCTGTTACAGTACTTTTCCCATCCAAAGCATGCAAATTTATTGGCTGTTTTCAATTAAATATGAGAAAAGTCTCTAAGACTGATAAGTTCTTGTAAGTATCTCGAAACAATATATGCATAAATAGAAACGCAACACTACATAAACAAAAAACCTTTTCATACTGGCATGTCCACAAGGACTCCCTCACTACAGCTCATATATTCCATACCATCTATTTGGAATATATTTGGAATACCAGAATTAGGAAAACCTAATTTGTCCCCTTAGTCCTATGAAGACTCAAAGTCCTTGAGATCTGTGCAAACACGGAGTAATGGCAGAGCAATGTACAAAAATGGCTATCACCTGTCAGATAAGGTGATGGGTTTCAAGATCAAAGCATCCCTTTTTAGAGGCCTTTGGACTGGGAAATAGGGCAGCATCCTCTGGAAGATATGGATCAAGTATAGTTTACTGTTGGAAATAAATATAGTTTGTTCCTTAATACAGCATGAGTGAGTAATTTCCCAGAAGTCAGGCTAGAGTTAGGATTAGGTCTGAAACCCTGGACCATATAATTGTACAACTTGAAAAACTGGGGACCTTGAATTTTTCCTCCTCTTCACTAATATCCAAAACATAACAGAAATCCAGGCAGAATTAACTCCTATTTAGAGATTCAGCTTACATATATTTATTTATTTATTTATTTATTTATTTATTTATTTTTTTCCCCAGCATATGGGGAAACACCATCTTTTGAACTTCTTTATTCTACTTGGGTACCTCAGGGTCAGGGAGGACAACAGGCTGGAGGGGACCTGCTGACAGAAGCCATCCCCTGCCCTGCCTCATTTCTCAGCATGGAACATATGCAATCCCATTGCTAGCAAGCTTGCTCTAATTTTATCCTGCAGTGCTTCCCCAGGAGACAAAGCAAGTGCTGCCAAATGCACAGTTGGGTATACTGCTCCAGCTCTCAAATGAAGGGTTCATTTTTTAAGATACTAAACAGGATTTGGATTTGTTACTGGATCACCTACATTTGAGTACAGTAAGAAAGTTTGCATATATTTTTGTTGCCGGAAGTTGTGAGACCACAAGGATGAGAATTTATTTGTTTGCTTACAGTCACGATGTATCACATCTACTGTCAGTCAACGTCCTGTTGACATGCACTTATCTTGACAGCTTGGTCTAAAGTTTCCACTTCATGTGCACAAAGAGCAGCAAGAGAAAACATGAATCCCCTCAGAGATTAAAAATGATGACCAGATGGAGTTAATTTGCACCCCAGAAAGCATTATTTGGGGGTAGACCCCTACAGTAGCATATTCACTTATTTCCATCTTCCCATGACATCAGTCGCTCCTTCTGCCAGCTCTCTGAAGTGTTCTTTCCTAAGATAGCAGAAGAGGGAAGGCCAGGAGAGGAAGAGAGACAGAAACACACAACAAAGGACAATTACTTTCCAATTACACACAACAAAGGACAATTCTCAACATCTCAACATCTTCCTGCTTTTATCCCTAATCCTTCTTTCAGAGAAAACAACAATAACAACAAAAAGCCCACTTCTGTACTGTAGAAAATATTGCTTCATTTATTATTTCTCCAAATTCCGTCTCGAAACGGGCCAGACAGCACATGAAAAGAATTTGGTTCACTTTGCCACTTTGCCTCTGCTATGCAGATCCACAAGGAAACTCTATTTTCCTAGGAACAATGTGAGAATAGAAGATTACAAGAAAAACTACTGATGGGGTATCCTCTTTAATTCCCTCTGGATTTATACAATCACTTCAGTGAGAATAAAACCAAAAGCAAAAGTAAATCACTAAAAGGAAAATGTAGTGACTGTATGTATTAATGCACTTTGGGAAACAGGAACAGATGAACAGAAGTGTGTCTCCAAAAACAGTTATCATGTGAAATCTTTTGTCCCAACAAAGCCTAGGGAACTCAGATCCCTCTTTCCAGGAATTATCTTTAATCAAAATAGAAACAGTTGTATTTCATATCTCCCAGTCAATGTACATTGCTGGAAAAATCAATAGATGCCTGCACAGAGAAAGACAGCCCCATGTCTGAGGGTGCAACTGTTGTGACTACACAGGTGACAGAAGTGAGAATAGCCAAAGGGGTCCAGTATATAGGTGGCTCGGAGGGCAGACAGAATGGCTTCAGTGATAAAATCCCTCTTTTGGGCATCACAAACATCAACCTTCTGACGTACTTCCTGAAGCGTCCGCACCTCTTGGAATCCATGACTCTCCTGCAGCCTTCTCTGTGGAGCAACTGCCCTCCTGCCCAGCGCGTTTCCATTCATACAAAGAACAGACAGGGTGTGAAAAGAGCATTGCAATGGATTTTGTGTACTGTGAAAGGTGTTAAACTCACCTCACTTCATGTACTGTTAAATATCATGTTTAGAAATGAATACTCAGAATTTTGTATGTCCTTTAGGACACAAAATCCTTATTTGGGATCTTATCTGAAGGCCCTTAATTTTGAATGGACATTCTTATTTTCTCTTATTCACGCTTACAGGTATGGACATGACTGCAGAAATACAACTAAATAAAGCATCCATGGAAGTAAAGTGTAAACAGCAGCAGATTTCAATGGGAAATGGTCAGACAAATTCATATCATTTTCAAATGGTGGTATGTAAAGATAGGCAATAGTCCATAAGTAATTTGGTTGCGGTACATAAAGTCCTGTAACAACGTGGGAACAGCTTCTGATAAGAGTTGTTTCATGCTTTTTCCAATTTGAATCCTTAATTACATGGTGAATCAGATCTGACTTTTACTGCTAGTGTAAACAGAACAAACAGTGAAATTTTAAAACCACATTTATTTTTAATACAAAATCTGTTGCACTATTACAGAAGTGAGCCTGTATGTTTACCCCCACATGCACAGATAATTCAGCATCTACAATTAAATAAAATTATACTTCTCTTTTACCAAAACCATTGGTAAAATCTTATTAAGAAATGTTCTCTTTGTGCTTTGTAGTCAATGTTTGTACAATTCATTTCTTATTTCGATTCCCATTAAGAAAACTGGTCAATGAAAAGCTCAAAGGTGCGAAAGAAGCTTATTACAGCTAGCGTACATTTATGATCACTTCGGTTGTGCTTTACCTACAATATATACATGAAAGCTGTGACGTGTACTATGGTCTGATGTAATGCACTGGCAAAAGCTCTGAATGGTTCAATTAGGAATCTGCAGTAAAAAAGCAGAACAGTTCACTATTTTGTTTTCACAGCAAAAAAAAATATATATATATATTTAAGTAGATGCTTTAAAATACCATGCACACCATTGGCTATAGTACTTCTTACACAGTACAACATAAGCTTTCTTGTTTTATTTGTTTGTAACACCTAGAAGCATATAGCACCTACGCTTTAAGTGTATTTACAAATTCAACAAAATATCTACATATAAAAAGCTTACTTAAAATTAAACTTGATGCAAGTTATGAAAAACCAATTTATTGGCAAATGAAACTGAGCATTCCTTCAACCATAGGTTGTTATAAAAATTTATATTTGGAGGTAAACACTTGATTGATATAGTATGTGAGAAAATAATTTTGTAACTGATAATGGTAATCCTTTACCACTAAACCATACGAGCACTTGTCAGATTGAATTCTGCGGTTGTGAGTGGTAACCCCACAGTGCTTTGGGGTGTAGATAATTCCAAAGCTGCCACACTGAGCAGGCCAGGACACAGAGGGAAATGCACTCTTGCTGGTGTAGTTGGCTAGCTTGTTTTTTAGCTGTTTATTTTACAAGAGCTTATACCTTGCTGTGTTAGTAAATAATTTAATTCTGGTTGTTTGTCATGTGTGTGTGTTTTTTTTTTTGTTTGTTCGTTTGATTGCTTGTTTTATTATTTTCCTAAATATATCTTTTAAGGCCATGAAAACATGTTGTGCTGTAACTGTCTAGGAAGTGTTCTTTTTATTAAAGGAAAAAAAAACCATACTTTCCTTTGTGTAATTTCAAACATTTTAAACCTTCCATTTTTAGCACAACAGTTTCATAACACTTTTTTAAAATTTTATTTTATTTTATTTTACATTTTTACTTTATTTGGCAACAATAGTTGTCCACTAATCACAGTTTACTGCAGCAACTGACTTCATAGTACAGTGCATTATGGAATGCATATTGTATAAAGGCACTGAATGTATTTTGCCCTGTCTTTTCTGGAATATTTTCTGTCATTTTAAAATTTTTCTTTCAGTGACTGTACAAATTCCAAAATGCATTGCAATGCGTATCTTTTATGCCCTAAAATCAATCCAATGTGTTTTGATGTAAAAATAGAACACTGTACTGCTGTAATACTTGATAGATTAAAAAGGCTATAAAGTAATAGGAGCAAAGAGCAGATAGTAGGGTCTCATTAAGCATCAGCAAATGCAAGTGTCATACTTAAATCATTTAGCAATTATATACTGTACATACTGTTCCTAACTGTCTTGCAAAAAGACATATGATAGCTAGACATTAAGTCACCAATTTCACAACAATGTCCACAAAGACATTGAAGTTCTATATAATACTACTATAACACTCTGACAATGAAAACGGAATTCATATCCAGGGATTCAGCCAAGGATTGCATAACAAATTGTCCAACCATGTTTTTATAGTGTACACGAGATTGTGAATTGTGTAGCATTTTTTTTCATGCATTATACCATATTTTCAACAGAAAACAAAATTAGAAGTCAATTTTTAGTGTCAGTTCCTTTTAAAAAAAGTAAGAAAAAACAAGTTTCAAACAAAATTTGAATTTTGTATTTTGATTCATACTAACATACCACTTGATGTGTCACCATACTGAGTAATTGTATTGACTGGCATGTTCTCATAGCATAAACATTTTGAGGTGAGGAGCTTTGTTACCTGCATGTTCATAGTATGAGAAGGAGGATGTACAAGTGCTTTAAACAAACAGAAGACACAAGGGGATCGAGTTCTTTGATTACACAAATGAATTCATGGCATTTACAGGAGAAGGAGCCTCAGAACTTTCATTTCCTTCTGCAGGTTCTTTCTCTTTTTTACCACTGTATTGTCCAATAAAGGAGCCATCCTCATTGAACTGACCATTTACACCTTCTCCATAGTCAACTAAACTATCATCACTGTCTTCTTTTTTCACAGTTCTGTCTGAAGGTGTCCGGCTTCCTTTTTTTAGAGGTTTATGGTCCTCTGCATCACTGGAGACACAAACAAACAAACAAAATGAATTAACTGACGTACGATTCGTTAAGGCAAAATCAGCCATGCATGCAGAGTTTATAAAAAGCATGTGAGCAGCCCTATAATCCTTTAGTAAACCCACATCACATTGGAGAGACAAGTCAATATGATGCAGTTGACATGAATACATGGTGTAGTAATGGTTTAAACAGCGAATGTCTTCAGTGGAGGACGTTTTTTTTGTGGTTTTCTTTTTTTTTTTCATCGTGCATGACTTATACAAGGGCATAAGACTCGTGCCCTTGGCTTGGAAGCAATTTAGATGCAACTGCAAGCATTAAAAAGTGGGTTGTAAAGTTAAAAAAATAATAATTATCTGTTCCTCAGAGTAACAAGCTTATGATGTGCTGTGAAGTTAGTCTGTTAAATTTATTTTCTTTGACTCCTTCAACACGAATGAAGAATGAACTTAGTTAAATGGGATATACTGGTTTTCTTTACTTGTACAAAGAAAATAAAATGCTGCATTTCAAATAATTTGTTACATAATGCAGGCCAGACTTGCAATTTTCAGCCTTACCTTTCAAGAGACCTATATATTCCATTAAAAGGGTGCAGAAGAAACAAATGAAAATAGCCTAAGAAGAAAAGCAAAGTCCATATCCTGATAGTGATCAGTATTTTATCAATAATAAGTTGCTTTTAAAATTGTTAAAACTCTATACAGGTAAAGCAATAATTCAGCTTACAGCAGCCAGAACTGAGTAGGTAAGAGCATGGTTAGTTTTTTTCATTACTTATCAGATCAACCTCTCTATCTTAATCCATAAATAATAACATGTTCTGACAATGATGATGATAATCTGGAGCACAACAGAAACAAAGAAAGGAAAGAAAGGCAGGGAAGAAAGATCCCTTTAGCAAAGCACTGCAGTTTCTCCCTCATTGGTGGAAAAGCTGCAGTGCCATCAGCAACCCTGAACAGATTTGTAGCTGTGGTAAGCCTATATTTTATGAAATAGATCTAGTTGGTCTATTTCTGAATACTTAAAACTGAACTTCAGTTTCAAGGTGAAGATTTCAGCAGCAGCTCCAAACCACTTCTAATTAAAAAACACTACAATTGCACTTATGGGTGAAATTGTCTTAAACGAAACACAGGACTTTATATATGTACCAAAGAACAAATTATTATTTTTTTTATTTACTGACTTCCAACTCATGGAAAATATAAAGAAATGTATAGAATGTCAAGTAAATAAAAATATATTTACAATATTCACATTGTTAGATGGAATCAAAGCAATAAAGTATGTACAAGGTCACACAGGTTATACTGTTAGCTAATATATACCCTGTCGAGAAGCATTTCACTATTGCAAAACAACAGTATATCAATTTTCCACCAAGCTGGTACCCCTCATCTCCTCATCTGTTTTTGGCTTTGGAAGATTTCAAGTTTTCATATTTTAAAAGAAGTACACCTCTACCATGCATATCATTTTTTAAAACTGCATATCAGAGATTTTATTTTTCTGTGTATACACAGAAGTGGTAGGAACACCTATCTTACCAACATGTAAGAAAAGCTTCATGTTAAAATTAAAATGCACGAAGGCCAAAACTCTAAACTTGATCATATTGGCTTAACTTTGTTTTAAGCTATTGCCGTGTACACGGCATGAGGATAAATATCACTGATCTTCTGTGCCCATTGATAATGCGAACATTTAGGTTGTTAACACTTAAATGAATTCTAGTTGAAAATGTCAATCATCCAGCAGCAAAGTGCAAATGTTTATGACACTGCAAACATGAGCAGATTACAAAGACATCACTCATTTGGAGATTGTTTTGGAAGGAACCTGTGTGAAAAATGCTAAAGAAAGAACACAGTATTTTAAAATTGCATGTCTCCTCATCAGATAGCAAGGTACTTTCTTCATTGCCCCCATCTGAGGGCATTAGAGTCATTAAAATAGGCTACACAAGCACTGAAGACAAGACCCTCACTTTGAAATAGTATCAGGTTATAATTTCAAAGAATGACCTGAAGTGTTTATGACTTCAAGGTAAGAGCGTTTAGTGAAGAACATTACACTGTAACATGTAAGAATGAAAACAAATTAAAAACTGCATTTGTACCCTATTCAAACTGGTCAAGAAACTCTGTGCAAATGTTCTAAAGTGTGATCCTATCCGGCATAATTCATTAGGCTGGAAATACACAGTAAATAAATAATACACCACCACCGTATGAAAAAATATCAGACATTTCTGTGTTTAATCCAATAAAAAGTTCAACGATTTTAATTGGTAACAGATAAATCTGGATAGAAGATTTTTTTGCTTTGTGTTGCTCTTAGGGCTTTTTGTCTGTATTTTTGTAAACCAAATGTATTTACACGCAAAACAGTAAAGAAATACTTACACAGCTGGTTGTATTGTGTCTGTTTTTTCTGTTTTAGCAAGGATGCAGATTCTACTGTCTAATTAAAAACAAACAGACAAAACTGCTGATGCACCTGAATGGAGGTGGGCACTGGTATAAGACCATAGTTACAGCAGATGTAAAATCAAATCTGAACCTGGGTATTCACTCTGTTTTTGCACCAGAAAAGTCCAGAAAGAAGTTCTGCCAAGACTCTGGCAGTGAAAAAAGAAATGGGATTACCCAAGGTGCTTTCCACTCCTTGCTCAGGAAAAGAAAACATATTGCATGGTACCTTGATTCAAGCTGGATTATAAACACTTGTATTAGATTAATACAATGTTTTGATTGTAAGGGAAAGAAACAGAGGATAAAAGACAAAACAGGAGAGAGCAAAAAAGTGAAAACATCAACATTTTGGACAGCACTTTTGTACCCGTGGGGGTGCAAAACAAAGAAGGGAGCCTGGTGCTCTGGAGAAATGAATGGGTTTTCTGTGTGCTGCCAAGAAGCAATCTACAAAAGCCGCTGAGTTGTCCCATTATGAATATTGATGCCCTAAGAGCTATAAAACACTTTATGCTTTAGAACATATAAAATTATATTGCAAAAACATTAAAGTCAGAACTTTTGATACAGCATCTGCAAGATTTGCTAATCTTGTTTCTGATTGTTCATAAAACTATTCCAAAATACAAACAGAATATATCAAGATCTATTAAAATAGATCTTTTAGTTTTTGTTTGTGGTTTTGCTTGCTGACTTTAAAATTATCTAGTGCAATACCCTGAAATGAAAAATAAGGTACAAATTGGGTTACCTAAAATTACAGTTGGAAAATTTAAGAAGTATTTAGAAATGCATCATGTATGCAGTGCCTTCAATTAAGACTGAGACAGTAAGTACTGAAAAAGAACAAAACAAGAGGTGAGAATGTGTAAGAATTTTATATTTAGCTCAGATGACCATGACAGCTAAGCTTAGGGATACTTTTACAATTTGTTTTCTTAGAAATAATTTCCATGCCACTAGCTTTTTAAGGATGAAAGTTTGTTAATAAAGACGCACCAGTAATTTTTGTATGTACTAATATGTACCAGGCATTTCTTGCCCCTTCAGTAAGGACAGTGCATTTAGTATTAAAGCAGACTCTAAAAGCTTTAAATATTTTTCATAAATGATTGCTAATATATGAATACATGTATCTTTTCCCTTTGTTTAATGAAACATACAGCAAACTTGTACCTAATGATTAAGAGAGATGAAGAAGTATGGAGGTAACAATAATGATGTATAAATACAAAGTACAAACTTTTTTTTTGTTTAAAAAAGTATTTCCATTTCACAAGCTCATCAGTTATTGAAAGAAATATGTACCTTGAAATCTCCTTTCTTCTTTCAACTTTTCAATTTTTCTTCCTTAGATATGGGTACATGCAGCAACCAGTCAGAATGGGGAGGACAGTATTACGATGCCTCTGCAGTCCAGCAGGCAACTAGTTCCCACTAAACTTTGCCACATTCATGGACATGCAAAACAACTCAATATATGGTTAGCAATATACTACTTTTCCTCATAACACAACTGTCAGATGAAAGGCAACATAAAACAAACAAAATGGGTAAAGCATTCTGGGCTATCTTCTGGGCAGAAAGAGGATGCTGAGGATGGAATTTGTTGGTAGTAAATTTCTTTTTCTGTGCCTTCATGTCAACAGCCCAGAAACGTTTAAGTATAAGCAGCCACATGACGCCACAGAAGGCTTACAGGACCTTGTACTGTGGCTTTCCTGTAGAAACCCAGAGAACTTCTGCCCCAATACCTAATGGGTTTCTGCTCACACTCCTAAATTGACTGGGATACCAAGGACTGTACAGGTAAAGAATTCTTTCCCTATACACGTAAGCACCTGTATCAATTCAGATTTCAAAACTTTTTACTATTTCCAACCTTGCTAAGACAAAATAACTTATTTTTCTGAGTAGGTTTTCTTTAGCACATCTAATATTTGATCTTCAATCTTGGAAGAAGCCACAAAAACTGGGAGATTAAGCTCTGGCTTTAAATGGCAACAAGTTGAAAAAGTTGTTGTTAGCCAAAGAATCTGACCTACTCGTAGTAAGTATCTTAAAGAAAAATCTGCTTGAGATAAATTTAAGCAAACCTTTGCTATTTCTGGAGGAAAAATGTTCAAACTGAAATCAAAGCAATGATTTAAAAAATCAGGTGACAGAGATGCTCAAGAATTAAAATAAGAACCATCAAAGAAAGCATGTGTGTGTGAATGAGGACAGAGTAAGATCACTGCCAAATCCAATCTATTCAGAGACTAAAATCCTCCTGGCAGTCTGCTGACATCACAGCTTGTGCTAGAAGGGATTGACCTTAGAATTATTGTGGTGAGGCAAAAATCATTGCTAGGTACACCTGGAAACAAATCTAGGCTGCAATAAATCTTTGTAAGTACAGCAGAAAAAAAATACTGTTGTAGTTACAAACTACATCCTCATTGTTAATCAACCTACAGAAAGAAGGAAGACTAATAGATTACCTGACAATCAAAGAACTGTTCACCCATCATTTCCAGAAAGTCTTTCATAGCATAGCTAGGAATGTCTTGGAAAATAGTTTGTGACAAAATGTTGAAGACAAGAGGCAAAAGAATTCAACAAAATGTGTGAACATATTGTGTAACCATAGTAGCAGTCCTGCTGCTGTAGATGCCTTGATCTTTGATCTTCCTAAGATTTTACAGAGTACAAGAGGACAAATACACTTGGATATCATGTAAGAAGAGAGGTGAAAAGCTATACTTTCATACTCCCTGTAAAGCTAACTTAGAAATGCATGCTTTCATACTCCTCCCACCCCTCCCCTGAGGTCTATAGATGCCATAAATTCTTTATTTCTCTTGCTTTATGGCCCAGGATGGAAATTTAGACTTATTTATATATCTGCGCTGACCAGAACAGGTGCTCTGCATAGTCTATACTTTAAATTAAAAAAAAACATACATTTTCACTATTTGTTGTATGTCTTGCAGTTTATTGACGTGGGCATTGACTGTCCACAATTCAGTGTCTTCTCTAACTGAGGAAACCACTGGGGCTGTAGTGAAATCAGCTTGCTATAAAAACAACTTCTAGAGGCACTCTTTTCCTTTGCTATGTAAAGATGCAGGAATACCACCAGTTATACAAACAGTGCATACCCAGTCATTCTGTGGTTCCTGAAACACCTAGGTTTCTTAGAGCATTACTTCCTCTTTAGACTGCAGAAAAATCCGATGTTGGCAGGTTCTGCAGATACCTGCTCCTAGAAGAAACCCAGTGGAAGAGTGCAAAACTTCAAAGTCCGAGCAATCTCAAGAATACTGAGAAGCCTACAAACTGAATGTGACAAAAAACTCCCCTAAATCTATAATTTCTCTAGAAAATCATAATTAATCATTAAGATTTAAGTCATTTAATCAGTTAAATCTAATTTTGAAACAACAAATTTTCTAAGTATCAGCATTAGCAATTAAGCATTGTCTAGAAATATTGAAGTCTATTCAGTATAAATTTCTGAATCTTTCACTCTTCCCAGTTTCTGAGAAACGAAGCCAGCCTATGTTCTTAGAAAGTTCCTTTTGATGGTCTGGCGTCTCGCTGAAAATGAGATGTCCTTTCATAGTTGGCATGGAATGAATGTGAGAACTTATACTTTCTTTTCCCTCCTTTAAACTTTGGAGGAGAATGGAAGTAACTCAGAGACTTGCAAGGATAAGAAAATGAAGAGCTTCTAAGAGAGCTTTTTTTTTTCGGCTGTTGTAAGGAATGTTTGTGTTCTGCAAAGTCCTTCATGATCTGGACCAAGGATTCACCAAATAGCTTGCCACCAGTGTATGGTAAACACAGCAGTTGACATTTGAGATCTAGTGATGAGGTCCAGGGACGTAGCCATATAGCTCTCCAGGCTACTGTGAGGCATGCCATATTTTTAATTGTGAGTCTAAGAGAATCCTCAGCTGCATCATGGATAAAATTAGCTGCAAGTTTAAATAGCCTGCGTTTCCTTCGTATGGCACCAGGTGGGATCCGTTTTATTTTGACTCTGGCTCGTTCTTCCTCCAGCCATATGAGTAACGCTCTAGAAGCATAAGTGCAGTAGATAGATACTCCAAGCTGGGCTGCAACCAGCTTGAAAGATCTTTTAATTGCTTCCTCAATCTTTCTATCAGTAGGATCTTTAGGGAGAGCATCCCCATTAGCAGGCATCGAAAGTACAGAATCACCAGTAACCAACGCCCTGTCTACCTTAGGCAAGGTCCCCCACAAAGCAGCTTTATCCACTGGAAGAGGATACAGCTTACGTAGTATTGCTGGGGCTTCATGTTTTGCCTCAGGATTACCCCAAATCCTACAGACAAGATTTTCCACTGCTGAATGGATAGGAAGTGCATTATCTCCCTTGCCTTCTTCAGATGAGATAGGCAGTTCTTTTGAAGGGTGTTTACATCCGGAAGTTTTCAGCATTAACGCTCTTTTAATGTGCTTGAACAGATAATTCTGATCCTCCATGTCAAACCTACGCACAGCATCTGGTCCTTCTTGGTCTTCTGTAGGGCATTCAGATGACATTTCCCCATCTTCAGGGGTTGATTCAACCTCCAAAGCCTTGCCAGCCTCAGCTTTCTCCTTCACAGAAGCTATTTGGTCTTTTAAACTGTCCTCAGGGTCAGTTTCAAAAGTTTGGGAACTGGTCCCAGTTGCTAGTAGAGGAACCACTGGAACTTCTGTAATTGGTACCCTGGGGTGCTTTACTGAGTGGGACCTAGCCTGTGCCACAGAAGTTATACTTTGTCTGGCTGCTGACAGTGCATCCTTTAAGACAGTAGCTAGCTCAGGCAAAAATACAGATTTCATTAATGAATTCTTTTCAGATTCAGAGAAATGAGTAGTAGAAGGTCTTACCTTCCTGTGGTAGGAGCTCTGAGTGTCTTCTGAATCTGAGCTGTAGTCTGGGGTCTGGGTGAACCAGTGCTGGAGAGAAGAATGCTGCCTTGCCACTGAGCCACGAACTGAGTTGCAGCTGAGGGGTTGCTGGAAAGGGGGTGGCTGTCCTGCCTGAGAATCTGAGCCCTCCTCCGAACCCATTATCTGTTGCTCAGAAGCATGATGTCTAGAGTCATGCCTGTACTTCCATTCGTCTGACCTCTTTTCCTCTTGGCAGAGGGAAGCAGAGACAGAACTAACCCCTGTGAGCTCTGAAGACTGCCTAGCCCTCCTCCTGGTGTAGGAGGCCTCTGATTTGGTGCTGGAGTATTGATCCCCTGACCTTTTGAAGAAGTTGGATCTGTCAGATCTCACAGACTTTGCTTTGGTAAAGACAGGGTCTGCTTCAGGAGAATTGGCACAGCTACCTTTTCTTTTCTTTTCCTTGTCCATTTTCCTTCCTGTCCAAGCAGACATGGACCTGAAGTGATGAAAAAAGTTCAAAATACTCGAATTTCTAGACTTTTCAAAAATTACTTTTCTGTTCAAGGGAAACCCTATACCCTTTTTCCTCAAAGAAGCACTGCATCATGGCCAGTGCCATATGAGGCAGACAAACTGGGAATTGAGAGACTGCAGGGATGTTGGGCTGCAGAGAGGGTGCCAAGATATCTTCTGTAATCTGACTGGTTGCTGCTGCTGCCCTTTCTCTAAGGAAAAAAGAGGAAAGCCCAATATAGACTAATTACACAGAAATACATTTTAGAAAGGAGTTTTTGCATAGTAAAAATAGGATGAGCATATGAATAAGTCTGAAAGCAAGGCATGCAACTGTCCATTTTTACCAGATAAGAGGCTGATAAATGCATTATAAAATCCTTTAATACAGAACTAGATGGTTCTTTAGATTAACTCAAGCCACTTAAATATGGCAACATAAATTCAAGTCTTGCTACAGGTCACACATGAAAGCAGACTTAAATAGTCTTAGTCTAGATCTGAGAAAAAGCATATTGAAGTCACATCATTTGTACAATTCTGTACAAAGGGAAAGTTCTAAGTACAGAAAAGCAGAGGAGCTATTAAACGAGAATGCAAACTGGACTGGTTAGGAAAGTCTATGCAATACTTATTTACATCTGCTTCCAAACACTGCTTTACATTATTTATTTTATCAGCCAAATTTCATCGATACATATACACATAATGCTCTAATAATATGCTACACTAAAAGTATTAAGCTAAGAAAAAAGTAGAATGTTTGCCTTTTATTTTTATTTTTATTTTTTTTTAAATCCAGGAAGAATGAACAGAAACTGCTCTTTGGCATTCAGAATTGGAAATCTATTCCAGTCAGATCCAAATGCACATTACCCGTATAACAGGAAGCTACAACAACAGAGTGAATCCTTCTTTAAAAAATGGTTTTGCTTTGTACATTAAATTGCACATCTTCAAAATAATAAAGGGTGTTTACAATATTTTTTACATAGGAATACACTGTGAAATGCATTATAACACTCAGGTTAAATATAGCAGTATTGTTATACTTAGAAACTAAGAACATTATTTCCTGTATTAGTTAAAAACCATCAAACAAAATGCTTAAAAAAAAAAAAAAAAAAAAAAACAACAACAAAACCCTATACTAAGTATTATGTGAACAGACTTATCAAAGTGTGTGCTTTTTGCAATGTCAGGAGATTCAGCTTGCCTACATTTAAAATAAATGAATAAAAGCTGCGTCACATGCTTTGAAGCTTCTTTCTTGATTTTTTGCACTGAAATACATGAAACCAAGATCTGCTTTTTCCTGTAGGACATTCTCTCACCTCCATGTTCAACACTGCCTCCTTGTTATTGGATTAGGTATTAGTATTGGGTGCCATCTTAAATGCATTCATTTTCAAGTCAATGGAACACAAGATTGTCTTTATTAAATTTCAATTAGAAATTTATTTTCAAAAACCATAATGTGAGATATGCCCTAACTGAAAGGATTTGTATTGGTGGCTTACTCTAAACTCTCAATTCCTAATTTGTGTGTGTTTCATTTTTTTCCTAACAGTGTAGTTAAAATGCTGTCTATAGTTCTACAAAACACTGGATGCAGAATCTTTCTCAACACTGAAAAAAAGTTAGTTGTGAATTAGTAAGTGTGACATATAAAGGACGTGTGATATGAACAGTGAACATTACAAACCACATCAGCTGCTCACCTGTATTCACCAAATGTTCCATCATCTTCCTTCATAGGCTGTATTTCTGGATCAGCATGTGCATCCTCCTTTTCCTTCACTAAAATATTTGAAATAGTAATTTTTATCATTAAACTGCAACACTAGAAACCTCAAGACCCTAATTTCTCAAATTGATCGCATTTGGCAGGAAAGTGGTTTGAATAGAAATCATTGTTTGAGCTATGGTCTCAGATACATGTTTTCTTTTAAAGAAAAAAAATGTTTATTAGTTATAGAATCTTATTCAAGTACAAAATACTGCATTAGTAAAACTTTTTATTCCTTTCATTTCCAACTAAAGATTTGCTAAAAAAATTAGTAAAAACTTTCCCTACTTATGATATTATTAGAGCTATTGTTTAATGAAATCTGAACAATTTAGTTTTACTTATGCATGCTCCATATTGCCGCTCAATATTGCTCCCATACTGATTGATAACACTGAATCAAGTTCACTTATGTTCACTGTTAGCTTCCATCTGCTTTCATGTCATGCACTAACAATGCAGTCAAGGTATTGCAACAATCTCCAGGGAATTTTAAATAGCATTTAACATATATTAATATTAGAAAAAAAAAAAAAAAAAAAAAGTAGGTTTGGTCTGTTCATTCCTTCTTTTCTATAGCATGATGAAAAGCAAGGCAAAAACACCTAGAGTGGAAGCTAAATTTAACACAATTATATTTCTTGCACATCCTTGTTGTAGGCTTAGTAATCTTGTCATCGTTCACTGGTAAGAGTGGAGGAATCTTGCATTATTCTTTGCATGTAACCTGTCCCTATACAAGTATGTAGCACTGTGTTCTTAGATACAGAAACCTGCTAGTACCTGAGGAAACAGATCTTTATAGAAGACATATATTCCTATAAATTAAGATTGTTGACAGAATAAAACAATATACTGGCTTCAAAAAAAAAAAATCTTCATTATCCTTCTTCCCTTTTCTTTTTTCCTTTCTGGCACTGTGGCTATTCAAAACCTTCCCTTGTTTAGCAGATAGTTACATAATCCAATATACAATCTCTTATCTTTTATTCTGGTAATTTCCACACTTGATTTGTACATCATTAGTTTATACACTCTTATTTAAGATGATATGAATCATTTCTGACAGTAATCTATAATTATGATAATATGTAACACCTTGAAATCTGTCTGCTATAATTTCATACTGAAATAATTTACCACTTTTTTATGACAACTGGTAATCTCAAGATGACATGCTAAAATTAAGACAAAAAAAGAATTATTAACCGTGCTTTGCATTTGTCACTTCATTGGTGGAACATTGCATTTCCAATGACACCGGAAATAAAATTAGCTCCAGAGGAAATACAATTAGCTCTAGAGTCACTGTTATAACCATGAGTACGTTGTCAGTGTGCTTATACAGTTAAGGTCTGCCATATCTAGTCATTGGCTATATCCATATAAGTGTGTATATATATTTATGCATACATAAAAGAGTTAATACCTTCCATGTCATAAATCTGCAGAACCCCAGAAAAAAAGGGCATAGCAAAGACCTCCACAAAGTAATGGCATCCTTAGCACCCAACTGTCTCCTACACTTTTACTGTTTTACCCTCTTCTGGATGGTGGCTCACTCCTAGTTCTCTCAAGTTACCCTTTGATGCCCTCCTGAGGTCCATTTATATTCACTCATACCTCACTCCTGCTCTGAGATCCTGTCACTACTATTATAGGCAAACTCGATGTCACTCAGTGTCTGTTTTCTACAGGGTTTTAGTCTACAGAGCTGCTACATAGACACAAATATTAGACTGGGAAGAAATATACATAAAACATATATACACACATGGATATATAACAAATTTATGTCTTCTATAATGTCTCAGGGGATAGAAGAGGTACATTGTATAGTTCCAATTTTTTTGTTACAAATTATAAAATATATTTGGCCATTGCTAGTCTAATACTAAAAAATAAAAGAAGAAAAAGAAAAACTCTTATGAATTAAAAGTTACACAAAACAAAACAACCAACCAAACAAACAAAAAAACAGCCTAGCTGGAGGGTGATATTTGAAATTTAGATGCAAAAATACTGACGCTGAAGAAGACACAGATTCTGAGAAGGAGGATAAAATATTTGAAAAAAAAAGTAACTGTATTAAGGGATCTATCTTATGAAATGCTGCACTCCTGAGACATTTAAGTAACATGGCAGCTATGATATGGTGTATGTTTCCATACCTTCTCCAATTAAATTCTAACTCAGCTCATTTCAGTGGGTTAAAACACATTTGCATTAGACTTCAGAGAAAGGGGCATGCAGTACTGGTAGTATGACCAAGTACATCAATCAAAGCTCAACCTTCTCTAACGTGATCATGTAGTTATTTGACCCTCCAGGGATGAAGAAGATGCTCTTCATATGCTTAAAAGGATTGAAGTTTTCTACCAATGGGCAGATTGCTCCCAACAAGCCTACCAAATGATAGGACTGATCTCCTATATACACAATGTAAATGCTAACCAGCAGCAAATGTAATTTCTCCAGTAAACCTCAGATCTGTCTTAAATGGATTACTACTAGATAATTTTTATTCTTGTTGTTATATATCATACCTGGATATTTGCCACCCTTATTCCTCCTGATGAAGCAAACAATCAGTAAAATCAAGATAAGAAGAGCAACAGCACACATAAGACCAATGAACCATCCTTGAGTAGCAATGTCAACCTGCCGACTTGCCATTGCTAGAGAACAGAAGAAAAAATATTATGAGATGCTTTCCTGCACTGTTATATTAATTAAAATAAATAATACTGTACACAACATTTATTAATTAAGGAATAACACTCATTGTGAAAATTAGCATTAAGAAAAACAGTGATACTATGAATATTTTCATATTTAAATGTTTCCAAGTACAAGCACACAGAACTTACTTTTGAAAATATAAGAATTCTGCCAACTTTCTTCAACATTTTGACTTAAGAACTATTGCAGAACACGTACACATACTATATTGCTTTTCACAAATCTCAAAACTATTCTCAACCACTTTACATTAATTAAATGTCTGAAATGAAATTGCAAATTATAATTCACACAAACACTTAGATTGCATTATCAAAATGAATAAAAAGCCAATACTCATTAGCTAATGCACACCCATTAGTCTGAAACAGGGAAACAGATGGGTCATTCAAGGCCCTAATATTAAATTCCAACTAAAAATCAACAATGAAGCATCCTTTAAAGCCTTATTAAGCATAATGTTTTCTTCCTCTCCTCAGACCTGTACCTCATGTTACAATTTATCATGATTGCCATAATTTAGCATTAGTGAGGACTTAACACAAGGCAATTGGGAGGCCTTTCCTTGGCACCGTTTCTCTCCAATTGCCAACTCTATCTGGAAAATGATGTAAATAATAGGCAAACCACACAGGAAACACTACAGCCACGAGAGAGGGCAGGAATTATCTGTGTGGTTTGGTGGCTGGAACCCTCCTACTTGTCTCCAACAAAGTATTTGGAAACACTACAGGCAACTGGCCTTAGAATTTGCTGCTGGAAGAAAGTGGGAAAGGTGATAGGAGTTGGGAATGTGGGCTATAGAAGAAAACATGAAGGGGATGAAGAAGGACATCCATTGAACTCTTGCTTCCACTGAAGTGGAGGACACAATGCATAAATAGCTTTACACAGAGAAATGTGAAAATCCCAGAGCCTGCAAAAGATTTTCACCTCTCCTTCCAGAAGATATGTCTTTAAGGGAAGGCTTATAAAAGGACATCACAGACAACCTGTTTTGTTTTTTTTTTCAGTGGAGCATTTACTGTCCAAGCTCATTGAGCTTGGATTGTCCAGGTGATACAGCACCAACTCTTTTCTCCTTACAAGACATGGAGAATGCCAACTGGGAAGAGTCCTGTGCTGGTGCTGTCCTTCGAGCAATGCCGCAGCCTTCTTTGGCAGACAGCTAGCTGATGAGAGACTGCACTGGACTGGCAAGCACGCTTACAACAAAATGTAACAGTATTCAGTCATAGGCCAGAATTCAAGCCCATGTCTCAATGTTATTTATTAGTTAAGACAGAGGCTGAGACAGCTAGCTTGCAAACATCCGTGCTATACGGTCCTAGATTCCTGAGGGTCTTCCACTGACTGCATGAAAACTGTAAGTACCTCTGAGTACTATTTAAACAATTTTTGTATTGAAATGTCTAAGTTGTATGTGTATATACAGCCTTTATGTAAATATATATATTTATACTTTATATACTGCATATAAATATGTAAACAAAAGTGGCAATCTTAAAAAACAAAATCACAAAGGTAATCTTCCTCTGAATTGTAAACCAAATTTATATAAATTTTGTTCCCATATAAAGGTTAAAAGTATTTTGAGTTTTGTATATATGCATTTAGAATAAGGCATTAAAGGTTGTATAATAAATACCGTAGCAAAATGCAAAAGCACATTTAACATTCAAACGTAGTAAGAAATAGCAACAAGCAAAACAAGTCATGCATAAAAATATGCAAGATAGATGGGAAGAAATAAAGGTGAAAACTTACTTATGCAGCTTCCTTAACTTATTGTATATCCAGTAGGAAAAGGTTTCTAGACCTCAGTGCAACTTTAAAAATGGCACAGAATTTCCTGTGTACTCTGAGCAAATTATCTGCCTCAGGCAGAAAGACATTTATTTACTCTTGTTGAACTGCTAATGCAAAAGTCAATGCGACACACTGTACTGGTATGCTCAAAAGATGAAACCACACACTACTAAGATGTTCTATAGGAATGCTTGCTTAAGAAAAAAATTAGGCAAAAGCTTCATTATGTCAAACATTGCAGTTTCTTTCCTAATTGGAAGCATTGGAAAGCATTCCATATTCCAATAATTTTCCCTTTGCCCACTTGATTTTTTGCAATGTTTAAAAGCTTTAATCTAGACTCAAAACAGTATGACATAACATTTTTCTTTTCTAAAAAATGTGCTATATCATTAGATTAAGAATGATGAGTAATACTATACACGGAGCGTTTCCTTGATCAAAAAGCATAAAAGGGAGTCTTTAAATTCTATTTAAATTCCCTTCTTCCTTGATTAGTCAAAGATATCAGCCAAGGTTCATTCACAGTTATGTACAAGATTCCTTATCTACTGGTTTGGTATTTTTTGTTCAGAGAGATACTTTTGGGAAGATTTCTGTTCTGCTTGTTTTGAATTATACTACAATCTTGAATTATACTACGATCTTGATCCTTTCTTTACTGCTGCTTTAGGCTTTGAGTTTTTGTGTATTTGCATAAAATTTTACCTATTGGCATTTATACCATTCGCTTTCTCTGGCATAAACAACCTCTCTGCTTAGCCCATATACATTTGCTTGGCACTGTTATTCAGCACCATGCTTTCAAAATTTTGCTGCAACATGACAAATTGTCAACAGAAATGGAACAAAAAAAAGCAAAAAGTTATGATTTTAGAAAGCACTCACTTTCCAACTGGTACATTCATAATTTATTTTGTTGTCTGATAAATATTACATATTGTTCAAGCATATTTTCATATTTAAACTACTTTCTTAAATCATAACATTCTGGATTTGGTGAAGTGCCTGCTAAATAACTATGCATGGACCAAAATGCTTGGAATGAGCAGAAGTGGCTATCATATACAAACAGATAATAATAGCTGACCAACATCATACTGTGATGGTAACAACATAATCAGCATAACATCAAAAAAACTTCCAATAAAGCTCTACCTTTGAGTTAAATGAACGAGCATTACTGATTTGCTTATGAAAAAAATGACTGCTGCACCTTTCTTTAAATGACTGAAAATATATACATACAGAACTTAAACAGCCTTACTGATTCACAGGACCATTTGTGAAATCAAAATATTTACATAACCAATATAATAATAGGAAAAGAAACATAAGTAGAAATCTCTTAATAGTGGTATATATAGATTACATGAGTCTTCAGATTCAATCTGCACTTCTGATTACACATACATTTTAGCTCTGATTTTTTGTATTAAATAGGATGATATGCAGATTGTTAGCTTTAAAAATACGTACTTGACTCTATTAAAGAGTTATGTAAATATAGAAGCCTAGTTATATTAATTAGAAATAAATTAAATAGGTCATCTTCAATGCACAGCACACAGATGGAGTGTGAGCAGTATCTTGCCCCTAACATAAACAACAGACAAGTAGAATCAATTGAAATGATGAAAACATTCATAATCTACATAAGAAATGTGCTAGCATATCTAGGAGTTTAAAAAATAATTCAACATTGCTCTAAAAAAAAAAAAAAAGAACATACAAAGATACAAAGATGCTAGCTACAACATCTTTTAGCTAGAAGCAGTTCAACATTTCAGCATGTGGTCTCTCGCAATTCTGACTATGATACAGAATTGGTACGGTGTGCCTCACCTGGACCTGTCTCAAACACATCCTCTGAACTCCTAAAACCAGACAGGCCCTCAGCACCAACCCGGACTTTATATGCTGTTCCTGGTGTTAAACCCTTTAACACAAAGAAGCTTCGAGAACCATTTACAATTTCTTTTTTCCAATCTTCTTTGCCTACAAAAATTTTAGGAAAACAACATATTGGAATTTTAATTGTCTACGTGTTACTGAAAGTTTCTAGACAGAATATTATCAACAGTTACTTGACTAAACTATGGATTGGCTGAAAAAAACAACAACTATTCTTTCAAAAAATAAAACCATATAAAATTACGACTGCAAATAATATATTGCATGCAATATATTGAAGAATACACTATTACACATTAATTATGAAACTATTTTAAACATTTGTTCCATTGTACTGTAAAAATACTATTTTAATTTATTTTCTTTAAAGACTTACTGAAATTGCAATTATCAAATACATTAAAATAGATTTTAATCATTTAATTAGACTATACTTTTGTAGTTTCAGTTAATATTTACTTTAGTCGAGAAATTCTATTTTGCAATCTGAACAGATCATATTTCCTGATCATTATCTTCTTTTTCTAGGACAGATGTTTCTTCGACTAATATCCAGAAAAAATGATTTATATTCCAATTTTCAGATATATCATCTTTAGTCATAACTTTAGGAGGATAAAGTATTTAAATATCATGGTTTTATTAGCTATCTATCTGTGTTACAGTTATTACTTGTATTATCAAAGATTAAAACCTATTTTCATGCCAAGAAAAGTATGCAAGTTGGTCAATACCTTGTTTTAAGGTTTAATTTAACAAACAAAATAGTTTTTGCTGACTGTTTTATTTTCCTGATTTGGATATAATTTAGGAGAACTGTTAAATCCCATTTTAATGTATGTAATCATATTTTTACATATGTAATCAATGCATTTAAGCGATCAGCTTTAAGTGATCTACATTTTAGAAGTTCATGTTCACAATAATTTATAAGATAATACAAAGGAACAAAGGCTGATTTTCTATCTAAGCATCAAAAACCTACTACACATTGATGTTTACTATAATGAAAATTATTTGATCTCCAGATCAAGTTAAAAAATGTTTTTTCCAAACATTTAAAAGCTATCATTAACACTGGGTCAACTTAGGACCATGTTTAAAAATGTTTGAAAATATATCTGAACACTTAATATAATTTAATGAAATGACTTCTTACTGCCTGCTACACCATATTCAACATAAAAGTTCGCATGATCTGGTCCCTCATACTCCCAACTGATATTGGCATAGGTCTCAGCAGCAGCTGTTGTAACATTTCTGATCCTTGGATAAAGTGGTTGCACTGAATACACAATAGAAAAACAAAGCAGAATATGAAATTGTGACTTCATACATTAAAAAAAAAAAAGGAAGGTACTATGCTAATTTAGATCACATACAGGGAAAGTATTTGTCATTGTTTCCATTACAGGAAATTAGTGACTAAATTAGCATGCTTGGTAATTGAATCCTAAGCAGTTACTACACCATGAAATTAGAAAGTGAAATCTATGTACTCTAGTGAGCATGCCCTATAACGCTGAAACTGCCAAATACCTAAAAACGCTTAATTGCCAAAATCCCAGAAAACATTGTTTCTATTCATCCAGAAGTAAAATGAACACAGTGGAGAAGTGAGTACATTGTCCAGGGGAATGGGAAATGGAGAGAACAGAGGTATGAAGGTGGCACACACCTCCCTTTATTCCACATGTCACTGAATGGACTGTAAATGCCTCAACTGCAAGCCCTCTATAGGACTGTGTCTCTATTGCATTGATAATGATAAAAAAGGAACACAATACCCTTATAGAAAGTTGGACGGACAGTATGCATGACTGGGGAGGTTGCAAAAAGGGTTTCTGAATATCCTTCACCATCAGAGGTAGTGGGAAAGAAAAAATAAACAGTAAAAACACTTTACATCAAAAGTTATCATTTAAATAATGCAGTAAAGCCTTACCTGCTAAACGAATAATGCATGCACACTCTACATTCATGCAAAATTCAATTAGTTTTACTTGTTAAAATATGAAAGGGCTAAATGATACACACATATTTGAAAATGAACAGGAGTATATTTTTACTGAAACCTTCATTTTTACAGAACATTTATTAAATCAGCTTCCTTGCCATTATGGATTCATTGCAACTTTAAACATTTCCATAACATTCCCAATGTTATGGAGAGCCAATATCAAAATATTCTGGTGTGAAGCACTCGAGTCACTGGAAAGCAAAGAATAACAAAACAAAACAATACTACGGATTTTAAGATACTGAGTCCTATTATAATTCTCATCAGACACAAGTGTGTTGCACAGATATGCACAAAGTCCCCTATGCAAATAAGTCCTTTTCTCTTCAGCATCTTGTAATTAGCCACATCTCTGCTCATTTCTCAATTTTTGTTCTCCAATTACATCTGTTAAAAATGGACAAAAACTTCAGCATGGTTGTTTGCTTAATATTAATAAAAATAAATTCTATTATTTAGTGCAGATCCAAAAGGTTTTGAATGAAAATGCCTTACTCTGTTTGCCACTGACATTTTGTTCCTGCTAAAACATCAAAAATACTTCCAAAAGTATCATGTAACACCAGAGGTGAAATCTTAGTCTCAGGAAAGACAATGACAAAATTCCAGCAACTTTGCCTATACCAGAAAATAAAATGAGCAAAGGCCTGTTCTCAAGGCAAGAAGTGCTGCAGAGATTTTATTCACATACTTATTTCCTCCTCAGAACAGGATGGGCCTGTCCATACAGCTGACTAGAAGTAGTTCCAAATTAGATTCAAAGAAAAAATGGCTTGCTTTGGCACAGTAAAATAAATAAATCTGTACAGACAGACTAAATGAGTACTGCGACTAGAAATCTATAGCTCCTGAGAGTCTTTTTAAAAAAGACCTAAATGATGCAAATTCCATCAATTCTTCTGAAAATGTATCCTCGTTACAAATTTTCACACTATCAGGCTTTTTATCTCCATATTTGTACCATTCTTTTCTTAATTCTACTTCATTAGTAGAATTCTCATTCAACTTCAGTCTGTATTAAACCTATTACTGCTATATTTGATGTCTTTGTAGGTTGTTGTGCTTACGCATTTTATACATTACTTCTTTCACCAACCAAAAATAGGGAACATATTTGTTTAAGAGATAAAGAATATATCTATTCTCTAGAATCAACTTAAAATCAGAAAGAACAAGATTTTTAAAAAAAGCCATCTAGGTTACTAAATCAACAACAAAACCACTAAGAAATACCAGAGCCAGGATTCTGGTATGGGAAATCTGGTCTGTAATCACATCCACTATAGTAACGCAAGGGGATTACGTTCTGCTCCTCTGTGCCACTTTAAGGTAGCAAGAAGAAAGAATAGCAAGGTCTAAATTTAGAAACATTCAGAGTCTGAGACTGTGGATAGGATATATAAACATCTTGCCTCATTTGCACATGGGAACAGGTGTAAATTACAATCAGCATCTTAGTATTTGTTCTTTGCCAAGAAAGCTACCGGTTAGTACTCTAAATATAATTTATTCTGTTTTCTTTCATTAAATCATATTTTCTCACACCTATATTTTCCTGGATTTTGCTGTTCTACCAAAGATGTCTAATTAGCAGCAGAACTGTATGGATGACATTTGTCACTGATGTCAAGGTCAGAAGAAACTATAAGCAATAATCTGTTTCTCCTGCAAAGAGATGCCACAGAACTGCATCTGGCTTTTCCCTCCTGATGCCTGGGCACTCGTGGATGAAGTAAAGAGTCTCACCCTGTGTGAAAGACTCCAGATGACAGCCAGCCTCTGTATCACTAGGCTAATTAGATAATTACCTTTCCTGTAAAATGTGCATCTTTTCTTGTGTTCTTGTGTTTGTTTGTTTGGGGCTTTGTTTTTTAAATCTTTGATTTCTAGTTTCTGCCCCGACTAAATGGCTGTTTGCTAGATTAAAGACCTAGTATTGAGTAAATTGCTTTCTGTCCATATGATTGCACATAACAGTGAAATTGGCTCAGAAAATTATCTTCATTCTTTTGGTCTTTTAGTTTCTAAATTCTCTCAAGTGACTGACTAATGCTGACATTTCCCAGACGTCCTCTTTTCTGATTTTTACCAATGGTTGCTTGTACAGTTTGATCATTGTGTAGTATTTGGTCAGTTTTAAGTTCTGTTTTTTCTTATTGAACACAACACACCAACAAATTCATTCAGTAGCGTATTTATTTTCAAAATTATTACTTCTGTTATTCTTCCTCTTTTTCACTACTAGTTGTTCTAATAATTCCAGCAGGCCTGGAAATTGTTAGTTAAATCTTTCAACTCTGCCATATTTGCAAAATGGGTATACATGTAGGTAAAATAAAAGATGGCTGATGGATTCTAAGGTGATGAAAGCCTGATGTCTAGGTAGGTACAAGATTCAGAGCTTGTCTCCAATCTACCCAGACTCTTGTCTTCTAAATCACCACACCTCTAATTATAATTAACCTCTTAGTACTTCAATATGCTTCCTAGCACTGTTCACAAATGCAAAATGTGTAATTGTCAGCTGGCAGAAACTCTCAAAGCATGCAAGTGGCAGTTGGTGAAAAGAGCGGGGCTAGAAAGCTTTGTCTCAGGGAGAAGTGCTTTTTGAGCAGAGGAACACCGTGTTCTTGTGATTTACAGCCACACATAATGCTGTGCACCACCAATGACAAGGGTCACTTCAAAAATGATGGGATTGGACTGTTAATTAAGTTATGCTTTTCATACAGACTGACTTTTAATTCAGCTACCTCCAGTAAATTAAGCCATTTTAACCATGCTGTGCAATGCAAAGTTTTGCTGACATCTCTGAGTACTGTAGTGAGATATGGTATTAAAGAATTTGTCAACTGTTGAGAAAGAGGCATAGGCTCAAAGTAGTATTTTCCTTTCTTTTCAAATTAATTTCAATATTGTTTTTTGTTGCTGTCATTGTTCTGTTTGGTTGTTTTTTTGTTTGTTTGTTTGTTGTTGTTGTTTGTTTTTCGGTGATGGTTGTTTTTTTTTCTTTTTTTTTTTTTCTTTTTGGTAGAGGAGTATTTAATCTTCTAACTTTTCAAGAACAGAGCTCCTGCACAATTGTACTTGGACGGCAGACTCAACAGAATTCAGTAATTTGTGACATAAGATATGAAAGTATCTTAATGGAATAGCTACTCTTTCTCAAGATTTAGTGTAGCAGAACAATAAATTAAATAATCCCCAAAGTGATTAAGCTTTACGAAGTTTCAGGGAATTCATCAAATCTCCAGCAAGAACTGGCAGCTATGTGATAAACACACATCTGATGACTCATGTCAAATGGAAGAAAAATATAAAGTGATATATCACAGAGAACTAGGCATATGACAAATTAGGGGTTTGCTTTAATTTGCTTTTTAACCCCAAACTTTTACAGTAGGAAATTCAAGCCTTAGTATAACAATAGGAGCAAATTCCTTTTCTGGCATTGAGAGATCTCACTTCTGAGATTATCTAAACCATTGCAAGAGTCTTCCTATAGTTCAAGAAATACAGAAGACAATGAAAAAAGGCAAGAAATAGTTTCACTGATAAACATTTAGCATGGCATAGATTTTGTGTGAAGTCTAAAAAGCAGAATGTATTTGCAGGAAGTTTTACATTGAAATGATCATCATTTTCTTACGCATCCAAAGCATCAACATTTTTCATGGTAGACTTAAAAGAGGAAAAAACTGAAGGTTTTTTTTAGCAGGCTGTACTGAAAGAACCACATAAATGTATCACAGAGAAGTCCACAGAGAGAGAGTGGCTTAAGGATCAGTACAGAAATACTATAATTAACTAGAAGAGAAAAAGCAGCTTGAACTTGTTAGAGAAAAATATGGAGACATGATGTGAGATGATTCAGAAAGGGAGGTAAAACAGATGGTGGGCAGGGGAAAATGGTTTAAACAACAGCATTCTGTATGGAATGAAGAATATTAAGATGATCCTATCCTTTCCAAATAGATCAGAAATACGAACTGAGGTGAGAATGCTTCACTCTAGCCTTGAGTGAAGAACAATACATTGGAGATTCAGCCAGAAAAAAATAAAAGTTTCAGACTCAGAGGCTCGACTGCTTGTATTTTTCCATTGCAACAAAAGTATTTCCATCAGTTCTTGAGATGTGAAGTTCATATGAAGAACACAAGACATACTGAAGTACTGCATTGACAGCAAGTGTTAGTTTCAATTAAAGCTCCCAATCTTACTAGCTTTGCAGGTCAGATCTGCCAGTTATGAGTGTCCGTGTGCATAAAGACTACAAGAACTTGCTTTTAAATTAGAAATGTGGACTATATCAAAAAGAATCAGAAAAGTGACAAGAAGGCTTGCTAAATGTAGAGACACGCATAATTACATGGCATGACTCCCTCCACTTCAACTTACAACAAAGACCATTACAAGCCCCTGTGACTGTTGATGTTAATCAGCAACTTTCACTTCTACCACTGGTCTAATCTGTATTCTTTTCTTTCTTCTGTAGTCTATTTATTTTAAAATTCTCATCAAAGAGGGTAGGAAAGACTTGACTCCAGTGATCACCAGAGTCAGTTTCCAGCTGCTTCTATAATTACTTCACAGGTCATCAGGTTCTTAATCCCTAATTTCTTCTCACACCTCTGTTACCCCATGTCTGTTGGTAGATGTAGACGTTGATGTCAATACCCAGATGCCAACGGCAATGCATGCGGCTTATCAAATACTTTATTCTTTATCTAATTCTTTATCTTGATTAAATATATCATGCATAGTACAACAGTAATTAGAAATGAAAAAATATAGTGCAAGTCAAATTGGATTATAAACAGTATAACAGGGTAGCTTGCCCATCCACAATAAAACCATTTCTATCATGATTTACTCATGTGGGGTTGTGCAACGTTGACATGAATCTCCCAGTTAAATTTCCTCAGAGGAGAACAAAACCTCAGGTCTTGTAATCAGACAAAATCCATTGCATTTTGGCTATCTGATGCAATGACACCAGTTGCCGAAAGAGCATTTTGATTAGTATGGGTCTCTTTTGCTGCGAGACAATTATTTCCTCTTTATACTGTCCCCCATTTGTTGCAGCATTCTGTCCTTCTATGTTCTATTCAATCAGAATATGTCTATCTTTACTAAAGGAATAAGGGGAAAAAAATCTTTATCCAAATTTCTTATCCTTGAACTTACTTTCATCTAAAGTTACTATTAAAGGAGAAAAGGCAAAAAGGCTTGTTTCTTTACTGATTGATCTGGGTATCTTTACAACAACTACTTGACACCAGTGCAGTCATTATGATCAAACAAACTCAACTGAGATGAATGTTAAAATTGTTAAGTGTGTCAGTAAGCAGTCTTTGGTTGCTTTCCTTGATTTTAAACTAATGAAAGACTACAGTACAATGAAGGGTCCATGCCTGCATAGATAGACTGCAAAAGTCACATGGTGCCAAAGGACCACATGTATATATTTCAGGACAGCAAATATATTTCAGGTCTACAATAAAAACATTAAGACACTATAAGATCCTTGGCATTAACACTAGCATTATTTCCCTCAGCACCTTAAAATACAGTTTTACTCTGAGAAGTGAAATATATCTCAGGTTGTACACCTTGCCCAGGTTTAGATGCTTTCAATTCCCCCAAGACCTTGTGCCCAATGTTTCTGATTAACCAGCTACAGGCCTTCGGAAGCAGCTAGCCAGTAGAAAACACACTACCAAAATTTCACTGAGTTTTATTCTTTCTGAATCTGACATCTACTGTCTTGTTAACTTCCAAGATATTAACCTCAAATTGCAAAAGAAAGGATATATGTATTTTTCTGATAACTCCTGCCCTTCAAAATGAAACACTGGGCTGTTGCTTTTGATGGATCAGAACACAGTTGAGGATATCAAAATTTCATATCCTTCTCAGTTTGGCTTTGGGTCCACATTAATGAGACCTGTATCTACTCAACGGCTGTCCTGCAGGAGGGAGGAGGAGTAAAAATTCACTGCTGGGCATGGTTTCTTCTTGAGTGGGCTGAGTATTTCTGTCTCCCAAATCCACCCACTCATGGGACCAAATAATTTGGCACTTGCTAATATGATCCTCTTTTTCCTTTCTTATAGTCCAGGATCAGTAGGGAAATAGTTAATCATGTTAATGCAAGTAACCACTGAGAACCTTCATCTCAGAGCTGCAGCAACTCAGATGTCATAGCAGATGTCATGGCTTTAGCACCGTCCTGTTTGCAGTTCCAAAGTTTTCTTTACGATTGTAAGAGCTAGATGCAACAGGAATATGTGAAAACTTTGAAACCATAAACGGCATGGAACCAAACGAAGACATCTGCTTACGTTTTCAGAGAATCTGAGATGACAGCTCTGAAATGTGAGCTGCTCCAGCTGATCTTACAAATAAGATGCTTTCTGCTAGCCCTAGACTGTGATACAGCTATAATTAGGCTGCAGTTTCACACAGAGAATCCATTTTTCCTTGCATGAGTTTTTATACTCAGCTATAAATAATGAGAACTTAATTTACATTTCTGCTGCTACATCCAGGACTATACGCCAGTTCTGTTGTTCCAATCTGTGCTGACTTCCCAGCTACAACTTGACTAAAACACAGTAATAAAGACTTAGCATTAAAATAAACCCAGTACTCCATACAGTTACCAGAAATGTGTTTGATATTGGAATGCACTTATATACACAAAAGTATGCTTACACGGTCTGACTTCTCCACCAGTCTAAGTGGGTGAATAGCATGGCTAGTATTATAGCCATATAATTATCAAAACACCTGATCATCAAGTGGAAAATAAATATATGTGAAACAATTTATTTTGTCTCTTCCGAGTTTGTAAAAAATAATGGATACTTTCATGTAGTGATTTTGACATGGGATTTTTATGGCCTGAGAATCTGAAAATCCGATGTTGGTAAGTGTTAATGATACCTCTGTGATAAAATCACACATGGGTATAGAGACAACTTTCTGACTCAGCTCTCTGAAATCTCTCAGGATAATCTTTGCTTCTGGCAGTAAAGGTATCAAAATTCATAAAAAAACTGTATGAAGAATACATTGTTCGACAGAAGAACTTCATTATAAAGAATCTAATATTGCTGAATGCAAGAACAAGGTTCACAATATGCTCCACTCACTGAAATATCTTCAAGTGATCGCCCACAAGATTTGCGAACCTAAGAGAGCAGGAAGTCATCTGCCTCTATATTCCATCTGATACTTGAACTAGGAAGTATACAGAGGGTATTGTCAGTCATCTGTCTCCTATGCACAGTTGGTCGCAAATGAAATAAATGTGATCAAATGGGTAGCGTTAATCAGCAGCGAGAACAAAGGCACACCTACTTTTTTGAAAGAAAAAACGCGCATGGCACAGGCAGTAAAAAATCTTTGTGAAACTGCTGCTTTTTCTACTCCAGCTCATCAGTGCTAGTGCACCTGGACCCTGAATATTTATGACAGTGAGATACATCTGTTAAATGTTCAGAAATAATTAGACTTTGCTGAAGCAAAGCTAATGAATTCCCCAGGAACTCTGGCAAAATAAACAGATGAAAGGTATTAATAAGCATTCTGTATTCCCTTTTTTTTTTTTTTTTTAAATGTAAATGTTTTATTCCAGCACTGATTAATACTTTGTATAGTAATGTGTAGTCCAAGATTCTCTGTCCTTACCACTGCAATTTCCCCATTTGCAACACTGCAAAATCCACACATTAACAAATCATGCAGTTTTATTTTACCTTTGCCTGCACCTACAGCAGGACGAGGAATACCAGCTTTAATGGAGGAAAACAAGAATAGGAACACTATATAATTAGATACAACACCAAAGGTAACATACATATAAATAATTTCATTTTAAACCAGAAAAGCATGCAGACTAGATAAAATGTATTAATTCAAATAAATTAGAAACAATCTAGTTATGCTGAACACCGACAGACTACTACAAGACAGAAATTAATATACATGCACTTGCTAAATTTTTTTGGTCATGCTTGTTAAGACACGGTTTAAAATAAATGCAGTTTATATGCAACCTTAATACACGATTAGAAAAATTGCATTGCATACCAACTCATCTATATCAACTGAAATAAAACTGTAATTTCAGTAATCATAAAAATACATGAAAAGATGGTATCAAGATAGACCTTTAATATTAAGATGTGCAAAATCATAAAAGGCTTTCCCCCTATACTTCCCTTTTGTTTGAAATTACTCTTATTTTTTGAGCTTTCATAATTAAATAAATAGCATCTTCAACAAAAGAACTGCCAATATCCTAGATTTAGAATTGTTACAAATGTAAAAATCAATAGTGACAGGATCAAACACTATAAATAAGGTTATTTAAATATACAATGTCACCAGTTACTTGTGGTCACAAATTAGATATTTTTTTTGGCATCTTTTTTGAAGATGTATTTTTTTGCCAGCTCTGTGGGAAAAGTTTAGACCTCTGTGGCATAGAGCTGCATCATTTCAGTATTATTCTCTGTAATTATGTATTACTCTCTGGAATGGAATAGCACTTAAAATGTAAAGTTACGTTAAATTTTGAAGCCAAAAAAAGCCAATGAATTAGGTCTTGTGAGTTTATATCAAAAAGATAGACTTTACACTCATTATGGGGCTTCTGCTACAGTAGAAAAACTTTGCACATCTTTTCCTAAAAACTATTTAAAATATTTTAACAGTATATAATAGAGTTGAAAAAGCCCTTGAGATTTTTTTATCAGGGACTATTTTCTTAATGGAAGGAAGTAGTAGTAATATTTTTAATAAAACTGGTAGTCTTTTTTAAACTCAGTGGGTTTTCTTTATACATACCCATCTTACCTTCATCCATAATTGTTACTGCCTCCTCAGTTATCTGACTTCCTGATCCAACTGATGTTTGTGCATTAAAGTAAAACTTGTATCGTGTGCTGTAATTTAAATTCTTTAATATCAAGCTGCTCTCGTTGGCGGGTATTCTTATCTCTACCAAGGGACCTAATTCATGTGTGTTGTTAACTGTTATTACAAGAAAAAACAAACAAACAAACAAACAAAACCACAGTTACTTAGGAAAATTGCATATGTTTTCATTATATTAAAACAGACTTCATTTTTCTGTATTTGTCTGCTGCATCGTTCATTTCCAGTCACTTAAATGATAACCTACTGTTTCCAAAGAAAATCACTTTTATATAAAAAGGAGAGGGACAAAAATTCAGAGGGGAGATAAGGAACATCTACAAGTTTCTTAAGCTCAAGGTCCATTCTCATAAGTATCTGAATCTAAGGTACTAATTCCACATCAAACCAACTGAACGTACACACTTTTGAAACTTTGATCATTCAGCTCTCCGTATCTCTGAACTAACTGCTTCAGAATAAATTCAGTATGCTTAGGAATAAAAATACTGAAATGACTTCTATCTAACACCAAGGAAGAGTGGAATCTTGTAAAACAAACTGCCTTCATCTGTTCCAGGCATATGCCTAAACTCCTAATTGCCAGTGCCATTGCTGATCAATTTCTGGGCAAGTAGGCAGTAGCATGTGGATCCTAAGGAAGTGACTGGCTGAATGGAAATAATGAGCAGTTTAATTTCATAGAATCATAGAATATCCTGAGTTGGAAGGGACCCTTAAGGATCATCAAGTCCAACTCTTTGACACCGCACAGGTCTACCCAAAAGTTCAGACCATGTGCCTAAGTTCACAGTCCAATCTCTTCTTAAATTCAGACAGGCTCGGTGCAGTGACCACTTCCCTGGGGAGCCTGTTCCAGTGTGCAACCACCCTCTCTGTGAAGAACCCCTTCCTGACGTCCAGCCTAAATTTCCCCTGCCTCAGCTTAACCCCGTTCCCGCAGGTCCTGTCACTGGTGTTAATGGAGAAAAGGTCTCCTGCCTCTTGACAACCCCTTACGAGGAAGTTGTAGACTGTGATGAGGTCCCCCCTCAGCCTCCTCTTCTCCAGGCTGAACAGGCCCAGTGACCTCAGCCGTTCCTCATACGTCTTCCCCTCAAGGCCTTTCACCATCTTCGTAGCCCTCCTCTGGACACTTTCCAACAGTTTCATGTCCTTTTTATACTGTGGTGCCCAGAACTGCACACAGTACTCGAGGTGAGGCCGCACCAGCGCAGAGTAGAGCGGGACAATCACCTCCCTTGACCTACTAGCGATGCCGTGCTTGATGCACCCCAGGACACGGTTGGCCCTCCTGGCTGCCAGGGCACACTGCTGGCTCATATTCAACTTGCTGTCTACCACGACCCCCAGATCCCTCTCTTCTAGGCTGCTCTCCAGCGTCTCATCGCCCAGTCTGTACATGCAGCCAGGGTTTCCCCGTCCCAGGTGCAGGACCCGGCACTTGCTCTTATTGAACTTCATGCGGTTGGTGATCGCCCAGCTCTCCAACCTGTCCAGATCCCTCTGCAAGGCCTTTACGCCCTCATTTGAGTCCACAACTCCTCCAAGTTTGGTGTCATCAGCAAACTTGCTCAAAATACCCTCTATTCCTACATCCAGATCGTTTATAAAAATATTGAAAAGTACCGGCCCTAAAATGGACCTAAAATTTAAAGCCAGTATAACTCTGACATAAATGAATGGCATAGAGATGGTATTTTCATTTTAGAATAAAAACTGAAGAAGCAGACAACAATATAATTGGATGTATTTTGATCTACTGCTAATGATATTTTCTCTGCAGTCAGAATACAGGATTTATAAGTGCCTCTACCTTGGCTGACAATTAGGGTTTGAATAACCAAAAGTAATGGAAAAATGTTAACCTTGCACTTGAGCAAGTGGAATTTTCTAAATAGGGTCAGATATAATAATCTTTTGCAAACTTGACTTCTACAGTGCAATCATATCTTTTGTACATTACAAATTTAGCATTCAATAAATGAATTACTATTCAGCAAACATATTGTAAAAGGTATAAATATTCATAATTAACTTACTTGGTTGAAACTTCAGTATGTATGATATCAAAATACCATTTGGATGGATAGGTGAACCCCACTCCAGAGTCAGAGAATCCAATGTTGGGTTAGTGATCTTCAAAAAGGAGGGTGAGCTAGGAACTTTTAAGAAGAATATATGGTAAATACAAAGTAGATGAGCTTAAAACAGCTAATGAATTATTAAGATCATGGATTATTACCATATTGAGCCAGATTATTATTTTATGATGTCCAAGATGCAAATTCAGCAATTGCATCCTTAGTATACTCATTTTGAATACACCACATCTAACTTAATTCCTAAGTTTCTCATTTCATACCTCCTTCAGGTGTCTTAAATACTTTGTCTGGGCTTGCTGGTCCTTCTCCTTTGCCATTGACAACTCTAACATTCAGCTTGTAAGAACTATAGGGCTCCAGCCCTGGCAACATTCCAAAAGTCTTGTTTCCCCTGAAAGTCAAGATCTTTTTCTCTATATGCCGCTTACTCCTTCTGGATAGACTCTGTACTTTCCAGTAGTAAACCTAAAGAAAAAATAAAATCTATAGTGAGCATCGAGGTGTTCTGATTTTGCAAACTCTTAAGCTTTCCCATGTGTATCCATAAATTATAGGTAGGAATAACTGCAATTTTAATGAGCACCATAAAGGTTTCCTCCTTGTCTAGACACAGTCACGTCTGCATGACTTGGTGAGGACTACCTACCATTTGCCAGTTCTGTTTATGCTCAAAGACACTTTGACACAAGTTCTGTTTTGGAACTGCATTTGTGTCTGACAATTCTCATATTAGCATCTGAGTGGGAAGATCGTATAAACCATCTATACTTGCAGTAATATGTCTACACAGCTTCCAAAGCAAACTTGGCACCTATTTATAGATGCCTTTCACCTGACTACACAAGATACATGTATATTCCCTGTGATGTGGACGCCAAATAGATTTTTTTTTTAATGGAAAAACAAACAAACAAACAAACAAAAAAAACAACTAGGCTGGAAAAACACAAAAACACACATGTCATGAAAGGCCTCTTAGGATACTGTCCTGCAATGTTCTCCACATATGGTCATAGGAGAAATATTCCTCCATTTATGTGATAAAAAGATCAGAGCACAAAGCTAATTCTGATGTCCATTCTGCTGATTTTCTTTCAAAGAAATTACAGAGCCTCACAGGTAATTACTGGAATCTCCTTGACTGCACTGTGTCTCTACCACAATTTCTGGAAAGATGTTAACACTTGCCCCTACAAAGACTTGTGTTAATCCTCTGACTATCACATTCATATGCATCATTGTTCATTTTACATGGCAAAATTTTCATGCATGTATTATCAGACACTAAAACTGATAAAGCAATGTAAATTGCTAAAACTCTGTTTATGCCAACTGTAAAACACCTACTTAAGAATACTAGGATTTCACGTGTGAATTCAAAAAAGTGCATTTTTAGGACTTACAAAGCCCAGCTAGGTCGCTTATAAAGAAATACACTAACACCAGCTTCCTATTGCTGTGTATCATTTCACTCCAATTGCTAACTGCCACTGTGTTTTACATTGCTTGAGTTAATGTTTTTCAACACTATCAGCTGTCATCCTGTAATTCTCATCCTACCAACTAGTGTAAAAAGCCATTTATAAGTTAAGAAAAACTTGAATTGATATTTGTATTGAAACTCATCGGGTATAGTTCCTTTCAAAAGCACATTATTATAGTTGGGTCATCACTTGTCCATAGCCAGGCTGAAATAGAAGGAGAGCTTTATTAAGCTAGGTTTGATAAGCAGGAATCTCAAAGACGAATATGACAGTAAGAGATTGCATTACATTTTTTGCTTATTGAATAACCACTGACATTATATGAATAACAAGAAAAAATGGCAGTAGTAACTGCGAAAACATTTTTTTTTTAAGTTTCTTCTTAGGTTTGGAATGTTTCATAGTACCAAAGTATATCCAGTAATAACTAATTAATATAAAAACAAAATATAAGTGATATGGGGTATAGACCGTTACTAGATAGATGTCCTTCTGGTTTGTTTGTACATTTGTCTTCATGATATGAATCTTTAGAGAAATACGCTTCCCTTTACTAAGAAATGCACCCTTAATTCAATACTATATATTGGGCTACCATCTGAAATAATGTTATTACTTAACAAAGCCTGCATTTGCTAGCAGGATTTTGCTGATGTGTCTGAAAAGGGATTGTCATGTGCTATGTCAGTAAGACACTTAAAGCATATTCTGCTTCCATTAAAAGTTTTCAGCTTGACTTCAGAGAAAGCTTTATAACAATAACTATCTACTAGGTCTTAGGATGTGTCATTCCTTGTCTAGTTTTAGCTTGATTTAGCTGTATCTGCAAAAATTAGTTAAGAAAGTTCTGCTGCATCTGCAACTTATTCAAGGATATACCATTGTCTCATTTGTCCTAGCTGCAAGAGCAAAAATATTCAGTGGTCATGTTAGTTGTTAATTTTGCAGTCTTGAGCTTGTTTTATTTATGTTTATTGCCTAACTTATTTTAGCTTCAAAATTGCTTAGCTTTGTGTAATTGTGTGGTTCTTTTCCCCACACAATATCCCCCTCTCCCCATTTTTTTAAAAAAAGCTAAAAAACATGTACAATATATAGAGAAGACTATCAGACTAGACAAGTTACCATGGCATGACTAACTCATTAGGTAACTGGAGAGGCAAGAGTGCAACCCATTACTAAATACAGGAGAGAAAATAAACCTGGGATGATGATAACTCTCAGTAACTATGCCTTTGTAGTGTGAGAATACTGGATGCACTGGTAAACATTTCTGTCTACTGCTTTTTTGCATTAATACTGATCTTTCACAGAAATGTGGTGATTTGGGTTATGGTCATTAGCACTGTGGCAACAAGATTAACATCAAGCATTAACTTCACTAAATTCTAATTGTCACATGATGTTTTTTGGTCTCCCATTTGCTTGTGAAATACCAGGTTGACATGAGACTATAATCTACCAGATAGTGATATGAACTAGTAAGTCCTGCTCCTCAGCCAGTTTTATTACCTAGGTCAAAGCACCAGAACAACTACAAATACTTATGTTAGCTCATTATAGAACTAGTTTAAGTCTCTCCAGCCAGTGGTATTTTGTGCCAGATAAGTCACATCCACATAACAGGAACTCAACAAGCTGTAACACAGAGAAGTTTGGATTCAATGCTCTTGAATGTTAGCCCTCCATTTTACAAGTATTACATGCATTTCTTTTCCTCCAAATATGTTCCTCCTTTCATTTTTTTTTCCCAATATTTCTTTTCCTCCTTTCATTTAAAAAGTAGTTCAAATTAGTCTGTCTTACAAAGTAAACCTAGTTCAGGCTGTGCAACTACTCTGTTCTGATAGAACATTTATTCCTATAGTTGCAAAAGAGTAGAGGAGTAATTACTTGTTACTTTCTTCTATTGTTGCACAGGAGGTCAATGTATCCTCTCACTCCACCCTCCTCTGCCCAACTAGTCCACCATGCTTCTGCAGGTCCAGGTTTCTTCTGTGTTTCTAGTGCGACCTCTGAAGCAACTTTTGTGATCTGATTTTCCCTCATCTGCTGATGTTGCCCCAGTTTCTTACCCTGAAGTCCTTCTGTCTCCCATTCTCTATTAAAAGCAGTCTTTTGTTTCCAACAAAGACTTCTCAGTCATCACCAAAGCCAGTGCATTACCTTACATTAAGCTTCCTTCAGTTATATGCGTACTCCAAACCATCCACCTTTTCTACTCTCTCTAAACTGAGCTTTTTGCCGACCTCTAAAGCCACAACTCCAAGCTAGTAATTGGCTAGTTAGAATTACGTGACTAATCATGCTATGGTAGAAGATGAGCAATCACAAAACAGTTTTCAATATTATTAGACCTAAAAGAGACTCCAACAGAAACTATTTCTCCTCATCCTCTAGGTATCCTTCCAGAAAAAAAAAAAAATCTGTAAAACTATTATATATTTTTAAAATCTATGTAATGTGTGCAAGCTTAATTGCTAGCACATCCAATTTTTTTTTGAGGACAATGTCACAAGAGACTAATACTAAAAGGCTGGAACCCTGCCGAATTTTAAATGAGTCATTTGAATGCTGTTGCTCTTGTCAGCAAAACTTGTGAGCTCACTGAAAAGCAAGAATCCTCTTACACATCAGTTACTTCAATCTGGATACAATCTCATGTAGGAAGAGTGATCTCTTATATTAAATGAGGGATAGAAAGCTTTTGACTATACTTACTTTGTACCCTTGAAGATGTCCTCGGACACTTTTTAGTGGAACTGGGTCCCAGTGCACCTTTGCCAATGTGCTGTTAATAACATGAACCTGCACATTGCCTGGCGCAACCATTGGCACTGTGAGGAAAAAAAAGATGTAACAAGTACCTAGTTAGAATCAGACACCACATGAACATTTTTGGATTTACTCTTTGCATTCCTTTCAAAGAGTAGGTTAAAAAACTGATCCTGTGTGTTAAAAAGCTGACCTCAACACTAATACTACAGAGTTTTATGAACCCTTATTATCCCCACCTTACTTAATTTTAATTTTTAAAATATCTACTATACTATATACTTTTAAATACTTTAATATTTTGAATTCCCATTTAGGTTACACATTTAGTCACTTTTAATTAGTACCACTGAGTCAAACTAGGAAACTTACAGTCTTCCCCTGAATGTCCAATCACCTCTGATGGTTCTGGTGCATATCCCAGGTCATTTAAAGCCTGTACTTTTATTTCATAGGGAACAAAAGTTGGTGTACCAGACACGATATATTTAGACACATTTGCAACTACAACAGATGTCCATTCATCATCAACATCTTTCTGACGCCAGCTGACTTTGTACTGAAGTCCTGGTCCATTAGACTGAAAACCTTTCAAAGACTGAAATAAAAAGAGTAAATCAAACTGTTTTTTAAATATTCAGAAGCATCTCAAAAAAAAAACTAGAGTCACAAAGTTATCAATTTACAATTTTACTGAAAATTTATCACTGTGTTCTGTGACAGGGATGCAGCAATGCTGAAATTTCCAAGCATTGTAATTTATTTCTTACATGAGGTCAGTTCAGTTGCTTCTCATTTAATAGTAAAATTTACATTGAGTCTCGTCAATAAAAGACTGGCTAATTATCATACAACCATTCATTGGGATTTCTATACACATTTTTTGTTTTCAAGTATTTTTTAGAAGTGGAAAGAGAAGTAGATTTGCACCAGCTCCCTATAAACTGTTTTCCCTAGAAAATGTTTCTTGCCTAGGATGGGAAGTTGGTTCTACATGGCTCTCCAGAGCTCCTGTCGTAATGTTAAGGGCATAATAGAGACATAAAAGTTTTTTAGTGGAAGAGTGCACAACAATTCAGCTTATCACAGAAGCTGAGGGTAGAATTAATCCTCTTTAGAATATGTCCTAAAAATAACAATCTACTTAAATATGTAAATTGTGATTTATCTCAAGTTTTTCTACATTGGCAGCAAAACATGCCGCATTACCAAATTAGTGGATTATCTTAGAGGAATCGGTAAGGAAAACAAGGCACTTTGAAAAAAGATTTTTCTTTGATAATGCACGCAGCTTTTCCTTGAAAGTGAAGAATAGGAAATGTCTACATTTGTTCTCTTTCAAGAATATCATAAACACACAACACATATATTATTTCACAGGGTGTTCTCAGGTAGATCATCGTTATTTCTCTAAAAACAAAAACATTCTACAAAAATGCTACTCACAGAGATGAAAACAAGCAAATGAAACCTCCTAAATCCCCAAACTTACCTCCCATGTTATTACCAAATTATCAGGTTCTGAGCCTATCCCTTGTACATTAGAAGGATTTTCATCAGGGTCTGAAAACAAAATATTTACACATGAACAAGAATGACTGCTACTTCCATTCCAAGCAAATTTGATGCTATTCATAGCATAAATCAATCACTAGTAAGCAGAAATACTTATTTACTTGCAGATTTTGTCAGGTACTGCTCAGATGGTTCACTTGGCTGACTTCTACCAATTTCATTGACAGCTATCACACGGAACGAGTAGTTGACATATGGAGACAACTTCAACTGTACTGTTGTCTGAGATCCAGGAACTTCCGTCTGGTAATGCCATACCCCTGGCTCATGCAGTCCATCTTCATATTCAATCACAAAGCCTGCAAACAGGAATTGAATCCAATTTTATGTCAAAACTTGCAACACCTTCCTAGATCAGTGTAGCCGTTTTTGAACAAGCTAATCGAAACTGAGCAATCCAACTAACGTTTTTAAAAATCATGGAAACGGAAGTACATAGGACATATGTATACAAGGTGGTTCTGAAAGGTACTACATAGATAGAAATGTAAGAGAAACACTCTTTCATTATTTCATATTACTAATGCAGTTGTCAGGCAACACATTATTACAAGAGCTCTCTGTCAGGTGCTGGATTTTAATATAACAGGAACCCTTGAACTATCACAGCAAGAAAGTGAGACAAGATTGGAATTTTGATATAAAAGGAGTATTTGGCAAACAAATACGTTGCTCCTAGTTGTATCAAGCTGACAATAAAGCAGCGCCTATACAATTTTAAATGAGAGTAGTCCATTTTCCCCAGTGAAACTGTCTTAGTGAAAAACTATTTAAAGTCAAGAACCAATACTTAAAGAAGATTTTTGAGTGCACTTTTCAGTACCTTCAAATTAAGCCATGGAATTCATGTACAGAAGCTAAATTACTTGAGGGTTCTCTGTGTGAATATGATTGCAGTCAAGACCCTACGGTGTACACAACCTCAGGTATAAATAGATTTGTAGAACTCCAAAAAGAAAATCATTTTCATTACCAGAAACAAAAGGACCATTTATCTTCAGCTGTCAAACTGCCAGAAAAGAGATTCTAGTGTGTGAATCATATTACTTGTGTAAAAGGATCTTTTATAATGAAGTGTAATCTTTGAGCCTTTTTTTTTTTTTTTAAGTGATAGCAGCAGCATTAACAGGCTTACTTATGAAGCAAATGTCTTATAATGTCTTATTTTGCAAGCTCTCAGTGGACAACACGAGAATTTAAATTGTATTGTAATTAAACCCAGCATTATTTATTTGGAAGAGTTCAATTTCCAGTATCAGACCGTATGCAGCAGAAAAACTGATACAAGCCACAAGCTAGTATAATCTCTTTTGAGACAGTGTGAATGCTTTTCAATAGAAAAGCCAGACTTTGTCATCTGGTCTGGAAAACAATCAATGCACTGACACAAGAGTATACGAATAAGCTATAACTTAAATGCAATTCAACTATTTATATGAATCTTAAAAAAAAGCCAGACAAAAAACAAACATAAACCCCCTCCCAAACAATCAAACAAACAAACAAAAAAAAAAAACCACAACCTTCTGGTCTGTATTTTCATTAAGCACAGGCTTCTGTCACTGGTAGTCATGGATAATCCCCCTAAAGATACTGGTACTGATGCTATCTCAAATTCATGGGAAGTACTGAAAATGTTAGTAGATTTCTATTTAAGATGCACATACAAGTGACTTTCTACTCATTCAACTAATGAACAAGTCTGCTCTCTGCATATTCATAAGACTGGACATAATCATACAGAGCTCAAACCAGTATCATCTTCTGTGTTAACTAGCACAGGTTTTTGTAACAAAAGCCCAGCTCTTTAGGGCATTAAATAAGTCTTTCAGCTTGGCAGTGCAGTAGAGGATAACGAATGAATTTTTGTTATGTAAATAAATGGCAATTCACACAATCACAGAATCCTTAAGGTTGGCAGAGACCTTCAAATTTTAGCAAGTGAATTTGCCATTCTTCCATGCTGCACACAAAATTTATATTAGAACTTTTGGGGATCTAAGAAGAGTTAAGGTAATTCTGTTACAATAGATACAGACAAACATACTTGTAATAGGACTGTTATTTTCGTCTCCTGGTATCCATGAGAGTTCAATGCTTCTTTCTAGCTGACCTGTCAATTCCAAGTCAAAGGGTGGATTTGGCCGAGCTGTAAATCAAATGAACACAAAGCAAATAATCACAATAGAATATGGAGTTTCATCTGTGAAAAAATCCTTACATTCCAATCAAAAGAATTCCACAGATACAGCAGTAATGACTATTAGCATGCAGTTTTCACAAAACAGATACAAAATGGAGAACTGATATATCTGGAAACTTCCATACATTAACATGAATCTATATTTGATTTTATCCCCATCTGATTGTGATATAAAATGTGATACAAAAATGTAATGAAAAGTACAGAAATATGAAATGCACGTTTAGTTTATCTATGAATGAGTATGAGTGGTATTGTATTGTAACTAAAAATATTTAATAGGATGGAAAATAAAGAACTCACATCAAAGAAGATTTTCTAGAATCACCACAAATATTTTGCATGTGAATTCAAAGCAAGTATAGTGTAAATGGAAACTAATTGTAAGTTTCTAAGACATTTGTTTTTGTTGTACTTTTTAGAAAACCTGAAACATCAATCTGGTAATATACATCCACATAATGCATGAAGATGTAAATATCCATTTCAAATTGCTGAATTTGTTATATGAATTGTTACACAAAAATTAAGACTAATGAGTAAGTTCACTTAAGAATGCATAAACATTTTCTCAAAACTTGATAGGACTTACATAAATGTGCTCATTGCTCATATTTAAAAGTGTTTTGGGCATATTATATAGCATTTAAACACCCAAATTCAGGAAAAAAAATGCTATCAAATTAATGGGTGCATGGTGTCCAGTTTAAGACTGTACGACTGACAGATTTTGAGGGTATTTTAACTTTAATTTCACAATCTTTATTAGCAGTTTCATCAATCATTAACAAAACTGGGCAATAAGATTCTACCAATTTTATGAGTGAGGTAAAATGAAGACAAACTATGAAATAAAGTACTCCATGCCTAGAAAGTTGGTATCAAAAGCAAAGGAAAAGCATATCACAATTTAGTTGGTGCAAATTCTTTGATAGTGAATTAGCTTTCAATGAACTGCTGGATTTATCTTTTAAACCTTTCATGTATTATTATAACTGATTTGTATTACAATATTCATGATGAGAAAAACATTATCACACTATAACCTGATTTAAAAGTAATTTATATCTTAAAATCATTTATTCCCTAAAATACAAAGCACCCTGCACTGTGAAATTCCAAAGTCCAGCCTTCCAATAATGAAGCATTTGGTAAAATGGGATGAAACCACAAAACAAACACACATACACATACAAAAACACAGAAAAAAAAAAAAAGAGGGGGAGGGAGGAAGATGTTGCACTTTCCAACAGGCAAATGAGAAGTATATCAGGCAGATGATGTCGGAAGGGAACTTTGTATTAGTTTACCGTAAATGATAGCTGGAGTTGGGGGAGCAGCTGAAAAGAACATTAATATAGAGGATTTAATCAGTTAGTAGCCAAAGGCACAGAGTATAGTAAGTAGTTATAGACTGTAATAATTAGAGAGAAAGAAAAGTTAACTTACAGTAAATAGTTGGGTATAAATAATACCTTGATTTTTCAATGAAAAGTGATAGAAGTATTCTACAATAATTTCTTTTTCTTTTTTTTTTTTTTTAATATGAATGGATCAAGAAAACAAACATTAAAAAAACTTTTTAAAAGTACTAGATGCTTGTTAAGTACTATATGTCATTCCTGGATAGGCGTAAGATTACAACACAATTTTAAAACACAAGCTTTCAGCTTGAACTTGTCCAACCTAACTTCACCAGGTAAGAATAATACGGGACATCTACTTAGGACCTTCTTACAAACTGGGAGAAGGAGCACAGTAACATATTTTACAATAATCTGAACTCATAGAAAGTTAACAAGGTGAAGGAATTTAATAACAAAGTCACTGAGAAGTCAAACAATCAAGCATGTTCAGTCTTTCTGAAGAGTAATTCAGCTGCAAAAGAGTTTCCTGAAATAACATGTTCAAATATTCTGCAATATGCAATTTACTGTGTTAGCTCAGGTGTGATACAAATAGAAACCTATACCGTGAAACTGAATGTGTCCTGAAGCTGTTGGACCCTTTTGTAAGTAGACGATTCAAAGGCAAATTTTCAGGTAAGATTATTATATTTTCGAACTGAAACACATACAAAATTTGGTGAAATTCCTTTTTTCCTGTCCTAGCAACCAAAATTATGTTTGTGCTTTTCATTTTAAATCTAATGCTGTTTTTATACTTAACAGAAATTAAACACAGTATTGCTATCATAAAGTTTTAGAGTATTCTTACCAACAACAGTAAGCACAGCACTTGCTGAAACACTGTCCAGAGTAGTATTAACTATGCAAGTATATGTTCCATCATCTTTATCAGTTACATTCATAATGGTCAAGTTGTCTTTACCAACTAGAAACCTGTAAATACAATAGGTTCAGCCACTGAATCAATAACTGGTACTGTTATAAGAAACTGTTATATTGTCAAATCCCATACACTTGTGTATTTCAGCAAATATCTAGACAACAGTGTAGGCTATGGGACTGGGTCAGCCTTTTCTACATTGCTCTTAACTATCTTCCCACAGTAACTACCTATTCTTCTAATGCATTTTTATTTCCAAATATGCTCAAATTACTTTTAATTATCTGTGATCTACAGCAAAATTGTCTTCCTTTTATCCCTTTAGTTTGTTATGCCAATTATCCTTACTATTTATATACATTATTAATGTACATTTAAAATAAATTAAATCTCATTTTATTCTGAATTATATCTTAATATTTTCACTACACTAGACAAGTCTTTTAGTCATCAAATATGGGATAGTGATGATACTTAGCAGTCTTGTTTGGAAATTGTCAATAGGTCATTATGTGACTTTCAAAAGAACAGGAAAAGGAGTACATGGAGGAAATGAGAAAATAAAAAATACAGACAAAATAGTTTGTCTATACCTCTCATCATCTGGCAGTTCGTCATTGTCCTTCAACCATATAACTGTTGGTATTAAGGTAGAATCATGTTTTATTATACACTCAAATGAAACGTGGCCATATCTCTGAATCACTTTGTATTCTGGCTGTTTGATTATCAACGTTGGGTCTGAAATTTAAAATGACTATTAGATATTTAGAAAGTCTTAAATTCTATATTAATCTGTGATGAAAGAGTGATTTTCTTACCTTTAACTTCCAATTGTACTTCATTTTGTATCTTTCCTAATTCATTCCTTGCAACGCATGTGTATGTGCCACTACTATCCTTCTGAGCCACTGGAATTTCCAAGGTTCCATTATCATGGAAAACGTATTCATTTCCCCGCAGGATGCTGCCTTTCACTCCCTTAAACCTTTATACAAAAGGTAGATATTATTATCCAACATCATACTTAAATTCTATCATATTTTATTAACAGGAAATAAAAACTTGGACTGCTACATTAGCAACTACAGACAGCATCACATAATGAAATTTAAACATGATTCTATACGGGTAGCTTAAATGTTACTACATCAAGTATAATTAATATTGTATTAGCATATTGAAATTATCTTAAGTTTGATGATATACAGTTTCTAAATTGTAAATAGAGTCTAAATGTTTGTTTCCACAGAAGCAACTGCCTCTTTTTACATAATTTAAACACAACAACTGTAACTTACCATTCAATCTCAGGTTTAGGTGAACCAAAATAAGCACAGTCTATTAATGCAGGACTATCTAAGATGACTTGATACAGTTTATTAGCAGGAGTTAGAATTCTTGGTGGCTCAGCTGAAAAGACAAAGATGTCTGTATATAGATACAAGGATACAAATACAAAATATGAAGGCATCAAGTAGGGCCTAAAGAGTATCCATTAACATCCTTCTCTGAAGTGGTTTCTGATCTCAGCTTTGTTTTACTACTATTAGCCTGAGGAAACATTAATGTAGCAGAATTTTCATGTGAAAAGTAAATGTTTCTTCCCTGTTTACAAGTAACAGGAATGGATACCAAAGCCGGTTATTTAATTTGGAATATTTAAATCAGAACATACTTCACAAAGAGAAACTCATGGGAACAGACTGAACTAAGTAATTCTGAAAAACCCTTTAGGCAGAAAGATCTATTTGGTGAAACACCTCCATTTTTGAACAGAATCATGGACTCAAAATGAGGTTCTCTCTTTTAAAAGACTGTCACTCTGTCACTCAAAGGATCTGCCAATTCCTGCAGGATAGTCTTCAGGGGCCATTCTGCCTTGGATTTTCCTACTAACTTTGTTAAATTCAGTGGGAAGATCGAGAGGTCACAATTATCTCACAACTTGAAATGCATCCTTGGAGGCCTTAAAGCCAAATGTATAATCATGTCCCCTCACAATAGCAATTTAAAGATTATATTTTCTATGATGGGGTTTAGCTGAGTCTTTTCCAGGGATTATCTGAATCCAGGATCACTGCACAATTAGAATGTGTTCTATACTGCAGTTTTCAGGTGGAACAAATATTTAACTGATCCAAAACACCAACAATCAATGAAAGTGTACTGAAACATACTAACTTAAAGAATATTAATGCCTGCCTTATTTGTTATGCTTATGTTTGTTATGATTTACATTAAGAAAAAATTAAAAAGAGATAAAATTTCTGCCAAGTTTCCAACAGCTTCCACAACCAACCTTCTTACCTAGGAGCAGTGAAAGGGAAATTCAGGAGTATCCTACAAAAACAACCCCAAAATATCTATACCCTGGGCTTTTACAAAGCTCAGGAAATATGTATATTCCCACATATTAAAGACCTCAACCAAGGCTTGGGGATGCAATTTGTATAGTAGCAGAAGACGACTAAATACCCACGAAGACTGAAAAATACAAAAATGTGTTTCTTACCCAGAACATTCACAAATGCATTTGCTAGCAAGTATCCATACTCATTAGAAGCATTGCACTGATAGACAGCACTTGATCTTTCTTGCACAGCTGAGAAAATAATGGTATCACCATCCACCTTTCTGCTAGGATCTTCTGGGGCAACTGTTGGTATAAAGAAAGAAAGAAATTTTTCTTAAACTGCCATTGCATAACATGTTTCATACTTCTGAAAAGAAGAAACAAAATGAAAGACCAATATGCCCTTTGTTCTACTTTCATGCATGACTGTTCACTGGGCAAAATGTGAATTCCAGTATGATTAAAGAAGTTATTCCAGTTCTACACACATTTAATTGTTAAATTTTTGTCTTCCCACCCCCCCACCCCCCCCCAAAAAAAATAAAAAGTGAAGTTAAGATCATATTTTGTATGCAATAAACATGAAAAACAGTGACATGACAAGATTCGGAGAAATACAGACAATATCTACAAAAATAAATATTTCTGAACATCAAAAGAAACTTGTTAGAATTACATTGAAACTTTACAGCCTCTATGATTTAAAAGCTTCTGCTTGTTGTATCAGTTTTTATACACAGAAATAATTCTCCAGGTATAAAATCAGCCTTAGTCAGTTGCAAACTACCTCAAAGTGAAACACAAGTAATTGTTTTGTACAAAATCAATAGTCTTCTCAATAGCTGTGTTAGCAGTTCAGTAGGTGGCACTCTTTCCCTGATGTAAGTATTACACAGTGCTATTTCTTCAACTACTCTGTAGTAGCATCCCAGAATAATTCAGAGCGTAACTGAAAATAAAATTCAAAGATATTGCTGAAGAATAATAGCTGTCAGTTATCACACAACTGGATGAAGTTATAGGGGTACAACAGAGAAAATAACAGCTTGTAACACTGTACTGCATAAAAATGGACAAATTAAACTTTCATTTAAAAAAAAAAGTAGAAATATATTAACATATTGTTAATTAAATGTATTGGTAAGTTTACTGTTATATTAATCTGTAAAATAAATGCATATGTGAATTAAGGAACACATTGTAGTATGGTTGCATCATCAAAATTGAAGGTTGAGAAAATAAACATATTTGTGGAACACTTTTTCATATAAAATTATTTCTGATTTCTTTGGATTCATAGAGAAGATCGATTAAATAAATTAATATATATTTTCTGTAAGTGACAAAACCTTTTGATTCTGACTATATCTCAGTACTCAACTGCACACAGAAATTTATCTTACGTTTTCTCAGGTCTACTGAAATATTGATTACTGAATTCTCTAAGAGAGAAGAAACCAGATGACAGGGACTCCAGTTCTGAGCTCCTGCTTAAAGACATTTCCATTGTTGGTGAACTCTGAGGCTACTTTGTATATAAAGTAACGACATCAATTTTCAAACAGATACCTCAAGAACAATTCTCAACTCCATTTTTAACTCCTATCTTAAATCACTCGGAGTTAAGATCAATACAACAAATTAAAATTTTTGAAATCAAGAAAAAGGTACAACAAGAATTGCAAATGCTTTACTATTCTCTGGGCTACTGCATTGCTGGCACTTATTTTTCTCCTTTTTGGATTTGCTTCCTATTGTGTTCTGTGTTACACATTTCTTCATGTTCCCATGTGAATGACATTTTCATTAAAAGATTCATGGGCTGAAAATAGACAGAGCAGGTGAGTAGCCCAGCAGGCAGGCCAGTCATCTGTGAGAAGCGGTCTGTTTCTGCACACACATCACAGTTAAATGGAAAATACATGCTATCGCACTCCCAGGAGGCAGGTCTGCCCAGAGCTGCTCTGCTCCACTCTCTGTGCATCCCTCCACTCATCCCCTCTGAATCCCAAACCATTTTTTCAGCACCTGGGTGCCTGTTCTAAAAAAAAAATCTGTGGGTCCTAGGAGAAAAATAAAAAACAAGAACAAAAAACAAAGGAAGTATCTTTTTTTTTTGTCTGGTCTAGCTACCTGCATGCTGAAGAGCATCATCTTGAGATTGGTGTCTACTCAATATACTGTCTTGTGACACATCTCATTCTCCCACACAACACAAACACAACCCACAGGTCTTTGTCCATGCATTACACTGCATCTTGCAGGGCCAAGCCCTAAAAGTTAGCCACTGCAGCACCCAGCTGCTTTGCTGCTGTGCTCACACACTGCTCATTGGCTTTTATGAGGACTCTGGTCACCTTACACGATGGCTGTGTGAAAAGGAGAAAATGCTTTCAATGTGTTTGATGGGTCTAAATTTGGCGCTGACAGGCAAAATAACAAAGAATTACGTAATACTAAAAATGGGTGTGCACAACTGGGATTATGAATGTTGAGGATTTGCTATAAAGGTTCTGCTGTAGTAATGGAGAGTTGAGCATGTGTTCTGTAACATCAACATTCAGTTGCAAAATCACTGAGCCTTAATTTAAGAACATGCTTACATCGTTTCTGCCCAAAGACCTGATTGCCTTTCTTCACATTATTTTTCCATCACATTGTATAACAAGACAGCTTCTTGACTATACAGCTACATACAGCCTATTTTTGCACAGACAAGGTATAGCCTCTAGGAGATACGCTTGTCACAGCCAGCTATTGGCACTCTGAACAACGTCTGTTCATCTGAATGCATATTCTCATTCTGTTTCATAAGCTTTTGACAGCCCCAGCAATTACTTCTGTTAGCATGTTTAAAGAACCACTATGGCAATTTTTTTTTTTTCCTGTGTAAAAGACAGAATGAAATGTGCTGTCTTAACAGAAAAAATTAAGATGCATGATTATACTTAAAATGGGAAGAAAATCTCCAGATTTTGCTGAGATTTGTTTACACTTTTCTATTAAAGTATTTCATTTTCCTGATCAGTTCTACTTGCTGGTCAGTATTTATTTGTGCACTCTCAGGAAGCTAAACAAATGAAGATCAGAACAACTGTCAACTGCAGTCTACAATATAACATTATCAGTCCAAATGAATGATACAGCCTGAAGAAGTCTAAGAAAAGAATGCATTTTTTTTCAGAAAATTATTAGGTCACAAAATATATTTACTGACTTTACAATTCTTTAGCTTTAAGATCTTTGCAAAATTGGAACATACAATCCATCACTCGGAGTTTTTTTGTTTTGTTTTGTTTTTTAAGCTTAAACATATAAAAAAAAACAAAGAGGGTGGTAAGACCCTGGAACAGGTTGCCCAAGGAGGTTATACAGTCTCTTTCGTAGAGATAATCAGAATCTGAATGGACACAGTCATGAGCAACCTGATGCTGATAACACCTTCCTTTGAGGAGGCAGATTGGACCAGATGAACTCTACCTCCTTCCAACTATTTTATGATGTTGTGATTTTAAAATGAAATATTTTAATATTAAAAACATAGACTGACAATAAGGCATTACTCACTGAGAAGGAGGTATATACCTGTGATTGCTGTTCTGTAATTTACTGTTGTTCACAAAAAGGCTCATGTGAAATCGAGAATCCCTGACATCTGAGTTTATTATACTGGTACCAGATTCTGAAATACAACAGCGGATGCGATCTAGCTGACATCAGATGTTCTCAGCTTTGCTAACTCAGAGTCTAAGTCCCACGGGGCACAGAATTAAGAATATTTTTCTTGTTGCCTGAGAAGCATGATGTAACCTAAGGTAATATATATATTTTTTCCCAGAGGCATGTGTAGATTACAACCTTAGTTTTCAGGATATATGCACTGTTTCTATTCTATTATGAAAATGTTGATGTCGTCTTCAGATGTTGTAGTAGAGATTCCCTCTGGCTGAAAACAAGCTGGAGAAGACAGAAACTAACTTTTTTGATTTTCCTGTATCAATCACAACACATACACCTTTGGCAGGTGTAAGAGCTAATTTTATCCAGATCAGTAAAAAGTTAAATAAAAACACAGTACAAACAGATAATTTCTCTTTAGAAAACAATAGAGATATTAATGACTGTCTTCAGATGCCTCCATTTTTTAAGCAAATCAAAGTTATGAATAAAAAATAATTATAACTGCTATGCATTTGCAGTCACTATATATGATTGTTGAAAAACCTTTCACATCGCAAATTTTATTATTTTTTAATTCACAAATAAGATGGTTTCAGAGTAGAGAACTATGCAGGAAATGCAAAAATTGATAGCAATGTAAGAACAGAAATTATTGTTTAAGTGTTATAGTTCACAGTCACTCTTTAACCTCTACTATTAGTAAAGCTGACTTTTCATTTTGCATCAGTAGAAGAATATTAATTTTTCAGAGAATCTGAGACAATTATTTGATTTAGATTATTATACTGAAAATTTGTTGTTGCTTCATACTATACAGGTCTGCTTCATACTATAATTGTGTCCTCAAGTTCATGCACAATTAATAGTGAATGTAAGTGGGGCCTGAGAACACTACTGGCTCATAAGGCATGATTTTCAAAAACCCTAAAAAAAAAAAAAAAAAAAAGCAAAGAGAGAAGGCTAGGGATTTTTTTCTGATATGGATTTAGACATATGGTCCTTATATAATGATGCCTTTCAGGTTCTGATAGGATCACAGGATCTCCTGTATTACAGCAAATTTGCTAAAAGCAACCTATCATTCTTCTTTACCTGCTTATTCCTCCAAAAAGTCACGTTCACAAGTAATTTATAAATAAAGTAACTGTCTCAAAATGAGGAAGGTCTATCTTAGCTATAACTTGAGTGACTGAAATGGCAGTTTTGAAGAATTATTTATAAAAGGTTAGACATTCATATTCTGATGTATTACCTATAACAACGGGAGAATGTCACAGAACCAGGACTTATCATTAACAACCAACCAAACAAGAAAACTAGGAGGGACTTCCAGTGTGTAGTCACCAAGCTGTACTGATAAGAAGTCATGTCCCTTATGCAGGCACCTCCCAGCTTTTTTTATAAATTATGTGGTCTCTGAATGAGCATCCAGTTAACATACTTTTGGCTACAGCTGACTAGCCTCATAACATTTGAGAACCCAAATCAGGGGACATTATGCAGGACAGACCTGTTCTATCCGATCTCTCATCATTTTGCCTAAATACTATATGAGGCATTTAGAGAACCTTATGCAACTAGAATCCCTCATTCTTCCCGTGGGATAGGGCAGATGACAAAGAAAGGAGAAGACAGGGATTTTAACCAATATTTTGCCTTACTTGGCTGAACTTTCACAGTCACATAGAGCTATAGATGTATTTCTGCACAGACACATATAGTTCCAGTGGTATGTGCAGAAAGGTTGTGGGTTCTGACAAAGCAGAGGCCTTGACAATACTTTCAGAGATGAGTATAAACTGGAGAAAAGCTGATAGTAAAATAGCAAGACTGGACAGTCATCAGACAGACCTGAAAACCTGTAAGGTCATACTGACACTGAAACTAAGCAAGGAAAACAAGAAACTTGAGTTTTGCCTTATCCTACACCCTACAGTCAACAGTCAAAGACTTCATTCTGGAAGAGATGGCAAGAGATGGAAGAAGTGCTCTTTTCCTTTTTCTAACATCTCACTTGTTCCTCAGAAAAGTATTTTCCTGTGACCCCTGCAATCCTTGTTCCAGGGTGAGATGTTTTTATTTTGGTAGTGCTGTTAACTCCAAAGGGATGGCAGGCTAGCCACAACTGTCCTTTGGCTATCTTGTGCAGAATAAGTAAAACTGATTATCAGAGGTTCTCCTGTCTGCCACAGCTCCTAGGCCAGATGCACAGTTCCAGCATCATGACAGCAGAAGTGGTGGATGCCTGCCTGCCCTGGCACTTCCCTCCTCTGTGAGGCTCAGCTCCTCAGGGTGTCAGAGACCCGGCAGATTTCATCCCACCCTCCCATGGCCACGATGAACAGCTTGTGTGTATGCTCACAGAGAACACAATGGAGGACAAATCTGTGAGCCAGGGATTATCGATGCCTTTCATGAAGGAAATGTAAGGGCTAATGTTTCCCCCTTAACTTCAATGTGATTAATAATGGAGACTAACTAAAAAGTGAGATTCAATGTGAGACGTAATATAAACAAGTGAAGCACGTGTTGACAGAAGATAAACAGCGCCTTTCAGTGCACTACTTTGTCTAAATCTAAGTGTGTGTATTTAATATTTAATAGCTCATCATGAACTATGAACTACTGAACCAATAAATTAGTCTTTTGTGCAGTATTTGCAATGCTCTTCTGAAGCCCAATTATGAAAGTGCTTCCCCTTCCCAATTAATCCGGGTTGTTACTTTTTTAGAAGTTGAGATACTTTATGCATGGTTTCCCTTTTGTAAAACCATGCTGAATATCTGAGCAGCAAAACACAACGGATTATGCAGCAGTATAAATAATGCAGACCTTGAGCGTTAATTGAAGCGCAAGGCAAGGCAGAATCGTGGCCTGAACTTTCAATTGCTACTTGCAAAAGTAATTCTAATTGACCTCAATGGGACTGTGCATGTGGGTTCAAATTACTCCTGTGAGTAAACACTACAAGGTTTGCTTCTTATCGCTCCAGCATGCCTGAAACAGCTTGCTTTCAATTGGAAGCGAGCTTTTCTTCAGAGCATTATCATTGAAGAAAATGAATGAAAAGATTTCAAAGAAGCTTAAAATCTTCCTTTAAAAGTATCTTTTTTTATGCTGGCTAATATAATCTAGAACAAAATTTACACCACTGCACTTGTTTTCATAGGTGCTTAACATACATTAATCTTTTTATTATTATTATTTTGATATGAAGCTGATCTTCATCTTTCCCTTTCTGTTATTTAAGCCTCACCCTTTGACTGAGATATAGCTGGATGGTTCTTTCTTCAACATTCCCCTTCCTTGTCTGACTCTATTATGGCAAAACAAAACCGGAAGAATTAAGCATCTCCCAGTTGTGGTTTCCAATAGAAAATTAAAGTATTGCAAACAGATTACAGGGCCACAGGAGGCACATTGTGGGATATATGATGACAGCAGGGCTTTGAAATTCAAATGTAGCTCTTTTTCTTTGAAATCCTGCCATGGGTGTAGCTCTCTCAGCACTGCCCTGAAGCTGAAACAGCTGCTTTAGTTTCCTTTTACAGTGATTTACTAATCATTCAGCTGGAAGAAGAGAGGCTCAATTCTGTTATTTGGTAGGAAGCGAACAAAAGAGCACGCTGTACTTGGTAGTTTCCAGACCTGTTTTTGGTAACTCAGAATAATATAAAATCACAAGAATCTTAAGAACAGCACTTTCTATGACCGTGATAATTTTCTTTCTTGGATCCCCAGACAGTTTCAGTGTACTTGAGCATCCAGTGAACTTGCACTTAAATATTTAAGGTGGCAAAACTTCTGTCTTCCTCAGCAGTGAAAGTGACCTTTAACATAAAACTGAGCTACCCAGTTATTATTTGCTGTGTTCTTTTGTCTTTTTTTTTTTTTTTCTTTTTTTTCTCCTCCTATTGAGTTTGAGTGGATAATTTTGTTAAAGTCTCTTAATTTTTTTCTGAGTTTCCTTCAATAAGACTCTGTATACTAATTCCTCTGGGCCATCCAATGTATGCTGCCCTCATACTTGGGAAGTTTGGTGGTATCTGCCTCTAAAAACTTTATATTTCTTAATGTTTTACTGCTATCCTGCAAAAATGCAGAACACATAGTTGCTTTTCTGGAAAATGTAGTTGTTTGTCATTTGAATAGCCAGTCCTACAGCTTTGACAAAGAAGCAGTAGAAGGCAAAGGTGCATCTCAGTAACCAGCTGCAAAAGATTTTAGTCAGGTTTTAAAAAGATTTTAGTCAGGTTTTAGTCAAGTGTTTGTTTATTTTAGTCAGATTTTTAGTCAGGAAGGATGAAGAGTTAAACTATCAGACTAGCAAGAAAAAAAATCTCAACAAAACAAAACAAAAAACAAGACTAATGGCAACTATATAAAGAACAGTAAATATGTTGAGACAACTTAAAAGCCAGAAAGGTAACTACAGGATAGGTATTAAACTTCAAGCATAAAGCAGACTTCATGATATATGTACATACAGCATATACAATACAAAATTACATTATTTTCCTGTTTTTCTTGTATACTTACTACTTTTTGGTGAGGTGACAAACACCTCTCTGAAATGGTGCTTTATGTCAGCTCACATAACTTACTTAACCAATAGAAACTTCTGGTTTTATATCTCAGGATAAAGATCTCAACTTATTTTTACTTAGGATTCCTGGAACAGATACTTTGCTAAATGTTTTTGTTTCAATACTTTCCCTTACTTTACCCTTTTGCCTAAAGAAAAAAAAAAAAGTGTACATACAGAGTATACTCTGATAGCTTGTATGTGGAAAATTAGAAGAACTTGTATAGAATGCTTTCTGTTAGTACTTTTCCCTTAAATTATCCCTGAAATTGCACATTTTCAGTTCAGTTTCAGATCTCTTGTATCCCAAATGTTTTGAATATATCTAACGAACGTTCTTGTTTGCCTGTTGCTGTTTCCTAGATTCTCACTGTGTAGAATTCTCCTCCATGTCCCAAACTCTGTGACACTTACTTTGATTAACATACTTAAATGTCTCCTGGAACTCCCAAAAGTTACAGTCATACATTCCACAGGCCAGACCAGACCCATATTTTAGAATAGATTATCTTTCACAAGGCAATAGGGTAGATTGTTTTTATAGTACTGTTTCATGAAAAAGGAAGGACAAATGTAGAAGAACCAGGTGTGATGTGATGTAGAGGCCATGCTGAGTACAAAAACAACTGACAACATGCTGCAGCATTCTCCAGCAAGTTCTACCCAAGCAAACTTATGCTTCATACAGCAGCTATCTTGTGTCTGTCATACAGCATCACCAGTCATAGCACTGCAACAATTCAGTGACTCAGTCAATGGCTCTAGGTAGCTTTTCTTATCACCAACTCTGGATTGCTTTTCTTACCCATACACAGAGAAACAGCTGTTTCACTGCCTCAGGGGTTCCTTTTCTTTGACACCTACTTTGTACAAGCTGTTTTCCAGGCAGTTGCTGACGCACCAAGTCAGCTTTGCTGCTGCTTTTTAGTGCTGAAGCCTGGAAGGCTCCAACATCCTCTAAGCTGCGTATCCTGCAAAAGTGCTCTGAACACCCACAGAAGTGACGACTTGACCTTTTGTGTCAACTTTTCAATTCTTAGAAAAAACTAGTACTGCTCTGGGGCAGCAAATGAGAGACCCAGCAAACATGACTGCCACAGCAACACAATGGCAGAAATTATACCTCAGTAATATCCCTCAAAAGGGCATGGCACAGCTTTGCTGCTATGGCTCTGCCTCTGTAAGGATGCTACCCCAGGAGAGCACCAGACAGGATAACCAGGTATACACTCACAAATAGCACAAATGCGCTCTCAAACACTTTAAAGGCACATTTTGTTGTTCCATCTTGAGTAACCACTGTTTTTTAACCACCTAATTTATAATTTATTATAACCTGTCAGCCAAAATTAAACAAATGCATGCTCTTCATTTATATAGATAAATATACATTTTAAATGATATTGCTCATATTTCCTTATTCATCATCCTGTGAGGTAATTAAAAATCTTACTTGCTATGGGAACACCATTTGATAACCAGCTTATGCTAGGTTTTGGGTTGCCATTAGCTCTGCAGATCAATGACCCATCTTCTCCAGGAGATAGGACCAAGTTTCTGGGTGCTGTTATCCAGTATGGAGCAGCTGGGGTTAGGAAGAGAAACACAGCAATCATTTTCCAAAATTACCATGATTACAGAAAATCATGAGGAACAGTCATGGTAACCATAACATAATTCAAACAAGATATGTATAGGTATAGACATACAGTTGTGTGGTAAAATTTATTTTTGTATACATTATATTCAATGATTAACTGGTAAATTACACTTTGGCTAAACTGAGCTATTGGCTACCTCCTGCATTGAATGGGGGATAGCTTTTTACTTTGAAATTATAAGACAGTTGAAAATGCACAGAGATTGAAATGGACAGAATACTGTCCACACCAAAAGATCTTCATCTATGTCACCTTTTTTATTATTTATTTTTTTTTTTACAATAAATAACCACAAATAGTATATGTTGTCACATTTTGCAATTAAACTTCAGATTTTGGATTGATGGATAGAAGCAAACAGAAAACTCTTGACAAGAAGGTTGAATATGACTATAGAGTGATAGTGGACTACAGTAATAGGTTTTTAGTATGCAAAGGGAGCACTACACTTGGTTATTTAAATGACTAATTAGCTGTCATCCCTTTTTTTTGTTTGTTTCATGATATTCAAAATATTCTTACAGTTTCTATTTGGACAAACACATTTTAAATGTTTTTAAAACTAGTAAGACAGCACAGGTAAAAGACTCAGGAAACAAAAACAGAAATGTTCATCAAGGGAGAAAAAAGAGCGTAAGATGAATAGAAAAATAGGGAAGAGAAAAAATCTGGGCTATGTGAATAGAGAGCAGAAAAGACAGAAAATAAAAAGAAGATAAAGACAAGGGATGGGGAGGAAGGCAGAACAAGGAAGGACAAAGACTAATGACAATTAATCAAAGATATAAATTAAATGTATTACAGATATATATTAAATGTATTAAAGATATAAATTAAATGCATTAAATGTAATACAATAAAGTCTCAATTTAGCCTGTTACTTGACAAAGCAACATAATGAAAAGAGAAACAAAAGTTAGAGATAGTCAAGTCTGTCTGTCTGATGGCGGAATTCAGTTGATTTAGCTATCCTCAGTTATTTTTTAATATTATCATTCATCCTTTCAGTTATAATTTATTATCCTGGTAAGCATACTTCAGTCTTGCATTCTGGACATCGACAATATTAAATTAACGATTATTTTAGTATTACCTTTCACAGTTACTGAAATGACATGATGAGTAGAACCTAATATATTTCTTGCTATGCATTTGTAGTTCCCAGAGTCAGCTTCAGAAACATCTACGATCTTGAGGGTTTTCTTAAAATTTTCAAAAAATGTTCTGTTGGCTGGCAATTCGCCACCTTCTTTAATCCAGCGAATTACTGGTGTGGGTCTGGAAAAGCAAACGTACAGATCAAACTAATGGACTACTGAAAAGGAAGATGAGAGTTCTATATGTTAATGTTTTGAACATAAATTTTACACCAATTATTTTAAGAGCGTTTACTCAGATTTTGGGGCATGTCCAGCAAATGTGCAGGATATGCCAGCATTTTTTTCTAGGAAATGACAAGCCTCACTAACACTGTCAATGGCCATCTGTTCATAGGTTTAATAATTATGGAATACATTTGTCTCCTGATTAATCTAAAAACCTCAATGGTTAATAAATGAATACAAGTGTATTTTAAATCTTACTGTATTTATACTTTCATATTGATGCTCATTCTGGTTTAAAAGGTAACTTCTAGATAATGATAAGATTACAACTGTCCTTCATTTGAGCAATATTGTAATACTTCATGCACATCATAAATATTATAGCAGATCTGTAGGAGACAGAAATTTTTCCTATGACAAATCAAGAAAAAAATGACAGTACTGAGTCAAGTATAGCTACTTGTAATTGCATCCTGGTTGTGTCCCATGTTGGCTACTGAGGCTGAAAGTTGTCCAAACTCATGCAGACATACCTTTAAAATTACAGCAAATTAAAAGGTGTTGCTTTCTCAGTAGAATGTCCTCTCTCAAATATTAATGATTCAGGGCAAATATTCATTTAGCAATCTAATATGAGAACAGGAACAACTAGCAAAGTTTATTTTTAATTATGGTATCAGTAATTAGGAGTAGTTTCTTTAAATAAAAACTGAATCTGGCCTCCTGATGAGAACTATGTAAGCTTCCTTCATTGAATTATTAAAATAAAAAAATACATGACATTTAAAGACAAATCCATATAATGGATAACATTTTATTTTTTCCCCATTTTTATCCAGTGATTTTTCTAGAGTTTGGACCTCTGACTATTTTTATTGCAGGGTTGTTGAAAAGCATATTCTACTCCCCCACACAACTGTGATTATGCTAGTGGTGCTGATGCAAGGACACCTGAACAGACCACAGCTGAGGCAGAAACAGTGCACTGACCTTTGTATCAAGCTGTGTCAAGCTGTGCATGAGCGTGCCCTGTGGAGCTTATGCAAGTGCATACATCTGCATGATGCCGCGCTGCATCATTTGCAATTACTGGCTTACCTCACTGCTACTTCAGAGTGCTCTGCCTTCTATGCTTTTGTGCACTGTCAACATGTTTATAGCTCCTGAAATAAATAGGTACTAAAGATTTTCTTCTTCCACACTAACCAATCTATTCTCTTTCTTCCTGAGAATGACATTGATTTAAGATCAAACTAGTTCATGAAGTTAAATTGCTCTTTAGTCATTTTCTACTTGCACAATTAGCAACAAAGACAAACACGCATTACATGGAAGAAACAAGTACCAATTAAACCCAATTACAATGAGAAGTTGGATGTAAGTAGCTGAAGGTATGTTCTAACAACTCCCACCTAGGTGATGCACTAAGTAATTAGCATATGTGAGCAGCTTTTTCAGATTATACCAGCAGATTCTTATCTATTTATATACTATTTGAGAGCTTAATGGCTATATAGTTAGGAAAAAAACGGAGACATATTTCCCAAGTGCAATTCTGCAGACATGTGCCCAAGGTTATCTTATGACATTTCTTGCTTGTGTCCTGAAACAAAGGCCTTCTCATATGTTTAATACATGAGAAAAATATTTATGTTCATAGTCAGTCTTAAAATATGCTGATTTCCAAAATGGTGGACACTTCCTTAAAAGTCCTCTTTCAATTTTACATTTCTATTTCTTTAAAATACTTAAGCATACATAGCAGTAACATTTTAGGCATCTCTGAAATGTTTCCCTCTGATTCTGCATTTTTATTTTGAAAAGCACGGTCTAAAAAGTAACTCACAATCCTGCTGCAATGCACTCCAACAAAAGGACATTTCCTCTGAGTTCCACTTTGTTACTTGTGGTACCAGTTGGTGTTAGAAGAATTGGTGGCCTCTCTGTAACTGGCTTGGCTGGAACAAGAAAAAATAAAGTAATTAATTTCAATATTTTATTTTAATGTTGACCAAATTCATACATCCATTCTCACATTTTGGACAGAGATTTTGATGCACACAGGCCACTTAATTAAAAATTATCATGTTACACATACATATATATACATACATAGTTCAACAAATTAGGCTTTTGACAGACATAACATAATCATATCTCAACTTGTTTAATGCTAATTTTGAACACATACCTGCAAACATTTGTTATTGAAGAGGGGAAAAATTTGATATGTAGTCCTTACATAAGCAACTATATATGGATGCATACTGAGTATAAGGTTACTTAGGTGAATGAGTGAAAGACTGAATGTTACCAAAAGCTTCCATCAAAACACAAATAAAGCAAAGTTATTAAATTCAAAAATATAATCCAAGGTGTCACATGGTATGCTCCATTTTGAAGTACACTTTGTTCAATATTTTCTAGACAATGTGAGACATCTCTGGAAATTTAACCTTGTCTTCTCCTCTCACTAAATACTTAAGTTTATTTCAAACTGTTCCCCAGTCTGGTAATAATGAACCACTGATTACCTGCAAGTTTACCGCAGTAAACAGAAAGCCGTAAGACCTAGTTCTGACACTATATTGTGACAGTTTCTGAAGTCTACTATGATATTTCATGTGCCTTCATGGAGATCAGAATAATAGCAGGCATCCTGTAAATGTTCTTTTATAGCAATTTTAAAATATAGGATCAACTTGCTCTAAAGCACAATAGTAATCTGAATCATTACATTAAACTTTTTTTTTTTTTTTAAACGTGGGCAGAAACAATAAACTACTTTATTAGTTAGTGGGATTTATTGATAGATTGACATAAACAGAACACAATTTTAATACAGTATGTACCATGAACTCCTTAAAAACTAACACCTGAACAACTTAAAGCTGGGAGAAAAGGGCGGTCTAGTGTGAAGAACACAGTCAACAGTTACAGGCAATTAGTAGACTACCCAGTTTCAGCACTGTCTCATTTTGCAAAACTATGAAAATCCACAGAATTATCTCTGGTATTTCTGAGTTGTAAGCCAGCTGAATGTTTTCCTTATTAACTGTAGTTAACACATTATTTTGTGTTCAGGTACATATTTCTTGTTTGTTCTTAAATGAGATCTTATTTTTATGCAGAGAATTAAAATATTAAAATATTCTGTGTCCCAATATACTTCAGATTATAGTAAATTACAATGTAATATATACAAAGACTAGCTTGACAGGGAAAAAGAGAAATCAGAACAAATATGTATTTTATAACTATCTCACGCAACATTAGGTAGTGAGACTAGATGCTCAATTGCTATGGTATGAATCTTACCCCAAAGTCAGCCTTGCTAAACACACATACACCTGCTTAGGAGAATTTCATTCACAATATACAAAAGACCATTCAACATATATTAATGAAAAGTCTCAAACACCAAACAAACAAAACACACCTTTTCCCTAAAAGGTTATTTATATAGACAGTATTAAAATGTTTAGATTTTAATTAATTCAGTTCAGCTCAACATTCATGAAATACATTAAAAATGAATGGTACATTCAAGGAATTAAATATGAAATGCGTTTGTTAAATGCTTAATTGTTGTTATTTATTATGCAGCATGTGATATTGAATAGTCCTAGTGATAATGAACAAATCAAACTACTAGTAAAATTGGAGGAAGAATATAAACAAGCACAGTATAGGAGCAAATTGACAACTGGTAAAATCTGCATCAGTGTGAAAGGACTCTTATTTTAAGAGTTGGTATTTTTATGAAGCGTATGTTACAATAACATTAAAACATTAACTATTTGAAAGGATCACACTGTGCCATCCCTTTCTAAAGCATGTATTATCACCAGTACTAATAGATACCTTTATCAGAAATCAAAAAGGGAGCTAAAGGTTAAGTAGCCATGGAGGTAAAGTTAGTTAACTAAATGCTACTGTGAAACAGGGAGTATCAGTGGGGACCAGTATAACTCACCACCATAAATATCAGTGTCACTCAAATTAGCAGCTATAGTGTCATTCAATGAATCCACTGAAATAAACAGAATATCATGAAGAATGCATAAAAGAGGGATAAATCAAAGTATTGGGAATCACAAGGTGATGATATGGCCACGGTGAGTTAATCAAGTGATTGATTAATTTATTTCAATAGTTACAGCAACAATATCTTGATATTATTAAGCATGAAAACCATTAAAAAATATTTTTTAACACTGTATTTTTTTCAATAATCCAAATCTTAGAAAACATTTTTTGTGAGACAAAACCTACTAAGGGGGGAAAAGACAGCTTTTAAAACAGATATATACAGATATTTAAAACAGATATAGAAAGAAAACTGGAGATTACGTTTTAAGTTTTACAGAACAATGCAATTGCTTCTTCAGAATTAAAACAACACAATTCCCTAGCATACAACTACTAAAGCTGGGCAAATCACCTGAGACTTCTGGATGAATACTATGCAAGTATGTAAGTATGTAATTAGGTAATGCAATACCTACTTGAAAAGACTTTTACAGAAATGGGTTGTTTCTGCTGTATAGTTTGTGTATGATTAAATCTTGCATAGCAGATATAGTCCTCACGGGTGTCTTCTGGTTGTACATTAGAAAAGTAAAGGTCTCCATTTAGACCTTGGGAAACTCTTTCACTCTGGGGCAGCCTTTGGAAAGCTGAGGAAAAACAAGAAAACATTTATTTCAACTATCATACACATTCCATTGTTATGATTTGCAGACTTCACATTTATTCCATTACATCTTCTGTAGGTTTGTAAATATGTAGACCTTCAGAAGTTTCTTGCAGAGCTCCCTTATCCTACCATTCTTCCTCAGAATCTACAACTTACATTAAGCTCTACAGCTGCTTTTGAATTCATGCTTTTGGGCTGCATATCTGTTTGCTTATTCATTTCTACAGAACTGGAAATTCTTTGTAGTCTTCGTAAGTAATGATCAACTATGTAGAAAAACTGTGAAAAGTAAACTACATCAAAAGAAACTCACCATTATCCATCCAAAATATTATCGGTGGTGGTAAGCCAACCGGAGGTCTGCAGTGTAATACTAGAGAATCACCTTCTCTAACCTGGTTTGGTTCTAGTTTTTCTTTAGTCCACAAAGGGGATCCTACAGAAAATAATTAAAAAAAATAGACCTTCCTGAAATAATATGTTCTGATAAAATTTATGAGAATGACAAATTTTAAGCTGAGGAGCTTGAAAAACTGTTCTGAGATTAAAATCACATAAAAAGCTGTAGAAGCAGTTTATCATTAATTAAAATTTTTGAGGTTTATCATCTTTTTGGTCTCAATCTGTTCTGAATTAAAGCTATTATAACAACTATGGAACACAATCATCAGAAAGATAGTCGGAATTGCCCTCAACAATTCCGTGCCTTAGTTTTAAAGTTTATCCCAATTGTAATGTCATAAATACAACCCAATTTTAAACATCTCAGGTCATCAGATGTACTGACAAAAATTAGGAAAGCATTTTGGTTATTAAATATTCTAAGAAATTTTGGGAGACATGCAATATATTATTAATATCAGAAATTACACTTTCAATCACTTTAATGATGTATTTTTTTAAAGGGAAAGAAGAAAATGAAGCAAAACATCCATAAGAAAACAAATACATCTCTTTCATATTTTAGTTGGACTTTCACTTACTAGAAGGCCTTATAACAATATTGTTGGAAATGGCTGCTCCTCGTTCATTTCTTGCTGTACACTGGTATACTCCTTCATATGTTTCTGCCTTCCCACCATTCATAATATTTATGACAAGGGTTCCTGAATTTGGTTTCATTGTTACCAGTTCATCTTTATCTATATCAAAATGAGTTCCATTGCGTGTCCAGGAGAAGCTAAATAATAAAAGTGAAAAGAGAAGTTGCTTCTGCAGTTGCCTTTTGTATACTATCTGGACAAAACCATGAAAAACGTCATTTTCAATAATACATGGCAATTATTCTTTAGCAGGTAAGTAAGAATTGTTCCCAAACTAAATTAATCAATAAAGTAAATAGAAAATTAAGAAATACTTTTTTAATATTAGAAATCTGCCAATAGTTTAAGATAAAAGGCTTGGCTGAACTTGTTAATGGAATCCTTTTTAAAGTCAATATTTTTATTTTAAAAATTACAATAAAAGATGCAGATGTTAATCACACATGGAAAAGAACTGATTTATTTTCTGCTAAAGGTAATATAGTAACATCTGCTAGAACAGATATTCCTAAAGCTGCATTAGCATTTCCACTTTAAAACCTATTGTTGGAAGGTTTTATAAACCTGCCTTTAAAAATTTGCTCTGGGTTGAAATGCATCATCTCGGGTCCCAGCAGGAAATCATTTCTCATAATTGGTTTGGCCATTTTAAAGTTCAGCACATGAATTAAAGACTGTAGTGAGTTTGATTTCTTTTCACTATTCTAACACAAAGAATTATGATCCATTAAATAAAATGTTGCAGTCTGATAGTCCCTAATTAATCTAGTAGTTTTATACTGGTGCTAAAAGAAAGGATGCTTTGAAAACTAGCCACTAGAAATAAAGACTATTTGAACTCATTTAAAAAGTGTAAAAAAGCAAATATTTGCAGTATCCAACTTATACTACTTTAAACACCAATTCTTTAATTTTTAGTTATTTTTTTAAATTGTTGATTAAGGTTTGTTAATAGTCAAAAGTACAGTTATACAGAGCTAAACCAGTGCCTAGGAAGTTTTGAGCACTCAGTTTTGAATGCTGTGAAAAGCAGTTTCTGTACTTGTTACAATTCTGCTTCATAAACTTCAACACAAACACTGTATATGCTTACAGGTTAGAATGCTACCTGGAAGTATCAATACATATATGGTACTGGAAAAGATCAAATTTTAATTGACTTAGATTATGCCCTGACCTCCTGCAGCTGGACAGCAGAACAGGACCAGACATGCTATTTGCACTTTGTGGTGTGAGAGAACAGAAGAACTGGATCTGACCAGCTGCCTTGCACTGCAATGGTAGTGGTTTTGGGAGGACCTGTGTGTGCAATGATCGAATAGTGAAACTCTTTCTGAGGGCTTTGCAGGTAAAGCTGCAGAATGTGGGGTTTCTGTAGTCCTCAGCTACCAGTAACACTGTGAAGAGTGTGTGGAACTGTAATGTAGCTTCACATGAGAGGTGACAAACCCATGAACTTCAGATACATAAAAGTCAGAACCTTTGCTGCTCAAGTGCTAGGTAGCAGAACATCCATAAACCTTTATGCCAGCTTTGTGCCATAATGCCATGGCATTATGCCTGTCAAATTAAAATGCTCATAAAAAGAGCAACATTATGATACTCCTATTATATATATAAAAAAAAAAGCACTAAAAAGAATCACAGAAAATCTCCATCTTCACCATTCCACTTCTGCTTCACCATTCAGCATGATAATGACCATGATCCTAAGGCAACCAGAAAGAATAATGTAGAAAAACATCAGTTATTCATACAAAGTATATTTAATGAGCTTGGTATGTGTCTGAGGAGCAATTATAGGCTGACACTGCTAACAAATTGTAGCGTAACACTACTGAGAACACGGCGATGCACGTTTCTGTTTACAGTCTTGGAAATCAGAAGTAGTTACTGGCAATGACAGAATGCACCACTGCTCCTGAGATTCCAGTGCCAGTATTCAGCAAAAATATTTGGAAGCTCCTTATTTCAAGATACTGAAGCAGGGTCTTAAAACAGAAGATTATCAGGAATCCAAACTATACACATCGTTGCCATTTTTGCTAAAAACAAAAGGCTTGCAAATACACCTGGTAAATCAAGGCTGCTGATCATTTAGCCATAGACTGATACACTGATACTGGACTCCCAACAAAATACATACATATTTCAAGACAAACCTCATAAAACTGAGTATTTTAAAAGACACTGAATTCGAATTTACTCATGTACTCTGAATTTATTCAATGCGCGTTCTTCTTAGACACTATGCCAAATCTGAAATGTGCTCCAACGCAGTAGGGCATGCCTTTCAGTGCTTTCCATAGATACTTACCTATCTGCTCCTTTACCAATCTACTATTATTTTGTTGCTAGATCTTCGAGGAGAAAAAAAAAATATTACAGTTACTTGCTGACTACAGAAAAGTTTAAATCTCAAGGATAAGCATAGTCAAATATATATATATATATATATATATGCCACTTTCTGGCAGCTGTTTACATTTCAACAGTAGGAGTGCATGCATGTTTCTGTGTCTGCAAGCATACACATAAAAAAATACATGTTAGTTTACAAAATTTACATTATTTTCTCCTAGTTTTCTTATGTTATTAGGCCAACATAAGCAAAATAAGATGCTACTGACCTAGGAGGTGGTTTTCCTTTTGCTTCACACTGTATTACAATATTCTCTCGAGGGTCAACGATATAATCTTTTGGAGATTGCTGAGTTATCGTTGGAGGCTGGGACACTTCATTGTGGAATATAAGAAACAGAGGAATTTAACAATATCTTCAAAGCATCAGCAAGACAGTTACGTAAATGGAGAAAGCAGAACTACAATTAGCAGCAAAATGATCAACAAAAGACTGGGATTAAAGTATATTTTGTATTTGGAGGCTGAATCCCTCTACTCCTGTAGATCAGTGTAGCTATATAACTTACAAGTGAGCTATGTCAGTTTACAGTGGAGGAAAATCTTGGTCAAGAAGCTTATTGGATATCATTTCTATACAGCAGATTTCAATAGACCTTCATGAAGCCAAAGGACACTTGAATTCTAAGTCCAGCATATCTCAAATGAACAGTTGTGAGATATAAAACCACACAAAACATTTTTAACACACAGAAGGAAAAATATATATTACTTTTTACTTCTAAAGATTTGATGTACTTCCGTATTCTCTGTGGTTGTAAACTTTTCAGAAATTTATCATGCTCAACATACTGAATTAATCTACAAAGCATGCTTTTAGGAGCTACTTTTCAGGAGTAAAAAATGTTAGAAGATGACAAAAAATAGTAACTAAGAGTTTCCAAATAGAGTAAATATATAGGAAAAGTCTAGGACCGATTCTCCTCATATAACAAAAATATAATTAATCTTGTGAATTGCCCCAGGAGAAACAAACATTTAAATTTGATTTATCAAGCATTCTGGAATTATTAGCATAAAATAGAATTTATTTGCCTGATAAAGTGGATGGTGCCTACCTATTTAAAGTAATTTATAATCTATTGCATTATCTATGCACATTTTTCATAGATAAATCCTGTTTATGATAATAAGATAATGAGAAATGTGTCTTCCTCAGCATTATCAATCTGTTTATAGTTTAGTGTCAACTAAAGGAACTAGTTTAATAACATCCTCGTGAAAATGCCTGTGCAAATATTGTAAATTGTCCAGTATTACACTCTGCTACTACTTTGGGGTCGCTCCTAGCCAAAGCATTTCAATCATTAGTTATCTGTGTTCCCATGTCTCACTCTAGCTAGTTAAAATTGTAAAACTGGGATTTTTAGGTTAAGTCTTCCCTCCCATTATAAATGAAGTAAGGATTCTGAAGGAAGAGGTAGTAGTCTATAAAGCACTTCCCTCAAGAAATGGCCAGAAAAAAAAATAATATCATGGCATTGCAATGAGATATAACAGCTAAGCAGGAAAGAACAGGCAATGCAGAGCTAGCTTTTGCTCTTCTTCCTCACTGCAGAAAGGAGAGTGATTAAAAAATGAAAGCAACATTGCTACATGATGAGGACTTTTTGTGTGTTTAGAGAAGCTGTGATAGTCCTTCTCCCTCTCAGAAGCAGTTCACAGGGTCAGTACAAATCAGATGCTTCCTTGGGAAAAGCAAGCATACTCTGAAAAGGGACATGACATGAGCAATGTACCACATACAGTATATTCCTCGCATGCACATCAATGACCTGAAGGCTATGCACTGAATTTAAAACTCATTAAATTAATCATGATACTAGAGCTGTGTTAGAAGATCCCATAAAATATTAGGTATGTTTAAATAACTGTATACACTCTTTTTAAGGACATAAAAATATGTCCAACTCAGACATGTAAAATAGCATATATTTTACATGTGCTACATATATTCCAATGAATTTTTTATCAAGTATATTTACTCCTGAAAGTATTAGTTAAAAAAAACAAACAAGCAAAAAAAAAAAACACTGCTCATGCTGATATTAAGAATTTTAATGTTCAGATAGCATACAATCAAAAATCATATCACTCATTTGATCAAAATACCAGGAAGTTTTATGTACACTGCATGCACAAAGCATCTAGGCACAGCAAAACAAAATAATAATAAAAAAAAGACAATCACACATTTTGTACTGCATACTGAATTTGCAACACAATCAGTATTAATTTTCAGCAGCACACAGTCTAGTTTTTGTGGACAGGAACTTACATTCTTCTAGAAGTTTTGCTTTTATTCCCCCATCAGAATCAGCAGGTGAATGGAAAATGGAGATTAAAGAGAAACATTTGTTAGTTAAAAGAAAATTAGCATTTTTGAGAGGGAAGATAAGTATGTCTGAAAAGTGCATTGGACCCCATGAATAAGAAAACTGCTAGTATTGTAACCTGGCCCATGATGCCTTAAATTCCAGCAATGATTTCTGTGGTGTCAGAAATTACTACAATTATCTCAAAGTTCATGGCATAAGGACCTTTTCTAAAGTGTTGGCTTTTTAAGGGCAAGTGTGGTATGTGATTTTGGCCTTCCAAGGACACAAACCACTGATACTAAGGAGAGAGGAAATTAGAATTAATGGAGTGCATTGCCCTCATGCTGCAATCAAAATCAATCTCCCCATATGACCAAACGGAAGAACAAAGAGAAAGCTTCAGGCTAGAATTACTCTTACAAAAACAAAAGCATTTAATTCTACTCAACAGACACGCAATCCCTTTTAGTTTGAAAAATAACTAAAAGGAAAAAGTCATTTTGGATTTTACATCTTCATTGCTTCAGATATTTTGCATGTATCTCTCTTCATCATTAATATTTCAGAGAAAGTAAACTGCTTTTGGTTAGCTACACTGTCAGTCATCACTTACCTACAGCAAGACACTGAACATCATAAAGACTGCTAACCCGGATGAAACCTAGGGTCCAAATAATCAAGTATTTTCTTACCACTGGGTTTCTGTGGTGGATGTGTGGGGAAGACCCACAGAAAACACAACACAGGCTTTCTCTTGTGGTGCTCTCCCAGATGTCATTCTAACCATTATATATGAAAACACTAACATAATTATAGACATAATTTCAGTTAATATAATCTTTGGCTAAAAATTGAAATGTGTGACTTTATCAGATCTAACACAGCTACTAAATATGTAGTACAGACCATGTTAATTGAGGGTTAATGTGATACATCTAAAAGGGCTACTCATTTTTGTCTGCTAATGCATTCCCAGTTAATTTAAGCTGAGGTGCTACTCTGCACAGGAGATATTAGAATGATGCACAATTTACATTAGTTTCTAAACTACAAGGTGTTAAAACAATATTTCTAGCCTGCAAAAACATTTGTGGAGAAAAATTAAGTTTAGAAAATTAAGACTTCTGTTCATCATACTTTTAAAGCCCTCTATAAACCACAATTTAATGTTCTAAAGGCATTCACAGCGCTACAATTCTCTTGTCATTTATATATATTGATCTTGTCACAGAAATAAAGGTCATTGGCTTGAGAGGCTTGGAAATATGTATGGGGGGAAAACACACTGAAGCAGTTGCACTTCATGTCAATGATTATTAAAGAAAAACATGCATTTATGGAAGGGAGGAAGGTATCAAAAACACAGGGGTAAGGAAAGCCATGAGGATCAGAATCCTAGGTGAATTTACTGATGTATTAATTCATCAATTTAATGCCAGCCCTGATGTACTTTTCTCTGGTAATTAATCTAACAAATGAATAGTCAATGTGAGGTGCAACACGGTTCACTGAATTCTGAAAATGTGATCATGTGTATATTAAGAAGAAAATAACAACCTGAAGCATGAATAAATTCACAGTATTAGCTATTAGGGCTATAAAATACAGCAGTTACCATTGCTTACTTTCCTCCTTCTGTTCTCTCACTATCACAGTCTAGAATAAGACACAACAATTTCATATCCTGGGATTTCACCCCTTCTAGATGTTTCCTGACTGGTTAAAGCTAGAGTTCCCTGCTCAGCACACATGCTCTTATGTAAAAGTTAGGTACTTAATTCTTTTCAGGCAATGTTTAGGAAATATAAGAGGTTAATTTACTCTTCTGGATCAAAAAGCAAGATGCTTCAACAGTGTGGGTATTAGAATCTTTTACTGGATCTCATATCATCTCCTGGAATCCTTTTATGAAGAAGGTAAGTGTGATTGTTTCACAGCAAATAGGAGCTGTCCTGTTCTTCTTCTTCTTCTTCTTCTTATTATTATTATTATTAATTATTTTTATTATTATTTATTTTTTTTTAGCAAATTCACACATAATCACAGAATGGCTGAGGTTGGAAGGGCCTTCTGGAGGCCGTCTGGTCCAACCCCACTGCTCAAGCAGGGACACCCAGAGCAGGTTACCCAGGAGCATGGCTTTTGAAGATTTCCAAGGAGGAAGAATCCACAATTTCTTTGGGCAGCCTGTTCCAGTGCTCTCTGTCACCTGTTCAGTAAAGAAGTGCTTCCTGATGCTCAGACAGAATCTCTTGTGCTCCAGTTTTGTTCCCAGTGCCTCTTGTTCTGGTACTGGGCACCACTGAAAAGAGCAGGGCTCCACCCTTTTTGCACCCTCTCTTTAGGTCAATTGAAATTGCCAATCTGATCTTAGTTTCACAGATAATTAGCGTTTAGCTGGGCTTCTCTGCCCCTCTTCATTTTGATCGACTAAAGCGTTCAATAAAGACACACTACAGTGGTGTATTTGAGAATCCTTTGTTAACCTTTCTCCAGTGAATCATGTAAGATATTTTATATGCAGTTTTTGAAAACCTTCAGTAAATATTCATAATCATAATGTCCTGAGTGAATTGAGCAAACACACTCCATGTTCAGTTCCATGTTGGAGCTATCTTCATCCTCCTATACTCAAATTATTTAACTAATCTTCCATTATTCTGCATTTTTTTTTAGCAAGTTAATACTTACAGTCAAGAGGTACATCCAGTGCAGAAATCATTTGGCACAGAAAGAAAACCAGTGAAGCTTTGCTTGCAGATATGCTCTTCTTTTTCATCATGATTTTAGGCTGTGTTAAGTCACACTTGAAGAATGAAGTCCAACTTCATCAGATTAGGTAGCTTGGAACAGTTATGAAAATACAGACAAGAAACCTGGTAGATAAAATAAGAGAATAACAACATGTAGATACTATGGAGAGTTGAATGATTTTATGTTAGTTGACATGAAATACCATCAGTCTACTCATTATATCCATGGATCCTGGCTACACCATGTGCTCTACTGAAATCCAAGCAGACATCCAGAAGTTCTTAGGACACCTAGATCAGAATACTTGCAGGAATTCCTAAGGAAGATAGTGAACGCTGATAACTTTGTTGTGTAGCAATACAAATGTCTTTTCTAAGAAGGATAAATCTTCAGCCCTAGTTAAAAAACAGCATATATTAGAGATAATAGTGACCTGAAATAGATTTTGGTAGATTAAAACTCTGAATGCCCACCTCGTCTCTCTTTCTAATACCCTGAATAAGTCTTTGAAGGACTTATTTTAGGTGTCTACTCTAATGAAAACATCTCTGGCCACAGATTTGCTAAGTAAACTGTGAGATCTAAGTTAGACAACTTAGTTCTCCCCTTTTTGAGCTGTTTCTGAGACAGCTGTAGACTGAATACAGAAGACTTTATGGATTGCCATGCTGAGGTGCTGGCTTATATACTATATAGGAACCTAGGCTCCTACCCCTGGATTTCTGATTCCAGCCAAAATAGGTAATATAAAAATACGTGTCATATCTAGCATGAATGACAAAATCTAATTAACTATGAGCACATTATGAAACTCTCTTCTTTCCTATGTGAGGAGGTGGCAGAAATGAAAATCTTTTTTCAAATGGACTGTCTTCCTCCTCAACCAAACATGAGCGACCATATTAAACCAAGGCAGAAGAATGATTCTTATTCCCTTCTTACTTTCACTGCATTCATTACCATGTTCTAACTGAGAAGAACGTTGAAGGATTGAAAACTAGCTGCTGGTGAGCCCCATCATCATTGTTGGTGACCTACAAAGAGCTGTAAGAATACAGCCTTAGAAATCCAAACGTTGCTTACCTAACAGCAGTAATTGGACATCAACTGAGAAAGCGCTTTTCATACGCCAGACTGACCAGAAAGTTCACAGTGATCAGCAAGAACTTATCTTGAAGAGAGCATTTCCCAAGCTACGCATATAAATGGAAACCACAATGCTATCAAGTCTACAAGAAGCAAAAGTTGCAGAGAAGCAGCTGCCTGACAAATACTAATGCAATTCCTGAAGCTGATTTATTGATTCCTGAAGTTACTTAAACCAGTCTATGCAAAGAATTTGCCCTAATCTTCAGTTTACAGAAAAAAAGAAAAAAAAAAAAAAAAAGGTGTCTGATTTGCTGCCATAAATGGGCTTTCTTGTTGTATGGTCTTCTGATCAGAGACTGGAATGGGAAACCAGAACTGAGGTGTAGAGTTCAACCTCTGCTGACCTAGCACATCAAACTCTCTGATTCTTACTGTCACACCAGGGTTTGTTTTGAGATCAAAACATCCCAGCAGGTTAAACTCCTAGACCCACATTGCTCCCTCAAGCTCTCAGGAACTGCTGACTAGGGCGCCATGTGAGAGGGCAAATTGCTTGTTCACATTCAAAGCTATCTACACTATAGCACACCGTAACAAAACAACTAAGCATTTGTCATGGCTGATGGAGTGATAAGAAAACTCATCGGAAGCAAGAACAACTAAGTTCTAGCCCTTGCATAATTATTTATACAAACTGGAACTGCATGAGCAGAGAAGGTGGTCAGCCTAACCCCAAACTACCTGGTAAGTGGTTGAGCACCCTAAAATGCTGGAGCTTTTAACTGGGGTAGGGAAGAAACACTTCTGCCATCCCATTTTTTTGGTACAAAAGCTATCTGGTGGGTGTCCTCTGTTCCCTCTGCAGTCAGTAAGCTGAAGAAAGGCTTCTCTTGTGAATGATGCAGAGCACTCCAGGACGTTCCCTGCACTGAAGTGCTCTCCAGAGCTGACTTCATCCCATTGACTACAGCTGTCTGCTTTTCTTTGGCTAGGTTTTCACAAACTGCCCTCCTGATCTTTATGTGACCACTTCATTACCTCACTGCAAGTTCAGCTCTGAACTATGCATCTGTATTTACAAGCTGCTCTCTCTGTACAAGGTGTTTGACCTGGGATTTAGAGGACACTCTTTGTGCTGTTTGACAAGTGGACCAAGACTTTTACTGTTTCTTCTCCAAGAAAAATGTCAGTTCTCTTTAAGAAACTCTGAGAACCTGATTATTCACTTCAATGTCTTGTTCTTTCATTGTGTAAATTGACTAGTGCAGTAATTTGAGAGTATTTTAGAATTAGCTGCATTCCCTTTGAACAAGTGCAAATGAATACGCAAGCTTTGGTGAATTGGGCATGTGCAATTAAAATGATTGTGAAAATAATACCCTTGAGAAAATGCCTCACCTCGTCCACTGCAGCTATTGCAACATTCCAGTAAGGCACCTCTTGAGTCCACTGCTGCGATGCCTGGGCGTGATTCAGGATTCAGCAGGCGGGAATTACAAAGCTGAGCCCGCACGCTGCCTTGTCATTCTGCACAGAGGCAACGTGCCCAGATGATTTGTGATAGAACATATTCAACTGAGAATGATTTTAGGTTCGTCAGCACAACTGCACACTCTTGTTGAACGTATTCCTGATTACATCTGACATAATTCAGTATGAATGCAACAGCTGCTGACTGGAACTAAACGCAGTTTTGACATAATATTATCTGATACGAAGTACGGCCAGACTTCTAAATGCAGATCAATGTAAATGCTTCAATTTCAAAACCTGAAATATTTATACAGCAGACTACATTTTCCTCAAGCTAATTTACCTAATAATTTTCATAAAACTCAGATATTTTGTCTTTCCTTTTTCATAGGAAAACACACAGATTTTGACAGCTCATATGGGATTCTACTCTATTTGTACAAAATAAGATTCCCTGTGCTGACATACCTCTTATGTACATAAAATATCAGTTATGCCCCCTATGCTTCATGCTGAGATGCTCATTGGACTACATATTGAAGCATGGACTACAGGTTGAAGCCAACATGGTGTAGCCAACAGGAGTCAAGGTAAATACAAATACATAAGCAAAGTATAACAATATTTCATCACAAAGTGTAATATCAGATCTCAAAGGGACAGCTTTTTATGTATTACACAGGAGCCGGCATCAAGTAAGAGACATCTAATTCCCCAACAACCCCCTTTAAAAAAAAAAATAAATAAAAAGGACATGATTTCTTTTCAAGGAGGGGCTACAGAAAGACAATGACTGGGAGCATGGAAGCACCCACGAGCCCGAGGTAGAACATTTGGCAGCAGCACAAAACACAGCTTGGTGCCAGTGGCCTCTTTGCTGTGACTCACACGTCTGGACACTTTTGATCAGAAAAAAAGGACAGAAAGACAAAAACAGATGCTCTGAAAACACTGAAGGAGCTAGGAAAAACAGCACTCATACGGAAGGGAGGCAGAATCTCAGTCTTCTTTTCATACTGTAAGTGAAACTGGCTGGGAACCTTCTCCTTAGTTTAAGAGCTAATGAGAAGTCACAGCTTACTTCCCTTCCCCTCCAAAGAAGCCCCCATACCACCTACACCATGGCAGCAGTCACTGAACCGTGCAATGCCCTGAATCACACCCAGGCATCAGCTGGCAGAGTGCAATGGTTGGCTCATGTCAAAATCTGCCCAAGAGAATGGTAACAACTGAACAGTGCATGATCATGAAATGCACACAGTATGCTGCACTTTAAAACAGTATACTGCTACTAAGTAGTGCTAATTACTAATTAGGATAATAATACAGACACACTCTCGGTGGACATTTTAAAGTTTAATCAATTAAGGCACAGCTGACAGAGGGCACATCCTTCTTCTGTAGCTCCAACAGGGGTGGAACATACTTACATTGTGTTTCACAAGAGCACGCTGCATCCTTGATTTCCTCGTAACTGCAGCCACAATATCCTTCAAGAGGATGTAAGAGGTGCAAGGGAGTGTATTTACTGAAATTCCACCTAGTGCAATGAATGCATTTTTAGGCATAACATTGATCTACAGAGTTTTGATACAACTGATTGTGCATTTTTCTATTAAATTAGATTATACTAAAACACAAAGATCTGTATGAATGTCATTTTCTCTGCTTCATTGGTCTAACACCTGTATTTTTTCTCACAGAGAGTATACAGCAAAAATAAACAGTTTTCAAGGGAAACAGTTTCAAGGCCACCTAATATAAAGCTCTATAGAAACATGAACAGCAATTTCAAATTAGGTAAATGGATTTAATGATTTGTACATTAAAAAAGTGTTGATAATATGCACATTTTATTTAGATAATATTTTTAATGGAAAAAAGCACAAAGAAGTGACTGCTTTTGATAACTGCAATTCCCTCACCAAATTCCTACCTTTATAGGGCTTATGTATCTTATACAATTATGTTACCAGTGAAGTAACAACAATATGACTTAAAATTTTAGAGAAAACTAATTTCAAATTTCTAGCTAGATGTTCTTAAACTACCCACTGTATGATGCATAGCTCTGGGGTGACAGAATACAGGAGTACACATAAAAAATTACAAAACTTTCTAAAATACACCAAATTAGAAACACAACTTTGTTTTCCTCCAAAATAACCATTTTTCACAGTCTAATGTAGATACACCATTTAAAGCCATCAAGGAATATTAAATTATCTTACCTGACCTCCTGTTCACCAAGCTTATGCCCATTATTTCCCCTGCTGCTTCACCTTCCCTTTCTCCTCCACCTCCCAGTTCCCTGCAGGCTACTTAAAATAGCTCTTGAGAATTCTGAATATCCTTGGGATGTTCAAACCAACATGTTCCTATTGCTATGCCTCCTGAATGCGTTTCAGGTTTTAAACAACTATTTAAGAATACCACCCCAAGATCTGCCCCAGTGCTGAATAATTATGAGTGGCAGGGAGTGTGGGACAGTATGGGCAGGCACCCAGGACAGAGGGCACCTCCAACGTTTTGAAACTTTACCCCTGAACAAGTGCAGAATCCCCAAAAACTAGTAAAATGCTCGGTTAAACCACAACACTGATAGCTTCCTTCTTCTTACATGGATTGTTGGCATCTAACAGTATTTAAAAACAAAAATCTGTCTCACTCAGTCATCTCAATCTGTCTTAATGATTGCCTTGTCTTCAGGGTTATTGCTGTTCTGCCAAACTTCAGACCACCTGCTAATTTCAAAGCGTAAAATTACAGCTGATAGAGTCAGCAGAGAAAATGTTACATGTGATTGGCCTTTGCATTGCTCCTCATGAGAACGCTACAGGAAAGCCACTTAGTCATTGATGCTTCTTTATTGACAATCATATATTAAGACCTGCTAGCCAGTTTGCTGTTCATTCAAGTCTGCTCTGTTTCATTATACAGTTCAATTTCTGTGTTTAATAATCAGTTTCATATCACAGTAAGTGAATGCTTTTCAAAGTCTATTACATCGATAGCATTGTCTTATCAGACTTGTAGTTTTATCAAATATTAAAAGATTAAAATCAAGTTTTCATCAATTATTTGTTTTACAAGCCCTACTTTCCATAAGATTATGTTGAGTAGAATTAATTTCACTCATGGCCTTTAATTCCCTATCAGCTGAATCCTCAATCAGTTTTTTCCATATGTTCACTGTGATTTATATCAGGCTATATTTATCCCGCTCAATCTGCTTGTCTACTCTGAATCTGGGCATAACACCAGCTTTCTTCCAGTCTCAAGGAATGCATTAAAAATTAAAACCTGTGAACTAGAAATCTCCTCCACTATCTCTTTCAGAATTCAGAGGCAGACCCACCACACTGATTAAAAATACCTATCTCCAATACTTACTGTATAATAACCATTAATGGCTGCTAGCGACTATGAGAGTTCTCCATCCTAACGTCATGTGTGTTTTTTCTTCAAAGTTATTATGTTGCTTGTAATAGTTTAGATTAACAGTAAAAGAAGAAAATGTTTGTGAAGTAGCTCACAACACAGTGCTATTCCTGTTTCTTTTCTTAAGACTCGTTCCTATAAAAATAAACCTAGTATTTGCCTACTTATGTCTCCCATGGCAATAGCCAACACATCTGCCATTCAAACAGAAGCTCTTTCACACAAGTACCAGAGCTGATTAGGCACCCACACAGCCCTAGCACAACAGGATCCAATTGCCTCTAGGGGAACTGCAGCACCAGCTGCTGAGCCAGCACCACACCAGCTCCATTTTCCATCCATTTTGCATCGCCACTGAGCTGTGTTTGCTCCATGTGGGCTGAGGCTCTCCCAGCTGACACAGCCTCGCACGAGGTTCAGTCCACCAGCCCAGGCAGGGCTGAACAGGGTCTAGAGTTTAGGAAAAGGCAATTCCTCAGCTTTGATCTGTTCTACATTTTTACAAGGCATAGGCCATTTAGATCTTGATTTATTTGTTGGTTTGGGTTGCTTATTATTATTATTGTTGTTATTATTATCATTATCTTCTTCTATCCAAGTACTTCTCCCTTTTTCTTCTTTAATATTATTCTTTAATATTATTGTTCCCCAAACACTACAGCATTTTATAGCTGCTAACTGCATCTCACTGGCAAACCACTGTGATGCACTGGGATGTGATAAGCACTGGGATACAGCTAGAAGAGCAAGGATGTAGGTCCTTATGAGTTCAGCTCAGCAAAGTCTTGTTTCATGTGTCTGCTCTAGAAGTGCAAGTGCCACATCCTAGAAGTGCCCACAAATGCAGAGTGAAAAAAAAATAAGCACAAAGTTCAGATGTCTGAGTAAGGGCTGCAGGTAAGCATGTAAAATCAGTTACGATCCTTGGCCTCTAATCTTGTCTTGAAAGCACCCACTCAGATTTTATTTATTTATTTATTTGTTTGCTTGTTTGTTTGTTTGTTTATTTAATAAGTGGAGCAGGGCAGAGCTGTCCTTTTACAGTTGTCTTGTGTATTCCCTGAGGACCTATGCTGGATTTGGCCCTTGCGAGGATTTAAACAGAGGAGCATTTGCTTTCTAGATCCTGCTCAGATTAAATTATAAACTGCTTTGACTGGGGCGATTACATACATGACAGAGCCACAGATACTTCTCTAACAGGGAGGTAAACTTAGTAAGTCCTGTAAGTTTAGAAGCCTTCAGAGACAAATCAGCAGCTGAATGGCATTTTTGGAGTGTAAATTTAACCTCAGACAACTCATTTTTGCTTGGGAGCTTTCTAGTGTCCTAAATCCTCTACTGGATTCTGTCTTTTTCATCTTCTTTTTTACCTCCTCATTTACAACAGAAAATGGAACAGAGCATAAAAATCATGTCTGAATGACATTTATTTCAGTAGTCCTTTAGAGTCATTATAGACTGCGCAAACATGCTTAATCTCTTCTCCATGTATGCATACTTTGCTCTTTCAAGAACTTGGTTAAAGAGCTTGAATTGAGTTCAGCTTTGCAAATCTGCTGAAGGCTGTGGGAATACACCAGAGCGAGTGAAAACGTAAGTCGCAGAGTTTTAGAAAAAGCATAGTTTGGCTTGAAGCGCCTCACTAGACATGGTGATTAAGGAGAGTAAAGAATTCAGCTTGATTATTAAATTTCCCAGTCAGTTACAAATCATTCAGAGTGAGTGCAAGAAAACAAATTAAGAAAACCCATTTTTACAGCCGCCTGGATGTTAAAAACAGGTACCCACATGATAGTGTGAGGACAGCTCTTCAGACCACGCTTTAACATCTTTAAAGATACAAATGACCTAATTTTGTTCATTAAATCCACTTTCAGAGGGCCTAATTCAGACTGAATTTCAGCCAGACAAAGCATCCAAGTAGCTCATCTCTCTCCCTCTGAAAGTTTTGCAACAGAGAAAAGAAATGCTTGTGAGAAAAATGTCTATGAATCATCAGACTGCTGTTATAGTAATACTGTACTGTGCAACCAGAAGAGGAAGGAAAACTGCAGAGTGGGCAAAAGGAAAATGCACCATCATCCTGAGCAAAGGCTCTGAACTCAGTGTCTATAGTGCGTTCCTTGTAAATATGCAAAAGGGATGCTCAGCTGAAATGCTCCCTGAAATGTTAATTTATTTGCCCAGGAGATATGATGAAGGGTTTCTTTTTTTTTTTTTTTTTTTTTTTAAACCCAGGAGAAGCCAGAGCAGGGGCTTCGAAGAGCTTGCTGATGAGAAGCTAACACATGCTGTATTGCTCTGCTTAATTACCTTGTTTACATCCCCACAGCTCACCTCAAAAGCACTATCTGTCTAGAAGCGTTCCTGCAATCCTGGAGATATTCCTGTGAAAAGCTTACTGTGCAAAAGAGCAGAATCTGATTCAAAGATAGGGAAACTCCTCCCTCTGGGAAGTAGAGCAGAAACCACTAATATTAGCGTGAAATGCCAGAATAGTTCTGCTAGGGAGGAGGTCACTCGAAGCAGGGACAGTGCCAGAAACTGAGGACTAAAGGCATTCTGTCAGATCTAAAACCCTAACAAGTACACGAACAAAGGAGGGTAAACAGCGTGGAGGGAACAAACTGTTCAAGCTCCAACCAGCTCCCCGGGTAGATTTTTGGGAGATGGGGGTTGGGAACTGCCTGCCTATACGTCCTATCTATTGAACAGGCAAAAGTTAGCACTTTTGCTGTTTCCATTTTAATTAGCTCTATTGAAGGAGTTACAATGACATCTGTTAGCTTGGAATCTCTGCACAGCATTAGAAACCAAAATGAATATTTTACCACGAGCTCAGATCCAAACACTTCAAAGCTTTACAAATACGCCTGCCTTTCTCTTGGAAAACGCTGGTAACATTCACGGTGATGATAGCTGCATGGATCAGGTCTGTCCCTGCTCTACCCAGCACTCATTCATGCTGCTGCTCTTCCCAGCAGAAAGACGTGAGGCCTGAACAAAGCAAGCGACTCCCCGAAATGTGCAGATATCACCAGCGTTGTCCACATCTCACACCCAGGTCACCACACTCAGGTGTGACGCCACGGATCATATACGCAAGGATAACCACTGTCTTAGCAATGGTCAAAGAAAACTAGCCAATTTTACAATTTTCGGACAATTTACAATTTTACAATTTACACAGAGAGGCAGGGACGGTCACCACCAAAGGGGCAAACTCCTCCTTGCTACACAGCCAGGATGTCTTCCATTCATAACAGGGCACACCCTGGCCCAGATGCATTGTCTCGTCTGAAAATATTAACAGTAATGTCAGTCCTCCGTTAGGTGGCAGATTGGCCCAGAGAGAGGCCGGGCTGCTCTGAGCTTGGAGCTAGGGGGAGAGGAGGGTGAAGGAGCGGGACAGGCAGCTGGCAGCAAAACACAGCAGTGGGATTGGGGATGGCAAATAAATAGCATGGTCTGTGGCTTGCTAGGAGAGGAAGGCAAGAAGGATACATATATTTAAAGGCACTAAGGTTGAAACTATGTATTAAAGCTTTATACATAGGGTCAGATGTAGATAAATAGATGTAGGTAAATAAATTTCATATTTCATACGAAAACCACAGAAGAATTCTAAGTGAAAAAAAAACAGTCTTGCTGTAATTACAGAATATTGAAAAGCACCAGCACCTGGAGGCTTCAGACAAGTCGTGGATCCCCCCGGATCCATTACAAGGCAAATGCCAGGACATCTGTGTAGTACACAGAGAGATGGGAGCACAGGACTGCATCAAAGGGACTCTTCCAAAGCCCTGCCCTTTGACTCGGAAACACAAATTATGGGTATCCTCCTCATCATGCTGCTTTCATTTCAGTCAACACTACGGCCAGCCTGACATACAAGTGAAGGATTTGAGTTCAGGGCAGGAGAAGCACCTTGGATGAAATGATGGGAAACAAAGATGAAATTGAGGATGAGCCAGCATTTCACCTGCTGTTATTTCCAACTGGTGTTAACTGTTGACAACAACTACCAAGTCTACTCCTTTCATTAGTATCTATTTATCCAAATACACAAATGGATAGACCCGATGTTATTTTATTTCAGTGGGACAACTTGGAATAACAGATACAATGTACTAAAATTAATATTTTTTAGGATTAACCCCACATTTTGCTGATGGTATTCAATCTGATCTGCCCCTGGTTTCATCTGAACTGGGCCTGAATAAAACTCTCAAGATTTGTTCTATAATCTTTACTGCAGCTGATTCTCTTCCCTAGCCATCTTCTTATATCTGCATTGTCAACGACATTAAAAAAAAAAAAAAAAAAAAAAAAAAAGTAATTCCAAACTATGAATGAAGGACTTATTTTTATGTGTTTCATGTTTATGTAAATGTGGAAAATTTCCCTGCTATTACAAAGGTAAAGGATTAATATGGCTTTTTAATTTAATGTATTTTTTATTTTAATGTATCAAAAATAAAACCCTGCAGCTTAATTGTCACAATAAATCTTCCACTTCTAATAGAGTTTTTAAAATACCATTATAAAACTGAAAGCTTCTAAATGAGAAGTGCTAACCTACATCCCCATGCTTGTGCCCTTTCATTTAAAATGTATTTTATATGTTAAAAATATTTTCGATTTGCTATTTACAAGAATCAGGGAAGGCACTTAACAGCACTGAAATAACACAATTTTAGGTGCAGTTTAACAAAGCAGCAATAGGACAAAACTAGTAACTAGAGCCTGAGTGAGCTATTATATACAAATCATTAATTCAAACCTTTAGGGTAAAAAAAGCTCATTATTCACCGAGAAGTTAATCCGGTTTGTTGCCTAACTCAGAAATAGCTTTCCTCGCATTTTTAATGCATGTACGCTATTCATTAATGAAACAAAAAAACTTACCCAAGACTTCATATCTATTATGTAAGTAAACATTACACTTTGATGTAAAAATTTACAATGTTCAGAGGTTCATTTGAATTTCACATTCACATTACCACTGAGGAGATAAAAGAAATTTCTTTTATAATGCCATGTTTACTACTGTTTCCTTTGGCTTGTTACAACTAATTTATCCTTTAAATCAAGATCTCAAATCCAAACAACACACGCTGCAAGAATAGTAATATTTTTAATTTCATTTAAATCAAGTTCACTGATCAAAATCACTGTCACATCAATGACTGAGGCAAGACTATTTTTCCATTCAATGCATTCTTTCAAATTCTGTTTTTCTGTTACACTAATACTGTTCTAAGGACAAAAAGTATCATTCCACAAAATTAAAAATAAATACTGAATTAAAGAAAGAAAGATTCTTCAAGGTAAAAAATAGCACTGCAAGAGGAAAATATATTATGAAATCCCAAAATCACTACCAAAAAGAATCTGAAATTCAGTTGATAGTACTGCAAATGTACGTTACTACAAAAAGTAAACTCTTATATTTGTAATCCATACTTTTCACTGTTAATAGTAGGTAAATTGATGTGTATTATTTTTTCCACACTAGAGAATAAATATATTTAATCAATGAAAAATAAAATAGCTTGTTAACATATCTACATGTATAAAATCTACATAATTCAATGAGGCATCAAAAGAAACATCTGTGTTTTCTGACAATACAACTATGCGCAGAAACAAGGCAGCATGATTTTAGTACACAACAGAATTCTTATTCTCAGGAAAACACAAAGTTTTATAATATGCATCCATTTTATTTCTACAAAATATTTTTTTTCTTAAGCCAGGTTATTTGCTAAGTTTCTAGATGTGCACAGAAAATGAAAACCAGCTTTCTCTCTATTAATATGGGCACACTCCATAGTAATTTCTCATAGCACAATTATTAAAAAATATTTAAACAAATTCTGCCAGCTCTAATTTTTGCACAGTTGTAACACCTAATGTGTATTTTTCATTGAAAAAAGGACAAAATAGGAACATTTCAGATGGATAAACTCCAAGAAACTATAAACAGGAAAACAAGACATTTAAAAAGTGAAAATACATAATTTTCCTAATTAGCTTTGATTACATCAATTGTCTGTGCTTTATAGTTTTTATAAATTATCTGAGTCTGTGAGGGAATTTTCAGTCAGCCCAATTATAGTTAGAATAACAGTATATCAAGGCAGCTTGTCAGTCAGACCCCTCTCATGGCACATCTTGAAATTTTGATCTTTCAAAGAAAATACAAAGAACTGCTCGCCCGCCTCTCAAGTAACACCTGCAGGTGATACAGCTGTATTAGCATAATACTGTCCTGGATTTCAACATATAAAGAATACAAAACTGCTATAAATCAACATTAAAGGCTAAAATGATTTTCTCAGTCATGCTAATTTATATTGGGAGAGATGCTGTTGTCCACAGATTTTTAATTTTACATTAAATTGCCTTACTGCTTATACACCAGAGAAACCATAATATAACTAAGACCAGAAAGTATTCTTTAATCTTCAATATAAAATTAAATTTTGCTGGTTTTTCAATTTATCCAGAGACTTAGCACCACTTAAAACAGTGCTTTGTTCTATTCATTTTAATCAAATGTTATTTTAATTGGGTCTGCAAGGACATGTAGGAACTACTGCACCGTTGGGAGGAATCTAAGTTTTGATCTCCTGTTCTTAAATCTCTCACATCAGCCTGGGTTTTATTCTCACCTTTAACTTCCCTTCAGGCGTTATTCCCTAGGGTTCTACGACTCCAACTCCCAGTTCAGATTTGCTCAGAAGAATATCGTGTCTATCTCGGAGCAAGACTTGTGGAAAGCAGAACTCGTAGGGACTTTTGTAGTTTTTGTACGGTCTGTGGGAAAGAGTTAAAGACTTACACGGGGCTCTTGGGAAACACTTCACACGGCAGATGGATGGGGCAAGAGGAAGGCAACCCTACTCAGCATGTAGTTTCATGATGTTTACGAGGGTTGCTGTTGTGCACACCCACCACAAGATCAGAGTATCTCCTTACGAAAAGAAGCAACAAATCAAGGCAGGACCTGAAGACAAACAGTTGGGAACGTATGTCTTGTCTCCCTCTCCCAGCCTGATCTCTCCTAAGCTCCTTTTCTTCTCAAAGGCAGACAGATGCTGCCTTTTCTTTCTTCCTGAAGGCTGTCAGCTAGTTCAGGACACCACCAGACTGGAGGAAGAGCAGTTTGCCATGCTGCTGAGGGAGTAGCCCTCTACAAAGAAAGGTCCTGGGAAATAAAGTCCATCAAGGAACAAATCAATCAGACTTTAAATGAGAACACTCTATACCCCATATGGAGGCAAAGGCTTTGAGATATGGCTTTTCTCAGTAATAAAATACTAAATTAATAATAAAATACCCTCTTAAAGAGGGATGTTTCAACAGCTGAGACAAGCTGATAATAGTTAGTGATTCCTCTAGGAGCACTCCTCTCACAATTTGTATTCCTTTCTTCTTTTGTAGTACATTGACTCAGGCTGTTTCACTACAATGATTTGGTAGTTCACCATTTTCTATCCTAAACCACATGATAAATTAGTTCATAATTATTCTACAATTAAGTTGGGTTCAATTTGTCCAGAGAACATATAGACTGTAACTAATAGATTTGTTCATCATCAGAGTAAAATTTGAAGCAGAAAATCAACTTACATCTCTAAGTGCATGAAAACAATGTCTTTAATATCAATACATTAAAATATTAAAAGAAATTGAGGTTGTGTTTGGTTTGTTGTTTGCTGTTGTTTTGTTTTTCTTTTTTGCTTAGCTTCTGTGTAATTGTCTTCTAATTTGAGGTCCTGAAACAGACTTCTCACACTGTTTTAGATGGAATTGGATCAAGCTCATGGAAGGGGTTATGTAAGGGGTTATGTCAAGTTGGTTCCTGTAGAACATTCACTGGACACAATGACAAAACCCTTGCAGCCAGAAGGAAAAAGCATAGAACAGGCATCAGCATGCTTTATGCTTTTTCCTTCTCCGAGCAGAAGGAAAAAAGCATAAAACAGGCATCAACATGTTTAGGGCACATCAACAGGGCATAGGAATACTTTTCTTACAACCCTAAATAGCAGAAAAGGAAAAGAGTTTGTGTCTCTGTTAAGATGCACGTCTTAAGGCTTTTTAGTGCATCATAGGGGATCTCTGAATTCACTCATCCCGTTTTTAACTTCATAGTTGGATCTATAACAGCAGCTTGATGCTGTGGAAAGGGATTGTCTGGAAGCACCCCCTACAAAACTGTAGAGATGGTGAAGATGAAGTAAGACCTTTTTTCATTCTCCTTTAATCTTGATAGTGGGTTCCCAGCATTAGGCTGGGTCCAATAAATTATGTGTGTTTCGACACATAATGCTTGCTGCTGGGTAGCTGCCATGCAAGATAATAAAATTTCTGCTTAATTGAACCACATTCCCATCTTCTTTAACAGCTTAAGCTCTTGGCTGTTTTTAATACTGCAAGATATATTCACATGAGTATAGGCTGGGAAAAGTGTGATATACCTGTTGTTTAATATCAAAAACCAGTATTTCCAGACATAAAGCCAACAGTTGGTATGACTGAGACACTCAGAACTTCAAACACATGCTTTCTCACATGTTTAATCAGAGAAAGTTTACCTAAGTCACTGCACTGGTTTAGCAGAGATATTGAATGTCATGGGGAAAACAGAAAGAGGAAGAAAAGACTCAAAGATTTAAAAATGAAAGAATAATAGTTTAAATATTGTTTAAAATTGAACAAATTCTAATGTTTTTAGGTCAAGACACCTGTACCAAAAAAAGCATCTAATGAAATCTCAGTGAAGAAAACAAATACAATTAAACGTAAAATAACTTTATCACGGAGTAGAAATGAAGTTGCCCACACAATTCCCTTTGCTACTATAAAAGCATTATGGGCCGGAATAAGGGCTAGTTTCTGCCAGCAATTGAATCTGCAGCTTCCTGATCATCAAAGTACATCACTTCAACGAAGGTACATTTCAGTACTCTGTCTTCCACATATTCTATGCACTTGCAGGTATGAAAAGGGAGGTTCACGTACACTAGAACAACTACTTCCTTAAAAGCCACCCTCCTCTGCTTTGCTGCATTAAAGTTGGCTAATCTCCACAAAATAAAACAGAAACTGAGGGGAAGAGAGAGGGGAAATTAGGGCTATCCACTCAATGATTACACTCCTGTTTTTGTAAGAGTGGTCCTTACAGTTGTCTCCAACGTTGCTTTTCTCTTGAGTGAGAATGTTGATACTTAAAACAGGGCGGATTTTCACACTAGGCTTGCTTTGATTTGATAACAAGCAGTTTCCAAGAAGATAGGGAGGTGCTGAGCTCTTCTTCAGTGCCTCACTGCAACTTCCTGCCCTTTCTCCTTACATTTGGTCTAGGAATTGTAGCATCCTCAACTTCATTGATTCAGGAAAAAAGAAACCTAGGTAAGAAAACATAAGGTTCCGACCTGATAGAGATCACCCAAAAAGGACCACCTCTTTGGATGACATCTTCTTTTGGATGTCATGTTTTGAATGACAACCTGAAGCAAAACATCATGTGAAACTAGAGCCTCAACCTACATGTAAGTCTTCATGGAACCAAGCTGGGCCTTACTGAAGTATCCCCACTCTAAGTTGACTATTTCTCCCCACTGAAGCACTGGTGAAGAATACTCTTCAAAGCCAAGGAAAACAACTTAGAGCAGAGCCAAAGAAATTTCTAAAAGCACTGTCCAGTAGAATAAGAGCAATGTTGCTTTTGGCATGAACACTGCCCAAGAGGCATCTTGGTGTGTAGGTTATTCCCAAAAAAAGATGTAAAAAAATGTATTTCATTTATATCTCAGAGTCTGATGTGACATTCTTTCAAAAGTAAATCAGAAGCTGCTTTTGTGCCTTTATAGCCTTTTTGTGCAGCACCCTAAGAAGAAGCTCACTTCCTCCGTTTCTGCCAGGGTCACTTTCTAGGTAGTGACACTTAATAGCCTCTGTCAAATCTTCTTCCTCCCTTTCAGCATGGTGCTGTCTTCAGTTGATTTGAAAATTTGCAGGAATACCTCTTTTTTTTTTTTTTTTTTTTTTTTGAGTGGTAAGGTATTTTGAGTGGAAAGATGCTTAGCTCCTTAACTTTGTCACAAACAAAAAGCAGTAGCTACAGCTGTCAGCATCACACGGCTTTAACAGAAGGCAACAAATAAGCTTTTTTTTTTTGTACTCTAAAGGTAGTCAGCTATCCTAAATGTGAAACAACTAACAGCAGTGCTACCAACAATTATAGAAAGATGTTGACAGACACCAGATTTTTTGCAGGAAGTGCTCTACTAACCCAGTTGTAATTTTAAAGACGCTGTGCTCAGAAATTCATAATTAAATTCTTTACACATGGTTTTATTTCATACAGATTTCAGTGAAAAAGATATTAACCTTTCTTAATGAAAGAAAGCACACTTTATGAACAGAGGTGAATGCACTCCCTTGGTAGTGAGAGTAGGTAGAGTCTTTCCATTTGCCACTTGACTGAGATTAAGTGCTGCGGTAGGCAGACACAAAAGGACCTTTCTAGTTCCCAGAGAGCTTGTCCATCCCTTTTCCAGCCTCTCATGACTTGCTTTAAAGGAAATTATATAACAAGTGGGGATAAAAGAATTTCTGAATAATCCACAGAACCCATTTTTATTATATTTTGCCTGGCAGCATATTTAATTTCTTCTCTCATTTTGCCACTAGGTTAGGTGAGTATAAATTTTCTGTATAAAGTCAGTATAAAAACCTAGTATAATTTTTAACATGAGAAGGATGTATCTTCTTTCAAAATACTTTTTCCTTGTTAATTCATGGCTATTTTGGTGGCATTTCAAAAACTAATGAATACACTGACAGATGACTGGGTGACACCTTTCAAAGAACTGTTTTCACTTTCTGTGGCTAAACATTTGACAGTTTTCTTGCAGAAATGTGTTTCCTGAATAACACTTCATAGAAATTCAACAAAAAGGAACTATACTCCAAACTTGTAAAAGCCAAAACCACATGAACTGCAATTATTTTAGAAACTAAGTGGCCATCAATATTTGTATATCCAGTCTTTGTTTTCTTGTTCTAGCACTGTACACTGTCATTATCTGTTCTTTCAGCAGTATTAAAAGGCTTTAGAAACTGCTGATACTCAGCCATTTACTCTTTAGTAAAGCCAGAGAGCTTTAAAACATTACCAGACCACAGCACGTATCAAAAGACACTTAAGCTACTGCAAAACAGGGCTCCTGACACCAGACAGATGACATTACTGAGCCATTACAGTGCTCACATCTGCTGATTTTTAGAAGATCCACGAGGCTTCATGAATCCCAAAACAAAAGCCTCTGTGGAATAAATGTGAGATGACATATTCTTCATTATGCATTATGTAACAACGTTTCTGCTTCAGAATCCACAAATTGTAGAGATTAATCATTTAATAAAAGCCTGAAAGTGTTGGTGCCTTTCCAAATAAAATAGTTTGTCTATTTCACAAAGGGCTTAAATGGGTTGGAAAAAAAAGTATAAGGTGTTTTGTTTTTTTTTTTGGATGATCTTCATACTACAAATTTTAGATTTCATCTCTTGCAACAAAAAGGGTATGCAATCCCTGGTGTTTAATTAGAAGTCTGAAATCCCTTGCTACATTTTAACATTCTTATAGGGATCCCAAATGAATGCAAAGTGATGCTATAAGCATTTCTTTCCCCCTGATGACAGTGCCCATACAGACCAATGTAGTACTTTACTCATCAAGCTATAAGGTCAGTGAGATTTTAGGTCAGCTCTATTTAAAACTGATGTTGCTCTTCTTGCCTCTGCCATCTAAGTTTGGTGCCAAACTTTTTAGTTTTCCATACTTAGACTTATAATGCTAGCGTGTGTTCCCCAAATCCACACGACAAAACCAGAGCCATTATTCCCAACTCCTCAGCAACTTATACTGGCTTCTGGTCTACCACTGCAGGTTTGTGCCAAATTTAATTTAACCTCAACACTAACAAACTATGGGTAGTGTAAGGTTACAGACAAAAGTCTTCTTCCAGGCAGCTCAATAAAGGACTCGTCGAGACTTACATGTAAGCAGGTAAATGATCAAATGAGCGATTTAGTTGGCTCTCACAGGACAGCAGCACCCACCGGCAGGGAGAAAGGCAGGCAGGCTGATTGGCAGTAAGATCAGTTGGCTCAGCAGTTTGAAGGACTTCTCTACACCGGTCTGCTACATGATTAGTTGAGAAGTCACCATGTTATAAAGCAACCGTTACACCAACACAGCATGGCGTGCTGTGTCAGTCATTTCCCAATGTGAATGGATGGTAAGGAATTGTTGTACCTGTAAAAACAATGGTGTTGTAACTGCCGTTTAGTGACAAAGTCCAAGAATGGGCCAGATGTGTTTGCTGTGTGAGGCATCACAGAAGGCTTCTCCTGTCCTGCCATAGCCACTCACCTTTCAAATAAATATAGTTGAATAAAGCATAGACATCTTTGCTTGGGTCTTTGTGGGTCTTCCTCATACATAGACTAGTACAGATACAATGAGCTTGACAAAAATCAACTAAGGAAGTATATTAAATCATTTAAAGCTTATTCCCTCAGTTTTCATACACCCACCAGAATGCAATGATGTGATGAGAATGCAATCTCACCACAGACAGCCCATAATAACAGATGATATCCTAACTAAAGTAAGGTCAACAGGAATTCTGTTCCTGAGTTCACTTAGAGGGGATTGCACCCAAACATGCTTCTCAAATCAAATAAGGGACCTACTGGGTACAAGAACCAAAGAGCTGCAGACCCTGCTGCAGAATGAGTGCCTCCAGGAAACAAAACGGTGGTCACGCCATACTGACGTGCTTTAAGCTCAGGAGAGCAACCCATTTTCCTGACTTCTGTGAGAAGAGAGCAGGGTGCAAGAGAGTGCCTGCTAGCAAAGGTGCCGTGCACACCCTGTCTCACCCACCCCTGGGAAGAGACTGTCACTCACAGGGCATCTCACAGGCAGCTGCTGGCTGAACAGGCAAGTATGGCAGCCACATGAGTAACAGAGATAAACGCTGCCATTTGTCAAGGTACGAATGCACACACCACACCTATATCGACCTCACAGTCTGGTTGTGTCCTAAGTCTGTGTTCTTTGTAACTCTTCTCTCCTATGCTCACTTCTCTGCATGATATCCCTTCTTGAAGGTGCCCTGCAGACCTGAATGCAAGGTCGATAGCCCACAGAGGAGTCCTCCACTGAGGTTGCTATGATTGTTGTCACAATCTGCAACTCAGTGTTTGTAGCATTTGATTACTTACATTCTCGGAGGGAAGAAAACATTGGTTTTGAACAGTTAAGTCATTCCACCAGCTGAAAGCTATGCAACTCTGGGGATATTCACTGACAAATGTGATGATAAACAAGCTCAGAATTTCAAATACTGTATGCACAAGCCACAGAATCCTACTCGAACACTTAGGACCAAACCAAGAAACAACTGACACAGGCTTCCCAGCACTGAACAAAGTAAGGACGTATGCGCTTCGCATCGCTGGTCTGGGCATCTACGTCTCCCATTACAGTGAACACAACACAAAAGAGGCAGATACAGTACTTGTGCACAGTACTCACAACAGTCTCAGGGAGGAAATACCTAGCACAACCAACAGAAACTACTGGGAAAAAAAATAATTCTTTCTCCTGAGAGTTTTAAGTACAGTTATATCAGCATGAAACCAGAGCTGAAAACCTCTTGTACAGTATGAGACTACAGTATGACTGAGCATGAAAGAAGGAAGTTGTAACACTGTGCACAGTAGTATATAGAATCATTAGGGTTGGAAAAGACCTCCAAGATCATCTGGTTCAGCCGTTCCCCTACCACCAATGTCACCCACTAAACCATGTCTGTGAGCACCACGTCCAACCTTTCCTTTAACACCCCCAGGGACAGTGACTCCACCACCTCCCTGGGCAACCTGTGCCAATGCCTGACTGCTCTTTCTGAAGAGAAATTTCTCCTAATTTCCAACCTGAACCTCCCCTGGTGCAACTTGAGGCCATTCTCTCTAGTCGTATCACTAGTTACCTGTGAGAAGAGGGTGACCCCCAGCTCCCCACAACTTCCTTTCAGGTAGTTGTACTTGAAAGCAATGCAATGATGAAGTAGGAGGAAACCTATATCCCAGGCTTTTTTCTGTCCAGGTTTAAGCTAGTAAAGGGCCATAATCACAAGACTCTAAGGAATTTATATTTCTTCTGTTGTTGAGCCATTATGCAATCAAGGAAACCCAAATAACTGCATCTATAGATTATAAACTGTAAATAATAACAGGATAGTATCTTCCAAAATCTAGGTATCCCCTTCTGTAGGACTTCCCTGGAATAGCAGGCCCATACTCTGATACACCACTTGATGCTTTCCGGAAGCTACTTCTGATGCTCAGCTCAGCCCTATTTGGCAAACAGTACATCCTGCTACAGCATGTTTGTGAGAAAGAACAGAATTCAGCATTCACCTTGGGTCTTTCAAGTAAAACAGTTACATCGACAAATACCTTTATTCACTTTGATATGGCACAATAAAAATTCAGAGGTTTAAGGAAGCTTTTTTTGTGGTTATCCCCCTTTTATATACTACAGGAAAGCTCTTATACCAAAATGCAATTACATAAAATTCTCTCCCACTCCACCAGCCCTTCCAGTTCCTCAAAAGATAAGGCTTTAAATTAGCCATTAGATCTCATTTCAGTTTCAAGACACATTATCTAAATGTTGCAGTAATGCTGGGAAAAGGCAAGGATGGTGATGGCTGTTTAAGTCAGTATAGCACATTTGTTTGTGGTAAGCCTTTAGTATGACTGCTTCTATAGAACATATAAAATATATTTTATAGAATATATAGGCTAAACCCTTCCCAGTTTTGTTTCCTATGTATCTGTGCTCCAGCACCTTCACATAGGCTACCAGCATGATTTTTGCAACAACAGTATGAAGAATCAAGCTTTTAAAATCTTTTTCATAACTTACTTATGGGAAACCAGTGAGCAAGTGTAAAACACCATGAAAGAACGACTTGGGTTTTGGAAATAATAGGTGTGGATCTAGTTTCTTTATAGTTTAAGCATGAGTTACTGATCACTTTTCAGTAGCAGTGCCAAAAAATGAGTCAAACAAAATGCCCTGTCGACTTTCTAAACTTGTGTTAATTTTCAACTGACTAAACAAAGAAAACTTTTGTAGTGAGCAAACTGATTTTACAGCTCAAAAAGCTTAGTTTTTAAGTTAAAAACTGATAGCAGCATAATCTACGAAAATGCTGAGAATCACAACTGTATTTCACATTAGATATTGTTTTGGGTGAACTGTGTAAAGCAAGGAACAAGGTTCAGTTGTTAACTTAGAAAAAAAAAATAGTTTATGGCTTCCTTTGAATCCCACTTCCACTTTTAACATCTGCAGGCTGCAGGAATATTTTCTTTCTTTCCAGCATTTTTTATATATTAACAGAATTCACGAACATTTCACTAACCAAGGATCTGATGTGGTACATCTAGAACTTATACTTTCCAAGGTTCCTCAACCATCTCATTGTTATTGCAAGTATTTGCATAGAATCACAGAACGGTTTGGGTTGGAAGGGACCTCAAAGCCCACCCAGCTCCAACCCCCTGCCATGGGCAGGGACACCTCCCACCAGACCAGGTTGCCCAAAGCCCCATCCAGCCTGGCCTTGAGCACCTCCAGGGATGGGGCAGCCACAGCTGCTCTGGTGTTCTGGTGCCTCACCACCCTCTGCGTGAAGAATTTCTTCCTTCCTCATATCTAACCTAAATCTACCCTCTTTTAGTTTATATCCATTACTCCTTGTCCTATCACTACAACCCCTGACAAAGAGTCCCTCCCCAGCTTTCCTGTAGGCCCCTTTAGGCACCGGCAGGATGCTGTAAGGTCTCCCTGGACCCTTCTCTTCTCCAGGCTGAACAACCCCAACTCCCTCAGCCTGTCCCCATAGGAGAGGTGCTCCAGCCCTCTGATCATCACTCATCCAAAGAATAAAAAAAAAGTGTGAACTCCCAAAGACACCAAAATACTATATTTACTCTTTCAATAGGAAATACTGTGCATCTAATGCTACCCTTTAAGTATGTCAATGATACAGCTCTACTGCAGTGCAAGTGCTTGAAAGACATGAACTAGCAGACGCACGCTGCCCTTCTGCAGTCTGCTTTTCTAGATGTGAAGAAGCTTCAATTCCTTCAAAAGCTGTGTGGCCTTAGAGTTACTATTTCAGTTAGAGGACTGGAGAAACTTGCCTGAACAAACTTCCTGAACAAAAGTAGGAAAATACAACAGTTGATGGCAAGTTATTTGAAAAAATACCTACAGGGCTTAAATCATCCTTGCAACATTTTTCCTCTCTTTTCTCTGGCTGGAAAACATCCATTCCTGCCAGCCAAACACCCATTTTTCCTTTGAAGTACTTCCTGAGAATTTAATTGCCTATTAAATTGCTAACAAAACTTTCAAGTTGTAGACCAGCCCTGAGAGACTCCAGAGGGAAGGAACAAACAGCCTCTAAGCCCTACATATCTTTCCACGGTCAGTGGGGAGGGCAGAGCTGCTCTGCTGGCCTCCAGCCATAGAATCAAATTTTGTCTGGACAAGGCTCACCAAGATAAATGCAGACCGGTACAGGAGGTGGCAGTTCTCACTGAATGCAGTCCGAAGTTATGCCTGAGCAGTGCTTTTGAGAACTGAGATGCTTAGTCACATAAATTGTGGATCTAGCTACATAAGCACTGCAACTCAAATTTGAAAAGGTTTCATATTTGAAAATGTGTTTCTTACTCAATTCAAGTATCTACCTTATTTATACTTCATTACATAGTTCTTTCATTCTTGGCAGGTTCTCTAAATGGACTGTTTACCATCAAGTTGTCAAGGTTCAAATGATGACAACATAAGAAATACAGCGGGGAGGAGCATCCAGTTAATAAAAATATAAATATATATAAGTTACTAAGTTATAACTAGTTACTAGTTTAGTAAATTAGCTTTTTATTACATGAAAGAATTTTAGATTCTCAGTTTTGTAACTTCTCAAAATGACTAGTTTTCCATAATAAAGTAAAAGGACTCAAAATTCTTGCAAGGCAGGGGATGCAAAGCTAAACTGAGCAATTTATTTTCAAAGAAAATGCCAAATAGTTGTAGTAACTACCCTAAAAGTGCTGACGTTGTTGCATAATACTGTAAACTATGCACCTCATGTAATTCAGGAAAATCTATTATCTGTCAGGAGAGTGTAAATTGAAATAATACAGAATTGCAGCAGTGCCTAGGGTGGTATGAATAATCTATTTATTTTTTGAAGTTTAGAAACAACTCTACAAAAAAAAAGATGTTCACACTAGAATACAGACTGTTAATCATGCTTGACACATTTTTTGAATATTCTAGTAAATACTTTTTAAATTGCCAATTCAGAAAAATCAAGATTTGTAAACACCAGATACTCAATTCAGGGTGTTGGAACACAAAGGGCTAACTGTTATTTCATTTTTAATCAAAGTCAAGCTTTTTGCAAACAAACTCATACTTCTACAAATATAAAGATATTGCTTCGAATTTTATATTTCAGAATCTTCATATAATTTATTATTGTACTGCTTCTATACTTCATTGAAAAGCTTTTTCCATTGAATGCTTTATAACCTTTGTAGCTACTTGGGTATGTCCTAGCAACACAACAGCTAGAAAAGCTCAGAAAAAAATAAAATAAAACAGCAGGCGAGTAGCAGACATTAAAGATCTACAAATATGGTAAATAATTTAAGAGAAACAACGGAAATTGAAAATACTTTAGAAGCTCCAATCTATGTCTCTATATTCCCCAGATTTGTCTCTGAATTTTCCATCACTTTTTACAATGCTGAAATATATGTACATTTGTAGGATAAAGAACGGGAACAGAAATCAAGAAGGGGTCTTAAATCATAGCCTGGAAAAAAAGTATCATTTACCTTAGAAGCTATGACTATTAAAGTCGACCCATGCTACTCTGCAAATGAGTTCTGGCATGGTATGTAAATCTGTAGGTTTCAGATAAACAAAAAGTAATGTGTTCAGTGTAGATGGTTTGGGTTTCCATGCAAGAACAGTCTAACAGAGATTTTTCTTAATGAACTTTATGCCTGAAAGAACGGGACAGATGCCAAAGGTTTTTTACATCTCTTTGCTGTGAACAAGACATATTTCAGCACATGCGCATATCATATTTTAGAAAGTAAATTACGTTATGAGAACCCTAGTGAAACTAAACGGTTAGAAGTTGGGCCTGACTTGCTTGCAGAGGCACATGTGGACTTAACTGGAGGGAAAAAGGCAGGGCAACCCAACAGTGCTCCTTCAGGTTGCCAAAAGGAGCAAGAGATACTAAAGCTGCTTTTCTTATGAACCTCCTGAGCCTCTTGACTGCAAACAGGCCAGATTGCTTAACAGAGGAAGAAAAGAGCCCCTTGGACAACTGTCCTGAGATAGGGCACCAGCCTCCTCTTCCTCCTATGAAGAGAGTAGAGGTAGGCAAGAAATTAATTCTGGTTGATGTACATACAGCATCGTGTTGAGAGAAGTGCAGGGCATGAGGAATAAATACACAAATGCTGTTACTTAACATTTCTGTACATTTCAGAAGGTTCTTTCTACTAAGGAGCATCTGAGGCTCAGGAAATGTAAAACGTTTGGATACTAGTGGATGGAACAATATATACATATAAATATTATTATTATTTATTATTATTATTTTTCCCTGGGCATAGTACAACAAAATATTGTCCAGGATTTTTAAGACTGTAGCAGTCAGAAACTAAAGCTCATTCAACGGAGTAATTACTTCAGCAGTCAATAATCTTCCGTCCATTTTATGCCTTCCCTCGGTGTTACTCCCTGATTCTGATATAGTGGAACTAACAAGGAGATTTTGGGGGAGGAAGAAAAAAAAAGGGGGAATTGAGTTAAAAGCCTCTACTTGCCTTTTATTCTTTCTATGTTAAGCACAGATCTGGATTTGTTAGCCCATCATATCCCTATCTTCTTAGAAATAAATCCATACATTCTAGATACCTCTTCATCTACTAACAAATTTTAACAGTGATAACGTGAACATCTTGTTTCAGAGATCAACATGCAGCACAACCAATAGCACAAAAATGATCTGAAGTCTTAAAGCTTTTAGAATATGATTTCCTTGAAATAAATAGAAAAAAAATAACAGTGTTACATTATGTCAAGCACTTAAATATTTGTAGATATTTAGACATAATACACTCCTGTTGCAAAAAAAAATAATCAGATAGTTAAGGGGCTATCTGCACTGCTCTGCAAAAGGACATCATCCTTTAACAAAGGCTGAAGCCCTCCAGATATTAAAATGTACATTTGCTGCCTTAACTCATTATCCATTACATTTTATTGATGCATAAATCTTTCCAGCTCATCCACTAATAATGCCTGTTCATTACATTTACTAACTATTCTATAAACCTGTAATAAAACCAAGAAACTTAATCTTCTTTTATTATTTTAGATAGTGATAAAAAATAGTGACTTAGAAAACAGTTTATCCCTGTCCATATTGAGCTGTTATCCTTTGCCCTTTATATCCTGCTGTAATCCATTCCAGTGGTCTTTTCCTAATTGATTTTGTAAGCTCATCTTCTGTGTCGTACAGTATCACAAGTTTTTCTGAAATCTGAATTAATTACATCCTTTGTTTCAGATTCCTTGTTTATTACTTCATACACGTGGAAATATGAGCAGGAGCTTATGCACTGGGAAACCACTCTATAACAAATTCAACACTGTCAAGCCTTCCCTGTGACAGACCAAAGGAAGAAGATGTATTCAGGGTTTTCTTCCCAATGCTGCAGTCTCTTTCAGCACTATGTTTCTTTGCCCATTTCTCATGTTGATGTGTTACATAAGATATTTACTAATACAAACTTTAAACAAATAAGAGGTATAAACAAATAGACTTTAAACAAATAAGTATAATGTTGCCCTACAGTACCTTAGTATTTTTATAAACTATCAAGTCAGGGCTTCACTTGGTGTTACTTTTGTACATTCCCAATACCAAGCCCTAGACTCAAAGAGAAATCAAAACAGGGAAGAGGGTGTGAAAGAATAACTGCCATGTGGCTGATGAACAAAAAAGAAAAGCATGTGGATGAATGTTTTGCAAGACTCTAAGCCTCACAAATAAGAGGTCCTGTTGAGAATAAACCTGTTCGAAGCATGATAACAAAAAGATTAAGTCTGGACACTTGTTTTTGCCTTTGGCTGCACCACCAGGTTAAAATAATCCTGCCTTTAGGTGTGATTGCTTTTTGTTATGCTTAATTTAACTCTGAAATTCTAGGATTTATGCCTAAACAGACTATAAATTTATCAGCTAGTTTGATTTGCTTTATTCTTGTATTTCAAGAATAATTCTAAAATATTTTACTCCCATCTCCTGTATAGGAAAAACTAACCCAGGGGGGCTGTAGGGGTTGCCTCTATGTGCAAAGCCCAGCAGCTGCCCCATGTTAGATAAGGGCCAGTTTCAGCCAGCTCCAAAGGGATCCGCTGCTACCCAGAGCCGAGTCAATAAGAAATGTTTGTGCATCTTGGAGAGCAGTTTTAAGAAAGGGGGAAAACCTGCTGCACAACAGCAGCTGGGGGAGAGAGGAGTGAGAAGCAGCCCTGCAGACCCCCAGGTCAGTGCAGGAGAGCAGGCGGCAGAGATGAAGTTTCAGGGACTGACCGCAGCCCCCATTCCCTGTTCCCCTGTGCTGTTGAGGGGACGAGGTGGAAGAGGGTGAATAGGGGGGAAGGTGTTTTTAGTTTGATTTAATTTCTGACTGTTCTAGTCTGCTAGCGATAGGCAATAAATTATATTAATCTCCCTATGCTGAGTCTGTTTTGCCCATGATGATAATTGCCCTTGAGCTCTTTCCATCTTTGTTTTTCTCTCCTTTTTCGTTTGAGGAGGGGGAGTTAGAGAGCAGTTGCAATGCAGTTCAGCTCCCCAGCAGGGTAAAACCACCACTGTGGTTCACCAATTTTTTTTCTACAATAGATGCTCCTTTAAGATTTCATATAATGTCTTCTACACTTTCTATTTAAAGCTAATAAGCAGAATTAAACTATTTAATTCTTACTTTCATATTTCTTGTTTCAGCCTGCATCTTTTGCTCTAGTCTCTTAACTTTCCACTATTTCCCCTCACACGAGGTAGTAGTACTAAACTAAACAATCAGCCCTTGATCGATACAACTGGGTACATTTTATACTTATATATATGTGCAGCATGAAGTCCCAATCACAACAGAAGACAGAGTTTCACACATATGTGTGCCAATCACAGCAAGAGAAGGAGGGGGCAGGAACAAAAGCATAGTCAGCAGATTGAAGAAAAGTATGCAACTGCTCTACTTGATATTCATGAGGTATTTATTCATCTTGAAAACTGCGTCTGGTTTTGGGTCCTTCAACTGCAAAACACTAAGGAACTTGGAGTCCAGTGAACAGCTGCTTTGATGTTCAAGGAGCACATAATGTACAAGGATGCTCAGAAAACTGAATTTGTTTTAGCTGGAAAAAAAGAAGGCCAAGAAGGAACCTAATCAGTCTTCCACTCCAAAAGTAAGGTTCCAGAAAATGTAGACTTCTTCAAGGTGCACTACGAAAGGCCAAGAAACTTGAGAACTCACAAGGTGAAGCAAGAAGAAGTCCAATCGGACCTGAACAAAAAATTCTCCAAGGAGGGCAGTTAAGCATATGACTAAATTGTCCAAGGAGGCTGTAGAATCCCCAGCCTTTGGAGATTTCTAAAATAAATGAGACTAAGCCCTGAACGTTCTGCTCTGACTACAGTCTGACTAAAGTCTTTGTACAAGAGGTTGGACTAGATGACTTCCAAGCCCACCAGAAGACCTTAAAACCTAAATTATTCTATGATTCCATTAATTGTATAGACTGAAGAGTCTTTGAAGATCAAATGATATATATTTGCCAGACAAAGTAGCTGTGATAAGTAAAAGCACCTGTATAAGTCTCACTTAAGCTTCCACTGAGGAATTGTAGGGGAAAAACGTTATTAACCACACTATTAAGCCTCAGTGAAGTTGCCACTTAAAAGTTGCATGGACACACTTAACAAAAAAAATCTTCAGTTGGAACTTAAATTTATTTATTTATTTTTAATACTGGTCTACTTAAACATTTGCTTTATTCTGTCAGGTCTGCAAAAATGGTTATAATTTCCTCTCCCCTGCTCCCCCTGCATTTTGCTTTACAAAACAGAGATATGCAAAATGCATTCACTGAGAAACCCTAAGACGGAATCTAGTTTCTCTTCTATAATCAAAACACGATTAGCTACAGGGGGTGTCATTAGACACTGGAAAAGAATCTACTGAAAAAAAGAAAACAGCATTTATGTTAAAGACAGTACTTTATCTTGGCTTCTAGTTATATCTACTGACATACTTACAACAGATGATGTTTGAGTGCACCAATTTTAAAATAATGGCTTTACCAACATTTAAAATGTTATAAATTATTCCTTGTAATGATGCAGAAAAGGACTTCCCAGGTTGCAAATAAATAAATTTTGGGTGAAATATTTCCAAGCTCTGGAAGGTATGTTTTTTCTGTTGTTATTGTTGTTTTGTTGATTTTTTTTTTTTTTTACTACTATTGGAGCTTATCCAAGCATTCAGTAAGAGCATCTGATATGTAATTTTCTTTCCCAGTTTGTACACTCAACAGTATAATATTTTTAAATAAAATTTCAGAATTAGAGCACCCCTAAGAGCTAGCATTGAAAGATAGAAAAGGTGCAGTCATGGATCTCTGGAAAGCAAAGGTTGGATATCATTTGGACATACTAACAGATCATCCAGGCACAAAAGAAATTGCAAAACAGGAGGCTCTGCTTGAACATCAGGAAACACTTTTTTACTCTGAGGGTGACTGAGATCTGGAAAAGCTCAACTGTGGCAGTGGTGGAATCCCAATCCTTGGAGATGCTCAAAAGGCATCTGAACATGGTCCTGGAAAGTCTGCTCTATGCTTGAGCAAGGAACTTGGACAAGATGACCTCAACCATTTTGAGATTCTGTAACCATGCATTTTGTTACAAGAGCAAAAACATTTGGAAATAAATAAAGCTAACTAAAAAGTTATTACTGAGAGTTCTAGCTTTTTCATTACTTTTATTCTTTTAGTATCAAGAAACAAAAACAACCAAATATTTCTCTTAAAGCTGGGCACTTCATACTAACAATAGTATATTCTAAAATAGATCACCAACAGTGGGAATGGGTGAAACAATTTTCAAAGGAGCAGTAATATTCTAACTTGACTAAGCAAATTGGAAAGAAGAACAGCAGAAAGCAGCTGCAAAACACATAGGTTGAAGTTCCACTAACAAATCAGTGATTCACTGATCTCCTATTCCCTCTCCTTTCTGCATACTGCTACCTTCTCTGCTCTTTGCACTTACACACCAACTCTACACATAGGTAGACAGATGAGACAATTGTCAGAATTCAAGTTGCCTACCAAAAATTTTCTTCCCTAAACAACCATGCTGTTAATTTATCTGAGGTATCCAAGCACCTAAGATGAGATGTAATAAACCCAGGTCTTAATATTTGCGTTTGCTGCTTTCTGTGTTTAACAGTCACTCTTCATGGGATTTTAGTGAATGTATATGCAGCACAGAACAAGAATTCTGCATTCAAATATATTCTCAAGATCCTTCACCATTGTTTCTCTCACAGGAAGCTGAAAGCTCAGAAAACTTTTCAGAGCAAAAATAGAACAAAGACACATCCCAATTAAAATTATTTTTAAAATGTTGTATAGTGTTCATTTATGACTTTGGTTGTTCTCGTGATTGCCACAGGAATCACCTCAAATTTGCAATAATGTATGTAACATAAAAGAAATACTCAGTATTTCTTTGTTTAACAAAGCTTTGATTGATAGTGGGCCTGTACTGTTAAACATCTTTGTTTAAAGCTTTAAACAACAGTCTGAACAACAGCCCAACAGGTAGCTCATGAGGTTCAACAAAAGGAAATACAAACTCCTCCACCTGGGAAGAACAACCCCAGGCAGCAGCACAGGCTGGGGCTGACCAGCTGGAAAGCAGCTCGGCAGAAAAGCACCTGGGGGTCCTGGTGGAATATGAGTTGGCCATGAGCCAGCAGGGTGCCCTTGAAGCAGAGAAGACCAACAGTATCCTGGGTTGCATTAGTAAAAATGTTGCCAGCAGGTCAAAATAAGACATCTTTCCCCTCTCCTCAGCACTGGTGAAACATATTCAGAGTGGTGTGTCCACTCACGGGCTCCACAGTACAAGTGAGATGCAGGCATACTGGAGTGAATCCAGTGAAGAACCATAAAAACAATTAATGGATTGGAGCATCTGATCTCTGAGGTGATACTGAAAAAGCTGGGACTCTAGCCTGAAGAAGAGGATGCTTGAAGATATCTTGAATAATGTATTTATACCATGTGTATAAATATCTGATGGGGGCGGGGCTAAAGAACATTTCTCAGTGGTGCTCTGAGGCAGGACAAGAAGCAATGGGTACAAATTAAAACAGATGAACTTCCATCTGAACACAAGAAAGCACTTTTCTACTTTGAAGGCAGTCAAACATTTGAACCAATTGTCCAAACAACAAGCTGCTCTAGTTGACTGTGCAGCAGAGGTGTTGTTGGACTAGATGATCTCTACACATCCCTTCCAACCCCAAGTATTCTATAGTTCTTTGAGGGAGAGATGGAACGGGAGCAACAACACCTGAGTAACACGGACTTAGTGCCAGTTGTCTTCTTTGCTCAGAGTATGCCTTCAGTAAGTTGAAACTGTTCCCTTGCACATCAGTTGCCTGTATCTGATTGCATTCTACGAAGACAAGTTGTTTATTAGATTTGGGAATGGACTCACTGTACAAACATAGCTAAACCATTTTTTTGTCTTTCCCACACAACCCTTATGCACAAGACTCTAGCACTAACCAGTATGAGAACTATGTAAATACAATGAGCAAATACAATGTGTTGTGTTTGTTTTTTTTTCCACCAATCCAGTTTCTTTATTATAATCTACTATATCATCTATTTCTATCAGCATACATCCATCTCCTCAATGGATTTTTTTGCCTCCCGTCCAGTCAGCACTCAAGTGCTAATGTTATTTTAACCAAAACAGTCTAGGGGGAGGTCATCCTTCTTCCTTCCTAATGCTTGTTCTCTTGCAATAAACTATAGACAGTTTTGCTTTACAGCTGTAAGAAAAACGAAGGGAACCAAGAGAAAGTCCCAGAGAAAAGCTAGAACATCTCCCTCATGAGGAGCAGGCACCTGTGCACTGACCCAATTAGACATTCAAACACTTGTCACTTTGGAGCTGGCTGGTTGTCACTCATCCAAGTAGCCCCAGGGGGCCTATTGTATGGTGGCATTCCCTGACAGAAGAACTGGAGCTACGGAGGCAATGAGGGCACAGGGATAGGGTGCCAGGATCCTGGTGAGTGAAAGCAGCTAGCAGGAAAGCCAAAGAACCTTAGAGCTTCCTTAACTTGGTTACCATCCAAAAAGCCTTTCAGAATCTTCAATGGTTATCTTTTCAGAGCAGTCTAGTTTCAAAACCTTACAGTAACAGTCCTCGTTATGCAAAGCTACGTTTAACTCTTGAGTGACTAACACAAGAACACTTTCAGAAAAGATCCCTGAAAGATTAAAATACCTTTGCTGGAGGGAAAAGATGGACTAAGTTTTACTTTCAGAAACACCACCAGCAAACAGTTCGAAAGTCAAAAGTTTTCAGTGTCTATCTTCTCCTTTCTCTATTTTAAACCTATTATTGACACTTTCAGATGTCCCTTCTGTTTGAACACATAAATGAGAGATAAACCACTGTGGAGCCATCCATGCCTACGCACTATGAAAGAAGTCTGTTTTAGCAGACTGCATACAATACTGTATTCAAGACCCCAAAATCAGATTTTTTGTTCAAAAGATTCAGATATTAAAACACAGATGACTATTCAGCAGTTACTTCTGACTTCGAGTAAGGCTATCTCTGTTCTTATACTGAAAGTTATTCAATTGAAATACAAGAGCACAAAGGGGTTGGAGGGCAATTGAAAAAAAAAAAAAAAAAAAAAATCAAAGCTTATTTCAAAACTTCCAAAACAGACATTTTAACCTTGGGATCTAAACCATGAGACTGAAGAGTTCAGAATGTCTCCACCACCAAATCTGTGATCTATCATAGAAGAAAAAACTCTTTTGGTACAGAAATATTTTAAGTCCCTTCTAAATTCTGTTTTTCAGACCCACTTGTTTACTAGTTAACTTGTCCCGACACCTGTCCTCTCCAGCAAGGCACATCCGAGATGATGAAGCCTTCCTTTATTTATATGAAGCTACGAAATACTTATAGCTGCTCTCCTAGTTAATGTATTTGATTTGAGCTATTCAGGTAAAAGCTGTGATGATATTGTAAAATTTATATTAATCACAAGCTGTTAACCTAAACAAATGTGGAAATGCAGCTAAAAGCATAATATGACTATCCTGATAGTACTTAAAAGAAGCTATAGAAAGAAGAAACTTAATAAAGAAAAACTTAATGCCAGTAGCTTTTTTTCCCTATATTTGGCATGGGAAATTAAAATTTAAATAGAAAAAAAATATCTTACCTTTGTAAAAATAACTTCTGAGACAGATGGTCTATATAATTACTTTTCCTTCTTTCTTATTTGTTGTATGGCAGATCTTTACCTTACTGTCTTGCCTGCAAAAAAGTGATATAGAACCTGAAATCTTCATACAGGTCAATAATTACACTCACTATTAAACTACAACAAATACTTCAGAAATGTCTTCATAATATAGCTGCAATGCTAAATCAGGTATGGTTTAAGTGGTGTCAAGAGGAATGACATTTTACTAGGAACTAATTTATATATGTTGGGCTTAAGGAAAAATAAGAGGCATCAGGAACAAAAGAAGCATCATAGGTTTCAAAATTATACTTTGCATTTAGCTCCCCAAAATAACGAAAACAGACCCATCCAATCAAACCAGGCCACCCATACAGGTATACAGGTTTTTTATAGTGTCAGTGAAAAACAGTCAGTGCTTCCCAAGACTTGACCAAGCCACTGGAAAAGACTAACAACATCTTCTTGAAGTTCAGTAACTTAAGGCACATTGGGGTACCTCTCTCTCTTCAAGATCAAATGCTGCAGTGTGCTTTGCGATACAGATGCCCAAGCTTCTACTTAGAAATTAGCTGGGAGAGGTCAGAGCAGCACTGACAGCAAGCCTCTGCAGGAAAAGCTTCTGGTCACAGCACGTGCCCGGAAAGCAAGAGATCAGGGTTTATAGCCTATTCATAAACTGCCTGATCTCATGCTTTCTAGGAGAATATCCTAAATCCTAATTGAGGGATGAGACAGACAACCCTTCCCCCTCCAGCCAACCCCCCACATTAAAAGCACAATACAAGGAAAGAGGAAACAGCAGGTGAGGGCTTGTCTTCAATTCAGCTGTGACCTTCCTCATTTATTCATGAGAACTGTGCATGCACTACCACTATCAAGTCTTTGTTACTTTAACACCCTATTTTAGACATATGTGAGGCTTCGTTGAGAAAGAGGCTGTTTATTTTTTCACAGTTAAGCACACGTGGAGTTGAACACGTGAGTATGGTTCATGTAGGATCACAAATTTTGACAGTGAGCTACAAAAAATTTAGAACTGAGGATTCCCATGATAGTCCTCTGGCTTTACAGCACATGTTGATCATCTGCAAATTCAGCTCTGCTTGCCACCTACAGTCTTTATTTCAGTGAACCAGTGACGAAGTGAAGCACCAGATTAGCATCGCTGCAGTCAAGCCACGTGTTATTTTATTTAGTGTACATAAAAGTACAAATTTTATCTGCAGAAAAGCTTATCATTTACTCTTATCTGTAGATGAGCACCATCTTGTAGGATAAAACAAGAGACTGCAAACTTAGTGCTCCACTAAGATTGGTTTAATTTGATAACCCTGTCGAAGTTTCTTTCAGAGTATTTTAAAGAACATTTTTATTGCTAAATTGTCCTGTAACCTGGCAAAATCCTAAATGTTGAACAAACTCTCTTATAACTGTTTCTTACAGTAGCAAAGTGCACTCTTCTCATAAATCGCTCTTCACCCTGCTCTTTCAAATCATATTGTTACTCTTACATAATAAAGCACTGGAATGAACATGTTATCTTTGTCACGTTGGAAGTTTGATATCTAGCATTTATTTCACCAGGGTGAAATTCACTTCATTGCCTTCAGCTTTACTCAAGCACTCAAACCCCTCCCTACCCATATTCTCTGGGGGGAACAGCTGCTTGTCCCCCACCCAGACCTGTATCAGCCACAGGCAACAGTGAACTTGCTTTCCGAACTGCTACAAGCATGCTGCTCCTAACTGACCAAAATGCTCAGGTATGACACTAATCAGACATATTCAACTTCTACGTGAAGATTCATCTACCCTACCACTCACATTGCTTCCTGGCTGGTTTGGCCACCAACTCACTCCCCCACGTGGAAACCCAAGGACATGTAAGGGAACTCTCCAGCCCAAGGGCCACTTCTGAAGGGTCATACTGTCAGGACTGCACAAGTTTAGAGCCTCTGTTTGAGACAGTCCCTTCAAGGCACTGTCTGCATAAACACCCCCATACCCCCACACACCACATGTGTAACACCATGCTGCAGACTCATCCCTTTGGTGGGCTGCCATATAGCTCTCCCTGCTTGAGATGCTCTGAACTGCAAACATGAACCAACTGTGTATTAGGGCCACAGGGACGTCACGGTACCCAGATGAAACTCAAAGCGCATTGGGTGAACATGGCCAGCATGTTTTATAAGAGACTTTAGTCTATGCAATGACAGAAGTTTATCCCGTTTATCCCTGCCTGGATGTTAGTACCATTAAAAAAAGCTGCAGCCTCAAGGGCTAGGTGTAAAAGTTAGGTGTGATGTTAGACCCAGGATGGGCAGCTTCTGTGTAAGACTTCACATACAGAAAAAAAAGAAAAAAAAAAAAAAAAAAAAAAAAAAAGCTCTGCAGAGCCACAGATCAATGTTGACACAGTTGATAATCCTTCCCAGAGCCCTAACACACATCAAAAGAAGGGGTGAAAAAAACAACCAGTTCCCTTTACTCCTCTGAGCTAAATACTGTTACTTAATGACATATATTGTTTGGGACATACTATAAAGCATTACAGTTTTCAGTGTTTTAGTGAGAGAAAAGAAACTGTATTACAAGCAGTCAAACTTTTTCAGCTGTTGTGTATGAAACGGTCAGAATATCAGGCTCTTGGGATGTCTGGACTACACTCATTCTGCTCCAAAAATAAATATTTGCTATAGTTCTTTTTTGGCATCCATGGCTGTAACCTATTTACAGTCCAGGATCACATTCTTTTGCTGTGATGTGATTCACTTTCTTTCAGAAGGGAGCTTAGCTTAACAAAAGCTCCTAACTCCAGTGAACTCATAAGCATGAGGAGTTCTCTAAAAAGTGCACAGAGGAGCACCTGCATCTCCAGAAGTCAACTCAGGTGTAATGAAGCACAGAAGCAATCTCAGATTACAAATATGATTTTTTTTTCCTTTTTCCTGCCTGACAGTTAAGCTAAAACTTTGAATTGTTATTCACAATGCTAACTGCATGAAGATGATATTTTGAATGGCTTGGTGGCATCATCTTATGGGATTCAACAGGTGAAGTGACATTTATTTCATTCTAGCCAGAAACCTCTCATCTCTGAGCATGTGAACAAATAACCAGATGTCTGCTTTCGAGAGTAAGAGGAGCATTTGTACCCTTATAGAACAGTCACAAGTGAGGGAGTTAGCATAAATTGAAAATAAATAAATAAAAATAAAAGGTAGGCAGAAAAGATGTTTTAAAAACATTCTAAACAAGTTTTTTTTTATTATAATTAAGTCTACAGATTCAGTGAAATATGTTTTTTAATGTATTAGATGCATTTGGGGGTAACATTGCTCATTTTCTATTTACGAAACTGGCTGCAACGATGTTGTAGAAATATAAAACAGTTTTTATTTCTACACACTAGATCATTATGTTTATTGTGTATTCATTCATTTAAAAACTTGTGAACTAAAATTTATATAGCGTTGCTTTAAAAACATTTAATAGTGTTGATAGACTCTAGGAAAGTACAATTTAGAATAAAAAAGTGTGCATTGTAATACAAAACTATACAAAGAAGTTCAAAAGTAAAAAATAGTAATATCAAAATTCCACTTCTATTTTATAATCAGATTGGCCAAATGGTTTTAGATAAAATGTACTCAATATATTCATTTAAAAAGTTAAAATGTTTTAATGTTATTAATCTAACCTTAGAAAGCTGTAAAATGAGACAACACGTAGCTTTCTCCTAAAACTAATACTATACACACTATGTATATAATACAGTTTCCTTTTACTTTGACAATACTTAAAGATATTTAATGAAATACATTTTAAGGGGGACCTGGAAAAATATTTGCTTTATGAAATATAAAATATACTTAGTGCATTTAAGCATAGTTTCATGCAATTCAATACTGCAGAGCTCCAGTATTCACCCTCCTGTCATTTCTTCTTTCAGAATTAAGGAGTGATGAGGAGCCCTCAGAAGAGGAGAAACTACCCTGGTGGTTGATAAGGGCGGTGATCCATCTTTCTGTCATATCTATCTTATTCCTGGCAGTGCTCAACCCCAGATGATTCTGACAAAGTAATAATGGAAAAATATATATATATCCTGGAAATTCACCAAAAATAACTGTTCAGTTTTTCATTCTCCATACACACATGCTCATATATTCTAATGCAAGCAGTTCAGGCTAGTTTTTATTAATATCCTTTAGAGCAACATACTCATTTTATATAAATGAGTTCATTATATTACAGTCATCAAAACAGAATTTACTTTCGATCTAATATTTAATATGTTGCAAAGTCACGACCTTCCTCCATGGATATAAATTATACTGTATTGACTTCAACACCTAGACTGCTAACCAAAGTTAAATGTTTCAGTAAGTTACACAGGATAGGTCTATTCTCCTTTTCAGAGGTATAAGCTCCATTTCCCCATGCTCCCGCTACTCAGATAAATCAGACTAACTGATACCAAGGTACACAAATCTCAGCTGCGTAAGGGATCAAGAAGAATCTGAATAGAAAAGAGAAATCAGCCATTACCTTGTGCATATAGCTATATAGTCCTCTTCCTGTTTTGCTTTTTTTTTTTCCCCCTTTTGTTTTGTTAGCAGGAGATAAGAATTTGTTACATGCTCCCCTCCACGTTGTAATCTTGACAAGAGTCGGCTGCTAAGCCCCGCTGTCGCAGCGCTGTGCAGAAGCACGCACAAAAAGCCCTTTCCAGCAGCCAATGGCTTTGTCCTCGACCTCCCAAGCTTCTGTGTGATCAGCACGGGCTTTGTGGCCATACAATGGGGGTTAAACATTTCCCTGTATTTATTTAAAAGCAGAGCTAAATCTGCTTAGCTGCATGAGCCTTTTAGTAAAATGATGCTCAGTGTAGCTAGGTATTCTGTTCAAGAGTAAACGGCTTCTTCTATCTACAGAATATAAATATATGTATGTATTCCTTTTCAGTGTACACAGTGTATAAAGAATGCAGCCAGTAAAATCAAAGATTTGGATCCAGTTCGTACCTTATCTGGGATTTCCCCCTAAATGGCTACCATTGAGCTGCCTACTTCCATCTTTCCTTTACGTCCTTTGGACCCAGTGGCTTGCCAGTGGGCAGCTCTCTGCTCTCCGTTGATTGCATCTGAGAAGCAGACCCTTGCAAAAGCTACTACTTATGTTGTCAGGTGAAATTCCATGACAAAGAAAATATAAACATCCCAGGAAATAAATGAAAACATTTTACAAGGAAGCCACCGATTTCAGACATCATATCAGTCTCTGAACCACCTTTGCTTTTCAAGAAACTACCTTGAAGCAACAGTGGTACAAAACAGTGGCTTTTTCCAATTCCTAAAGAAAGAAACCCTATTAAAACCTTTCATTTCAGCTCTGCAAAGCCAGACATTTTTGTTGGTTAGTTTGTTGTTAAGTCCAGTTTAAGGAGGTGGCAGCAATTCCTAGGTAGCAGCCTCAGAATCCCGTCAGCATTTATTAGCACCGGCGTTAGCTCTGAACAATAACTTCATCTGCTCCTTTGAAACCTATTCAGCTTTCAAGGCTTGCTTAGAACAATGCTGTTCCTCACAAAAGCACGACACAGAAGAATCTCCATCAAAGCATGTTGCCAATGAGGTTTGGTAATGACGGCAGCCACCTGACCCCCTCAACTTAACGACACAGAACCAGGGCATCTTCATTCAGCTCACACTTCCCACATGTGGCATGCTTCTGGAGGTGCAGAGAACTAAGCTGAGAAGGCAAATATCTTAGAAAAACAGAAGTTATAGTTACAGGCAACTTGGTTTTGATTTGAAGGTTTATCATCAAATAATATAGTGTTTATTAGGCAACACTGTTCGAAGTTTGTTTAAGGGTAATTGGCTTCTTTGCTGCTCGAAGTTATTGCTTTTTAATTGCACATTTACAACTCTATATTCTAATGACAACAGCTGGCATTAAACTGTAAATAATCAGGTATTTACTACACCACAAACATGCTACAGTATTAATCTATTATTTGCATTTACTAACATTTAACACTAATGAAAGCTTAATTCTCAAAAATCATTATTTCCGTAGCTTCGATCATTCCTTCCTAAATGAAGTCCTCACATAAAAAAGGCAACCTTTGCCACTGCAGTAGCTCAGCTCCTTGTTCCCCTTTGTCTTTGACAGCACACTTCATCAAGAAACTAGCTAAAATATAACCGACTGAACCGACTTTTTCTGTTTAACTAGGTTTAAGCAGAAGTTATTTTCTGAATTTTAGAGCTGAATGACAAAGGGGCAGGTCCAATTTTGTTGTCTGATTGACCAAGCCTAATCAGAATTATTTCTGCGCACTGCTTCGCTACAGCTGTAGAGCCATTAAACACTAAATGCTCTGGAGGCCCATTCCCTTTCAGCCTCCTACTGCGACTCGTACTTTTCAGACAGTAGCTACTCAGTGGGCTACTCAAAACATTCAAAAAATGGGGATGCTATATTTAATGGAAAGCTTAAAACCCACAGCAAGATCTGTCACTTGGCTTGTCAGGATGGCAGCTATCATAATAAAACAGTCTTTGTGATGGAGACTTAAAAAGAACCCTGTGAACTGGGTCTCTTACTTCCCAATACATTTTTATAAGGAAAAGTTTTTCAGTCATAGCAGCTAGTTTTTCTTCAAGAAAAATAATCATATCTGCCTCTAAAAATGCTCACTGAGATATGCACACTTTTTAGTAACTGTAATATTACCCATAACATCTTGTTTTACACCTTATTATCACCTATTATCATTTACACATTATTAGCCTAAGGAAGACTTTATACTAATATAGCCATTAGGATTGTCTTCCTACACAATTTAGGAAATAAAATAGAATATAAGAATAGAAGAATAGAAGATAAGAAAAAAAAATATTAGTATTAACAAATACTAACTAAAAATATTAACAAAACCACTTTTTTACCTTGTGAACTGACTATGCTGAAAATACCTGTGATGTGCACATACAGTGCACAATTCCTTGCTTTGAAACCTGCTGGTAAAAGAAAAGAAAATTCATATTCTGAAAAACATCTAGCAATTGCCTGATGATACTGATTTCTCATCCATCTCCTTTTTCGTGGATTTTTGGTTTTCTGTCCTGAATAGCCTCAACACTTCATAGACTTCTGACAGTACTCAGGAAAAGCCACCAATCATTTAAACTTCTTGAGGCTACAGTCATACTACACCAAAATTTAGCTAGTGTTAATACTCAGCTGAGATCTTCAAGTAGCTCAGTAGTTAACTTTGCTTTAGAGTTTAAAAGGTGTGAGATCTAAAACTCTAAAAGACAGTGTAACTCAAAAGTATCCAGGGATGTGGCATAGGATCCCAAAATGCTAAAAACACAGGCAGTTACACCCACCAAGGCCACTGTAAAATATTCCAAGAAGAAAAGAAGTGGCAGATTTGAATCATCTAACACAAAACAATAATCTAGCCTAAAGACAGTTGAAGCATGTTGACATAACATATCTATCCAGGCATTTTAAGACATAAAAAGACTATGAACTGTAGATCCTTCTTCCCAAAAGGCATTCCAAATATTTGGGAAGGGAGATGAATATTTTGACAAATAAGAATTAAGTGATATTATGAAGTGTAAATCGTGAAGATCAAGATCCTCTAATAAAAACAACAGAGTAGAATATGTTTTCACAATGTTCAACATAAATGAACAACAAACTATAAGGCTGATTATTTTGTGTCAAAACTAAGACATTATAAAAAAGTATTAGGAAATACAGACAATAAATATGCTAAAAAATAATAACATTATTTTTCTTTTATGTAAATAATGTTATTAAATATGCTATGACAAACTTGTAAAGATTGTAAACTTGTAAACCTGATAGTTTATGAAGGCATATGAAAAGGAAGATGCCATCTTATGTAAGAAAATTACTTTAAAATATCATCCTAACTTCTTCTACTAATTTCAGCTTTTACAACTAAGATCTCATGGATTTATTAAGCACACTGCTGTCACTTCATAAATAATAATTTATTCCTTTTATTTTTTCTTCAAACATACAAAAGGATGTTATGGCATACATAGCCAGTCATTACTTACTGTAATCAGAAACAAGTGAGCAGAGCATGTTAAGCAATTCTAAATTAGGCCCAAATAACCCATTACTTTTGTTCCAAAACCATCTTTGTATTTATGTCCTGTTTATCATTCCTGATTTTTTTTTCTCTCCTTTCTCCATTTCCTTAATGCTTATTGCACAAGCCAAACTTGTCAGCTACAAAAAAATAACTTATCAAATGCTTTAGTGATGTAGACTCTTACTGGCTTGATTATTGGGCTGCATCAAAAGAAGCACAGCCAGCAAGTCACAGTAGGTGATTCTCCCCCTCTGCTCTGCTCTTGTGAGACCCCACCTGCAGTACTGCATTCAGCTCTGGGGCCCCCAGCACAAGGAGGACATGGAAGTATTAGAACGAGTCCAGAGGAGGGCCATGAGGCTGGAGCACTGCTCTCCTAGTGGAACAGGCAGAGGGAGTTGGGGTTGTTCAGCCTGGAGAAGAGAAGGCTCCAGGGAGACCTCACAGCAGCCTTCCAGTGCCTAAAGGGGCCTCCAGGAGAGCTGGGGAGGGAGTCTTTGTCAGGGGTTGTAGTGATAGGACAAGGCATAATGCTTTTTAAGCTAAGAGAGGGCAGCTTTAAATTAGATGTAAGGAGGAAATTCTTTACTGTGAGGCACTGGCACAGGTTGCCCAGAGAAGCTGTGGATGCCCCATCCCTGGAAGCGTTCAAGGCCAGGCTGGATGGGGCTTTTAGTCTAGTAGGAGGTGTTCCTGCCCAGGGCAGGGGGGTTGGAACTAGGTGGTCTTTGAGGTGTCTTCCAACCCAAACCATTTTATGGTTTTATGATTTCACCAACAGAGTGAGACCTTGCTCCCACACAAACATAATCTGTTTAGCACAAAGAGTTGCTGTCAAAGAAATTTCCCAGAAGTGACTCCAGACTGAGAAGAGTCCTCTTCAAACAACTCAAGGTTCAAACACTTTATTTTAGCAGCTATAGAACATACCACTTAGTATTGTGAGAGATGCAAAATAAGTGTTTCTTTTTCTGCTTTCATACTACATTTGATGAAGAAGTTATTTAACAAGATTCACAGCATCGACTTAAATTATTCTAAGGTTTTCTCCAGTAGCATTCTCTATCCGTTGTCGTGAGGGGGAAAAAAATGTTTTACTTCTCTTTGTGCACAAGGAGCATCCTTGACCACTGGATGCCTTTAAACAACTGGAGGTTGTTTAAATACATAGGACACCAAGACACAGTACATGTGTACACAAATAAGCACTTCCTAACCACAGGATGAGGGGATTTGTCAGCAGCCACAAAAACAACCACAGTTTCCGCAACAGAACAGATTTGCAGATGCTGCAGAGTGACTTCTATTGTTGCAAACTAAAGCCCTCCTAAACACATCTAGTGCCTGAATAAATTCACAGCAACTACACAGAAATAGATTGAATTGAATCAAGTAAGAGGGAGAATGCAAAGAGGATAAAAGAAGGGAGATCACAGCCACAGAAGGAGTTTAGAATCTTGATTCTCAGAAGGAAAAATTATACGTTTGCTGTACATTACATACATAAATATATGTATATATATATGTATATATATATGTATAAAGAATAAAGATTCTGGAAATTCTGGAATATACAGTCTTTAAGTCCATGCTCAAGGGTAAGGAAAAAAAAAAAAAAAAAAAAGGAAATATAGCAAGTCTTCTCTGGTTGCAGAAAGCCTTTTGGGATGCTTGAGCTGTTCAAGAGTTACTTGGAAGCACCCAAATATAGTAGTGCCTTAAATTTGGCCTGAGGCTCTGTGTCTCCCCTTGTATCAAAGAGTACACTTAATAAATATTCTGTAGGTTATGAAATTACTTGGTGTAGCCACTAACTTCTCTGAACTTGTGTTGCATGAATATAGAGTAAATATTTCATTTTTACAATATGTACTGAAAGAGTAACAAGCAGCAGCCACAACAGTGGCTTCTTCACTTCAGCAATGCCAAATGGGACTGGGACTATCAGTTTTCCCTTAAAGACAGTAAATCCACATGGCAACAGAGGTGAATTGAATAATAAAAAAAAAAAAAAATCACACACCCCAAAAATTGTTTTAGCAAGAAAATGCAGTATGCAAATACTAGCAATGATGAAGAAAAAAGCTGTAGGATGTATCAGGTACATAAAAGTACAGAAAAGGAGAGTTAAAAGTAAAGAAGAGGGTTTGATTCATTAAGAGATAAAATCGTTATTAAAACATTTTAATATGAATGATTAAAATAATTAACATCAGATTCATTACAGCCAACTTCCCACACACCCAAACTCTCAGCAGGTTTTTGATTTGCATGCACTACATCATTTTGTAGTCTGTACAGTAACAGATGAAATATGGACACAAAAATGAACTTTATCACTGTTTAAAAATGCCAGAGAAGTTGTTCCCTTTATAATTTTTTCCTTACTTCACACATTTGTCAAATGACTTCTTACAGTCTAAAAAAAATAAAAAAAATAAATAAAAATCTAGAAGTCTCCATAGGAATCTGATCTTTGCTGGTATCAACCCAGACGCTTATGTCACAAAAATAAAAGTGGAAATCTGCAGCAAAACTCAGTAAAGCATTGTCTTATTAAATACATACACAGAAGTAGCAAATTAACTACTTACAAGTTTTGCTTTGACATTTATTACACCCACCATTAGAGTGTTTTTCTTTACAGAATAGCAAGACAAAGGCAATCATCATCTTCCCACCTCAAAGAAGGGTAGGCTATCATAAAGATTTCTTATTTTGTTTTTTAAAGCCTGCCCCAGGTGACAAGCAGCAGATGTACCACTCTCCTTTCACAGTGGATTGAGAAGGAAGGTGTTTGGCATGACTCTTGCCCCTCAGAGGCTGGAGCTATATGATTTGCCTACAGTACAGCAAAGCTGATTTGGATCTGGCTCAGCAAGAACAGAGAAAGAGCTGGAGCAGCTGGAGAGATGACCCCACACCAGTCACCACCACCAGGGACCACCAGCTTGCTGGATGAGCTCCTGAAGCCAGGCCGCCGCCCGCAGGAACGCGGCCTCCTCCTTCCGTCAGGAGCGCTGACGTGGGCCCACAGCCATTGCCGGGGGGATCCGCACGTTACTTTGCCTTTTGTTTGGAGGAGGAGGAATCTCATTTACATATCATTTCTATATTTAAGTATAATCCTTTTTAAGCACTTGACTACCAAATTGTATGCCATATATAGGATTGCAAATCAGCGATCTGCCTTACAAACTCAGCACAGTTCTGCATACACAGGCTGGGTTTGGCTGCACAAGAGAGCCTGCAGCCCTGGCAATCAATGTATTTCCAGTAGGTTGACAAGATAACAAGTGTAGTATGCTCCCCTTCAAAAGGGCAGACATGCATGTAACAAATGCAGCCTTAAGGCTCAAAGTTTGATGAGGGTACAAAATATACAGGAATCAAATGATTTTACCAGTGGGGTTGGGTTTTGCTTTTTTTCTTTCTTCTTCCCTTTCTGGGACTTTTAAGGGCATGACTAAAATTGATGTGTAACTTCAGTTAATATACTAACATCAATCACTATTTTGTCACACAAAGAAAATCATGGTACAGAAGGGATGTCTGAATAGCTCATTAAAGCTTTATCAGCCACTCATCACACAGTCCCCTAATTTACTTTTCTACCTGCATTGAACAACCCTACCCATTAATAAAGCAGCCCAGTTCCAATGAGTTATGCCAGCCTTTCCTTCCAATGATCCTCACAGATTTCTCTAATATTGACTGGAAAAGTCAGCCTTTGATCACAGTTATTTAGTGTGGGTTGTGTGTACAAATGTATTTAATCCATCTTTCCTGAAGTTATACCCAGGTATACAGGGATGTCACCCCATTATCAGACCTGGCTACTGCTAGGCTCATGGCATAGAGCCCACATTTTAACCTACTACACACGACGATTTAGTACTGCTTTTTAATCAGGGCTTTTTCTGCCTCCTGAAGTCAAGGAAAAATCTCATCCAAAATAGATGAAAAACTGAATTATGTTCTTGAAAACAGATTAATCCTCTTCAGTAATCAGGAAGATAATGGCATTGTTAGTGAGTATATATAGCCTTTCTTGCTGACAAAGGGTTTTGATTTACTCACCTTAATGCATTGTATCCAGTATATGTCAAGATAGACAATACTACTTCATATCTTCACAGACCAGATTTTAAGAAGAAATGAAGAACTAGGGAAAACGCATATTACATGGAGGAAGAGGGTGAGAATTCACACTAGTGCTTAATGCTCATATGGACACTTTGTTGTTGTTGTTTTTAATTAAAAACACAGCTATCTAATAATTACAACATACTTGAGTTGATTTATTCAGCTTGTTTTTAGGCAGCACCACAAATAAGCGGCTTTCACCAGCTGAAGAAGTGGACCTTAAGAATAAAGGAATATAGTGGTTCAGGGGCTGTGGTAGACAAAATGCTATGCTACTGCAAGCCCCAAAAGCCTAACAAGTATTAGGAAACTACCTTCAGCAAGTTTAGCCTATTCCAAATTACATGTTCAGTTCTTAGAAAATAATTTTGTATTGATTTTAAATAAGACATGATTATGCAGGTAGATGGTGAATTAGCTTTTAGTGAATACATGGTGAATAAGCTTTTACTAATTCTTTTAGTAATTATTTGAAATCCAAAAGTTCTACAAATATATTTTTTACTTTGCTAAGTTCTTTTTTTTTGGGGGGTAGCGTGTTGAAGATATACTTAAACCTAAACCCAACCACTCTAAGTATCAATTTTTTCTTTTTCGTTTTGAAAACAGTAAGAATTGTGGTGTAGAGCATAAAAGCTACAAATACCTAAAGGATGATTAAGTAAAAGCAAAGATCAGGAGCTTGAAGTCATGCTACAGTCATCTAGTAAATAATACCAAAAGTCTACTTCATTCCAATGTTGCTATGGTGCTGTTTTCCAAGTGGAAATCAAATTCTTTTTCCACTGTTGCCACGGTGTTGTGGTCTAGCATAATCCATCATCACAGACAGTGTTCGTATGCATGCACAGGTCCCCCTTATCAGAAAAATAATAATACTGGGCAAGTACAACAAGCAGCAAGTGATTTTAAAAACATACTTTTACTCTTCAAAATGCTACAAACAGCAAGAGATGAAGCGTATATTTTTGATAAAGCCAAACCCAGTGCAGGAACTGGCATTCAAACAGTCTCAAGAAAGAAAAAAGGGGAAAAAATAGTGTCTGCAGGTTCCTTAAAGGACTTATACGCATATATCGATTAACACAGCAAGCTACCAACACACTTTGAAGTTCTGAGATAGCTTTTAAAACACACAGCAAGATAAAGCTGCAGTGTTATTAAATATTTAATGTTATTTTGACTTTAAACACTGACAAGGTGTCTATTTTATCAAAACAAAACATTAAAGAGCATTTGAACTTTTTTTTTTTTTTGAGGTAGATTCAAGTTTTTGAACTGAACGCTTTAACTTTCAACTTCCAGTTTCCCGAGGATGTTTGAAGAGTTCTGCCTTGCTGACAGTTCAACACTGCCAACTCAAGGAAGATCTCTTTAGAAAAGACGATATCACTCAAAAGATAATTTGTAAAAACAATCATGGGAAAATACTGACAGCTTTTAGGTTACTTTCTTCATAATTTAAGAAGGTAGTTTTGGTTTTGTTTAAACTGAACCTGACACTGGGGCCAGTTTTGTTATTTAAAAAAAAAAAAAAATTGTCTTTTTTTTTTTTTTTTTTATTTTTACAAAGACCCTGACCTTCTCAATGCGACCAGATAAATGGTGCTGGTGAAAACAAGTAAATATTCCTTCATCCTGCCTGTGCTATAAAGACACTTAATCAAATGCGCACAATGAGATGTTAAATGCAAGTCCAACTAACCTATTCACAAAATCAAAATTAAAAATTCTCAGTAATATAGATTAAGTACAAGACTTTTACAACAAGCCTTTTTACTGATAGCTTCAATACACCATTTAACATGGCAAAGTGGAATAGCAGCTCTTATTTTACACATCATATTGAGAGCTGAAATGACTTAGGGCTACAAAGCAGCAGCAGATGATATACTCCAGTATGACAATTACACAAGCTACAAAAGACAAAAAGAAGTAGGTGACAACAGCATGGTAGCATAAAGTCATTCTTTACACTGTTCTGCACATTCCTACTAGGCTTATTTGCTTCTCGTCTCCCTACCAGTACTCAGCACCCTGCCCCAGCCTGCTGCCCCTGATCCTGAGCTCCCAGTCCACTGCCCAGACCAGGTAAGTATTTTTAGCTATCACCAGTGGCCAGAATCACAAGGTATAAGACCTGCATTAAAAAAAAAAAAAAAAAAAAAAAAAAGCAAACACTAATGTATCCGTATTAAGAAGCACTTTCTGCTGAACACCTGACACTCTAAATTCGTCTCCCATTCAAGAAGAACGCCTTGCAGCCACTGATGTCCCTGCAGAGTACATCCTTTCCCTTTTTACTCATTAGAGGCAAGCAACTAATGCATCTGGACCTGGAACTAATGCAGCTAATTCAGGAACCTGGGTATTGACACTCTGAAAAAAGGAGCGAGGCTGACTAGCTGATAACAAAACAGTCTGCAGCGCTTCCTGTGTAAAGTTGCAGTAAGATATCTGCATTTGCTTGTGCATGTATTTTCATACAAAGTATATATATTGATAACACCTGTCAAAGCTACAGGGTATCAAATTAATTTTCACCACCTGTAGAGAAGGTGAGCAATCCACAGAAACCACCTGGTTTCTCTAACAGGAAGCATAACACAAGATGATGAAAATAAACCCCATGTTCCTCTGCTTGCGGTACCTGGGGATTGCTTTAGCCCCAGGAGGTGGAGAGAGGAACATGAACAAAACCAAACATTCACAAAAGCTGATTTCTGGCCCCAAGGCTGGAAAACCCAGCAAGTTTCTGTGAGCTGGCAGGTGACAGAAGCTGCCAAGTGCTACACCTTCCCAAACGACAAGGGATTTGTGCACATCAGACCCCACTGGCTGTTGCGAAGAGCTGACTGTGTCCCCACAGCCCCCACCATGGGCTGAGGCTGGGGCTGCAGAACCCCACTCAGGTGGGCAGGAGTGAGAAAAAACACTCAGAAAGCTCTTGGTGGCTATCTGGATGCAGAAAATACAAGTCATTCATGCTAAAAACAATAGGGAATTCAGCCCTAGGATAGAGGGGAGCTGCTGCAAGATGTTTCTCCAGGAGATTTCGATATTCAACGCTGTGGGTGTGCCTGTCAGCTCCTTGCATGCACGCTCCTCCCCCATCCCCAATTCCATGTATATTTCATAACAGCATATGGCAGAACAGTGTTATCTTAAAGCCATATAAATAATTAAAATCTAATTTTCCAGCAGCAATTTCATCCTTGCCCCTTATATAAACAGATAATTTATTATGTCAACGTCAGCATGCCTTATCATGTAATGATTACAGTGCCCATGCATTATAAGACCAAAGTTATATCAGACTTGCAAATTTATTGTAATGTTTTGACTGAGTGCTTCATATGGCAAGCTTTATGATAGTCTTTCAACAACATCTTCCTAGCAGGTTTTCAGAGAAAGTTTTGGAGGGAGAATTTCTATCATCTGGTATCCTTACAAATGACTACAGTGATGCCAAAGCCTAAAAGCAGGCCTGGGAACTTGAGGTCTGCTATGGTAAGCCTCTACACAAGTTATCTGAAAAGAAACCTCAAAAAAACATATTTCATTTTGTGAAAGAACAACTATAGCGGAGACAAGTTATGCTTCTTCAGTAGATTACACAGCAGTAGGAGCAATGACCCTGAAATTCTGCAGTCAGCCTTTGAAGCTATGTAAAACACACTGTCCAGAAGCATATTTCAGCCTAGAGATGGGAGACATACAAAGAGCTCTTCTTGTCCAGCCATTCCTTAACATACTGTCACGCTCTCTAAAAATCAAGCTTTAGCTTTTAGTTCCTCGGGGTTTCTCCTGGTATCCCCTCTCTTCCCAGTTTTACTCTCACCTGTTCCACTCTGCTTTTCCCTCCTCCAAATCCACACGCATAAATAGGTTTCCAGTCCTTTAGGCTAATCCATTTCTCCCCATCCCTCAGCTTTCCGGAGCTGATCTCTTTGCCAAATTGTTCTCACTGAACACTTGTCATGCTCACACCGGCATGAGCAGGGGCTTAATAAAGCACTGAGCTGTAAGACTGCTTGTATGGCTTGGTAGCTCACTACACAGCTCTCACAGGTCCCCTCAACTAGCTTTTTATGAAAATGCTTCACTCTAGGGCTGTTTGCATTGGACAGCATTAATAAGACTGCTTTAGTTCTCGTTCCCTCAACAAAACAGCTCTCCAACACCATCTCAGGCACTCCCTGTACCCTCAGACCTGCTCTGATGTGCCTCAGGACACACCACACACAGCCAAGAACATCCCAGTGAGCTGCACCACACTCCTCCCATTAGATCTAACACATTGGACTGTACCCTTCTTGCCTCCTCCCAAAACACTGTCATTGATGTAAGGCACAGGATGACTCTGTAGGACCCAGAGGAGACTCAGAGCCAAATGCCACAGTGTGGTTGTGACCAGGCCACCAGAAAATGCAGCCCTTAGTGGTGCTGAGTCAGTCACCTGGTGCTGCTCTGTCCAGAAGCCAAGGACCCCCTTCTCAAATGATTTTTGTCAGCTCCACAGCTCCTCACAGTCCCTGGACCCTCTACTTACCCTCTTGCTTACTCTCCTTGCTTCTCCACATTACCCACTGTTATGTTACCCACTGTTCATCCCTAGACAGTTCTGTCAAGCAGTATTATAACCCAAAGGGAAACACCCTTCTCTCCCTCCCAGCCCCTCCAAACCACCAGCTCTTTTGCCAAGCCCCACACTTGGCCAGCCCCCAGCATCTTATTACTATAATTACAACAAAGACTTCTCAGGCACCTGCAGGTATGAGCTGGAAAGCACTCAGCACAGACCCAGTATTTGTTTCAGTTATGAGATGCTGCTCAACATGGGCAAGCTGAAATTTACAGAAAGTTCAGTCAGCCAATAATAGGCAAGTGTAAAATACTAATCTTTGAAAGAAAGGAAAAGGTTTATAAAAAAAAAAAAAAAGCTTTCCCTTTTTAAAGAGGGGCTTCTACTCTGTCATCATCTTCAGAAGAGAGTGAATTACTTGGGCTGAAGTTTTTCAAACAAACACAGCTTGCAGCAAGCGCTAGCAACAGCTTTAAAAAGCAGACAGCACTAACATTCCCTCCTTTAATAATAAAGGGTGAGACGTGGTTGACCATTACAAGTTATATTTATTTTGAGCAATTTGATATGTATATATATATATCATGTGTCCCACATGAATTAAAATAACTCTAGATAGGAGTTGAAATAAGAAAACACATGAAAACTCATCTCCAGTTTTGAAGAGAGCTCTAATTTTAGATCAGCTTTGTGTAACAGCTTCTTCAGGTATGATTTCCTTCAACGTGTTGAAGTATTACAGCGTGCCAGTTGTCCTCACCCACTGTTAGGAACCACCGGAGGAAAGCCTGCAAACAGACCTGGAGCAGCACAGAGCTTGCTCAGATGGCTCAGTGACATCCGTGCCGGGCAGAGTGAGCAATGCTAAACTTCGGTCTCTATGCTCCTACATTCTTAGGAGCCCACCTTGAAGAGCAAGCAATTCAGGAATGCAACGATCATAAGCATCAGGTAACAGCTGATCCTTTACTACATACATACATGCCATCCCCTAAAGCCACTGGGGCCCTCAGAGGCTGAAGCTTGCAGCCCCAGCCCCACACACGCTGCTCAGAGACTTGCAGCAGCCCCACAGCAAGGAGCAGGCTGTCCCAGCTAAAGCAGGGCTCCTGGCTGCAGCACAGCCGTGCCAGCAAGAGCAGCTTTGGATTCAAAAGCAGCACGCTGGAAGTAAAATTAGCTCCAAGTGCTAGATCGTGACTTGGCATCTAATCGTTACTCAACCTACATGATTCACTAAATAGAGAACTCCCAAGAGGCTGACCTTAACAAAAGCAAGCCTCCACCATATACCTACAGCACAACATTTTTAAGGAACTCTGCAATACACACCCTTCAGCAAAGCCACACAAGCCAGGCAGTCATGCACATACCACATACACTCATTTGTCATTAAATTTAATAGATCATAATTAGACACTGGAGTATATTATTCTTTCAATTATGTGATAAACCCATTCCTGCCTTTAAAAATAGGCACTTGAATATTTGGTGATTTAGGCATAGTGAGTGTTTAACACATTTTAATATAATGATGGCTTTGAATATATGGAGATTTGTATCTTAAATAAGTGTTGCTGTAATGTTTTCCCCGCAATTGCTGATTTCAATTATATTTTAAGAAAAATAAAAATTTAACTCAGTGGGAACAGTTCAGAGAGTGAGAATTTCCTACTGCTTTTAGCTTATCTATATGGGGCCTATGAACCCATTCTAGATAAAGACACATCTCAATCCAATAATCAACCTTTTTTTTAAAAAAAAAAATTAGAACATTAAAAACCCTTAAATAAACACTAAGTGTCCAGGTGCTTTGAAACTCACTAATTGTGAGCATGAGGCACTCAACACTGATTCAAGTTCTCATGTTTAGATGCATGAGATTTAAAAGCCACAAACCCAGCTGCTTACAGACCCTCCACTTTTCTTGGTCAGTCTTCCTTGCTAAGCCTTCTGCCAGTTTACCTGCTCTGCAGAGACCTTTCTACAGCTGCCCACTGAGCACGCTACTACCAGGAGAAGAAGGCCATCTCTTCCAGGCATTTCTCAGATGGCTTTTCTACCAGTTACCTGCAGATCCACGTTTGGACTACACAATAAGGGTTGGAGTATTTCATACAAAGTGAATTACCTGTAAATTGCTGCCTGTGCAAGTATATCCACACAGTGCACTCTCATAATTAATTGTTAACGATGTAATAAGCAAACAGGATTGAAATATTCTAAATCATTTTAAAAGGCACATATATACACCATTTTCATCACTATATATTGAGTAGGTTTTTCAAGCTTCTTTTCTAGCTTTCAAACATAACTGCCAGGCTCTGAATTTGTAAACACATCAACATAGCCTTACATGCTTAATTACATTAAAGCAAGCATTTGATTTTATTTATTTCTGAAATAGTTGACAATAACTGTCTTGCTTCCACTCCACAAAAATATACTAGTGAGACTTCTGGTGAATTGAAAATCATTAGTGAACTCCAATTAGTTTACAGTGCTGAAAATCACACTGTCAACAGCTCAAAAATAAATGAGGAGAATTCGAAGGTCTGTCACACCTCTCAAATTAATGTAATTACCAGGATAAAGCTATACAGCTCTCAAATCCAAACCATTAGACAGATGTAATCTGAGGAAGTTTCTTAAAATATTTAAGTGCTGAAATCAGTTCAGGCTTCAGGTGGTTATTATGGCCTATTTAAAAAACTGTTGGGTAAATACTTTTTACCAAATTACTTACGCTTTCTGGTTTAACAAATCATCTGCTGATATAAATATATTTCCTTTAAGAATTTTAAATAAATAGAAAATAAGTAACTGCAAAATAAGTTATTCACAGACAATTCACAACCAAACAGAAAAGTAATACAGAAACATGGAGAACTAACATCCATAATCTGCATTCTTTCAGAATGCAAACTTTTACAAGTGTATTTCATATGATGTTCATTTGAGCTCCTAAGTCAAATATTAGTGATATGAACAGAGGGATTTCCTTATGGTAAAAGTGGGTATGTGCACATACACATATATGTACACACGCACTCCCTTACTATATCAGTTCTTGCAATGTTTAGTTTTTTATATTAGCATTTTTGAGCAACTTGTGAAGAATACTGGTACCATCCTGCATAAATCCATCCTATGAAAGACTGGGGAGGGGGGGGGGGGTTATTTTTTTTTCAGTAAAGACACTACAAGTATTCTGTGTAAAAAGGAAACCAATTATGCTTCTCCTTACACCTTGACTGAATTCTGCTTTTCGCTGTGCTTAAAAATAATTTAAAGGTCAGGTAGTAGAAGGCAATGAAGGTTTAAAGCTCCTTGAGAGGTCATATGGGGGAGATGAGAAATTCATTTAAGTTAAACAACATCTGACAATTGAGCAAATATCACTGATCTCTAGAAAGTATAATGAACTAAATTACAATCCAGTTGCACACGGAAGGAATATGATTGAAGATACAGGCAGCTAATGAGACCTTCTAAAGCATCACGTGCTAGCAAGGCATAGACAGATCAAGTCAAATTTAATAGCTATTAAATCAATAGAAAACGTCAGGAAAACAGAATTTTTAATACATGAATGAAGGAAAGAATTAAAGAATACATCTCAAATAATGATTAACTGGGAATCATTATCTGAAATGGAAGTTATTGTCCCCATGCTCCTGCATACTAAAAATGCTGAAACCAGTACTCAGATGTCACCGGTGCTTTTCTTGCCTGCATCAAAAAAAAATAAGTTACAATATCTTGCAATACATTACTTTTGAAAAACCTAAGCAGAGTAAAGCAATAAATAAATATGTACACACAATCTTAGGCTCAAACAGCGATGTGAGTCTATTGAAATCCAGCCAGTTAAAAACATCAATCTTTGTGTCCAGGTTGCATCAAGAAAGACACTAAAGATGTTCCAAAAGCTATATTTACAACATGCATCATCTGTCTGGTGATACACAAGAATCTTTCCAAGGTCTTTACTCTTTACAAGAAACTTAAATGAGGCAATGCATTTACCATGAAAAGGGAAAGCAGCAGACACTCTCGAGAACTTTCTCAAGCTGGTTTAATCATTTAAGTGAAATCTGTTCTAACAAAGACTTGACATATTCTCACAACCGTGTTTGTATCTGCAGGGAAACAAAATTTCCTACATCCTAATATCAGACTCAGAAAAGCCTCTCTTGATATCATCCAATTTCACTACAATGTGAACCACCCTGCACACACCCTTGCTGTTTACAGCCCACTGCTGTGCCACACTGCCTTGCTGTCCTCAGAACAATGAAGGATGCTCCAACAAACTGAGGTCACCCACTGCTTCCTATAAATCATCTTGAACCTCATTGATTATTTTAACAAAGGTATTTTAGATACACATTTGCCTGCTTTGCACAGGAAAGAGGAAATATATGCAACAGCAACAATATTATGCCTTAGAATTCACACAGAATCACACAGAATTTCTAGGTTGGAAGAGACCTCAAGATCATTGAGTCCAACCTCTGACCTAACGCTAACAGTCCCCACTAAACCATATCCCTAAGCTCTACATCTAATACAGGACAACGATGATTACTCAGTATTACAGGCTGAAGGCTACAGAATTATTTATCTTTCCCTGACAAAGCTCATATGAGTTGAAGCAGAGGGAAAAAAGTTTATTCATTCATGATTACTTAATGAACAAATTAGGATGCCTATCAGGCACACTAATCATGCCCCAAAATGCAGAAGTTACATAGAAGCATGGAAGGAAAAATGAAAGAAGTCATAGGAATCACTGCTGAGCCTCACACAAGTTCTGCTTTTTCATTTCTTCCCATGCTTCAATGAACTTGCAAGTTTTAAATTATTATGGGGCAAAAATGGATGCCCCATCTCTGGAGGCATTCAGGAGCAGGTTGGATGGGGTCTTGGCCAACCCGATCTAGTGGGTGGCATCCCTGCCCACGGCGGGGGGGTTGGAACTGGGTGGTCTTTAAGGTCCCTTCTAACCCAAGCTATTCTATGATTCTATGAAAAAAGCACACCCTGAAACACCATACCTTTTTCTCTATGCTAAGCGTTACAATACATGACCTTCAGCTACAAATACATATTTTGATGTTCCAACTGCCTTTCTCCAAAGAGAAAGTGATTTGGTGTCCAAAAATCAGTAGAGACAACAATACTCACACACACTAGTGCCATTGCATTCCTGGTCCAACATTCACTCCTCCTGGACCTGGTATAGCCCCATCCTGCTCCCATACCCAGGGCACTGGTATGAGCCACAGGAAGCCTTTATTCTGTCTAAGAGTGCTTTCAATTCCTCCTCTTGTAGTTAGGTCACTGCATGCTCTAAAAAGCAGCAATTTATTATTCCAGAAGATGTCAGATGCTCCAGCCTGGGACACCAAGCAGGGCTGAAGTACATGTCTTGGAGGACAGATCACACAATTGAGCCCCTGACTTATTTCTATCAAATTTATATCAACAGGAAAGGCACAAACAGTGCAGGGTTCAAAATACCCTTTACCCCAATTCTCTCCTTCCTCACCAGAGAAACTCTTGACAGAAGAACACAATCCTGTTCACTTTATCTTTCCCATGCCCTTGTTTCTTACAAGCCATCTGTGCTTGCTTTCATTCTTGTTAAAAGCCAGGCATGCTCAGCAGTGTGGAAACAGGTCCCAATTTCAACAGCACCAGAAGAAACAAACTGGCCTCTTCTGATGCCTAGGCTGCTGCTTCCAGCCCTAGAGGTAGCACGGTACAGGTATGCCTAACAACATCACAGCAATAAGCTTTTACACAGAGCTGCTTTATATATAACCAACTTTTCAGATACCCTGAGAGAAACAGCAAACTGACTGCTTCTCTGTGCTAGCCATGGGCTAGTGAGTCCCGCCAGGCCCGAGGGGCTGTGAGCAGTCAGACAAGGTCTGAGACTTGTGGTGGGACCTCAGGCTACTGGTAACGGTTTTCAGGCACACCCAGCACCCCAAAATCCAGGAGGGCTTGTCAGCTTGTATATACAATGCATAAGGATGGCTTGGATCCAACAGTGAACCTCAGCCAAACCCCTCTGGCACCTGCAGAGGTCCCCATGGGAAGGTAAGAAACTGACTAACAGACTGGGGGAAAGCCCTAAAACCTGATCAGTTAACATCACTAACCAGGAAGGGCCACTGTATCTGTGCCAGAACTCCCAGGGATGAAGGCATTCGGTCACCACCTGAAACAAGGAGGAAGAAGTGAGCAAAGAGTGAGACGAAGTGCTGAGGATACGGCCCAGAACTGCACAGTTTGAGGGCCAACCATGGAGAAGAGTAGGACAGTTAAAATACCATCTGGATAATATGGCTGCAGATGAAACTCACTGCAGCAAGACCAGACAAATGCACGCTGGGACACAACCCATGAACAGATTTGCTAACAAGTTCCAAGCAGACTGTTACCAAAAATAAGATCTTGGCAACCTAACAGCTCTTCAGAAACATCTGCTCAATCCTCAAGCACCCTGAAGCAACCAAAAAAAAAAACAAGCCAGAAGTTGGGAATGTGGTAGGAATGGGAAGGGTGGGAGATGAGGAATACATTATTACCTGATGTAAGTCATACCACACTTGCCTCACAAACAACAAGCAAAATTCTCCTCGGCCCCACCCAGAACAAGGTAACCACTAGAACTAGTTCAGAAGTGACCAGCATGGATGGATATGACCAGTAAATGATTTCTGAGATGGAAACAGCAATTTGAACTTTATCTTCAGTCCAACAAAGATGGCTACAGAAGTAGGGACGGTGGTAGATTTACGCAAGAATAGTGGATGATATTCTCCAACTGGAGTTTGGGTGGCTTACTGCCCATCTCAAATTCACAGCAGCTCTGGTGCCTTACACCACAGACAGAGCCCCATCAGAGCACATCGAACTGAGGGAACCTGGTCCTGTGCAGCTAAAGAACAAGCGAGGCCTTCTGAGGAGTTCTTATTGTGGCTTCCTCCTTCCACAGCAGGCCCAACTACTGCCCACAGATGGTAAACTAGGAGGCAGACAAGACATACTTTATCAAACTTAAATGTGATGTAACACAGGATGTAGGACACAACCCACTGAGAGTAGGAAAGTCAAAGAAGAAAGGCCACAAGCCTGTTTTCTGGAGCAGAACCAAATGAAAATGTTATTTCCCCACGACTGAACTTCTCTATGTCCAGGAAGGCCAGGCGTGGCTCCCCAAGCAGTTCACGGTTTTTTTACTGGAGCCAATTGCACAGCCATCCCCATCAGATACACTTATGTTTTATGAGACAACTGGCACAAGTTCCTTGAAAGGGATTAACTTGTGATAAATCCACTTAGTCAATCAACAAAAAATTACCATCGTTGCAAGAGGTACAAGATTGACCTGAAAGATAAACTAAAGATTCAACATTTTCTAACTGCAACCAAGCACAGTCAGTTTTAAGAGTGGTAAAAAATTTTAAAATATAAGTCAACTATCAAAGAAATTAAGATTTTTAAATCTTCCAAGAACTTGCGATTTTAAGAACATGTTTTTAAGGAATCAAGTTTTAGTTATAACAGATAACTGCTTTCAAATACGAAAAAAAATATTATAATTATCAAGTAGTACCTAGAGGTAACATGAATTTAATAGCTCATCTTCTAATCAAGTTTGTCTTATAAGTTTTGCTGCATTTCATTTTAATCGTATTTTAATGAGATTTGCAATATAGCCTAGTAAGACTGAAATAGGTTACTGTGCTGAGAAGATCTGCCTCAGGGAAAGTGGGAAAAAAAGACGTGGGACAGATTTATCTTCAGCAGCACATCACGCTGCCTTGATCTGCCAGGTCTATTCTCTATCATCATGTCTATGATCACAGAGATGGTGCTACAACAGCCTGTTACACATTTAATGAATCCAACCCAGGCAAAGAATACAGGAGGATTTTCCTTTGTGTTTTAATTGCTTATCTCTTTGATAAGAAAAAGGAGGAGGAGGAAAAAACCTCTCTCATATTAGGCTGCTGCCCTAGAGACTGTGTGGAATCTTTACATTTTCTTTCAAACCATATAAACGTGAACCTGAGGACAGTAGTCCAACAAAGTGAAGAAAGCCATAGGAGCCAGGCAAGCCTAGACAATTTCAAGCTGTGTTAATATAAAACATATATTGAACAGTAACTCATCCACAGTTACTCCTATGTTCCTCACAACTTTGTTGTATGACAGCTTTGTAGAAACCTCCTGTTGACATTAACTAGGATAAGAATCAGCACTCACAGAAATAATAGGCATGTTTTCTATATGCTTATCTCATTTATAAGGGAATGATTTACTACGGGAAAAAGCTGTTGCCTCATTAACTAATGTGAAAAGACATTACTGGAGCCAGCTTCATAAAAATGGAAAGAGAAACCAAGCAAACGGGCCTGATAAAAATACAAAGGATGAGCTAGCAAGAAGCAGTAGATAAACAATTACCACTGGTAATTTTCAGAAAATAGAAATGTGCACACCTTTCTCTTCTTTTATTCACAAAGGCAATTTTTATCTAAACTTTATTAAAGCAAGGACTGAGGCTTTTATACAAACTATGCATGAACAAATTGATCCCAACCTCTGTCAGACTACAGACACCCATGAGGACAATGACTAAAACAGGAGATTTTAAGCACAGTCAGAAACTTGACTTGACAGGGATAATAAATATTCTACAGAAGGCTGAGAGTGCTAGAAAACCCAGTTCCAGTTGAAGGCCTAAAAGTAGTTTTGCCCACTGATTGCTTCTTAGGATCTTCCCCCATCACACTGAGGTGACTGGAGAACTGAACCACGTGCACAGCCAATCCCACAAGCTAATTGGGGTCGGGGTGTTGAGAGATGTTGGGTTGAATCATTGAGGCCACTGCTTCCTCTGTGGTTATCCATGGGTGCTCAGACCTCAAGCACATTTAGCACGCTAACGCCATCAGTGAAAGTATTGGCTGCCCTGGTTAATAAGGAAACTCTGGTAACAGCAGGTTAAGAGCAAGCATGGCATCTGTTGATAAGATTAATTGAGATATGGTGTTACATAAAGCCTCAGGGAAAACAAGTGAGGTAGGGGGAGAAAAAAAATAAAAGCTGCATCTAGAAAAAGATCATTTCCAGACAATATTTGTCCAAAAGCAACATCCAATCTCTTAGTTTTACCCTTTATCTTTAACACAATTTCTCATCTGTAAGAACTCACTGCTAACCTGTAAGCACGCTTTCCCAGCCTTTTTCCAGAGGATGCTGACAAGGTCATTGTAATTCAAGCTTTGGGCAATGTTTAAGCATCTTTTCATGTAGTTCAGATGTCTAAATGTACTAAATCAACTGCTTCATATTCTACTGTCAATCTCTTCTTAAATATAAGCTAACCTTTGCCTTTCTAATTTTAACTCCAGACACAGCAAAACTGAAAATCCATCCACGTACTCCACTTTGATTAGGCTGCTGCTTCCTCTCTGTGTCTATTCAGATCTATGTCAGTCTACAATAACAAAAGACCAAACTGAAACTGCCATTTGATCTTATCTTTCTGTAGGGAAAGAATTTGCACATTCAGAAGTCAACTCAAATGAAAAGGAATATAGCACATTGCTAAGCACAACATGCTCTGCTCGCAATCCCATGACCACTTACACAGAAGTCTGTATTATCATACAAATATATGGAAAAAGTTACACTACAAAAGGTATTTTCTTGTTCTCATTGTAAGTTTTCTCCTTAAAACAGTCTAGTTCCCTCCCCGTGGTTTTTCTCTCTTTTTTTTCCACTGTGCTTTTCTAGTCTGCAGTTTCTTCTCTCAAAACAGCTGAAAACACTTCTCGAGTTCCGCTTCTTCCACACAACTCTTTGAAAGAAATCTTTTGTTATCTTGCCATTACCAGTCACTTATCATCCCGTGAGAGCTCTGAGGTTTCATTTTCTGATTGCCTCCAATTGTCTGTTCTTTCTTACTGTCCTGTCCAGTGAAACCCTTACACTTGCAGTGACTAAGTACAGTAATAGGGGAAAATAAAGAACAAAGATGCCTCTTTGCAATTTACTGGAAACTTGAATCATAAGAGAATAAAAGTACAAAACCAAAAGACTACGTTATACCAAGAAATACTGCCAGTCTGACCACTGACATGCTGCAAAAACAGAAGAGCTTCTACACATGCAACTATTTAAACTGAAGTCTGAATCAGTCGGCTTTCTCAGCATGAATACATACAAAGACAGCGTAGTCACGCTGCCCCAAAGTTACAGCTATTTTGATAAAAGGTCGGAGATAATTTAAGAGTCAAGAACGCTTACTGAGAGCACTGAGTCAAACCATCCTCCATTTCCTTGGTGGAAGGCTCTCCGCACAGCCTAGGCCACTGCTTCCACCAACTCCACAGCCACGTTTCTGGTAGCTGCTCACACACCCCAAATGATAGACCAACACTCCACAGAGACACCTGGCCTTGCTACTTTGTAAGTTCATAATAATATACACTTGTTTTTCTACTCTTATGATGCAAACGCAAGTAACATTTGATAGAAGAGTGTAGGATGATCTCATCTTCAACTATAAACCTATGTTAAACCAAACTACTCCCAGCAAGCTACTACATAAAGATCTCACCCATGTAATTTCCTGTGCTTTCTTCTATCCATTCCCTGTTCCAAGTTTCAGTAGCTCAGAGCTATTGGTGTGTAATTCCTCTGCTCTAGTCTGCATTTTAGAACTCCTAAGCAAATTAAACTGCAGCAACAAGGACACAGGAAGTATCCACTACCATTCATTGCTATTGAACACCAGTTGCTAAATGCAGACTAGGCATTAAATAACAGAGGAAAAAGTACAAGGTTAGAGTTTTCATTACTTATTCTGATTATTATAACAGGTGTAACTAAAATTTTAAACTATGTACTCACGTCATAGTACAAAGGGAGTCTGTCCAGAATCTTACCTCAGGCTTATGCTGCCCACTATATTTAAAAATTTTCTCAAGAAGGACCAAACTTTGAGGCTCCCCATGTTCCTATGTCATTCTGACTATAAAGACAAGGACTGACTGCAAGTAAATGCACAAAAAAATGCAGTGTGAGGTCAACAGACAATAAAATAGCATAAGCAATTCAAACAAAGACTCAAGAGTTCATTGTTAAAAATTCAAGAATGATATATTAGTTTACAGTTAGTGTTTCTAAGAAAGGTCAGCACAACCCTCATCGCCTTTTAAAAAAAGAAAGTATTAGGAAAACAGAGAAACATAACATGATTGTACAGTAGAAATCCATGATACATCCGCACTCTCCATATGTTTTTTGCCTTTCCTCAAAAAACTCTTTTCTCCCTCAAAATTCAGGAAAAAATAGCCATATTAGAAAAAGATAAACCACAGATGATCAAAAACACATGAAAATTTGCCGACAAGACTACAGAGCCCTGGATAGGGCAGAGAACCACTAGAACATCTACTTTCTGCTTCTTCCAAACAGAAATTATGGAGCATCACTGTAATTAGCAGGCAATAGATTTAAAAAAAAAAAAAAAAAAAAGAAAAAAATGAGCAGGAGTTTTTTTTCCCCCTTCATGAGGATCAAACATCCTAGCCCTTTTGTCTCACAGGACAATTAAAGCACATGCCTGTTGCTATCAGAGCTCTCCAAAAGGGATGACCCCAGCTGTGAGCAAGAGGAGGCAACAGCCTTTATCTCCCCTTGCCTTCCTTCTGGACCTCCCTTCCACATATGTTAATCAGCAAGTAATCAGCAAGGAAATTGCCTAAAATTGAGGCTTGGGAGAAAGAAGGCTAAAATAATCTCAATTTACACTTTTCTTAAGTGTATTTGGCTTTATTTCACATATTTATGAGTATTACTTCAATCACCCAACAGTTTCTTTATTTACCAAAATTGAGTTTAACACTTTATGTTCAAATTTAGAAACCATCTTGCTACTTGTTTTAAAATATATTTTAACATCATAATTTAGAGATAATTCAATAAACTACAACAACATTCAACAGATATACTTTATTTAGAGAGAAGAGGTTTAGAAAAAATATTTTTGAAGGCTATCTTTCAGTCTTGTCTTTTTCCTCATATATAGAACGTTATACTGTGTTACTTCTAGTAAGAGAAATAATCTTCATAGATGACTTCTTAAATAGACAGGCCTGCAAAACTGAATTAAAGATGCTGTTACTTTCTCAGTAACATTCACAGAAAACATGATGAACTTGTGAAAACCAACTTCTGCTTTCTCAAAATGATTATGGCAGTAATCATACTAAAGACACTACCTGCCCCGAAAAAATAGTATGATTTTCTACTAAGTACTTCCTCTCTTGCAATGCATTTAGCACTGAATTATGCTGAGATCCTAGCTTTCCCCAATGTTTCTGATACAGGGACTGGAGTAAGCAGTGATTTGCAGATCAATTTATAGTAGCTTATTACTGACCATTATCGTGCTTGAACAATAACAGCTAAACCTGCTTGTGCGGCGACTTCCTACACGCAAGAGCGAGCAGTGTCACACAAACACACACTTCACATTTCAGACCGACTGCAGCAGCGGCTCCACTAATCACAATGGTGAAAGGATGTGCAGGCTGTCAGAAATGGGAACAAAGACCTGTGGCTACGGGAGAAAAGCTCCTGGCTCACTACGTTCAGATGCATCGTTCATGTTACCCAAAAACTGCTCATCAGGAGGTTTTTCACCACCCATTCTTTCATTTCACAGGGGAATTAGGTGATATTATCTACAGCTAATTGTTTGAATTCTTGAACAGACTGAGTAAGCAGTCAACTGGGTCACACTGGTTTAGCGAAGCTTTTGGAAACAAGGCCAGATCATTGACATACTCACAGCCACAGCATAAAACAATCCCATGACCTTTTGTTCAGAGAACCGTATCAGCCTCTTCAAGGAATGATGAAATCCATCCAAGAAGATGAAATTCAGCTCTAGGAGTTGATCTTTCTAGAGCTGCCAGACTACTGGCAGCCATTCAAACGAGCTGATGGGGTAAGGACATGGTGGAAACCAACAGGTGTCACTCCACAGTTATATCTATTATGTTGACCCCCTCCCTGTGTCAGTCCGAAGAAAGAAAGGGAAAGAATTCCTGACTTGAGGAAGTCAAGCCTCCTCCTTGCATCTGTGCTTCATACTAGGCATGCCTGTGGCACAGGCACTCTGCGGATCACCCAGACCAAAAGACAGCACACAGGGTTAGGAGGAGTCGAGTTGTACAAAGTAACGAGACAGAAACCAACACAGTTCAATGAATCCATAGGCAATAGAGGCAAGGAGCGTTTCTTTCAGCAGCAGTATTCCCCCACACGAAGCACTCACCACTTACATTCTGCTGCTCCATCTCAGTGATGTTTCACACCCCTAGCATACAGCTCAGGGCTCACTGCAGAAAGGCCAAGAACCAGCAGTGGCAGTCAAGGGCTAACGTCATATCTGACCCTTGGATTCATCACTGTGTTTTGCCTTTGCAGGCAAGAAGGGGAGAGAGGCACTTTGTGTCAACTATGGAAGTACTCATGAAAAGTTTGGGGCTGTGTTATGCCAGTAGACCTTTTATTCCAAAATCCAGAGTGTTCCATTCATTCATCAAGATTACCCAGACACCAAAACCAACAAGAATCCTTAAGAAAAAGGATTGAGAAAAAAGGAAGAAAAAAAATCTAAAATCCAAAATTTTCCCCCTCCCCACCATATAAATACATCCTAAAGCGAATTTATTTCACTAATAAATGCTAAATTTGACAATGGATGAAAGCACTCAAACCAGGAAATGTCAAGCCATATGTACAGATACTAAATATATCTGTATTTGCCTGCTAATGTCATCTTCATTGCAAGAGCTAGGAAAACCTCATAACACAAAGGACTCTTCATCTCTATCCCATATGTCACAGGAAAAATGTATGCATACACGATTGATAGAAAAAGTTTCCAGTTATAATTAGTTCATTAAGAAAGAGGTTACAATCCCATGAGAACATTGGCTTCTTGTATCAAACTACAGAATGGATTAATTCAGAATCAACGTAAATGGTAGTTTTAGCTATCCTTGTAGTGAGGCCTAGAGTAATGCTGGACTTGACAACCTACATTTGCTGATTTAAAAGGATGACATTGAACATAAGTTTTATTTCAACTGCAGTGAAAACACTGTGCCTAGAAGGATGCATGTATAAGGACAAAACTCATAGGCCTCATTCTGAAAATGAAGAATTCAGAGGAAATAATCAGAGAATCTAATTGTAGGTTATATGATTATTTCCTTTGAATTCTTCATTTTCAAAAAGAAATTATGATTACATTACAGAAGAGTTTATTTTAATGTTCTAGACATGAATAACTGCTAGAGATAACTTCTGTACAAAATGAGGTCAGCTTTCACAAGATGAAAGTAGCACATTTCACTCTCTCTCAACCTATTAAGTACAGGGTTTCTCCATTCCAGGGATTCTGCAAGATACACATTCCAGAGGAATAGAAGAAAACCAACAAAAAACTCCCCCCATGTATTTATATGTATATAAAAACAAACACATAAAATAAATGTCAAATTCCAAGTGGTAATATGAGAGGACATCCCACTCAAGTTGCACCAGAGGACATTTAGGTTGGATATTAGAAGAACTTTCTTTACTTAAAAGGGTTGTGTGGCACTGGAACAGGCTGCCCAGGGGAGTAGTTGAGTCATCATCCCTGGAGGTCTTCAGGAAACATGTAGACTTGGAACTTGGTAACATGGTTTAGTGGTGGACTTTAGTACCAGGTTAAAGGTTGGACCATGATCTTGGAGGTCTTTTCCAACCCGAATGATTCTATGATTTTAAATAACTCACTACAACTCAAGCCCAGAGTAGGTACGTAAGTTGTCTGTGAAATGAAATAACCATTTCTATGTCCACAAGCAATCAGCACCTATCTTTTCACCTTTTACAAACTCAGTAGGCTCACCACAGAAAATATCGGCATTTCACTAAGTTCATTCCCCACCCCATGCAGAACAGCTGGGGATGCAGTGGGAAGAGGGAAAGAACACAGAAGAACTTGCACTGGATGTATCTCCTCCCACTTCACCTTCTCCCATGGAAGATTTACCACAGAAAACAGTTTCATTCGTGATGTTTAACAAGTACACCGATGATAATCCAGCAAAAAGATGAAGATGTTACATGGTTCTGCAATACGGATGTTAACTACTCACCCCCACTTTCAGTTTATATTATAAAGCTTGTTTAAACATCTTAAATGATCCTAAATCAGTCAGGTTAAGAAGAAATGAACAGCTTGGTCTTAGCATGGACCATGAGTTCCTAGGTGTAGTACAGCAAACAAGAAGGGACACAGAGTCTGGTTAGCCTATATTGCATGTACGTATGAGACATTTCAAAACCGTCACTTCAAAATACAATTTTAAGCACTTATTTTAATGGCACTTGTCACATAGCCTACAAAAAGGATTCTGTTTGCTCAAACGCCCTTAAAACAGTGCACAGAAAAGGTCTGTGGCTAGTGTGGGAGCATAGGAGGGACAGGGAGAAAAAAGCAGTTTCTTTTCATTTGAGAGGACTGAGTCACAGAAATACAGCCAGCCACCATATGAACAACCCAGTTTCAGTGGGAACACCCGCACTTCATTCTAACCTAAAGGAAATGATCGCATCACTACCGCCTGAGGCAAGCTGACAAATGACTTCAGAGATTTCATTCTCCCATTCCAAACTTTTGTTTCAGCACTTTAGGACCACAATGAACACCATAAGCACAAGAAAACGTTACTCCCACTAGTCCCATACGTTCAAGAGCAGAGATGTGAAAGCCATGCGAATCGCAGCTATGTCCTTGATCAGATTGTCATTTAAGAGCCAAGTGCACAATGTCTCCAGGACTAATTCCCATCCACTTAAAACTGAGGGGTACGGAGAGCATTGAGCTTAGCAGGAAGCCATGGGCTTTCCCAGCTGCTTCCTTGGTATTTAAGGAACAACCTTCAAACTCTATTTTATTTTTATCTCTTTGAGGTATAACTCATACGCAATCACTTAAAAGGAGCTTTTCTTAAGATGTCCTCCAGACTTTTTTTTTTTTTTTTAACCTGAAGTTATTACCACCATAAAAACCCTCCAAGTCATCATCCCACTTCTCATCAGGGATCAGAAATAAGGATTGTCTTCCTCTAGAACTTATTGGTATCTATCTGAATGCCACCTAGAAAAAGCAGATTGAGAACGTTACAAGAATTTATCTTCTAAAAAGGCAGACTGAATAGCTCTAACATTCACACTTCTCATTGTTTGTAGCATTTGGAAATCATATTTCAGTACTCCTAGAACAGACCTCCACAGAAATGAAAACTAAGCCAATGGTAAAACTACCAAGTTAGTTATTACAACTGATGTGAATAAAAGTCACAATACAATAAAGCCTTTATTCTTTAAAATAGAGGGAATTCAGCAATAAAGCTTGCTAAATGCAAGCTTGCTAAATAAAGCTTACTAAATGCAAGCTTTATTTATTTATTTTTGAATATGCATGTAACGTTTCACTGCTGCTTAAAACCTTTTTATCCCTTCTTCAGTTTCTACTTTTCCTTCCACACAGTAAATGCACCTTGTCACAAGAAATATTGCAAAATGTTTCCTCCCTGGGAAAATACCAGGGAAAGAAAAGGCTTGGAAGAAATCTTGATGCTCAAACTAGGAGATGTCAGCATATTTGAATGAAACTGAATAAAAGCCATAATGAAACAAAAATTGAAACTTTTTTTTAGAAAAAAGCAGGCTTCCAGTTAAATCTCTTGGTAGGGAACAGAGCCTGCTGAGTACATCAAAGATTTCAGCTTTCCAAAAGGAAACATTACCTTTGTAAGAGACTTTCTTTCTCCTGTCCATCTAACAGGGAGTGGCACATTTCAGGCATTCAGAGAATAAAGCAATGACAACAATGCAGAGTCACATGAAGCTATTCTGTGCCAGCTGTGTAAGCTTCCTGAAATTTCATTCACCAAAAGGTCAAGAACTTGCAGTACTGTATGTATGATGCCTTTTATAAATTATTTGGAGTTCAACTGCTAGTAAGATTATCCTTGTGGTTCAGTACAAAACTAACATTTCGCTGATCTGATGTGAAACATGACATTTTGTCTTCATGAGTTTCCTGTACGGCAGAACATATGGGGTCTTTTGTGTCATCTAAGGAACAAAGCGGCTCCCTCCCTTAGGAAAAAAGTTATGGGGTATGAAGAAGAGAAGCAGTTTCCAGTCTTACCTATGCAACTGTGTTCAGGATCATTAAAAACAACCTAAGAAGCTATCCATCTTGAAAGGTACTGAAAAAAGTAAATCACTTCAGATTTGAAGTTCATAGTTCAAAATTAAAAGATGAGATGATCTAACCTGAAAATACCAAGGATTTGCAAAATGGTATTCTGCTAAACCTAATCCTAATGTGCTCGGTTATAAACAAATAAACATAACCCAGCAAAATGTAGCCACTGGCTTAAAGACAACCCCGCATTAAAGCCATAGGTAATCTGTCTTACATAATGCTATTTGCATTTTGTAATCCTGTTAAAAATACTTGTGACATCAAATCGATGTCTTCTATTCACACATGCAACACCCAAAGCAGGAGCTGCACTCAAGCAGTAAAATTACTTTTGTCTTTATTTTATGAGAAGTCCTTCTGTAGTGTTAGTGATAGAGATAAGCAGTACTGTCCTATGAACTGAAGTTTAATCTTTTACTACAAATATAAAGTAGAAAACTATCACTTATACAATGAAATTAAATTAGAGCCTGGTGTTCTGTTTTGGTGAATTATTCACATCTGTGGGGGGTAGTATGGTAACAGCTTTGGCATCAATAAAGCAGATTAAGCTTTCTAACCTGAAGACCTGCAGTTATAATATTAAGTTTATGCTAACACACCTTACCACACTTGAATTCTGAACAATTATTTGTTTTGTAGCATCAAGTAGTCCCAGTCTGTAGGCAGGTACCCAACCACAATGCACAGCTCACAACTCAGACTAAGACTTTCATGGAGAGCTGACTTCATTCATCTCTCTGTGCTCAGAGGCACATGCTCTGGCTAGGTAAAATCTTCTGCCTGAAGTGCTATAGCTCTCTAAATAGATGCAGCTAAGCACATGAAGTCTACCAGAGCTTTCTAGAAGAACTGGAGAAGTCAGACGTCATGGGGATCCCTACTACTTCTGCGAGAGGCAGGAACAGTCATACCCTGCCCACTTTCTCACAGTCTGGTGGTTAGAGCACATACCTAAGGATGGGAGATCCAACCTCAGGCTCCACATGAGGAGAACTGGTTGAGCAGGGCTCGTGATGATGTACATGAGAACGCAGACCAGGAGAGCATGATCTGGCACACCAGCTCTCTCAGCCCTCCTTTCTTGCATGGGGACTTACAGTGGGTGGAAACGTTAACATGGCACACACTGGGTGCTGCCAGTTCATGCTCCGAGATCAGGAGTGACCAAGACCCTACCAAGGCCAGCAAAACAAAGCAAAACAGAACAAAAAAAGAGAACCAAGATATCTGCCACTTCTTCATTGGGAATCCTAATAACATGGGGGGGGGGAGGGGGGGGGAGGAGGAGGTGAAACTAATACCTCTGAAACACCTTCCCATTGAAGACAACAGACTTGCTCCAAAATGGAAAGACAGATGTATCACTTCTGAAAGTCACCTAGCTTAAACTGTTGCCTCCCACACTGCTCAGCACTGGATCAAATTCACACTGAGACAGATACAATATCATAATGATTCCTTAATGCTTTTAATTAAATACAGATTTTTCATTGGACAGCAGCTAAAAGCAGATGCCTAAGGGAGAAGGATACCTTTATGGCAGTATTTTCCCAGTCTTCATCAACGGAAAGCTCAGAGGTTTACTGCATTTTCTATTGCTTAGTTCTACTGCTACACTGTCCTGATGAAATGTATCTTCACAATTTTTTTTTCCAGAAGCTTTTTCAAGTGGGCATCAAATCCTTTATCTTACTTTTACTATCACATTGTGGTTTAAAACTGTACTGTGTGTAGTGGCAAAACCTATGGAATTTAAGTTATAATTGTGGTAAAATGGATGAAATTCAAGCTTGCATAGAGCCCTAGGTATCAGAACCGTGTCCCTGTGCATCCCAGGGCACTTGCTCACCAGGGTGGACCAAGAGCTGCTCAGAGTCAGCCTGACCTGTGCACTGCCCACCTTCACAGCAAGGACACAGGCTAATGGCTACAGGACCCTCCTGGTGACAACTGTGGACAGCCCCAGAGTTTCCCCAGGCAACTCCTGCTGTGTGCAGACCAACTGAGAGGTGTTGCTCCTATGCCTTAATGCCCAGCTAGCATCCCAGGCTGAAAATGCAACAGACTCCCCAAGGCAGCCAAAACTGCTCCTGGTTACACAGCAGTCCCCTGAATAGGAGCAAGAGAGCTGGGAAGTATTCTGTACAAAGCTTCACATAACCAACAGAAACAGGCCATGCGTGAACAGCAAACACTTTGTATAGTCTCCCCTAATCCTGACGAAGGGGCTCCCACCACCATCCAGTAAAGGACCACTGCACGCTGCTTGAAAGGTTAGGTCCCCCAGATGAGCGTTACCTTACACAGCAGAATCCAGCAACTTACTTTTCCCACCTACTGACTAAACACACAGCTGTCTGACAGTGCAACAACATCAGGAAAGCTATTTGGAGACAAAGGATTACATTGTCTTTTTCAAGGAAAATGCTCAAGTCACTTCCCAGCATTTACAGTTGCATTAAGCCTACATCATTGCCATCTGTATTGCTTCCCTAATGGCTTCCAGATTAACATTTTGGCATAATACCTAAAAATCACAGAATCAACGAGATTGGAAAGGACCTCTGAAGATCATCTAGTCCAACCCCCCTGCCAAACAGGATCACCTAGAGCAAAATATTTGTTTTGTCAAAGTTGCACCAAACTAAATGATAGAAAGTGACCAAAAATCCAATCCAATCTTCAGATTAATCCTAAAGGCACTACTTCCAATTTACATATAAAGCAGACCAGAAAAAGGCCTTATGATTACATGAAAATGTCTTTAAGTAATGACACCAGATGGAGAAAAAAAAAAAAAAAATGCACATTTCTCTCTCTTTTTTTTTTTCCCCCTCAAAATACTTGAGGTTCATTGCATCACCAATGCTCCTGGCAAATATTTTAAAATGCTACCCAGGCAGTACTTCCCAAGTGAAGGCTGCATCTACCACTTACATTACAATTTCTCAGATCAGTCCAAGTCTAGCCAGCTTCACCACTCTTGCTTCAAGAAAAAAAAAAAAAAAAAAAAAAAAAGAAAGAAAGAAAGAAAGAAAAAAAAACACGCTAACCACAACAGACAAGACGGCTTTTTATTTTTATACACAAGGTTAAGTGATTCCAACAGCGTTCCTCAGATATAACCTTTATACTGTGGCTGTCTTGAATTACTAGTGATGGATGGCAGAATACCCTACATGGGGGTTACACCCTGGGAGCCGCTGGGAGCCAAAGCTGAGGTGCAACACAATTGCTTTGTGAAGTGTCATTCCCACCTTCTTTCCCCAACCTTCAGCAGCACAGCTACTTCCCAATTATCCAACGCAATATGTGGTCGGATAATCAAGAAAAAAACAGGGATAATACATGTACACATGCATTACATTACAGAAGAACATTCAGAGCGATGCCAAACAGGTCATACATACCGTTATACTGTTGACTATGAGCCAATGTCTTGAATAACACTGGTCTAAAAATCAGACAATACTGCATAAAAGTAATAACCCACTCTCTGGCCTAAGCTTGCTCACAGGGAAGTCAGTTTGGGCATTTCCACACTTATAGTATGGTTAATACATAACCAGAAAAATGCTCATGTTCCCAAATAAATCAACCCTAATAGAAGCCATACCTTGGAGAATAAACAGAAGTACCTGTAATGGAAAGCCTTTTATTTAAAGCTACAGTGTAATGCTACTTCTAACCTTACAAATTGCAAACAAAACATCAAACCCATTAGCAATTCTCAGGACAGTTAACTGGATGTGTAAGAGAAGCTTCTTCCACCCCCCACTCCAGAATGTAATGAAATAAAGTCAAAACTCATCACCCGTCATCAGATTTTTTATTTGTTAACTGTATTAATAATTTGATTACAGGCAGCAGAATATCATTTGTTCACGATGATGATGATCAAGACAGCGAAGATAATCTGGCCATTCTCCAAACCGTATAATAGTGCCATCTCCCTAAGCCATCTGCGGGATGTTATGTTTGCTTTACAATGTAGTTGTTAGCTTCCTGGTACTGAAGCACTATTCAGACTTCAACTATCTGGGTACAACTCTTCTACTCTACATCCTCAGTAAGGTTAAGGACCTAAAATCCAGCTTCTTTACTGCAAAGAAAATTTTTGACGAGTTAGGTACACTACATGTAATGCTTCTGAAAGTGGAACATGATAACCACATGTTCCTTCAGGATGTTTTTCAAACTCTAGTACAGAACAGTAGAACGACAACATGTGAACATATTTAATAGAGCTAGCTTTTTAAAGAACATTAAAGCCAAGTGCTATAAAACTATACTGCATAGTACTTAATTGTATCCAGGAGCTGTAATCATAAATTACCATCTCATTGTGCCTGGTAGCGTACTAGACAGATAACCATATAGAAATTTGCAAAATCACTTTATATGAAAACTGAAGCCATCATACAGCAAGCAAAGGTTTTGAAATATGCACTTCAAAGTCTGGCTTTCTAATTATATTTAAGTATGTAAGTCTTCTTAAAAGGAACCTTGAAGTTTTGTTTTACAGTTCTGTGCTTACTATTACACAATTGTACTCAAAGTAAGATTTACATACTAATTACTCGCCTATGCCAGAATAAAAGGTAATTAAAACAAAAAATCTATCTTGCGATGGTACAAACAGGGAAAAGAAGACATGGGAACTCAAAAATAATGCTCTTTTGGGTGCTACTTTGAGAATTGCAATTGTTTCTTTCTGGATGCTGCACCAGTCTTTGTTTGAGGATTAGTGTTCAGAAATTTAATTACTTTGGAAAGGTTAAGTTACATTTTGTGTTCTCTCAATAAAGTGATGGGTTATTTTTTCCAGTGATATATAGCATTGAAAAATTAATAAGTGTTACTCATCAGAATGTAACCATTGGTAAAGAGCAATATTTTTTAAAATATATATTAAGTTTCATATTCCAAGTCACATTTCAAGGGAAGGCCAACGCAATATCAAATTAGTTCCCTTTTTATTAATTATCAAACTAAATGAATATTGAAACCGAGGGGAAAAATCTAAACAGATAATTCATTATAAAATGGAAATTCATAGTTCCACTAATCTGAATTGTTTTGAAAAATAAAAAAAAACACTAGTTCAAAATAGTATATTAGTTCACTGTAGTGACTACCGTAAGCTACTCCCTGTAATGACAGAAAATACCCCTCCCTAATGAAAGTAAATATTCAAAAACTTCTGTAGACATGCTTTCAGAAACAGACATCTCATTCCATCCTTCATCATCCAGGATAAATTTGACACAATCTCAGGGATCAGCATTATTCTGCACCTTTAGAGAAAGGGGTGCTTCTATTCAGTTGCAGTTCATTTCAGCATTGTCACAATATCTTAAATACACGTTATACTGAGTTTACAAGACAGACTGCTAAGAGCTTTTATACTTTCTAGCAAAGGTTGTTTTCTTCTTAGTAACCAATATTGTTTTTGTGATCTATTTAACTATTTTCATACATAATTAGGCAACTGAGTCTCATTTCAAGATAATCATCTTTTCCTATTTGAATGCTAAAACAATGTGATTTCGCCCCTCAGTCTGTGTCTGTAACGCACTATTTCCTCCCAATTTCCTTCAGTCTCAAGTTAATATCTATGATTCGTGGTATTTTCTCTAGTTCTGAGCTGTATTTATCATATGCAGCCTTTTTGCAGTGGCACCTCAGAACAGAATACAACAGTCCAGCTCATGAAAAAATGCGCTCCTTCACCTTCCACTACATCTTTCCCTGACTTCTCTTATCCCTTTCTCAGATCATTACCTTGAGACAGAAATCATCTACCATCAAAAACAACTGTTCCTGCTGTCCCTTCCCAACCAGTACTCCTCCATCACCTCTCTAAAGATCTTGGTTTTGCTGAACAAAGCCAGCTCATTGACACTGATATAATTCACCATTGCATGACATCCAGCTACAGAACAGCTGCGATCAGGTATGAGAGGTGGTCAGCCTACAGAACTACACAAAACCACTGGAATAACGTAACTGGCTTGGGAGACCAAGTAATGAGTTACAGACGCAGTCGCCCAGCTTATTACTAGTATTTATCCCCACCTTCTTGGTCTTCATAACCTCTAAGGCTACTTCATAACCTCTTGGGCCTCTACAGCTTGATGAGCTAAAGAAAGATGTGCCAGCTACACACCTGGGAACTACCCATCCCATCTGGCCTTATCTGAGGTGACTCTTCCACTCATACCACACAAACCACCAACTGCAAAATGGTACAAACCCGAGCTGCAAGCTGGAGAGCAAGAGCTCCAACAGCGAATGCCTCCAATGACAGGTCAACAGAAACAACAGCATATATGCTCATAGGAGATAGGTAGTACAAGGTCTCATCTCCTCTCCTGTGAATAGCTATTTGCAAGTAACCAAACAGATCTATTGTTGTTGTTTTGTCCCCCCTCACTTTGCTATTTTCCAAACCTTTTGTTTTCAGGACCTCTTTATCCTCATCTCCTCCATTCCAGTTCATGTCTTTATGTTATCAGTCAAACCTGGAAGCTACATATTAGTTGTGAAACATTTTCTAATTAAAAAATAAAATAATAAAAGGCCAGATATTTATTTACTTTACCTTGCTGTGTGAAACTTTTGTCACAACACTGGTTAACCATAATGGTTAGCTGTAGGTGTGTCTCTCAAACTAATGGGGGGAAAACAAACAGAAATCCTTGGCTGTTAGGGTCATATCTCAGCATTGCAGATGAGAAAAAACAAATGTAACTGTCTACATTATGTAATTAACATAGAGACTAATCTTTCTACTGATGCTAACACTTGCATTAGTCCTGGCAACCACTTCCAGCAGATTACAACTATTGCAGGGGTTCTCACTGATGATGTTCTGTCACTGTATTAAAGGGACCAATAAATAAATAAATAAATAAATAAATAGCCCTTGTAGAGTTATTAAACCACATAACTTTAACGATTTATTGAAAACCCAAATGAAAGAAAAATCAAACAATTATTCAAAGCAACTCAGGTTTGCTTTTGGATGTTGCTAGGCTTCTAGTCTAAAGGTCAAAAGAAAAAGAGAAGCTAGGACACATTAGCCAAGTGAACTATGAAGATGCGAGTCTTATAAATCATGAATTCCAGTGATACTCCTGAGTGTTTGGTGCTGTCAATTCTGCTGGCACATTTCTCTGGATGCTGCGAGAAGCCAACTCCCATGTTTCAATGCCAAGTGGAGGAGAAAGTTGTGAAGAAGTACATAAAACTTCAGATCTAATTTGGGGAAACTCTTCCAGCTCAAGTTTTGAGGATGATATCTGCAGACTATCTTAGGAAGAACCTTTCCAGAAATCCTGCTGTTAAGGGACATGTGAGCGCAGGAAGTGACAGTGGGGAAATCAGGAATCTGGGGCAGCATTTACAGCTATCTTGATGATGCTTCACTCCAGCAATGAGTGGAACCAAGACCCCAGAGAGCAAGGAAAGCTCTTAAGAGTTGCCTCTGAAGAATACTGTGACTTTGGAATCATGGGATAAAAGACCCTTGCTACTTTCCTTATAAAAATGTAGGCAGTTTTTAGAAGAAAATAATTCAGTGAAAAGAAACTATCACTGTAACTTGAGAATGTGCAAGGAGAGGTAAAGGCCAACATATGGCATGCTTTAATTAAGCACCCGCATTCCTAGCAGGGAAACTATATAAAAATGACTGAGCATCACCTTCCACTAAAAAATGCAGTTCAACATTCCTGAAAAAGGCTACCTTTATCGAAGTATTTAATCTTAGACCTATCATGTTAATTTTTTTTCCATAATACTCTCAGAAGCAAATTTACATGCTCTAAAGGACATAAGTGCTGTTAATAATATAAAAAAAAAAAAAAGGGAGTAGGAGAACATGCAAAAGCTAGAGAGATCTTTGTAATAATGTGAAGGTTAATTAAGACAGAATTAAATTATTCTTTAACTGCATGAAGAAAAAACTATCAAGAAAGGGATGGAATTTTCATTTTCAAATGAAGATGGACATGTTCCTGGAAAATGTACTTGAATTAAAGTTACTGGATTCAATGACATGATGAACTGTTCTCCTGGATTCCATTTAATGGATACACAGCCACGGGTCAGTTTTAAGCAGATATATTTCTTTTAATCTTATTCTGACAAAATGTAACATTATTTAACATTTAGTATAGATGCATGGATCTTATTATTTATTCAGTCATTATTCGCCTGTATTTTCACATGCACAGTCTAAGCATTTGTTTTGCACTCAAAACAATATGTCTGCCCTCTGGTGGTCAAGCTCACCTTCCTAACTTCCCCAGATTTTCACTTTTTTCCCCCTCCCAAGTTACACGTGAATTTTATACAATTGCCATATCCAAAGTCTAGCGGGCTGTTTAGCTTTCAGTCACCTTGGGCTTCTTTGCTTTCTAGTTACATAACTGTGTGAATTTCAACTTCAGCACGCAACTTAGAAACAGCACACAACTTAAGATGTTCCTGGCTTTGTCAGCATCTAGAATCAAGTTTAGACAACTTTAAAACACAAACTACAGAAAAATGGAAAACTTACAATGTTTCCCTATAATAACACCTCAAATTTCAATTTTTACTGATACTGTATATTTGGTATTGTCTAGGAGACATTATACCCTGTAATACAATGCAGTGACAGCTATGAGATTCCAAGGTCCATAAATATGTGAAACACTTCTGACAGAAAAGATGGGATATTTAAAAGAGGATTTGCACATTAAGGTGTCAGAATTACACTATATGCTATGTCACAGAAGTTTCCGTATCATGCAAGACCAACATGGACAGAAACATTCAGTTCGGAAGGACAATTCATTGTCTGTCATCCAGTTGTTAACACTCCTCTTCTGACAGATACGTTAATTCATGTGACAGAGGAGCAGTCCTGTAAACTCTTCATTTACACAATATTATATATCCAGCTAAAAGTTAGAGAAGACTTTTCCCAGCTCTAAACCTTTGTCTTCACAGAAGCAGTAGGTGGTATTCTTTCTCCCTCTTTATTCCACGCCTTTAAAGGCATTAGATAAGGTAAAAACCACACATACAATCTTCAAAATACATTTTGTATGGAGAACACAAACCACTGAAATTAGTTTTGTTTGTTGTTTTAGGCACCAAACCAAAACTCTACTCATGAGAAGACAAAAGCAAGTCAAACAATAGATAAGGTACAACCAATTCCAATGTGAAGAGCAGGTTCCTTCACACACCCCCAGACATCCTTATGATATTACTTGGACTGGGTTGTTGTAGGAGTGGTGATTTGTCCTCATCAGCTCCTACAATCCAAACCAAACCTATGCTAGTGCAAATGCCATATTATTTTTGCCTAGAAAGTGACCATGGACTCTCTGCAACTACCCTAAGAACACAATCTCCCCCTTCCACCTTCATTGCCAAGATATGTCCAGTCTTTCAGGGTCTCTGAACTTCAGTGTAGACCAGTAATCATTAAGTAGGGTGGTATACAGAAGTAGGAATCTTCTATATCAGGCAAGAACTCTGTATCCTGTCCAACTTGTCAGATGACAACACTCTGGTCTTCATGACTTACAGACCCGATCACTGCAATGCCGGAATGATTCCCCGCACACCCCAAAGAAAGCCACAACCTCCTCAAGAATTGGTAACCCCAAGACCACACAACACATCATGGTGCAGACACTGGCACTAGATTCCTGCCCTGGCTTTTAGTTTTACTCAGAATTTAACGCACAATCTGTAACTACGCTGCTGTTTTGCCCTGAACTTGTTTAGCAACAGCAAACAAACCTAATCACACTGAAACCATTAAACTGTTGGCAATTGAAAAAGGCTCACCATCCATAGCAAACACAGTTCATCACAGCAGCTGGACCCAGAACACAAAGCTCACTACTCCAAGACAGAAGGAGTCTCAGTTTATCCCATGCTACATGTAAAAAATAAATAAATTTATATATAAATATAAAAACCTCCATTTCTGTTATCTTCTCTTTTAACGTAGATCTCCCTTGCTGGAAACTCATTCAAGTCCTATAACATTTTTAAATAAAGGGAAAGAAAAGGGAAATACATTCCGTTTCCTGAGCTTCCGTAAAAAAAAAATACCATAAGAACAGATTAAAAGCCAGCAAAATAGTTAGCATAGCCTCATCTCATCTCACCTCACCCAAGGCGAGGAACAGATTTTGATAATATGTGGCCATGCAACAAAATTACCAAATTCAGCCAAGCTGAGGAATTAAAAAGAAAAATAAATAAATAAATAAAAAATCTTCCATTTTCAAGAGAAGAGCAGCAACTCAAGGGGGTTAATCTCCTTACATTTAGTTCATCCAGAGACCAAAGCACTGGTCAACAAGCAATGAGGCTGAGAGGAAGAACCCACAGATACCACCTTACTCAAAGTGACACTGACCAAGTCACTAGACCTCATTATCCCACACGAAGAATAGCCCATGCCAAGCCCACCTCTCCCTTACATCCCTTGAAAATTGTGATGAGGAACACATATCAGATATCTCCTGTATTTTCCTGGATATGTGAACAGCAGCAGGGTAGGCAGCCCCACTTTTTAGTCCTTCTAAACACTACCTCTCGAAGTAGAGAAGAGGAGGGTTGTCTATCCTGCTGCAAAGGGAAACTTATGAGCCTACTGGTGAAATTAACTTGAATAATCTTGCATTTATAAATACTCTTGAAAAGCCCTTTTAGTAAGTGACAGGAAATATGGCATACTTAATGTTTTCCTTCAAAACACTTGATTTGATATATTCTAGAAAAAAAGAATCAGCAATACTAAGAAAAAAAAATTCTTAGTTTTCTTCTGTTCCCTTCAAGCAGTTGATTTCCCTGCTTTTGACATGTTCTTCAAAATGCTTCCCTCCCTCTGGATTGTTTGCACTTCCCACCTCACACCTAGGAGCTATCCCCTGCTTCATCCCACACGCTTTTGTGCGCAAGTTGTACGCACGTCCCCTAGCTATTCTGCTGTTGTCTTTCTTCTAAGACTTCCAGAGGATTTCATTCCCAACTCCCTCATTTCTACCACTTCTTTCTGATGCAAAAGCCTGTAATATTTTGTTCTTCATCCTTCTACTCATACAGCACTCCTTCTCATGAATTTCATTCATAATTCATTATCTTCTTCAGCCTCCCGGTTTGCATTTAGTTCATTTCCACTACCCTACAGTACAATATTCAGCTGGAAGACTTCCCTTGGCCAGTATCTATGCACAGGTTGGTCTACTCCATGGTATTATTCTCCGTCTGTAGAACTGTTTCCCAAACACAGGTCTCGTACAACAGTTGGCTTTTGCACTGACTCTCTGCAATGCCTTTGCATACACACGCACAGAGCCCCACAGGTTCGTGGTACTGAAAAAGCAATTCCTTTATATGAGCTCTCAGAATGAAGTTGGACAAATGCAGCAACACTCAAAACAGCAGAAGGGAAGTTAGAAGTGAGACTTACAGTTCAGAAAGACAAAAAATATCCATAATCATGTATAAACACTCACAGCTCCACACTTAGGTAGCAGTCTGTAAGGGAACATGGTATGGTAATACTTGGGTGGCTGTCCAGGAAAGCTTAATTAGTGGCCAAAGACCACCTCACACCACCAGGAAGTCATGGATCATTCCCTTTTCCTCAACCAAGTTGTTAAACAGTAGCAATTACACATTTCAAGCCCCGGGAAATTAAAAGGCCACATATACCTAATGGAGCAGACTAAGCGCTGGGACACCCACGTTCCCACTAGGCGTCATCTAAAGTCAGCAGTCTCACACACAAGGATTTACAGAATTTGGAGACTACATCAATACTAATTCTGTCCGCTCTAATTGACCATTTAGACAGCCAGCTCCTTTCTAATGCGTCTGTTCTTTAAAGTTATCACGTCCTTATAAGTTGAACTGGCCCTTTTTCCTTGCTTGGCTATTTTTGTGCATCTGAGATGCTCTGCATGAAATGCTGCTTTTTATATAAAGTTTTGTTGCTTAAAGTAGAATGGGGGTACTGTGAGCTCTTACAGAAACATTTTATAATTCAAGCTGTTATGCTTCCATACTAAAAAGTTAACAAGGGGAAAGCTGTAATCACATTATGAATCGAGCCGTTTCAAAACCGAAACAGTGTAGGAAAACAGTGTATTCACAAAATGAATAGTAAGATACATTTATCCTGATTCATACAGCAAAACAAAAAAAAAAAAAAAAAAAAGCCTCTTACACCAGTTAATAGAGGATCCAGATGAACATTTCTGTACTTATTCAACATTTACTAGAAGGGAGAAGCTAGAGAGCAATCCAGAGAAGTATTTGCAATGCAATTAGGCTAGACAAGCAAGCCTGAATGTATGCCAGCTGCAGGGGCCTGCCCTTAACTCACAATCAAATGTCTAGTGTGTTGCACACTGTCTAGCATCAGCATCTCCGGTATTAAAAGTCTCATCAGATATGGACTTGTTTACTGAGCATCTTAATCAGGCTCTGAGCACATACCTAGCTGCACCTTCTACCAGTCCATACGCCAGTCCATCACCGTCCGTCAGTTTCAGCTTCCACAGATAGGAAAATCTCCGTTCAAACAAGCGCGTTCGGCTCTCAAACTAAGCTATCATTCACATTTCAATATGAGACTTGAATTCCTTTTCAGTATTCTTCAACTTTGACCCAGCTCTACCCCCTCCTTCACTGAAAAGGGCAAAGACAACAGCCCAGCAAGTGGGACAGGCAAAACAGACCTCCTTTGTTCACTTTTTTCCTTCCAGTTTTCTATTGAGGTAAATAACTGAAAGCTCAGCCAGCCTTCAGTAGCTCAGAAGAAAGCAATATAGCCAGCTTGCAACTATGTTTTCCTGCTTAATGGGCACTATGACAAAACTTAGGGCTCATCACATTAACCTTAGTAAGGAAGATGAACTCTTATGAATATTGTCTGTTAAATAAAAATATTACGGGAATTTGGAAAATGCATGAAGTTACAGTATCTTTAATACTAAACTGAATAGGCAATAAACACACATACTAATTTAAAATGCAACAAATTATCACTGTGGAGAAAGTATAACTGAATTTTTTGAATGCTATCAGCCCACTCAGGAAGGCAAAATCAAATTCATTGCATATTGCCCAGCAGACAACCTCCTACATCATTCCCTCAGCTTACATTACTGAGATGTACTGTCTCTGTATGGCTTCCCATTTTACCAGCTCTCTTCACGAAGCATAACAGAATTAACATACTCAGTGAAAACTGAATAGCACATTCAGTTTATTGTACTCTTCAGATATAATGGAAGGTAAATAATTACAGTTCAAGGTGATTTGGGACAACTGAATAAAACTAGAGAGAACAGCAATTTCACAGCTGCAAATTACAGATTTGTTTTTTAGGCTGACTGAGCCATCTGAGCTGTGCAGCACTCTGTTAACAAAATCTCAAACCCCGAATATACTCAGTATGTTTTATATCCAGATACTATGGAGATGCATTTCACTCAAGCAAACAAGAAAGAGGAGACTCGTATTACATTTTCCTGACTTGAAATCGGAATCCTCAAACCAATAAAAGCCATCAATTAGAGCCACGCTTCATTAACTCCAAGAAACTGTAATTCGGTTACTAATGCTTCTGCTGTCACCTCTTTGAGCAGCAGAGAAAAAGACCAGAGCACAAGAAGCTATTAGTAGATATGAGTAAATATCCACTGGATTTGTAATTTCATTTCATGCCTGACAATAAAGACCATTTTAGGAAGTTGGATTTACAGGCTAGAATCCTTCCTCACAAATAAGCTCTGTGGTATATATGATAAATATTATGCTTTTGGTGAAAAGATGAAGAATGATAACTAAGGATCAGATTCTGGTGATCCCATTCACCAGAAGCATTATTACTTTTGAGTATTTTTACCGTGACCAATAAGACTAATTACAGAACTGAGACACTAATACAAGTATAATTAATTGTGGATTTATTCTGTGAGTTGTGAAGAGGGTTTTAGCTCCATCATTAAGACCAGCTGGTACACACAGACACATCATCTAATACTGACACACAGCTGTACAGTTTTCCTTGAGCTAAATCTCCTTTGCACAATCCAGAACACACATTCATTCAATGGATTCTGAGTTCTGTCAACATCAAGCCACTTGCTGTTGTGTTGTTGTTTTTTTTTGTCGTCGTTTGGTTTTACATTCAGCATTCTGAGAACATACTTTCCCACCTCTACACTGATACAGTCTGACAACTAATTTTAAACACCCAGGAGAATTTCAAAGTGCTTCTAAATGCAGATAAATGACTTCTCCACAGACTTTGTTAGCAAGTTCTTTAGCAACTCTGGTGCCTTCCTTTGCAGTTTATGTTAAAAAACACAGCCATCACCCAAAGAAAAGCCTGAAGTGTATACGTACAAGAGTTATCAGATTACACAAATACTGAAAATACACAGCTTTATAATTAGCAGGTCCTTTAAGTCAGCATATAACACTGTAGTTTCTCTTTCCAGCTGACATCCCTTGCCAAAAATACCTGCCAGGTGCATGCTTTAGCACATAGACTGCTCTACAACTCAACCTGAAGCCCAGATGCCTTCTGATGTTGCACAGTGACCTACTCAATGCACAGCCCCATGCATTGATGAGCCCTACACTAACACATTGATTATGCTAAATCGTGGAATACATTGAAATGATAAATATTGCACCTGTTAGAGCCAATGAAGTTGGTTTTTTTTTCAGGTTTCATCCACGTTTCCCATAGCACATCTAGTCAGAATGTACTTTAATATTCAGAAACAGTGAAACAAATGGACAGGGCACGTTAAAGACAAAAGGAAAGCCAAGCAGTTAACACCGGCTTCTCGAGTGGGAAGGAGGCTGGGTTGAACAAAGAGCGAGGAGGTGCACATTTAGGGATAGAGGAACTCCTTATTCCGACCTGCAGACCCCACCGTAGGGTCACAGATCGCATCTCCCGTTATTTTACCCAGCCAGACGCCAGCTAAGGGGCAGCGCTCCTGTTGCCAGGTGCCTGCACCGGACAGCCCCAGCGCCGGGGCTGCCGCACTCCCCTCGCCAACTTCCCAGGCTGGGCACCCCGGCAGCAGGCAGCGCACACACCCGGTTTTGGGGCGTTTCAGCCTCGGAAACTGAGGCACCCACGCCAAAAGTTTACCCTATTGGGGCTTTTTCAGCGAAAAACCGAGGGGCACTGGCAGCTCGAGGCTTTCATTGCCATTTTCTGCGCCGGCTGGCAGCGGGCGGCGGCAGCGCAGCCCCCGGCCCCTCGCCTCCCCCCCGGCTCGCCGCAGCCAGGTGCGGGGCCGCGCGCACGGCGGGGCCGCGCACGGGCGCGGGGGCGAGCCCGGGCGGCCGCTGCGGCTCCGCTTCAGCACAGACAGCTCCCGGCCGGCGGCCGTGCGCGAAATGGCGACCTGCCGGCACCGGCACGGCACGGGATGGGATGCGATGGGATGGACCCGGCGGAGGGACGATGCCGGCGCCCCTCCGCGACGCCACCCGCACCTGCGGCCACCAACAAAGCCCCGCGGCCACCGCCGCTGTCGCCGCGTCCCCGGCAGGTGCCTCCCTCCCCGCGGGCAGCCCCCGGCTCCGTCCCCGCCGCAGCGCCGGGAGAGGCGGCGGCACCCCCGGCGGCTCCCTCGCCCGCCGTCGGTTCACCGGCCGTCGGGACGGGCAGCCCGGTACTCACGGGAAGCCGCGGCCCCTCCGCGCGGGGACAGGGGTCGTGCTGGACCCCCTCCTTCTCCTCTTCTTCCTCCTCCTCCACCGGCTGCCCGGCGAGAAGAGCGGCGGTGGCAGCGGCAGCAGGCGCGCTCCCGCGCCTATCACCTCCCCGCGCCCCCGCCCCCGCCGTACCGCGGGGCGCGCTCCCGCGGAGGGAGGGGGGAGGGGGAGGAGCGCGCTTGCGCGCGGTGGGGGCGGGGCCGCGGCGGGGCTGGCCGCGGAGCGGGTCCCTCGCACCTGAGGCGGCGGGCGGCGGCCGCCATCTTGGGCGCCGGCTGCCCGTGGGTGGGCGGCGGTGGGGCTGTGGTGCCGGTGGCCGTTGTCACAGCCCGGCAGTGCCCCTCTGAAGGGGCTGTTTTGGCTAATTCCCAAGCTAAAGAACATAAAGTGTCGTTTGATGCTCGAGAAAACCCTCTCGGGCTCGGTAGTGCTGCCCCATGTGCGTTTCACAGGGTTCCTGCAGGAATTTGGGCGCCTGGGTGCGGTTGGTTAAGGAGAGGCTGTGTGAGGCTGCTTGGAGATGAGTCTCTTGGGGACTGTCCCACATCAGCCTTCCCTTGGCCAAGCATTACACACCTACACCTTGGCTTCCCCTTCACATCCTGCCCTTCATTTCATGTGCAAAGTCAGACGGCTTTTAAATACCGCTCTGAGGCTTCTGTAGGCTCAGTGCTGCTCAAAATTAATCAAAGTCTGCATTTAACACCTAAATGTGATTATCTGCCACTGCTGGACTTGCTATCAGCCATTTTAGGGGTACCCTTTTGTGCAAGGTGGCGACTTTGATAGCGGTTAATTCTTTATTATGCGCTCTGGGAAGCAGCCCTCAAGGTGAACTCCGCGGTGATAACTTAATAGTGCGAAACGCAATGCCCAAGCTAAGCAAAAAGCCCTTATCCTGCATCTCCACAGAAATACAATTTCAACTCTGGCAAGTTAAAGCTGAACAGCTGACCCACTGGAAAACAACACTCTGGATGAATAACAGATTCTATAAATGATATAGCACATGCATATAAATATCCAAGGGATAAACAGTAACTCAGGCACTACTGCTTCAGACTTTGGAGATATTCAAGCTCCTATCAATCTGATGCCAGGATATTATTGTTTGAGACCTGAATATGTAAAGAAGATTAGATAGATGTGAAGAAAATCCTTTTTATAAAGAGAGGGAAGTAAGTGCTTGAATTTACTGTCTAGCCCTAAATGTTCTTTTTGTTTGCTTACATTTATTCTTACTGTTAAATTATCATATTCACAACTAATTTATTCAACCTTAAATACAAAAAAAATATATATGTTTTAAGTAAACATTATGCAATGTGTAAACAGAGCCTAAAATACTAGGATATTGCCTTACTTTGCTTCCAAGGTGCTGTGTTTCATAAGGAGAATATGTAACCAGTCCTGGCTTTGAGAAGATGTGGGCATAAAATGCTGAGAAGCGTGGTTTCTTATACAGCTGTCTTTTTGCATCCTTGCCAGATTCCCAGGGGAACATGGCGAGTCAAACCTTCAGGAGGTGTACTGAGGAACTTCAGGGGAAACAACTTGAGTTGAAAGTGTATTTTATTTTAAATATAGAAGCTAAGATCCAGTTCGTATTTGGATGATGGAGAGCACCTATGTTGGTTTTTATAAGCACAAACCAACTGGACTATGGCATACCACTTGCTGCAAGTTAGACCACAGAAACCAAATAAATAAAGAAATATCACTGTTGCAAGGGAGAAAACAACTCTACACTGATGTATGATGAAGCTGAAATGTTGCACCTGTAATGATTACACACTTATGATTCCCCATAGAATTTGAACTCCATATTTTTTATATTACTGAGATAAACAAATACATACATTCAGTGGCATAAGCCATAACTTTCTAAATGGTGGCATAGATATGATTATCAGCAAACAAGTAAATTCAAAGGTTTATGCAACCTACTGCAGAGCTAGGAGCTATTTCTTCTGGCGACAGCATCTACTGCTGTGGACCAGTGCCATCAATACTGGCAGTAGCACCAAGCAAAAAAGAAACAGGTGGGCTTGTTCCATAAAAATGCAAGCAAAAGTTGTGTGGCTGAAGAAATATTACATTTAAGAGTCATTCTCTGCTGCCTTGCATCATCTCTGGAGTCATCACACTACTTCTTGTAGCATTTCTCCTTAGTTTGCCTGCTGCAATTATATTCATGAATGAGCATTTCCAAAGTAGTCTGATGTTACATTAATAACAACCTTGATTCATTTAGCTTTCTACCCTGTATTACAAAACCTCTGTATTACAAAACATCTGCTGAGTTTGTTGTAGTCTCTGATTAGGGAAACAACGATCGGGTGCATGACACAGTCATTTAATCAATACACAAAACAGATACACATACACATGGTTGCAGTACCGTGACACAGGAAAAGCTATCAAAAACTTGTCTGAGGGAGCTGTTAGGCATGATCTGGACATTTGCAAAGTGTTTTTAGGAAGAAGATAGCAACTCAAATATTCAGAGGGCTGGTAGAGTGGAGGAGACTATAGCGTTAGCTGAAAAGAATTCTTTGACATTTTGTTCTTAGACCAGACCTTTTAAAGGGATATGGAAAGACATCTTGCGTTGTTCATCTCACCTAACTTTAGATGTCTACTATGTCAGTGTCTGCATCTGAGCTAGTCACTCTCTCAACTGAGCATAAAGGGAACTAGAAATAGACGCTTCTAGCGGATGATTCATCTAACCTATTTTAGATGTCTACGCTAGGATGAGCTGAGCTGCATCCTAGAAATGCCTCTTTCTCTCCATTGACTGTAACTGGACCAGCGGGTGTCTCGTTCGGCTGTGAATGTCTACATTTCAAGAGTCTACATTTACTAAGCTGAATGCCACCCATGGGATTCTAACTTGAGTTCTGCCACTGTTCCACTTGGTCTTAGGTTTTACAATGGTGAATGGAGCGCAGTGTGGCACATCAAGTACTTTACACAAAGTAAAGCGGAGAAAAATACCTGATGGAATGTATTGAAAGTCAGGAAAATGTAGGCTAATCTTGTTCAGTAGATTATGGGGCCTTCCCAGTTGTATATTGAATGGCTTTTGAAATGATTCTAATATATTTATTGGCATTTCAGGTTTCTTTCAGAGGACCTTCTTATACCGTAATAGTAAAATAAATACACTTACTGCTGGACAAATACTTTACTTTTTGGAAGCTAGTGCTTCTTTACTATTGTAGCATAAAATGTGAATATTTCTAAGCAGAAAAGAGACCAAAGACAACATCAAAAGGTTAAGCAAAGATGTCTAATGTTAAAAGCTGTGCTGCTTGGTATATGGTAACAAAATCAGCCTTCATGGAGGATGTGTTTTGATGTAAAGTATGTTGAGAACTAGGCTAGCAAGAGAATCATACAGAGAAGACATTGCACAATAGTGTACTGATATGTTGTCAAGAATTGAAAAATAATACTTCAATTTAGGCTTCAGAACTATTTTCTCAGAAGACGATTCATGACTACAAATTGTACTGCCCTGCCTGATACATAAGCTATCATTTAGTCTTCTCTCACAAGAAATGCAGAGTTCTTCTAGCACCTAGGAAGGTCAGCAGGCTAAGTAAAGACCTGGTTATTGACAACCATACCAAAATGCTGTGTTTTTAATCTTGCCTTTTTAGGACTTCAGATATTCCAAGCTGCTGTGAAAATTCACTGCTGCCAAGCTGGTGCCAGAAATTCACAGGGCTGAAACTTTCTTCAGCAATTTGATGTTTGAATGCAAAATGGAAGGAGAGGATCACGTTCTTTGAGGAGCAGATGGAGAGAAGGAGCTGCCAGTGCTATCACCTGTCCCATCTTCCATTAGCTTGATCTTTACAGTGCTGAGGAATGAAGCAGGAAGTCTAGGTTCAGTTGTCGCCATTGCTGCATTTCTCACACACCCTGGACAGTTGTAATTACAGGATGGTATTACCACCTTGGTTTAGTGCGCAGCTTAATCAATCAGATGGAAGTGCTTTGAAAATGCTTAACAGAGGAATTCAGGGTTGTGAAAAAGAGAGGTGAACACCCAAAAATGCCAAAATATGCAGACCACAGTACTTTTTTGGCCATGCTCAAAAGATGATCTCATGGGACATAAAGGACCTTTGGAACTTGTCAGGAACTTGAGAGAGAAAGGATTACATAAAAAACATATTTAATGTGATCTGTAGCTTTCTACAGAAACTACAGCCATTTTTGACAGCTGTATGATGAAATGGCAACAGGATGAAATGGCTTAAATCAATGGGAATTGGATATTGATTTCAACTGAATTAATTTTAACTGGCATATAAACAAAGGGAGGAAGTCCTTCACACAACAGACTAAGCTTTATGAAAACACCAAACATGGTTTTAGTGAATGACGGGTGTTCCCATTTTTCCATTAGAAGAGATTGGCTGAGCCTGTGAAAAATCTCTTACAAGCCTAATTCATGGTGCACGATTCTTGAAAAGCTGCTTCCACAAAGATCAAAAGTCTACAGACACCAGGCAGCTTATCCAAGGGACTTCCAAAGGGCTGAATACTAAGCAGCTCCGTGTTCAAAACCAGGAGCTTAGAGTTAAGCTTGACCTTGTGATTTAACCTGTTCCATCCTTCTGCTAGATGTCTCACGGATTCAGAGAGTTCACTGGGGAGTTCTCCACTGTGGAAATGAACTAGGAGTCAATTCCAAGATTCTAGAAAATGGTTAATACCAACTATTAGAACTATAGCTATAGCTGCTCTAATGAAACTTGATTCTAATCCACCAAATGTTCACGCGCTTTATTTTGCATATACGTAATATGAATAAACTTAATGATTCGTGCGCACACACAAACATGTATTTAAGCTTTCCCAGGTGGCAAAGGCTGCTGGTGCAAGGCTGGTGAAAGAGTAAGGTCTGCTCCATTTCGCAACACATTAATATGAATTTTGATCACATGTAGTAAGGCTTAGAACGAAGGAAAAGGTTTTGCCTGGGAAACTGAAAAGAAAGAGGGAAAATCTTCAGTGAAAAATTACATCAATTAAGTCTTTTTGAAGTTATCATTTAGTCTTGAACTAGAAAAATGCCCAAATAGCTTTTCTAGTCTTGCTTTCTTAAGATACACCTTGTTCTTTAAGTCTTTTGGATCTTCTGAGGATGAGATTGCTTTTAAATTACAAACACACTGTTGCCCTAAAGACTTATGTTTGGATTCCTTGAAGCAACTTAAGTGAGAAAATCTCTGGATAAATTTGCTGGCTCTATGAGGTTCCCAGAGGAGAGGCATCAATGAATTGCAGTTCATGGTCCTTGTAGCTTTCTGAAAGCAGATGACAGTGAATAATCAGCATTATTTTTTTCTGAATAACCAAACATATTTGAAAGATTTTCTTTCATTGGTCATCAGATCAGGAAAGCTGTTTAGTTTTAAAGGTCCAGAAAACTATAATTACTTGGACTCTCACTTCTCACTTTGTGTTTGTTAGTCCAAAATACAAAAGGAAAAATAAAAAAATCTGCTCCTGATGATGTGCTGTTCACACAGGCCAAGCACCCAGTATAGGTGGAGAAGCAGCACCTGCACAGCCCATCACCTCAGTACCAATCTCAACTGTAATGCTGTGAGTGTTCTCAGCTGTAACTGGGAGTAAGGTTGGTTAATAATTCATAGGGCCTGTCATAGTCTAAGCAAATGGTGTTTAGAAGATGTGATGATCCTCACTAACGCTAATTGCGATTGCTAATCACAAGCCTGTTGGGATGCCTGGAAGAGGAGGTAAGGTCCCCCAGAATGTTCTGGTGAAGAGCAATTGTATTAACCTCCAGGTAGGAGCTAGGAATTTAGAAGAGTTCAAGGAACCAGACAGATGAATTACTTTGAAGGACACAAAAAAAAATTTACTCAAAATATTTAACATGGAACACAACAAATGCATTAAATCCAATGCATTCAAGCATCACAAGAAGTATATACACATTTAACAAAGGAAAAGGGTTTTAAAATGAAAAGATGCTGAGATGTTCAGAATGCTGACAGGTCACATCTTGGTAGAAATAACTCTATCCCTGCTTTGGAAATTAAGTTGAGGTGCAGTGAGGCTGCAAAGGTCCTGTTGCATGTGCAATTGGGCACCTCAGCATAAACAGGAGGAATATGTTTCTTTCATCCTCTCATTCCTCACAGAAAGTTACACTAATACATAACTAGCAAGCACAGCTATTTAATTCTACAATTCTGTCATTAGCAGATGAGCTTCTGGCCTGTATTTTTATATTTTGCTTGATCATTTTCAGTTTATGATACCAGCATAGCACTTCTTGGTAAAACAACCAAATGCTATGTCCTCTGCTGCTTGATCTCCCCTAGACCCCTGCCCTTTGCAGCACAGTCTCTGAGCTTCTTTATTTTCCATTCTTTTCTGGGAAGAGCACTTTCCTTTCACTAACTGAAAGAAAATGACACAATTTCTGAGAAGAATACTGGAAGTGAGTCTTCTCTGTCTCTTTATTTATGAGAGAGACAAGAAGAGCTAGTATCACATACAGCAATTACCGTGAAGTTTGGGTATCTCCCAGCTATGTGCTGCTTCTCACTAAAATAAATGAAAAACCTTACTTAATGACATGTGATCCTTGGTGTTCACACTTTCCTCCCACTGGAAATGAGCCCTTTTCCAGTGCGTGTTTCTAAGATTGTCAGTCTTTCATTCTATAACTACCTGTGCTCCTTCCAAAGTGCTTGGGCAGGACTTCAGCTTGAAGGATAATCATTCACCTCCTCTGGTGCCTGCTCACCTGCTTGCTGTGATGCGGACTGCTTCTGGACTCCAGCAGGTTCCTCAGCTCAGGGTTCCCTTGAATATTTTGAAGACTTGCAGAAAGAGATGACTGTAGTTACCAGCTCTATGCTCTCAGATCAGATGGTTGAAGTAACAGAGCATAGACTATGCAATATTTGGGCACCAACAGTGATGTCAAGAAATGTTCTTGGTTTACCCGAACTCTCTAATACCACATGGATTTTTCACTTCCTTGATAATAAATTCAGAGTGGGAGCAAGCCTAAAAAGGTAAAAAATGCAATTTGTTGGTCCTTGGTGCTGTAAATCCCAACTGGTTACAAGCAATATGGCCCAGGCTGGCACTACCTTCCATTGGTCTGGCAGGGGACTCGGCAGCTAGAAGGCAAGGTGGGTCCACCAACCTTTGGAGAGGTGATGGAAACCTCTGGATCTATGGCACCAGCTCCCTGGCTTCTTCATCTAACACAGTCCCTAGAATGGAGCCAGGAGAATGCCTGTACTCCTTACTTTTAACTGGGTAAGGAATACATACAGGATTGGTCTATATGTGTGCACACACCTCTTCACTATTTTCCACTACCATGTATCACAGAAACGAGTTTAAGTCTGAGTCTCCTGGGCTGTTTAGATATGCTACATAACCATTTCATTTAGCACATTCAATAATAATTTCCGTATTTAATATATGAATATCTGCAATCAATACACAAATGAAATTGTGGCTTACTGTTTCAGCCAGTGCTTTCAAGCCAAATAGATTCATGTCATCTAGGTTTCTGTTCAGAAACTTCCTGTATATATTACCTGTCATATCAAAGGTGTTTTTTTTTTGTTGTTTGTTTGTTTGTTTTCTGCTGATCTTTCCTTATTTTCTGAAGTTATTTTTTATTGTGATTAGGGAGAAACCTTTTACCACATCCAAAAGCAATCCCATGGCACAATCAATGATCTATTCTTTTAGCAATGTAATAATGATTTTCTCAGTTCTCCAGTCGTCTGTTGTTCTGAGAAGCATTTGAGCTCAGCTCAAAGTTTTAGAAATGCTGTACTGACATTCTTGAGCAGGAAAGACAAGGCTAGTGCTTTTTGTTGTTGTTGTTGTAACACTTTTATCATTCTTCATTCTATGGCACAAATTCAAGAAGTGACATGAAGAGAGCTATCTTAGTACACTCTTGTCCAGAAATAAACAGAGAAATGGATGAGCACAAAGGCTGTTCTATAAGCCATTTAACTGTTGTCTATAACAGCGGCATTAGGTTTCAAAATTAGGCATGTGGTCATTAATGAAAGTGCTTTAAAATACACAGCATTAGAGGTACGGCAATGTCAGAGGTCAAACCAGACATCCCCTGGAGCAAAGCTAAAGAAAATAAATAAATAAATAAATAAATAAATAAATAAATAAATAAATAGGAGCTCTTCAGAATGGGGAACAGAAAAAAAATATATATATATCTTTCATGGAAATGAGAAAGGGAAGAGCTTGAAGCAGAAATCTAGTAGGAACTCATACAGAAATGCTATTATACATTTTGTCCCTATGGGAGTAAACCTACACCCTGATTCACAACCAATATTGTTCTGGACCTTCAAAGCAAGACGTGAGCGCACCTTCAACAAGGCAAGATGATTTGTCTGAGCAATCCCATGAGATCCCAGACACCTTCGCAGAGATGAGGAGGAGCAGATGCGGCTGAGTGCACAGCTGACTACTTGCCACCATGTGCCATGACATCTTGTTTTCGTAATGATAGAGACACATACGTCAAGATTAGATGCACAGATCTGACACACAGACCTGCATAGAAGCTCAGAGATGTAAGATACTCGCAGTGAACCTTCTGTGATCTGATTTTGTGACCTTCACAAAATGAAGAAAAGTCTGCAGAAAAGAGGCTAACACTACAATACAGACTAGCAGGTATTGTTTAATGCAAGCTAAATGAAGGCTGCAGTGCTGTATCTCTATAAAGCTATTTGAGCATGTCTGCATCTGATTAGAAAATGAGCAATATTCAGTCGTTTTCCAATCTGCTGTTTACTGTTGTGGAGAAGGAATTTATGAGATGCAGTGTGTTTGCTTTTACAAATATAGTCTGACAAGATGACTTACCTTCTGAAGAAACTCTTTATTCTTGTTTTGTTTTAGGGAACTGGGGAGGACAAGCTGTCCAGGAACTGTGACGATAAACAAAGTACGTACTTCTTAGCTGCATTTTAGAAAGCTCTAAGAGCACCTAATTAGAAGTTCTGTTTGCTGCTTCGTGCAGGCTCTATCTGCTTTGCAGTTTCAGAGTCCTTCTCTGCAATGAGGAGCACAAGTTGTCTTCTCTTAGCACGCCTCTGGCAGCACCCATAAACAGACTTGTGGTTCTGGAGAATGACCCAGCTGATGTGCTGGGACCATGCTCTCCACAGAATAGGACTTTTACACCACCTTGCAGGTCATCTCCTCTTGTGGTCCACAGTGCTTTGAGACTGCCAGCACATATTCCATGCTACCACCTCTATGGTGCATGCTTTTGCCCACACAGATAGTCCCTCTCTGCAAAAGCATGGCAACACAGGCACATTTTGTGACCAGTTATATTTTTCCACTACTAAGGGGACAGTGCCCTCTCATGCTATAGAAAATTTAGTTACGTTTGGAATAGCAGCCGGCTTATCCCCATGTCACTCCCATGTCATACAAGGAGCTTGTTGGTTGAGCAGAGCAGCACCATGCTTCTCTTTTGGCTTGCTCAGGGGACACACTCTCCTCCTCAGCACACCTGAAAACATACTCTAACATCCCCCAGCCCAACGCTAAATCTAGCTGGGGAACTTTGCTATCTCGTTGTAGAGTATGTATCTCCAGGGCAGAAGGTTGGCACGGGAGTCTTTTACTCCTGAACTGCCCAGGACAGAAAGCAGAAGGCTCATCACCAGCTCCATGCAAAGTAACTTTCTGCTCATTTGCCCTACATCTCAGCTGGGCGTTTGATGCCAAGGGATGAGCTCTGTTAGGGGTGCTCCTGGTAGAATAAGGTTACCAGGACAAGGTACCTACTGCCAGCTGGAGGTTAATTTGTTCTGGGGACTCTGCACTCCTGAAGTGCTTTTGTAATGGAGAACTGACCATGGGGACCGTCTGCAGAGGGATCTCTTGACACTGCCAGTCTTTCGCATTGCCTTTAAAGTTTGGCAGTCTAAGCTGCACCAGAAACCAGACATTTCAAACTAGCTTGGGGACCTGAGAAATTGTCCTTTCTGGTACTTTTAGTGGCTTTTAGCTGCCTCTGGGCTGTTACAAGGGTTCTGACCACGGAGTATTGTTTTCTGAGGCCTGGCTGCAAAAGCTGCTTCTTCACAAGTAGCTATTGTGAGCAAGGAAAGCAAAGGCATTGTGTCCTGAACAGTAATGATCTTAGTCTTCTTCCTCATTATCTCCAGAAGCAAGAGAATAATATTTTTCTGCATGGCTTGCTTTTTAAAAGGACTGGCTACTAATACGAAGTAGCTACGACTCTAATGTGGAGGAAGGGAGTAGCTGCTGAATAACTGTTTGCTGCCTGAGCACAGCCACAGCAGCCCCCCCGTCCGTTCCCGGAGTGACCACGCAGCACAAACTGCATGGAAGTGATGCTGCTCTCTGGGTCTGCCACGGCGAGAGTACATTACAGCAAAATCCCACTGTTTGCTGACAAAAGATGGTAGCAGCCCTTCAGTTTTACTCTAACACATGCTGGGTATTTTCAGTTGGGGAAACTATTCTCTTTTTTAATAATGTTTGTTTTAAGTTGAAATACGATGAGCCTGCTGAATTGGTTTGAAGAGAGATGACATTTACCTGAGAAGCTGCAGTGAGCTGAGCACTGCATAATAGATGAGGGAAAGCTTTCCTTTCCTCAAAGACCAATTGAAGTATACAGGCTAGATGTAAAGTGCATAGAAACAGCAAACAACGCTGGAAATATTTCATCCTGCTTTTTTCTTTACTTTCTTTAACATACCCCACCATTTATATATGTGTGTGTATATGAACCCACACAACAAACAGCTGTTCAGAGCACACTTGCTTCCTACTAATCTTTTCTAAGCTTTCCTACTGATCTATAGCTCTTCCCAAGGATTTATGACATATCTAGAGTAAATTCATTAAAACACAGTCTACTAAAGAAATTTTATTGTCTTTCCTGCTATATTTATACCCAGCGATTTTTCAAAGCTTTGTTCAATTTGCTTGGTGAGGGCTTTAGGTCACATATGCAATAAGAAATAAATCAGCTACAATGGACAAAGTGCTCAGGTTTTGAAGTTATGACATGCTTATGTCAGTAAACTGCAAAATAATCCTTTAGGGCTAGATTTAGTAGTACCATGGTTTTGTCCTGTGACTCTACATCTAACCAGAACTTGATACATCTGCCTTTCCTTGTAGTGGGAAAGAAATACTTCCTACCTGATTTTTAAGCTCTCCAACATTTGTGATTTTTTTTTTTTCTCTACAATATCTGTCATCTTGTTTTATTATTAACAGTACTCCATGTCTTCCTGCCTGGAAAAGTATTCAACTGAGTGTACGTACAGAACATATTTCCAGGCAGGACAGGACATATTTCTGATTTCTACAGAGCTGCCAGCGAGGAAGCACGAAGCAATAGCAGTTTTTCTGAGATTATGCCTGAGAGTGGACATAGAGCAGGTTTTTAAGAAATTACTTTGGGGAGTTTGCTATCAAAATTTTGAGACATTCTGGAAGCATGCTAACCAACAACACTTACTGTGATGATTTTAATCTCATCCAATAATGAAATAATGCTGTGAGCACAAAAAGCTGTTCCCTTTTCAATTTACAAGGTTTTGAAAACCAAGGAAGCTTTTAATTGTTAAAATCATAAGTTTGCTGAGCTCAGGCATTGCATTTCAATGGTCTCAATTATCTGTTTAGTCTGCTTTCATGGTTTAATGTGAAAATACTGTATTACAGCTTCGTCCTGAAAGATAAGTATTTGGGGATATTGGTGTGTATTTTTATTGCTACTGCAACTATGTGGTGAGATAGCCAGAGATGATAGTCATAGGAGAAACTGCTTAAATTAAATGAAACCATAAATAAAAAGCAAAATTGCGTTACTACTAAAGATTAAATATACATTACCAGGGATATAAGTACTGGGCTGTTACAGCGCTTGTTTTATTTTTATATTGTTATGCTGAAATCTTATGTTAGTGGTTTCCCCTTCGTGAAGTCTGCCAACTTTATTAAAATAAATGATAGAATTGACTTCATTAAAGCTATTAAAAGCTTGGAAAAAAAAAAAAAAAGTCTTTTGTTGCACAAATAGCTGCAAAGAGTGAAGGCCATCAGCAAGGTTTTGGACCAGGTGGCACACAAGGACTAAAAGGTGCGTACCTGGAGATGCATGACTGCAAGTGCAGGAATGAGGAGGCTGGGGGCGAGGAGGCTGAGCTGCAAACAGCTAGGACATGATTCTAGGATATGATTTCAGTAGCATTTAATTAGCCAAGATGTTTATTTCTGACATTTTTTAAAAAACTCTCAGGGGACAGCAGCCCCCTGAGATCACACCTCAGTGATGTGGCCTTTTGGTGGGGCTGGGGTGAGGAAAGAACCTGCTCACCTTGCTTCTGCAGCGTATAAGGAGGAGGGACTTGGCACGCTTATTTTTCTTTGTAAACGATGTGATTGCACTATGAATATACCTTAATTTTGGCATTAAACTGTCCTTCAAATGGGGCAGTGCTGCAAGGTCTGAAACTTTGACTTTTGTGGCCAAATGGCAGCAGTGAAAAAAAAAAAAGTGTTTTTGTTTTGCTTCGTACCTTATCTAGTTGAATGTGAAAGGCTCCAGGCTTGTATCACAGCCGTGCCTGGGAGTCCAGCCCTTAGCAAGAACAGGGAGCCTTAACACAGCTCCTCCTGCAGAAGATTAAGCTTATAATTAATACTGGTCATTTTGAGAACAGGTTTCTAATGGAAGAAAATCAGGACTATTTGTTGACCCAGCAGCATGTAAATACTCTAATCTCTGATGAAAAATTAATGATGGTAATCAGTAATAAGCACTTGCCAGATTTTTTCCTTCACCTGTCATGTGCCTTGTCAGCCTCTTCGGCCTCTGTCAGCTCCCTTTACCAGCGAGGCAGGGAAAGCAGGATAAATGAAATGCTCTGTAAGTGATGGATCAAAGATAAGACGTAATCCTCACCTATTAGGCCTAATGAGAAGGAGCTGCTGAGGGGCCTTTTCTGAGACAGAGTAGTTTGGAGGCATATAGGGTGCAGAACATCCAGATTTACTTCTTTCTATTAGGCAGCGCTGCTTCTTCTAAAATTAATTGCCTTTTCAATGTCTAGGCATTAAACTGCTTTTGCACAAGGGAATATAGCCCAGGACAACTGCTAGAAGAGGCTGAAGGAAGCACGGCTCCCTCCATCGGCTTTGCTACCGCTGTGCTTTAAGCGCATCCACAGCACCCAGCGCATGGGTGCACAATGGAGCCAGAGGGAGGTGATTCCTCCCCTTCCTGCCCCTTTTTTCTGGGCTTTACAAGGTAGCTGTACAGCACACCTTTCCCCCTCACGCACACTTCCATTAGCCTACGGATTCTGCTGTATATAAGGGGTTAATGAGCTCTTTCCTACCCCAAGGGTTAAAAGTTTCTGCTGGCCACGGAGCCCACAGCCCTTCTAATATTGCATTATAGAACCCCATCCATGAATTGTTTTTAAAACTTACACTAATACAGTGTCTTTTGCCCCATTAATTCTCTGCATAGCTCTGCAAAATTCTTGGAAACTTTTTGTTTTCTGTCTAAATTTAATTCTGGGCAGTTTAAACACCCTTGGTTTTATGCAAGTGTTGTCCCTTAGTTTATCACCTCTTCCTTCTTGAAGTATTTTTGAACAAGAGCACATATCCTCCTTCCAGTCCTTGTTTTCTGTGATGAAACAAACCATGCTCTCTTCATCTTCCCTTTGGCAGCCCTCCTTTGCATCTGTTTTAGTCTGAATATCTCTTTCTCTAACAGCAGTGACCAAAACTATAATTATATTCAACTGTTGCTGTCTGCGCCCTGTGCAAAAGAATTGGTATTTTCAGATTGCTACTGGAATTGCCACTGGCAGGAAATACCTTAAAATCAATGCCTCACATTACAACATTTAAAAGTTTTATTTTCTTTCTTTTGCTAATGAATCATCTTTCAATTGAGATCTCCTTCTGCATAGATAATTAGAAACTAAGACATGGCATAGGGGTGTTTTCTTTTTGATATTGCACAAAGATAGATTATTTTTTGTCTTTACTTTTTCATTTTCTGGTCTGGTCTCTTTCCTCTTGCCCTTTAAAATCAGAGCAAGGACACCAGTTTTGCTAAGATTGACATTATCACTTCCTAAATTAAAGTATGAACTTTTTTTTTTTTTTTTTCCAGCATGCAATCCTGTCACATTCAAATGTGAACATTCACCTGGGCAGACAAACTTTGCTGTCTTCTCTGACAATGAGTAACCTGGTACGGTTATCTAGTATCTTGTGATTTTTTATGTTCTTAATTTTAGATTCCAAATTCACTCTGATGCCTCATTTTTCAGGCTTGCTCCCATTTCCCTGTCCGTGGAATTTTCTGTGGTGCATCAATACACATACTTATTTTTGTAGCTGTGAATTCGCTGACTCAATTTCAGTTTGGAAACTGAACACATCATTCCCATGGGTACTTCTTCAAAGCAGGATTCCTTTAACTTGATTTTCTGCATTATATTATTATTCCTTCCATTGTTGTTATATTTGTATTCTTCAGGAGCATTTTTTTTTCATTCTAGCCTGTTTTCTGCTTGCATTCATGCTGCCCTGAACTCCCATTATTCAAAATATTCATGATCCCTCCTAGATTCACCTGTTAATTATCACGTCCTTCAGTCCATCAATTATTTAGAATATGCTAGTATTTGACCCACAACCAAACCATCTGCTGTCTATCAATAACCCACCCCCCCTCAATTTAAAAGATTTTTTCCTTGTCTATCCAGTTCCAACTTCCCTATTTCATTTTCTTCTGTTTTAGAGTATCACATGGAACTCCACACCTAATGCCTCAATAAACTTACTGAAAATAATTTTACTTTATACTCTGTGCTGTAGGGAACACATCCGTGATAGTTGGGAATCCTCGCAAGTTGCTGATATTTTTAAAGTAACTGAAAACTAATTACAGTTAGAGTGATAAATCTGTTGTGCCTGCGCATTTTAAAGTGGTTTTGAAGGGAGCACAGACTCCTAATTAGTGCCTGATAGTGCAGCACTGGCAATGCTGAGGATCAAAGAGTTTAGTTTGAAAGGATTCGATACATGCATCCTGTGAATTTATACAACATGGCCTAAAACAGTCTGGATTAATTACTCTGTAGCTCAACTCAATTCTATGTGTATTTGTAAAAAAAACCCACACCTAGGAAAAAGTAGTTACAGCAATAAACAAGAGGAAAAAGGGTTTCCAACAAAAAAAGAGTGTAATTGCAAATCCAGATCTTCCTCTGAAATAAGCACCTCCTTCCCTTTCCTCAAGACAGCAATATGTACAAAAATTGGCAGTTTTTTGCCTTTTAAAATGAACCAAATCTTTTCACAGAATTTTCACCTCATTTAAACACAGACACTTCTTGTCTGTCCTATGATATTGTTTCTAAGAATTCACTTGTACCTTCCTGTTGTTGAAAATGTCGCTTTACTGATGTCCAGTATTGCCATTGCTTACCACACCCCTCTGCTTGACACAGGCAAGAAGTTGCACAGAAATGAGTAGTAAGATTGTAGCATGCTGTAAATAATACTTCACAACTTGAACAACTTCAAGAGGATTCACATATGAAAGTTAAAAGATAAAAGGAAATGCATAATTTATTATTCAGGTATCAACTGCTAAATTTCTCTTGCCTAGAAACACGTGAAGTTTGGCATCCAAAACTGAAGCTTCTATAACAAGCTTCTCAACTCGCATAAAACTTTCAAACAGTTCACTAGTTATTTCCCTTATCCTCTGACAGGAATAGCAGCTCAAATGAAGTCTGGGGGCTTGGGATTATTTTCAAATAATGAATGAACCAATGTGAAGTCATTCCAGTAAAAACAATAAGCAGCAAGTCCCCAGAACATCAGTTAATTTTGATAATTTAATATGCCATTTATAGTCATCTAAACATCTTACTGAATACGGTTATATACAAAAACATTGGAAATAATAAAAAAAGAACTTAGATGTTATCTTTCAAATGTAAAAGTGCAATTAACACAGGAAAAGTGTTTCCAAGACGTTACATTTCTTTATATTAACTGGCTGCATAAGAGCCTCAACAGGTATATTGCCTACTCTAAAGCGAAAGAAGATATTATTTTTTGTTAATTTTGAACAAGCCTGGTAGTTGATGAATAAAGGCTCACTGCCACCATAATTATGGTACATACATTGAAAAATGTACAGCACAATTGTTTTCATAATTTTCAGTTTTTACCAACTTTAACAAATTTAAGTAGAACAACATTAAGATCCCTAAAGTTCAAAAAATAATTAACACCATAAAACTTTATATCAAGTTAAGTGTGCACAAAACAGCCATCCTGAACTGCTTTCACCAGAACTCTACGGACAGTTTTCCAGAGATGTTATTTACCCACAATAAACATTCTTCCTTTACAGTACTGGAGGAGTTTTCTGGAATAGGATTTACATTTACAATCTTTCATGCATTACATATTCACAATTTGGAAAGAAAGGGAAGGCCTTCATACATGTCAGCCTTTAATCTTATCCAATCATGAAATTTCTGCAAAGTTGATTTTTCTTGTGTTAATATTTTTGCAGCTTTTTTCAGTTTTTCTTCATTTCGTTCTAAATAGCGAATTCCATCTGTCTGCAGCTGATTGAGTTTCTCTTTCCGACTTTCATCCAGAGGTATGTCTTCATTCATAAGAGGGTTAAATCTGAAGTAAGTATCTGGTGGTAACAGTGCATCCAGCATGGTGTGAACTTCTGTATTTAAAACAAATGTATGAAACTGTTATATTTACAGGAGAGAGACACAGTCCTACAATCTGAACACCAAGTACTTTGGAGTGACACAACGATTTTAAGTATGTACTGCTTTGCTAAGTAAACATCTTTCCACCATTGTCTTATAAAACTCGATGATCTTGAGGTCTCTTCCAACCTAGAAATTCTGTGATTCTGTGTGAAAAAGCCAAAAAAAACCACAAAACATAAAAAAACACCATTCTCATTAGAAGTTTGCAAACACTATACATGTTTTTTTCTCTGGAAAATGTTTATCTTGTATTCTAAGACAACCTCAGTTACGATAATCGAGAATGATAATTCTAAGAATCTTAAAAAAAAAAAAATCACAGTACAAATGCACCTTAAGACACTAACCTTCTGTATCAGTTGCACTGCTGATAACATTTGTGAGTTTGGCTTTCAGACTGGTGTATGTGACATTTGTCTTTCCTTCACTTTCGTATCGACCAGTACCCAGCGATATCAGACACTGCAATGGAACATTTGGCCAAAGACACTTGCACTCGTGAACTGCCAGTGCAGAAGGATTATTTAGAAGCAAACCTCCATCCTGTAAATTAAAAGTAAAGGTTTAGCATTATATGTAATACATAGTCATGAAATAAATCACAATGATATACTAAACCTGCAATAGCATTAATATACAAGACTATGTCAGTGAAATAGGCAGTGATTTCCAACTTCCGTGCAACTGTTCTGTTTGTGCTATGCAGCAGGTTTCCTGCGCTTCTGGAGCACCTCTCAGGTCTCTGGTCAGTTCTGCTGGTGTCAGTGTTGTGTGGAAGAGGTAGGTTGAAACAGTAGCATTCACTGGAAAATCTGAATGAAGTCATGAGTTCATCTTCAGAAGATCTTTAAGCTAAGACAGATAGGCTATAGGGAATTCTTTAAACAACCCAGAAGTCTGCATCTGAAAACGTTTATTACTTCTATTAGAAGGTTATATTCTGTAACAAAATCCAAACCTGCAGATCCTAAAATAAAAAAAAAAATGACAAGAGCTAAGGATGCTCTATAAGCACAGTAATTACATAGGATGCTATAGCCTAGATTTAAGACTTGGAAAAATGACAGAACAGTTTAGGTTAGAAGGGACCTATTGAGATCATCTAGTCCAGCCCCTCCCCTCAAGCAGGGTCGGCTGGAGCATGTTGCTGAGGGCCACATCCAGTTGGGTTTTAAACATCTCCACAAATGGAGACTCCAAACCTCTCCAGACAACCTGTTCCAGTGTTGGACCACCCTAACAGTCTTCTTCTGTTCAGATGGAATTTAACGTATTTTAATTTATGCCATTGCCTGATGTCCTTTCAGAGGGTACTACTGGGAAGAACATGGCTCCCTTTTATTTGTACACATGGCTAAGATACCCCACATAAGCCATCTCTTCTCTAGGCTGAACGTTCCCAGCTCTCTCAGTCTCTCCTCCTGTAAGAGATGCTCCAGTCCCTTCATCAACTTTGTGGCCCTGCACTGAACTTGCTCCTGTATGCGCTCTATTTCTGTTGTACCGGGGAACTGGATACAGTACTCCAGATGCAGCCTCACCAGTGTGGCAAGTGAAGATCATCTCCCCTGACCTGCTTGCAGCACTGTTCTTAATGCAGCCCAGGATGCTGTTGGCCTTCTTTGCCACAAGAGTGCATTGCTGGTTCACGTTCAGCTTGTCCAGTAGGACCCCAAGGTCCCTCTGCCCAGCTGCTTTACAACCAGTCTGTCCCAGCATGGGTTGGTGCCTGGGGCTATTCCACTCCATACACAGGGTTGTGTTTCTCCTTTTTGAACTTCGTGAGAATTCTCCAGCCTGCTGAGGTCCCTCTGAGCAGAGGCACAACCACCTGATGTACTAGTGACTCCACCCAGGTAATGCATGATCTGCAAGCTTCCTGCAGGTGCACTCTGTTCCGTCATTGAGGTCATTACTGAAGATGTTAAACCTTACTGCCACTGGTACTGGCCTCTGGGATACATCTCTGGTGACTTGCTTTCAACTGGCCTTTGAGACACAAACCTCTTGGCCTGGCCATTCAGCTCATCTGCATTCCACCTCACTGTCTACAGTGTTATGGGAAATGATGACAAAGGCTTTTTTTTTTTTTTTTTTATCGTTAAGGTAAACATTATCCAGTGCTCTCCTCTTGTCCATCAAGCTAGTCACGTCATTGTAGAAGGCTATCAGGTTGGTCAATCACAAGATGCCCTTTGTACAGCCATGCTGACTACTCATGTACATGCAGAGGATTTTGGTTTCAAAATTTCTGTAGTAAATAATAGTAGAGACTAAGATGTTTTTTTTTTTTTTAGCTATTCAAAAATTTATGCAAAAAAAAAAAATCAAAATATAGAAGAGAAAGAATGACTACTACAAGCATTATGCAAAAGCTCCCTGAACTCCCTACATCCTATACCTGACAACCACATTACAAGAAAAGGAAATAAACAAACCAACTTAGCTCAAGAAGAGTTTGGAATAAAAACTGTTTTGGAGTCAATACACGCTTTACTGAAGCTCCTTTTAACTACAGCTGTGCTAGATAAGTAAAAACAGGACTACTGAGCTTTGATTTTTTTTTTTTTTTTAATTAAGCTTCCATTTCAAACTACAAAAAGATCTTTGAACTCCTTCTGGACTACTGTCCACTTTGCTCAAAACACTGCTAAAATGAATAGTCTTTTCAGTGCCTATTATCCTTATGTTTAAATTAGATTTGATGAAGAAAACTAAATACAAGGATGTTTTTGTCCTTGATAAAATTCCCCATGAATCTTAATCTGAAATCTTAATACTTATCTTTGTGGTGCGTATTTTCTTTGTATCCTAAATGAAAAAATGCTTACCAAATAATTTCCACTGATCTTGTCAATATAATTTAATTAAACATGATTTTTTCCACCATGGGAAAGATTAGAGTTATCAAAATACATGATGTAGTTAATACTAGATTACTGCATTTTTGTCAATTTGACAAATAGAAGACCAAAGGAATGTAAACTACACATATCAAATGTGCACTACGATGACATTACCAGCTTCATGCAACGATTTCCATACTTCAACATTCTCCAATTTAGGTTTGTTGGACTAACAGTAAATATCCACTCCTAGTACTTTTTGGACACCTTTAATATAGTTAAAGCATTTATAAAGCTATATGTAATTTTTGGCAAGTTAGGACTCAATAAGGAAGTGATTTCTTTTTCTTCACCTGCAAACAGATTACAATTGATAATCAATATTGTGCTTCAAATCAGCTTAGTCTGTTAAACAAAGATGTTTATCACATTGCTTTTCTGCTTACAACGATCGACTACTGAAGCAGTAAATAATGTTACTATAAACTGGACTTCTGAGGAATCAATGAGGAAAATACTTCAATAATTTATCTCAGAAAGCTTAGAACAAATTATGTCAAAGGAATGAAATCTTCATGTAAAAAATATTGCACAAGTTGTAAAATTGGTTTCAGTGATCTCACATGTAGGTGAATTGTGAGGAAAACTGTAAACAAACAAAAAATCCAGGTCAAACTACAAAAAAGTGACTTTTTTGATTCTGAATAATTGTTTGTTTTCTTGATCTTCATGAAATTGCACAAAAACTCTTCCCTGAGAAATAAATTGACTATCGATATTGAAAGATATTGACTATTAATATGAAAGATCTAATTCTTAAAAAAGTAATAATGCAAAGAAATCATGACGTGATTCTTCATGTTCATCCCTGGGACACTGGAATTCAATTCCAAGTGAGTCAGTCTGCACTTTCGTATATAAGATACACTGAGATCACCGGGATTTTCACCAGTCATTGCTCAGGAATTCCCCTGCGTTCAGCCTATCAATTTATTTTGGAGAACAACTGGATTTATTTGGCATCTTTACTTTTTTTTTCCTGATTCCATTTAAGTTATTCATTAGTTATATAATTTTATATGAAGTGATATAAATTATTTATAACTTACCAATTAAAGCATTTCTATTTTAAGTGCTTAGCTTTTTAAAGATTGGTTAACCAATGTGCAGTATAACCAAGAGACCGAGTGACTGCTAGTAGTATGCAATGTCCCTTGAATAACACAATAGCTTCCTCTTCCATTATTACTTTCTATGAGCTTTCTTGCCACTTTGAAAAGTTTCATACAGTTAAATAGCTGGAGATAAGTGATAAAATAAATTGGCCTTGTTTATCTTATCTATAGGTACAGAGGTGCCTGTTGGCCAAAATCTGATTCTTGTCTCTGTTTCCAGAAAGAAGTAATTCAGTTTGGGAGTCGATTCCATTTCAAATGCTATACTTTCTTGGTACTATCTCACGTCTTTAATCTGTCTATTTTTCAAGCTTAGATTTAAGTGCTCTACTCAGTAGGATGGAAGAACTAGGATCTACACAACATGCTTCTGCAGCAGGGAGGAATGACAAACCAAGCATGGCAATCCAGAAGGAAGAAGTTTCACCGAGGCATTTAAATGTATTGATGAAGGACAGCCATGGCTGGGGAACACACAAACCAAACATCAGTAAAATACTGTGTTGTTTTTCTACAAACTGGGTAGTTGTGATGTGCTATGGGGAAAAATATGAATCACTGAAAAGATATGGGAAAGTAGGTATCCTAGTGTCAAGCTGCACTTAATATGTCATGGAATGACAACTTCTGTGTGCCCGACTCTTCACAAATGAAACTGTTTACAAAATAACGCATTTTACAATATTTGAAAGTATGACGATTAACAAATGCTGATGTTAGTAAGACATGCAAAAGGCACTGACAGAATGCAACCTTCAAAGTGTCTGAAAATTGTTGCATCCCTTGTGTCCACTATCTTTTTTTAATGAAATATATTTTCACAACATTATTTATAGCGGAAGAGCAAACATGTAATGGATACATGCTAGGATAGCACAATTCTGCTCTCCTAAAGCCTACATATAAATAAAATATAGTAAATAAAAAAGGATTTTTATACGACACACAGCATCACAAAAATCTTGTTGACATAAAGTGATAGTTTAAATTACACTATAAGCTTCAGATGCAATTCCAGTTCTAGAAAGCAATGCTTTGTGTGGCCCTAAACCTTTTCAGTTCCTAATAAATGTGATTTCTTTTTGACAGACTAAAGCATTTCCAAGTACTGTGGAGCCCCTTTTACCTACATTACTAGATAAGAGCCATACCACAGCAGTAATCTGTGTACATATAGAAAAAACAATATGAACTGTTTATTAGACACAATACTATATTATCAACACACATTTGCATGAATGAATATTAATGACATGTTAGGTTAAAAGCATAACCTGTAGGTCAAGTGAAGTGATTATTCCCTTTTATTAAGTTCTCATGAGGTCACACTGGGAATACTGCGTCCAGTTTTAGACACCCAGTTAAAAGACACTAAGAAACTGGAATGTGGACAGAGAAGAACCACTAAGATGCTTTGGGGGCTGAACATAAGTGAGAAGATAGGCAGAAATATGGGTTTGCTCTGCCTGGAAAAAGAGAAAGCCAAGGAAGAATCTAATCAGTCTTTTACTATTAAAAATGGGAGAATACACAGCCAGACTCTTTTTAAGAAGTCCAGAACAGAGCACAGATAGAGAAAGCTGTTGAAACTCCATTCTGGGATATTTTCAAAATTCAGCTGGATGAGGCCCTGTCCTGAGAAAGCTGCCCTAACTGTGAAGTTTACCTGCTTTGGAACAGGAGGCTGGACGAGACTACCTCCTGAGGCCTCAACCTCTCGATTTTCCCGAAGTTCTACTCTACTTAAAGAAATAGTACACGAAACATTGTAAAGGCATGTTATTTTAGCTGTAAAATGAACCCATTTTAAAAGCCATTCTTACAAGAAATTGAACTTTGTTAGTACCATCAGAAGTCTTATAAAAACTATATATATGCAAATATGCTTTTTCCACTTGCTGCTCTTCGTTTGGAAATGAACTGAAACTTACAGGAACTCTTTAAATGACTGAAGTGCTGACCAACATCCCCAAAAATGTGCAATTATCTGAAGTTCTGACTATGTGCTAGGCAAACAGCCAGAGTAGAGCAGTGCCTCACTCTTTGTTCTCCCATTCTTAGATCGCCTGTCCTTGACTACATTTCACCGTCTTCTCTCGGTTTCATTAGTTCTCAGTGTAATTGCAATCTTTTTCACTTCCCAAACATACATGAGTCACCCCTTCCCTTTGTGTTCTGTGCTGCTACGGTCAGTGCGCTGGCATCTCCTGTCCACTTCTTCATGTTCTGAACTCTGCAAAACCAATCCATGCTTAAGGCAACTTCATTTGCTGGCAGCACACCGAGCACAAAGTGCCACAGCAAGCAAGTGCTGAAGAAGGGTTTATAATTTTCCTAATGACAGTTAACAGTAGAGAAGGCTTTAAAAAATACAGTAAAAAATAATTGAGGAATATTTAAGAATAAAATCTTAAAACAGAGACATGTATAAGCAAGCTTGTTTGTGCTAGCAAAGCAATAAAGTCACTCAGACATTACTTTCAGTCTTTTGCCAAAGGTTTTCCAAGCGGCAAACATACAATTGTTATGCTTTACTCAACTTTTAATCAAGTAATTCCTAAGTGAAGTTTACGAAATGTTTTCCCTGCCCCATAAAGATTTTTCTAGAACTTGCCCAATGCAAACATGATCTTATTTTTAGGGCCTAGCGTTGGTTAGCTGGAGTCTAAAGCTATAGCTAATATTTTCTACACGTGTATTTAAAGTTACAAAATAGCCAGGGAAGGCTCCCTTGTCATTTGTCTACCAGATCCAATTATTTAAAGCCCCCAAAATTCACTTTTTGTAGGCATGTGCTCCATTGAAATATCTTTGCTGAAGATACAAGGCTTACACGGTTCTAGTGATAAGGAAAATCCTGGTTAAATACTGTCAAATTTTCCTTATTTATTTCATAATCAGAAGGGAGGTCTCAAAGAAAGCAAGTGCTCCAGACCACCTGGAGCCTGGTAACACAGAACCTGCTGAAAATCCTGTCCCATATAAGTAAGTATGGTGAAAGCACATAAAATCACCACTCAGATATTTATTTCAATAATTTAAACCAGTTGTTAAACTGATGTTGAAAAAAATTTGAACCATACTTTACCATGGACTTTAATTGAAGTTCAGAATACACTGCATGTTCATAAGCTATCATTACACTTCTTAATTGTGTCAGATTCAAGTTGTGCCTTGCAATTGCTCCGTGTAACATCCTGTGTGCTGAAGTTTCGCTTAAGTGATGTTAAGCTTTGTGGAGAAAATAATTTAGCATTGGGTGAAGGATATATGACTTAGGAAAGCCAAGTCTGATATTTGGAAGCTGAGTTTGTTGGCTCCATAGTAACCATTTCACCTCACTGCCTATGCAGACATGCTTTGCATTTTAGTTCACTTTTACAGACTTGCTCTGTTGTTTACATTCATTGTATTTGTGGAAGAACTGGAGACAGAATTAGTACAAAGCCATCAGAGGGTAAGACAAGACAGGCAAAGATTCTCAACAGAGTTTTGACAAGTATTTTTCAAACTCTGTGTTTAAAATCAACATAAAAATCATGAACAGACACAGATTAAGGCTGGGGCTTATTGTTTCAAACAAGGAGTTTGAAGAGTCTGAACTTTTGCAAGCGATTACTTGGCTGAAAAATTAAAATACATATTCCAAAAGCATTTACTGGAGTTTCCATAGATAAAAAGGTACGTCTTGCTGAGGCAATAGCAAATTCAATGTGTTTACATGAGCAGCAGCAAACGTTCCCAGAGTAGAAAATAAGAGATAGAAACAGGAGGTTTGTTTGACTATTTGTAAGATCTCCCATACCAATATCTTTGAGATTCAGATCCCAGTCAGTCCTCTGATTGCACTGGACATCCAGTGCTGGCATGACACTAGACAGAGCTTCAGGGCTTGCTTAGTCAAAGGTCACTGGGCTACCAAATAACAGTTCTCAATATATACACTGTGAAAAAGGAGAGTGCGTGTATCAGATTTAGCTGGACAATATGCCAGCTCCCACAGTGTTCAGTACAAAATACTGAATACAAATACTCCTCAGTACAAAAGTTCCATGATTACCCTGGTTTGTTAACATTAATCTAATATCACAAACTTTTTGTATTATGGCTTTCCTTTGGTGAGTAGTCAGTCATGGCACTACTGAGGATGACTCGCAGAAAGCACAGGACATCTTTATGTCCCTGCACAAACTATTTTGACCCTAAAAATATTGTTGTAAGCAGCAAACAGCGCATTAGTAGCACTGTTTCCTTCTGATCTTGGTGGTAACAATGGAAGGCAGTGCCAATCACATCTAACACATCTCTAAAACATACAGTGTACCAGAACAATTTGTTTTAGGTTCCTTCTAATGGTGGGTCTGGTTTACTTTCATGCATGAAAGATGAGTGAGAAAACGTTTTTAAAATAAATCAGATTATCTCCTGTACAGCACACAATGACCTAACGTTAGCTCTTTATACGAATATCTCACACACTTTATTTAAGAAGAACCACCCTTGCCTCATAGCCATGCTAACAGAGATGCCACTAGGTCATCTGTGTACAATTTATAATGTCTTCTGTGTAATGCTGCTTCCTAACAGAGGCCTTGCTTGGTGATGGATGTTTAATGCACTCCTCTTATACACTGAATTTCTAACTATTTCAGAATGAACAGATTCCATTACTTAAGAAGAGGCAGAAATGATCTCTTAAATTTCCTCAAATAAATGTCTTATTCCACTTGAATTGGCTAATAGAAAAAATCTTTAGAAGGTGCTCATACAGAAAATTAAAATTAAATGCATTTGCATTTATATTGTTAAATGGCTCTTTGACAATTAAAAAGAATTTAAAAACTTCATTTGTACTTTTACTACTCCAGTCGTAAAAAAAGAATACCCTAGATTGAGAGATCACATCACATAAAATATACAAATATCTAATAAAGATTGAAAGTTTATTGAAAAGGTTACTTTTCGATACAACTGTTCTCCCATACAGTATGCATTTTTCTAAAAATTATCAATGCCAGACAACACTTTGTATACAGACAAATGTCATACTAAATGCTTCTGAGAGCTACCAGTACTATTGCCATCACTAAACATTTATTAATGTATCGTACAGTTTTTCCCCCTACATTACCCACGTTTGCTCTTGACATTTCTTTGGAATAAATGGTTTTCTGAGGGAGACTACTAGGTGATTATCTTAAATTATTAACTCATCCCAGCTAGTCATTAATTCACAGAAAGTGACCAGCTGTGCTGAAAACATTATTGAATTAATGTTTTTGTGTCAGATAAAGAAAATGTACTTGCATTGCACTAATGAAGATTTACCAGATATTGGCAGACATCATGAAAGAAGAAATAAAATAATCAGATATTTCATTAAAAGCATAAGCCATGTACCACGTTTAATTGTACTAATTTAGCAACGTCAGTGGGATAGTATGTATTTAAACTGGTTCCCAAACAATGAACAGAGGATCATACAACCCAAGAGAAAAAAAAGCTGGCCTGTGGTTGAATCTATACTAGCCTTAAACACATAACCCAGCTTGAGAAGCACAGGCAGTGTTCAAGATGAGTTTTGCCTTTCATAATGTAACTCCAAACTGAGATTGGGTTTCCCGTAATTTTATTACAGAAAACTATGCAAGATATTTATTTAATACAACTTTATTCTTCGTTGACTCAAACATTAGATTTCATTTCATTGCAACTGGAACAAAGCAGGTTCATAACTAAAGGATTTGATCCTGAACTGTACAAAATTTAAGAAGAAAAGTGCACTAATTATTGGAGATAATTGAGATGGATCAGGATTTGGATATCAACTACTCGGTATTTGTATCCCCAATGAGGGAGAGAAGGGAGAAAACTGCAGGAAAGGTTCTGCACCCAAACAAAGGAATAACTCCTTTGAATAATAGAATCACAGAGAAATCCTATGGAGAGGGGAAAGAAAGTATTGAGGGTCAGAAAATGAAAAGGACTGAAAGATTCATGTTAGAACTTGTAAAAACATCGAGAAGTTTTTATGAGTAATCTAAAGACAGAACAGGGAACAATTTAAAAGTGCCTATAATTCACACTATGCTGATTTATTTCAACTGTTCTTTTCTTGATTCATTTCTATAGAAATGGGCACATTGCAAAGGCTGGAGAGTGTTTGCAAGGGTCACTTTCCTTCCCTGTGCTGTGGAAGTATTATGTTCACTATTAATAAAGGGATGATACCATACTTTTTTAAATGAAGTTTTTTTGCAGCTACCAACAGTTTCCTGAGTCCTGTAGAAATTTACTCTAAATTAAGAAGTAAATGCCTGAATGACGAAATATACCATGGATTCATTGAAGGCTTGATACCAAAATAGAATCAGAATTTTTAAATTAAGAAAATCTTGTTTTATCAAGCACCTTACATACCAGACCACTGTAAAGGGATTAAAGAGACTACAGTGGAGAATAACCAGATGAGACAAGAGTCTACATGAGTGAGGAACTTTTTGGCTGGGGACTGCTTTCTATCAGAAGTACTCGAAGGCTGGTCTGGGTCTCATCCTCTTCACCATTTTCTCAGAAGTACGTAACCACTAATCAAGTCTGCTACTACAAAATTAGAGGCTTTGTAAATACAAAGGCTTTAGAATAAATACCGAATGACTCTGAGGTCTAGGAAAACCCAAATGAGATGACACATAATGAAAAGTGCTCATAAACACAAAGCTGTGCTCTTCAGAACTAAGTTGGGATCTTAAATTGTAATTCTATGCTCTATCTTCCTTTGAAAAAGAAGAATTTCATGACACAGCTAAAACTTCACTGAGAATATAGTGTTCCAGCTGATCAAATTAGCTTCTCTAAATTTTGCTTCTAGTTTAAAAATGCTGATTTTGAATCTGGTGTATCATTCGACTTTTCACAGTATGTCTTAGGTCACGCCAAAACACACTGAATAGTCCAGTTTCAAGAAACATTACCCCAACTGCAGCAGGTGCAATGAAGGACTATGAGAATGATCAAGGGAACATAGAGCCTATTTTGCAAGACTGAGACAGCTTGGCATACATAGACTAGCAAAATAAAAAAAAGGATAAGAGAACTTTCCATATACACATCAGAAGTGTAAATACTACTAAAAGAACAGTAAATTAAACTGGAAAACAGTACTGGCACAAGGAGAACTTGTGTACACTTGCTATGAACAGAGAGTGAAAACCAGAATTTTGCTGGCCATTTAAAGATGAAGAAATATCCTTCTCTAAATAACTTTCTGCTAGGGCATCAACAGCAAAGACAGCTTTACATGTTTATGAACTAGTCATCAAATGCAGTCCATATACTTGGCAACTAGGACAGAGGGCTGGATTTGACCCAAGGGAAACTGTTTTGTTCTATACTCTTTTTTTTTTTTTCCCTCCTGAGGAAACGCCAGCTGAAATAAATCTAAAGGGTTCTGAAGCCCCAAATCTAAAAAATATATATGCTACTAAAAATAACAGTGTTTATACATACACCCAGTAAAAAAAAAAAAAAAAAAGATTGGAAGATAAACAATCTTTGAAGAGATTTCCAACCAGTTTGGGATTTGCAAAATTAGCACTACAAATTAATCCTTACAATGGAAGAGAAACTCGGCACAGGAAATAGGGCTCTGGGTACCCCACACAGCTAATGTAAAGGGACTTGGTATCAACCAACTTCATGCATATTTTCTACACTTTACAAATTATCACCATCACAGTGGTAAGACCTGCACCCATGACTATCAGAGGGCAGTATCCTAAACTACTCTACAGAAGGCAAATAACAGCGCATGGCAAGTTACAAAGCATGAAGTGATTGCTTGCAATACGCATCAGACTGCCATATATCATAAACAAACTTTCCGTAAGGAAAGAAGTTATCGTGTAACACTACCTTGTCGGGCTTTCCTTTCAATGATTATCAGGAGGCTATTTCAGATGGAAATACGCCCCCCTTCAAGTCAGCATTAGATGAATATTCAGCCTGGCAAAGTAAAAACTACAAGTGATAAAAACTGACAGCAAGTTGTCCTGTATGATCTCCTAAGAAACGGTGGTCAGCAGCATCAGAACTACGAAGAGCAACCTAAATTGACTGGACAAGTTTCTGAACTGACTCAGCTCTTAGTATTTCATTATAACAGTCTCCTCTGATTTTATAAGGTTTAGGTACAGTCAGTGTTAGCTGGTAAACTGTGTCAGTAAAGGTATATAGACTCAAAAGTCTAAACAAAAATATTTAAACCTAATACAGCTTCTTTGGGAGTGACTGTCTTTTCTTTAAAAAGCACTCTGAGAATTACATTTACAATAACAAAGTATCACTGAACCATAGTAGAATAAAATTACAATGCTTCCAAGTTAAATGCCTAAACGAAATACCCTCTCAATTTTGTTTCACTAAACAAATCTTCCAAACCCAAGCCACTTAGCAAGTCCCTGCAGGGAATCCTGTGGGGAGTCTGCTCTGCAGAGTAACACTGGCACAGTAAACAGCATTTTCATGAAGGCTGGCAAACTGCATCATCAGCATCCACCCTAAGAGCTGCTAACCAACCCTACAGAATCTGTAAGAGAAGAAGAATTGCATGTATCCATGTAGCTAATGCATTCCAGTGAATTCCTCCATCCTTAACCAGTAGGAGATATTACCTCAAAGGCTGTAGGAAAATGTGTATGGCAACAAGTAGACAGAGAAACAAAGAAATACTTGTTTCTATCATTGTGAGAACAAGATACACCTATTAAACCACAGCCTGTGTAAGCTCTGGTGCATACTGATCACCATGGCATATCCTAAGAATGAAAAGAACTCCAATGTGACCTATATTCTATGTCTTCTTAGAGCCTGGGAAGTACCCTTGAATCTAATTTTAAAAGCTACCATGTAAAACCAATTAGGGCAGGATCCACTAAGCGAATCACTTTTGAAGCCTCTCCTGTAACAAGCTACAAAGATGAAATGGCTTGGCAGATTTACCATCTCATAAAAGGAGGGGGGAAGATGAAAAAATGCAGCTTCTTATTTTTCAGACAAGGCGAAACTTGAAATTTTAGTTACATGTCATTGTATCTGGGGGGTGTGTGTGTGTGTTTATATTTTTTTTTTGTAGGTCATATTCTCACCATACATACTGTTACCCTTGTACTACAGCTCCACTAACAGACTAGCTGCCAATTTGTTAACCACTTCAGTATTCGGTTTGCTCGAAGGTCAGAAAACACGATTATTTGAACACTCCTGTAAGTCAACACCAGCGTTTCATTAAATGGAATTGCATTGCAGCAATGAAATCATGGGAACGCACCAAGAAAAAGTCGTTTGTGTTAAACTGAGTATATTTTATTATCAGAGAAATACATGTCTTTGTTAAATTCCTCCCCCTCCTCCTCATCGCCCTTTTAATTAATCCTGCAGTGCAAATTTAGTTTTTGCTGTAAAACCAAGTAAATGAAGTGTGCATAATGATTTTGTTAAATCTTAAAACTGCTCTATTAATTAATTGGCAATTTGCTCAGCATACCACAGTCTACTGAAGTGACACTATTGAATAGCTGAAAAGGAAGTGCTTTTTACACTACAGAAGTAAAGGGGAATCTAAGAAACATCATGTGAGAAGTAGGGAAAAAAATGACTGGTTTTAATGGGACTGGGGAGAGGTTTAGACTCCCTCAATACTTCCTAAGTAGATTTTAATATAAAAAAGGCTGACATGTGGCAATACAGCTTCAATACTGTGACATCATGACTTGGTCTCTCTTGACTTGCACAGTTTCTGGAGAAGCATGTTACAGGGATTAAATCCCTTTGAATACTAATATGTTCCTCTTTTGAACCACAAAGAATATTAATCCTCCTCCCCTCATCTACCAACAGCTGCACTGGTTTTCCTTCTTGACAGGGTGGAACAAGATAGCATGGCATGATTGACCTGAATGTAAATATTGCTATTTGTTTTTCGAACTGCTTACTTGTTGTGGAAATTTAACTAATTTGCCATCAGGTTCTCAACAGCATGAACAAGAAGACTGTTTAGGCACCTAGAAATGCATTTCTTAGCAATTAGATCCAAACAGTTATAGAGATAATTAACTTATTAATAAATTAACACTGAATTCTCTCAAACATTTAGAGTGGCTGATACAGGACGTCAGACTGGAATGTTCCCAGAGAAAGGGCATGCATGTGCGTACACAAATACGCATGCATGTATAAATATATATAGGTATGGGAACGTCAGCGTTAAAGTGAACAGCCACAGTTCAGCTCAGGCATGATTCCAGCATACACGGCTGGTTACTAGTTCTTCAGGAGTTGATGCATCTCAACCCTACACAACTCTTACACATCCTCTTTGTGCAGTTTCAGGAAGGACACCAATTTCAACAAAAGTTAGATAACATAAAAGAGAATATGCAGACTTACCATAAAAAAATAATCTACTTAGTTCCCATTATCAAAGTAAGTATTTTCATACATTTGAAGAGTCAGGTCAACTGCCACAGTACCTTTCATTCATATAGAAACATACAACTGAGTGATAAGTCAATACAAAGCTTGGCGTCCATATAAAATCCTTTAGAGTCCCAATCTTCAAAGTAAGAGACAAACCCCATCATATTTACCATTCTGAGTTTTCACAGACTTTTACCAGTATTTTTACCTTCCTCTATTCTTTGAAATATGTAGAAATATCAACATGGCAGAAATAGATTATATATAGATTAATAAGGAACTAGCATAGTTTATATTCAGAAGAGATTACTCTTATGAATTAATGCAAGTTTCCAATCCATTAAAAAATCCACAGAAGTACCATCACCTTTCTGATACCATAGTACAGCATTGAATCCTCTGGCATACAATTAATGCACACTATGATGATGCACGTTACAAGAGTCATGTACCACTGAGAATGCCTAACACAGGTATGCTTCCTTTATTCTGTAGTGCAAAAAAAGTATTTCCACGTGACCTATTGAATGTATGCATACTCTTTTCAATTCATCTTGGGTTCTTATTAGAGATAAAACCCTTGGTTAACTTATATTTTCTATTGAGGTACCATTAAATACAAGAACGTAAGTGTAACAGTCTGCTAAAGGCATGGAAGCTCTTCCCCCAGGGTAAAAACAGTAATTCAAGGTACCCTGATTGTGCGCTGGTGGAAATGAAATCTGAGATACAAATCTGCACACAAACTTATGTGGCCAATTGTAGTAAAGCACCTTGCTAGCATGTTCCCCATTAAAAAACAAGCACATCCCATGTGCTAAGAAAAATGCAATCTGAGGAAACAAACCCAGGAAGGCATGGAAGATGACATCCTTTGGACTCTACAAGAATTCAAACGCATTAAAATATCATGCTCAGGTGGAAGATAGATTTTTCAGATGATACTAAATAGAAAATTTAGCATATAGTTCTACTACAATAAGCAGGTTTAATACTGAAATCATACTCAGTTCTCTATAGTTTAAAAGGTCAACACCTCAAGAAGAATACAAAACCTTGGGAACTCATAGGTGTGAATTTTGTAGAATTAATCTAACCATGTCCTAAGTCCTTGTTTTCTAGCAATTAAAATACATCAAATAGCATTTTAACAAAAGAACATCAAGCTTGTGAAACAGTGTTGGTAAGGCTTGGAATGGCTTTGTCCAGAATCTCGAGTAAGAAAAAGTGAACTAGATGTCCTTCTACCTCTGTGTACCTAACAATACCGTACCTGTCCTCTACTAATCATAACTTGATGTTCTCTGGTGTAGTAAATTGGACTTAAAGTGAATACAGGTGTAATCAAATATCCACTTCATTGCATTTCACAAGTCTGGCAATTCAAAAACAATATTAAAGCAACTAGTTATCTAAGCAATCTGTAGAAGTTAAACATCATACTGTTTAGTGGCTCTTCATATAGCAGCACACACAAACTTTGATGTGCTCTCAATTCAAAGAAAGAGGAGGCAGAAGGGTGAGAAGAGAAAGAAAAGTGCCTCACATAGCTTAACCCTGACCCATTCCAGCAGTTAAGGAGCAGCTTGGAACAACTCCAAAGACTAAAGCAGCTCCCTTTCTAGTTCTGCTTGGACAGATGGAAGATAACCATATTTCAGGTTTTCAGAGTATCTGAGAGTATCTGATAACCATGTTTGAGGGTGTGAAACTCCCTGTTTAGCTTTACAAAAATAAAACAACTTATTTGCTTTTTTCAGGCCATATTTGATTAAAATGCTCTAAACAAGGTGGAAAAAAGAGAAAGAAAAGGGCTCTAAACAGAATGGAAAAAGAGAATATGAAGAAAATGGAAGTGCTCTCAATCTGGTTGATGCAGTAGAGCTATCCTGCCCTTCATGGGAACCCACACGTTGTATAGACTTTTTACATAGCTGAATGCAATTATTCCATCGCCTTCTAGAGGTTCATTCAACATATACCTTAACTTTTGAAATTACTGTTTTCAAACATGGTGTTTAATGAGTATTTAATGTTTTTGGAATGCACACACAAAATTGCCAACATATGAACAGTTTCCATTAATTAACATTTAAAACTAGACAAATTCATCAAATCTGCGTAATTTAAGAAAACTACATTACATAGTAAAAAGCTGTCTTATGTGAAAAGAAACATACAAAGGCCTACAATAAGCTCTCTTGTTATCCTTTCCAAAAGCCTCAGCAACTGCAACAATGTATGGAACAAAAAGAAACTGAGCACTGGAAAAAAAAAAAATATATAGATAGCATGTTGGATACCCTCAAACCTTAGTATGATGTATGACTATTAAATACATGCCTCATGCTACTTATGAGTCTAAAAGCAGTGTCCTACACCTTAAAGTATTTTTACCCTCTCATCTGGCGATTTAGCTCTCTTGCTTTATCAGTCTAGGCAGAAAATATGCAGACTTGCTTTCACTTTAAGAGGACAATTGCAGACAAGTTTTGCAGAACTGTTCTCCCAGATATGCTGATTTTTTTCAGGTTAAATTCTACCTGTTTTGCTTTTGTATCGGCGCTTCTGTTTATTGACTGTTAATATAATGAAACTTTTATTTACATTCCTTATTTATCTGCTAAACTTCAGTAATACTTATGCACACTACCATGTTAATGAGATTACAAAACCTTTTAATGAACACCATGAGAAACTGTGGATGTGATACAGGTACACTTATTACTGAAAATATGCTAGTATTGCTTCCCATTAGTTAATGCTAATGCCATCATATGAATTAGTATGATAGGAATGTAATGGATGTTTTCTTTAGATTTAAGTGATAGAATCCTATGCTGTCTTTGTCGAAGGTCTGGGGTTCAGTCATCTATTACAGTCCTTTCTGCCACAGATCTGAAATTATCTTTTCGCAAATAAACACTAATATTTTTAAATAAGTTATGTATTGTAAAAACAATTCCTTTAAACTCAGACTTATGGAACAATCAAGGGGCACTGGAGGACAAGAACAGAAAGATTAAAAAACATCTAGTAAGTAAAGTTAATTTGCCTCACTCTTCACCACTCAGGGTCACCAACAGGAGCTATAATAAAGTAAGAAACCATTCACTATTAACAGGAGACATTGCTTTATCCTCAAGGGAATTTCTTTTGCAGTTGTCTTATGATTTTAATCTAACTGCCAGAGCATCTCCTACTTTTTGCTGTTAAACTCAGAATCAGTGCAGAGCTTTAACTATCAGTACAAGGAATTAAAAGTAGCTCATAAACAGAAGTTATTCACTAATAAAAGGAACACTGAAACACACAACTTGAATTTTTCACACCTTACGGTATCGTTAGATAGTAAGCCATACCATCTGTTTAGTGAAATAATGCTCAATGAAATACCAGTTGTAAGCAGGAAGTCAGAGGCATTTACAACCCATATAAAGTTTCCTTCCAGGCAGAGAAGAAAGAAACAGCAGAAGAACTTAAGTTCACATTAATACCATAAAGATTTTTACGCCAATACCCTTCTAGTTCTATAAGGGCTATGCAAATCAAAAGTTTCCTTTCTTACTCCTAACCCACCTTAGATTTTCTTTCTGCTATGAAGGGATTTGCTTAGTTCTGATTCAGAAACTCAGGCAACTTTCTTTTCCAGAAATAATAGTAAATATTTTCCAGTAAAGGATGAGATTTCAACTTACCTGATGAAGATCATTGCCCAAGACATATTCCTGGAAGTAACCTGGTGCAGCAGATGATGCTCTGATGGCCTGCCATAGTTTATATTGACAGCCTCCAATATAATGAGACTTAACCCCAGGAAAGTGATTGTAGTTTCTAAAAACAAATGCTTTGAGTGGTGTTCCTCTGTTTACAATGGTGCTTACTGCAGCTACCTAGGGAGTCAGAAGGAACAAAACTGAGTTATATTACATAATAATATGATAATGACAATTTCACAAACTATGAAATTCAATTTATACATTTAATGAGTCTCTGGAATCCTTTGTACATATTTTATTAACTTTTTTATAATACTTATTTAAATTTTAAGAACTTAAAAAAAAAAACAAACAACAATCTCCCTAAAGAGAAAGCTTTTTTAAACCTAATATTGTTTCCACTATTTTGTTTCCACTAGTATCTATCCACTGACATTTAAACAAAGCTAGTGTCATATATGACATGCAATTAAAAGAAGTTCCACCTTCATGAGTAGCAGTTAATGCTAACACTAGAAAACAAAGCCAATTCTTTGTTTGCTAGATACACATAAAAAATAATCCCTGCATATTTATTTTGTTGAATTATTATTTCAAACTCCACGTAATTCAAACTGCTCTAAAAGAAAAATCCTAATGGAAGTGAAAAGTGCACTAGAAGTAGGCCTGCACAATTCTCACACAGTAACAAGCAAACGGTAACTTAGGTATTAAATACATATGTAAGAAACATCATTCAATTTCTTTCTCCTAGGAAACAATTACTTACCACTGCAACCTCTGTTAAAGGATTGCAGGAAAAATCTCTTTCAAAGGGGGGGAAAATCTTTGAAAGACTTTCTTTCAAATTTTTTGTAAGGACATGTAAACATCATTAAGCCACATACATAAGTTTAAGTGAAAGGCCACAGCTGCATTTCCATAAAATGCATGACTGCAGAATTCAGCACATTTTACAGATATAAATGCATGAGGTGGGAGTACCTATAATTATGGGTGAGTGTTAGAATTTGCAAGACCTTTTTGTGAGGATGTACCCAGACTGCCTGGCCCTGTTTAGAACAATACTCTATAGCAGACAAGTGGGTGTTCAATTCTATTTTGTGTACTGTTTTACTGAATATTTTTTTGTATGTGAAACATTACTCAACAACACTAGCAGCTGATGCTGTGATATCGCTGTATCCATTTCCATTATTCAGCTACGTAAGTAGCTGAATTAAAATAATAAAAATAATTTAATACACAGCAAGTTCACCTCCATAAAAAAAGAAAACAAAAGCGTAACTTCTAAATGAAAATGAGAAGGAAAATGAGTGCATGATTTATATTATATCATTTGATGGAGAAAAAAGTTTCCTGTTTTGTCAAAAGAAAAGCCTGGTTCTCATCACTACAGAAAGAAACACTTTGATAAGTTTTCTATTAAATTTTCTAAACTGATGCTTTTTTTTTTTTTTTTTTTGTAACATCCATATTCCCCGCTTCTTGAAGCGAAAGTGTAACTTGTAAAATGCTGGGCATCTTTTGGAAAAATCCATCTCTTCCTGAATTTAACAGCATCACAGAACACACAACTGTGTATTTTGATTTTACTGGCCCTGCAAAGAGTGCCAGCACTACAAAGTGATTACTGTGAATAACTAGTTTCAACTCTATTTATATTCACGTTTTATTACTGAAGAACATGGAAGGAAGCCAAAGATCCCAGTTCAAAGATAACTTTCAAGTCAATATAGAATAACTTCTCTCTCAGAAAGTAACATACCACTCCAGCCTTTTCATGTCCTTGTTTTAGGCATGGAGTAGGAACGCGATCAGTCAAGCACATGTTTCTATGTTTAGAAAAATGTGAATGTCTTCCATTTAACAGTAAAGCATTGAATATACTGCTATGACACCAAAACACCTGTTAATTGCAGATTGTTCTGAAATGTGCTATTATATTTCCCTTCTTTCTTCACACCCTACCCTTCACCAAAAATACCCATGCTTTCTCATCTTTCACTCTTGTGCTGCTGCTGAATATAAAACCCCTCCAACTAAATGGTGCCTTTTAGATGATACAGAAAGAATAGAGAACTTAAGGCCTGCAAATGTGAATGGAGAAAACCTGGTAGTCCAGATAAACTGAAAAGAGACTCCTTCCTGTTACTACACAGTAAGATACTGCATTTGACATGATCTCCAGATCTCCATTTGATCTCCAGATACTAGAATTTTCTTGTATCCAAAAACAAATTTTGCACAACTTCAAGAGGCTGACCTAAGTACCCCTCTGCTTACAAACCTGAAACATACTTTATCTTGTAGTGTTACCTAAAACCGTAAGAAATTGCTAAAGAAATTAAAGTGTCTAATTAATTTTTATTCTTTATTAGCACAGGTTATCTTATACAGATGCTTGCAGAGCTTATCAATACCCTTAGTATTTATCCAATATTCTTCTAGCGATAATACTCAAACCCTGTTAAGTACTTGTGAAGCATACAGTTTGTATTGACCTCAGAACATTGTACGTACCTTTGGACATTTGGAATTTCTTGCCGTTTCAATCAAAAGATTTGAGCCCATTTTTTCTCTGCAAATAAACGTAAAAAATTGAAAGTGCTCCATCAGCTTAGCATGAATAAAAGACATACATTTTTACAACCCCCAACTTCTCTAAGAATTTTGCATTTAGAAGAAACGATGCTTGGATTTCACTTTAATGATCAGAATTCCACAACAAGCTTAAAGAGTTAATGAAGTTAACTTCAGTTAACCAGTACTTCATACCTACTAGGCTGCTGGAAGTAAGTCTGAAGAGTGACTGAAGTCTTGATTCAGTTACTCACTTTGCTACATACTTAAACAAAAAATCAGTGTATTTTTGCATTACTCAACTACTTTATGAGAGGACAGTAAAGTACTTCGCAGCATTTAAGAATCCAAAAATCAATAACCTCATTAGGCAGTTTTACAGGAATGAAAGTAACTCTCCTGAACTGTTTTACATTATGCAAAGATAAAAGAAATGCACTGTTCTGCATGATTTGGAAGAAAGTTGTAAGCTTATTTTCCGTAATGATAATTCGATATACATTTAGTATTCGTTTTTCAGGTGGAATTTTTTCCTATTCAGTTTTCTAATCACTAATTAAAAGGTAGCCCTCCTGCATAATGCAGGACACTGGAGAATATCAGCATACTAGTTAATCTCATAGCAGCATCTATTTCAACTTCCATTTGCTTAGAATCAAGATATAAAAGCCTACAGAGTGGGTGCTCATCCATAACAATTCAGGAGGCTTTCATTTAAATCAGCAAGTTTTTCTGTTAGTTTCGTTTTTTGTTGTTTTTTTTTTTTTTTTTTTTTTTTTTTTAAATGAGATTTTAGTTAGCTTTTCAAACAAAACAAAACAAAACACCTCCTAGCTACTCACACTAAATTTCTCCAGTTGTTTGTCAAGATAGTATGAGAGGAAAAAATGTGAAAAGACAAGAGAAGACAAAAACTGGTACTATACACCAGATTCTCCTTGTAAATGCAATTCAATACAGCATTTCATAGACTGATGTACAGATTATACAGTAGGTATAGTTTTGTTCACAAAGTAATTAAGATAACTGATTAAAACCATTCTTCAAATTGTAACAGGAGTCAATAAGAAATGTTAAAATAAGTTACAATAATATCTAAGACAATCAATTCCCTAATACACTGAATAAGAAGTTAAACAAAATTAGTTGTAATTTTCAGAAATGGAATTTATGATGTACCCCATGAATTAATTCAATATTAGCCTTAGCCTAATGCAACACTAGCTGAATTATTTTCAGCAAGAATACTTCTCCTGGAAGTAATCCCATCAAATGCTAAATGTAAGTTGCATGTCTATTCATTGGAAATTTATACTCTATTTCAAGCAACTCTGACAAACCTAACTACCATTTAAACAGAAAAAAAAAAATCACCTCAGCATTGCTAAGACTTATATTTAAAGAAAATACAAAGTAGTTTTCCTATGCAATTACTTAAAGTTAGATCTGAGCTTATTTCCATAAAGAGATGCTATAAGACCTTTCAATTTCTTTCTTAGTTCTAGGCTGTGAGGAAACCAGCATGAAATCCTACTGTTTCAATGAAGTGTTGTGTAGGTATAGCATCTCCCATCAACACTGCAGAACTGGGTCAAAAAAGAGTAATCTGTTAATCACTAGATTTTATTTTTAATCTATGAATTAATATAATTGCCTCACTTTTGTCCACTGTCCATGAATAGAGTACTTTACCTCCCTTGTGTTATATGCAGCTACAGAGAATAAGAGCATTTTAATTAAAGGCATGCGAAATACTTCCAAACAAGGTAATCCTGGTCTTTCTAAGACTGTTCCAGTTGGGCAGGGGAAGAAAAGAGGTATTTATTTGCCTTGCCTCTCTTCTGGAAGAAAGAGGACCTCCAGATATCTTAGAAGAAAAGATACATGATATTGGTATCATTAACATTTAACTTTCCTAAAAATTTGTAAAATCACAAAGAAAAAGTGCTTGGAAGCCTATCTTCACTTCAACAAGCCATCAATATTCTTAAACCTCAGGCAGCAGAAGTCACTGTAATGTCCAGAAGAAACACTTTCAATCCCATAAAACGCATTAACCACATTTCCAAATAAACCTGTTACTTCTTATCCAGAGAAGCTTTTTACCATTTTACATTTGCTCTCAGAGTAAGTTGTTTCTGTTCTTTCAGAATCAGTGTCAGTTTCCACTAAAAATTATAAATAAGTGAGCTATTGTCATGCCTCTGGCCAGGATGGAGTTAATTTTCTTCATAGAGGCTCACACAACATTGCTTTGGATTTTTGATGAAAGCACTGGTGATAACACACCAATGTTTTTAATTGTTGCAGAGCAGGGCTTACACAGAGCCAAGGACTTTGCAGCTTCTCGTGTTGCCCTGCCAGTGAGGAGGCTGGGGGTACACAAGGGACAGAACCAGGACAGCTGACCCAAACTGGCTACAGGAACATTGCATACCATGTGGTACTGTGCTCAGCAATAAAAGCTGGAGTAAATAAGGAGGGAGACAGGGACATTCAGAGTGATGGTGTTTGTCTTTCCAAGAAACCGTTATGTGTGATGAGCCCTGCTTTCCTGGAAGTGGCTGAACACCTGCCTGCTGATGGGAAGCAGCAAATAAGTTCCTTGTTTTGCTTTGCTCTCTTGCACAGCTTTTGCTTTGCCTAGGAAACTGTCTTTATCTCAACCCAGGAGTTCTTTCACTTTTAACTTTCTGAATCTCTCCCCCATCATTCCTGGGGAAACTGAACAAGTGGCTTCATGGTGCTGAGCTGCCTGCCAGGATTAAAACACAGCAACTATCAACACGAATACAAATGAATAAAAGTAATAGAATTTTTAATAAGCATTAGCAATTTCTTCCACTGATTTCCCCCCCCCGATATATTCATTAACACACCTGTATACATATCTCTGAACAAGTATCTTCTTATTGCTAACTCTAACAAATTGGATATTTTTTCATTGCAGTCCTTACAGCTCTTTTCACTTTTCAAAGGAAGGGGAAGCAGGCAAGAAAACTCAATAGAGCATCTAAAATTAAAAATGCCTACTACAGCATATTATTTCAGTTCTTGCTGTGTCTCCTTAAAAAATAAAAAGGCACAGCATGTGGCTAGTAAAATCTGTAGCAGATCTGTAATGAGTCAGATGAAGCAGAGTTGGCAAACAGACAGGAATATAATCAGAAAGCAGTGCACTAAAGCTTACTTTATTCCTCAGAAACAGAAACCATTACATTAAAGGCTTTAAATGTTTTGGTAAATAGAAAACAGTTATTTCAGAAGAATGAGAATATAGGCTAATCCTTTTTCTTTGTTTTTAAGAATTTGCTTACCATGGAAACAATAACAAAAATGAAGGCTCTCAAACTTGCATTAAAAATCAGGTTAAAAATAATTTATTTTTACTTACTTGAGCATTTTTTCCCAGATATCACTGTCATAAAAGGCATGGCTCCAACCCATTTTGACTGTTCCAACAATTACATTCTGCTTAAAAACGTCTGATCCTAACTTGCGATACAGTTCTTCACAATCATCCAGAGGAATATGGAACAACCCCAACATAAAAGCTAATATAGCTCCTGAAAAGAAGTATTTTGAAGTGTTAAATGTAACATGGAATAAGATTACAATGATGGATTACCATTAACATAGTTCACAGGTTAGCAGAACATCTATCTTGAAAAGGGAAGATTAACTGACGTTTATATCACCAAATTACTGTTCAAATATCATAAACCGTGCTTTAGAAGGACATATCTTTCATAAACAGAATGTAGAGAAATTGACAAATGACATTATTTTGTTTTGCAGATTTCATCATTGCAAAAACATACATGGCTGATATGAAATTAATTCCACTGCTTTATTTGGAAAGAGAAATGAGGATGAATAATCTATGCTGTAGTATTTAAAAATATTTGGAGCACTGCTTGCAATCTTCCAAACTCCTTGATTGACTGAAGAAAAAATCTAGGAAAATTCTGTGAGACAACAGGAATTTTGCCTGTTCTTGAATACATTTGGTGGCAACCATTTACAATCAATCACTCAGAGAGACCTTGCAGAGGGATCTAGATAGTTAGGAGCATTGAATGATCATCAACAGAATGAAGTTCAACAAAGGAAAATGCTGGGTTCTGCACCTGAGACACAGCAATGCCAGCCACAGACACAGGCTGGGAGATGAGCGGCTGGCAAGCAGCTCAGCAGAAAGGGATCTGGGGGTGCTGGTCGACAGCAGGCTCAACGTGAGCCAGCAGTGTGTCCTGGCAGCTAAGTGGGTAAATCGCATTTTAGGATGCTTTAAGCACAGCATGACCAGCCAGTCCACGAGGTGATTCTCCCTTACAAGTAGCATTAACATGGCCCCACCTTGAAGATTGCATACAGTTCTGGTCTCCACAATATAAAAAGCATGTTAAGGGTCTTGAAAGCATCCAGAGGAGAGCACCAAAGGTGGTAAAAGGGCTGCAAGGCTGTGAGGAGAGGCTGAAAACACTTGGGTTGTCTACTCTCGAGGCTGAGGCGTCCTTGTTGCCCTACAACTTGCTGAGGAGGGGAAGTGCAGAGGCAGGTGTCGGTCTTTTTGCCCTCATAACCAACAATGGGATATGCAGGAATGGCACAAAGCTGCGCCAGAGGAGGTTCAAACTAGGTATTAGGAAAATTTCTTACCATGAGGGTGGTCAGACACTGTAATGGGCTTCCTAGAGAGGTGGTTGCTGCCCTAAGCCTGTCAGTGTTCAAGAGACATTTGGAGAATGCTCTCAATAATAGGCTTTAACTTCTGGTTTAGCCCTGAAGTGTTCAGGCAGAGGCACTGGATCTTTGAAGGTCCCTTCCAAAAGATTTTTTCTATTCATACATACTGCCATCTAGTGTGTGCCTAAAAAAGGCATGACCTACCTCTGTAGGAACAAAACAATTTCCAAAAAGCAAGACTGTAGAATATCATTAAAAAGACTTTTGAAATTTACAATCAATACATTGCTAAAATTCTAAGGAATGTTAAACTGAAAGGGGTGTGTGCAACCTCTGAATCTATTTGTGCAACGCTGAGATATAACTAAAGCATTAAGGAAAAATAGGACTAAGGTCTTTCAAATTTGGAAATGAATGCAATACATTTGAATAAAGTTCATTTCAAAACTAAATTCTTGAAATGGATTAAGAATAAAACACACATGCAGAAAGAACTACATACAGCCACAGATGGCTTTAAAGGAAACACCACTTCCAAGCTTCTTCCCTTCTCACAGACCCCCCAATCATGATAGCAGTGTCAATGTATCAACAGTCTCCAATTCTTAAGTGTAGCACACATCCTTAATTTAACCTGGGGCTACTTGTCACATTAAATTTGTGTCAAGAGAAACTTACTCGACTGTCATATCACACAATTCAACTCAGACCAAACATCTATCAGCAAAGAAAGTTTTCCAAAATCATGCAAGCTCTCTGCTACCTTATTTTCCTCTTTAGTCTCTAGCACTAATTCTACAATATCATGTATTTACTATTTTCATGATTAGTTTCAAACTGAAGGGCAAACTTCATGCGAAATACAAGCTCATTTTCCTCACCACCACCTGAGAAAGAGCACCAAAACCCTCACTCTGTGTCAGCATGCAAGTGGCAGTAGGTATTATCAGAGTCAAGTTACACGATAAAGGGCTTTGCTGAAACCTGCTGCATGGTAACAAGACACACACAGGAGAGCAAGCTTAAAATCAGAGTCCAGGCTCTATTTGATGGCCTAGTGAAAGAGCAGCTCACACTCTCAGTCTTGACTGTCAACACTTCAGGGGAAAAAAAATAAATAATTAAAGCCTGGGAGGCTAAGGAGCATATCTTGAAGGACATGGGTCACTAATAAGACACAAGATAGATAAGAATATAACCTGAAAGAAGTAGTATTTCTTCCTTATTCAACACTAGTAAGAGTTCAACTGAAATGCTCTATGTTGACTTGCATGATGTTCTTGAAAAAACAAATGGACAAACTGAAAAAAATCCACAAAAAAAAGCACAACCACACATCAAGAAGTCTGTTGACAAGGAAAGCCTGAATAAACTGAGTATAGCAAAAGCCTTCATATACATAAGAGGCTAATGCAAAGAGAAAGAAAAACAATGTCCCTGGGGAGTTGGGACAAGAAGAAACATTTGAACTGCAACAGTAGATTGACATTACATTTGGAAGTTTTGTTGTCTAAAGACAGCAGAGCACAAGTTTTCTGAAGACATCTGTTATGATTCAGAGTCTGACAACTGTCAGCAGTGAAACATTCATAGCTGATCCATCCCCTGGGAAATGAGATAGCCTAAGGTCAATGTCAGCTCTATAATACCATGACTTGACTTATTTATGAGTTTTCCTGAAACTAGATTTCTGTCAGAAAGGTGTTTAAAAAGCATTTCAAAACTGGAAAGAAAATACGAGGAAAAAAGAGATTTTAATATAGAGACATGCCAACTTTGTTCCAGGAGGCTCCTAACTTGCAAATCACCAAAGGCTGGGAGAACGCATAGGGGAACCAGCCCCATGTTTTTCTTGTGAATTCTACATTGCACAGAATTTACGTCAACTTTTGCTCCATAGAACAACGTCCAGTGGCTCTCTCCGTTTCACATGCTCGTGGATTTTCTGGTGCTTCCCTACCCAGGTATTGTGCTCAGCAGTAAGTGACCTAAGCGTCCAGGGCTCATTATGGCATCATTTCAGCGATCTTTCTGTGTGACTGCCACATTTAAACCCTATGACCAACAGTGTAGAGAAGTACAGAGAAACTAACTACAAAGACAGATTGATGTTGAAGTCACAGCACACTGATTTCTTAACCTCAAAGGCAAAACAGCTAAAGGATTGTAAGAGATGTGAAAAGCACAGCAGAAAAAAAAAAAAAAAAAAAAAGAACTGTAATGCACAAGGGGTATAGCTTTTATCACTTAATACACCACTTCTGTAAACCATCATTCATCCAGCTGCAAGCTTCTGCAAATCCTATCGGTACACGAGCTGTCAACACAAACTGCAGTGGTAACGTACACAGCTAGCACGTGCTGACAAACATGCACATCCTCTCCCAGTCAGGTACTGTCACCTATTGCACGTTGGACTGGTGCAGACAAAAACTTGCTTGTGGAAACAAAGCTTAACAGAAAGAGTTAAGTATTAGCAGTTAAAAACCCCAAGATCTGGTGAGAAGGATTCAGAATAAAGTTAGTTCTAATTACAAGTGGGATTGAATTGAGTAAGAACACCGGGCTTCTCTAGCAAAGATAAAACATCTTCATTGTGATTGAAGATGACAGTTTCACTAACAGAACTTTTCTAATACCTTCCAAAAGAAATAACCCCTCACACTGCTAAATAAATTTATCAAGAATTTTTTCAGACTGTCAAAAAAAAAAAAAAAAAAAAAAAGTAAACCAGGCAACGATAGCGTGTCTGCAAACAAATTCTGTCTAGTAGACCTAACCATTCACCCCTTCTCTACTATTTTGAACCTACTAAACACATCTTTGGAAACATGGACAATGTATTTACCCACAGTGATCTGCATTTAATACATTTTAGAACTGAATTGTACTGGAAAATAAGTATATTGAAAAAAAGAATTTGGGTTTCAAAAGGAAACCGAGTTATTGAACTAGAGCATACCTCACATTTTTAAACAGTAATTTGCTGCCACTGGCCTAGCATAACATCTAAAAAGCAATGATAGTCTTTCTAAAATAAACTTACGTTTACAGTTTCCTACTTCCGACGGAGAAGCAACTTATCATTGAGTCACTGAGTAATTAAGGCTGGGAGGGACCTCTAGAGATTGTCCAGTCCAAACTGCTGGTCAAACAGGAGTTTCAACTAGAGCAGGTTGCTCAGGACTTGTTCATCCAAGTTTTAAGTGACTCCAAGGATGGATATTCCAGTCTGTTCAGGCAACTCTTCCCAGTGTCTGACCATCCTTGCAAGGAAAATGTGATTCCATGTACCTAATTGTTGTTTCCTGTACTGCAGCTTGTGCCTGCTGGCTTTTTTCCTACCACTGTGCACCTTCAAGAATAGGCTAGCTTCTCTATATTTTCACATTAGCTGAAACAGCAATAAGGCCTCCCTTAGCCTTCTCTTCTTAAAGCTGAACAAACCCAGTTCTTCCATCCTCTCCTCACACATTGTGACCTCCAGACCCCCAACGGTCTAAGTGTGCCTGTCAAACACAATCAGGATGTCAACATCTGCAAATGGGGAGCTGAAAGAAAACATAAAGGGGCCAGAGACCTTTAATCTGCTAGGTACATTACAAGCTAATATGTGATTGGCTTTTTTTGCTGCAAGGACACACTGATGATTCATGTTCAACCTGTTCCGAACAGACCAGGTCTTTTTCTGCTGAGCTGTTTTCTAGCCAGTCAGCCCACAGCACGTATACTAGATGAGGTTATTCCACCCTAGATGGATGACTCTGTATTTGCCTTTGCTGAACCTCAGGCAGTTCCTGTTAAACCATTTCTTCAGCCTATGAAGGCTGATCTGGGCAGTGTCCATCACCGTATTGACCCCCTAATATGGTATCATCCATGTTCTTCATACAAATGTACTCTGTGCCATTGTCGAGGTCGTTAATTAAGACAGGAAACATTACTGACCCACTATTAATCCACAGGGAATATCACATTTTTCTGTAAATGCCATAAACATCTTAAGACATTTGTAACTGTGCAAAAAATCAAGGTTTTATATTCACTGAAAAAGTGACAAATCTGTTTGAAGTTTCAATCAAAAGCAACCAGTATATCATGAATAACCCAATGTTTTAACTTACAAGAAAAAAAACAACTTTAAAATTACTCCTGTACTTTCCCAGCTTACACTCAAAGTCAGAAACCTGGCAAATATTGCAAAATCTACATCTATCTCCAGATGTTCTTGCTATATTTATAGCAAAATTCCAACTTGAGGATTAACAGTTACCTGTGCTTACACCACAAATGTAGTCAAAAAGATGATGAACTGGCTTTCCAGTAAGTTCTTCTAGTTTCCGTAGCGTTTGTAGTGCAACTAAACCCCTGAAACACACAAAAAAAAACATACATATAATGGCAGTTTTATCTTATGTAGGTTTAATTACGCATCCCTTTGATTAATCAGAACTGATAACTGCAATAACAAGAAGCCTGAATATTTCAGGGAATGAAAAAGTATTGGTATCAATACTTTCCAGGCCTATGCTAAAGAGCTGTGTATGGCTAAAGCTGCATCAAACCAAGCACCGCCTTGCCAACACATCCTGCTGAGATCAGCCCCTCCTTGCTACAAATTATTTCCCTTAATACAAGTTTAAACTTGTAAACTTTTCCACAAGCACTTACAGTTTAAATATTATGATAATTATACATTGTATTAACATACTAGCCCCATATGTTTAAGATACTGCTATCTAGTGCAAACACCAGGTTTACAAAAATTTACAATTAATGAGAAAATCATATAATGCTTGAAGGCAACTCTACTTCATAATCATTTGTTGGCAGGATGACAGCACGAAGAAGGCAAATTGAAAAAAAAGTCCTTATAATATCACTGACCTAGAAATCTAACAGAAACATTACAACTTTATTTATACATGTAGGCAAGCATTCAAATTTTTATTGAAAAGTAAACAAGCAAACATGCTTTATACTTCTGCCATAAGCATAATTATAATCAACTGCATTTACTTATTTGCCCAACGTTGAGTTTTACAGCTCACATGAGCCTGCACTTTTAAGTGAAATTATGTGACAGAAAACATCTTTGATCTTGTGCTGTTATCTGTGAACTATCTTTCTTTTTTACTTTGTAGTCTACACTGAACTTTCAGAAACATCCAAGCTGACATTGTCACATGCTTACTCCTTACTGAAGGCAACTGATTTTGGTGTAAATAAATACCATGGAGAAACAAAGTCAGCAAAACTATTTCTGTTATGACTTCATAATCCACTCTCTATCAACAAAAAGTTGTGAACCAGTAAACATTTGACAAGAAGATTTCTTCAAATGTGCCTGAAAACATAGCTTTTAACAAATATCAGATTTTAAACACTGCATATGCTTTCGCTGCTACTCTTTACAAATTGTGGTAGGTGAATAAATTCATGCAAGTAACTGAGGACAAGTGATACATCCATTTAATAAAAGCAGGTGTTGGTAGTAGGTAAAGAAATATAAACAAAAAGCTCTGTGAGAAGGGTTTTCACCATTAACCTATTCATTCTTTCATGTGACTAGTCCTGCTAAGGCACATTGTCCTCCAGAAGGGTACAAGAACAGGTTTTGTCTTATTAAGCTGACATAAAGTACAAAATACTACCAGCAATTCCTGCCAATTTTGAATTATGGAGATGAGCACTAAGTAAGATGACCATTTAATTTACTCATTTCCAAAACAAGAAAGGGCCAGTCCAAGAAGCACTGATGCATGTAGCCAACTTTAAAAGTAATTTCAGAGTCCCAGGACTATTAATCCATGGAAATTTAAGTAAAAATGAATACAGAAGTAAGTACCTATGACTTGAATAGTCAAATGCAACAGAACTGTAAATCAGACTTTGCATGTTTAGGCACAGAACTGTCAAAGAACTGAAATTCTATTTACAGTTACACTATGAAGAGATATACAAGCATCTATTAAAAACAAGTTTTACCTTGTTCCTCCTCCATCAATAGCAAGGACTCGAATTCCCCAGCCTTTCACAGGGTCTGTATATCCAATTATTGCTAAAGTCTCTCTAACAGCAGCCTGAAGACTTTCGTCATTTGCTTGTCTCAGTCGCAGGAGGCATGGGATTACTTTTTCCTATAGTTATGATAAAAGATCTTTGTAGTTATCAAAATGTTTATACCAAAGGAATTCACACTCATATTCACTACTTTCACATTTTAGAATTAAAGTAGTATATGAGTTACAAGAAAACTTCTTTAAGCCTGGATTTACCCATCTCTATATCTACCAAGGGGAAGAAACAACTCCAATATTATGTTGTACATCCCTTTTTGTTAAAAATAACCAGCTCTCACAACTCATCAATCAACTGAAATTAAAATCATTCTAATAACTATAAAAACTAAGTTTACTGTTATTTTAGTGTTGTTTTTTTTTTAAATTATTTAACCAGCAGTTTAGTTTTGTGGACATTAATGTCACATTTCCCAAATAGAAACTCCAGTATTGAGCACATGAAGTACAACTCAAAGCACAGATTTTAATGAATAAATATCACACTGATTCAAAGTAGCAAGTGCCTTCAAAGTATATTAATATCAAAACAAAACTTAAAATTCTTCACATTGACTGTTAAATTTGGAATTATTATCACAAAGATATTATAATCAACATGGGAGTAGTGAGTGCACTCTCTCATAATAAAATATTTCACAACTATTCATGTGCACGTCTGACCAATGCCCAGCCAGGGTAATTCTCCTGGCCTGAACTCCATCCAGCAATTTTACAATCCGTGTCACCCAACTGTCACATCTTGTGGAAAAACACATGGAACTGACAAACACCTGATTGGGCTAGAACAGCCTACCACCCACCTCCTGTCCTCACTGCACGCAGGAAAGAGAACGAACAGAACTAGATTACATAAAGTTCTTTGATTTCTACACTCCACTCCTGTCCTTTCTTTGAGGGGAGCATGCAAAGAAGCATCAAAACTGTTACACATAGGTAGATCAACCGTACAGTACATTCCCGTCTGGACAATTGCGAAAGAGAACACAGCGTACGACCTTCATCTACCACTAGAATAAGCTATATTATCTACCCACATGACAATGCTGTATGCTTCTAAATTAAACTTAGCAATCTTAACAGCCTTAGGCTAGACTACTGATAGTTTGCATAATGAATCTGCTTGAACCAGGTAAATAAAAAGCTAAAAGATATCCACACCGTAATCTTTACAAGAAGAAAATATGCCTAGCCCACAAATCACAGAAGAAAGTTTTATGTCATTCTATAAGAATACCTCTGTCAGATATTTATTGCTCGTCTAAGCATAAAGATTATTTGCACCTTAATTGCAACTCCTCTGCTCTCTGGAAATTCCAGAAGATGATAAGTCAGTTCTTCAACCCTGCTGATACAGATTCTTCGATTAGAGGATCTTCGTAGGGCTTGAACTAAAGCTCGAGTCCTGTTATCAATACTCACTCGTGCAATGATCTAAAACAGATAAGAGTTATACAAAGAACATAAAGCTACTCTAAAATATGTATACAATTTGTCAAGACTAATTCCAAAAGGTTATTTTAAGATTTCACAGAAGTCCTGGACAGCATGTCGTACAAGCATGTCTTAAACAGAAGCAGGCCTTGTTTACAAGGAAATAAATAAAGAATTCTTAGAACAACCAGACACCAAACAAATTGGCGTCAGGATTTCTGACTGGGAGAATTGTCAGGGCAACTCCAAAATGATTGGACCACGAAACAGTATGATGTTACTGTCACTGCAGCCAAAAAAAACAACTGGAGCTACAATGTATATAAATATGAACTATATGTATATACATGTAAATACATCTATACAGACACATTCTTACATAAAATATACCTAGACATAGAAATAATATATGTAAAAACAGTAAACAAAGACTTGCCTTTTCTCTCTGAATGGACAGATGCTTTTCCCGGTCTTCTGCTGTCTTACTCTCTTTTGCTTTGTCTTCCTCATCCTTCTCAGACCCTTCTTGCTCTATCTGTTTACTCTTTTCTGGTGCAGCAACTTTTGTTTCCGACCTTAACTTGGGCACCAACCCACCAATGTAACTGTCTACAAAAGCTTGTACGCTGTTACTGGGATAAGAAAGAAAGTTTGCAATACTTTTCTTAGTGGAAACTGGAAGAGCAGTACTTGTCTTTTCAGCATCCTGAGTCTCTGTTTCAGGAGCTAAAGTAGCTGTTGAAGTCACTGTCTTTTCTTCAGTAATTACAGTATTTTCTGATGAACCAAGCTTATTTGTCACTTCACTTTTAGAGTCCTGTAACAAAGCATTCCTCTTTTTCTCTTGATCCATAACGGAATTATTACTGAAGTACCAGTTGATATGGTCAGCTACAAAGTTGTAAGTCTCTCCAAAACTTGTAGAAAGGTAGCTTATGTGAAAAAGTTGGGTTTTAGAGGCTGAATCTTCTGGAGTATCTTGATGAGCGCCACTTGAGTTTTTTAGCATAGACTCCAAGCTTTCGTTTGCATCAGTGCATTTCCTGGCAGCTAGGCCTCTGTTGCAATCCTCCTGAGTTCTGGCATCTGAAATTTGTTTACCATTTTCCAGACTGGCACTGAGGTTATTTTCATCTGCATTACTTTTAGTTGTTTTTCCTAGAGTACCTGAGTGTGACTTTAACCGAGCTATCCGCGAAACCAGTTCACTGTGAGTGCCAGACACTGCCTTTGAAACAGACTCTATGGTATTCTTAATTCGTGACATGCGATTGTTCACTTTTGTAAGTCCTTTGGAAGAAGAAGTCAACAGTTTAGAAACTCTGTAGTATAAGAAGTCATGGCTGTAAATGTGCTTGTTATACCAAAATGTCCTGCTTCTGGCCCATTTACACTGAGGCTCGCTTGTATGGAAAACTCTAAGATGAACTCCATGATTTATCCTCCAGAAGGCTTTAGGTCTATACAAACACAGGTGCTTGGTTCTTTGCTTCCACCAAAGACTTTTTGGGTTAATCACAAAGAACAAATATGTATCTAAAGACAAATGAACTGTCATTACTTATAAATAATTACACCTTTCCTACGTTGCTTGTCTACTTCATTCCAGAAAATATATTTCAATAAATAAGTCCCATATCATGGTGTTACCTGGAAAACAAAAACAAAAACAAAATAAAACAGAAACTAAACAATGGCAACTCCAAACCAGCAACAAGTTAGACTGCAATCTCAGAGTTGTTTAAAGTAGATACAGCTTATTCATTGCCCCAATAAAGGCAGACAAACATTCAAATTACGTAATCTTGCGATACCGAGTGCCCAGGACATTCGGTAATACCATTCCAGCTATTTAATTTTAACACAATCTCCCTAAAAGGCCAGTTTATGTTCATTTTGAGGAATCACAGATTCATTAAGGTTGGAAAAGACCTTCAAGGTGCAACAGCTATCAAAAACGCTTATTAGCATATCGCAAACTGCTCGCTGGTCCTCCCAGTAAGCAGAAAGCTAAAAATCACCTGGTGGCACAGAGCAAACTGCTCGACAGCCCTCCCAACGAGCTGCACCTCTCCTTGGCACCTTACCTCGTGCCAAGTGACAGCCTTCCAAGCGGCGATGACATTACACTGCCATGAAGGACTCCTCCGAGGGCGAGCGGCCACCGGTTCCCTGCGCGACCCTTCGGTACAGAACCGCAGTTAGGCTGGGCGCGGCCTTTACCCCCCCTCAGGCCCCTCAGGCCCCTCAGAGCCCCCTCAGGCCGCAGCCCCACACCCCGTTGCCCACCTCAGCCCCAGCCCCAGCCCAGCCCGGCGCTCCCTCACCCACGTTGTCCCGGGCTGCTGTACACCCCCGGGGCGGGCAGCGGGGTTTATTTATTTATTGTTTTCACCCCTCCCCTCGCAGCGAGGCCGGACCCGCCGGGCTCTTGCCAGGCCCGGCCCCCTCCCCCCCCACCGGCCGCCCCCCACCGCAGCAGCGCAGGAAGCAGCTGGGCCGCGCCGCTGCGCATGCGCCGTGCGCAGCCCGCCGGAAGCGGCTGAGGCCAGGGTGGGCGGGGCAGTGCCAGGCGGGGAAAGGGCAAGGCGATGGCGGGGAGGGGTGGTGCGCATGCGCGGAGCGGCGACGTGCGGGGCGGCACGGCCGTCATGGGCGGTGGGGGGGCGCCGTGAGGGGAGGGGGCACTGTAACGGGGCTCCGCCCGGGGTGCCCGGAGCTAATGGTGGTGGTAGGGGAGGGCGGTGAATGTCTGGGGTGGGTCGTGGGCTCCTTGCCCTGGTCGTCAGAGAGGCAGCGGTTCTTGTAGGAGTCTGGATTCCAGTCGCCTGTCTGTGCTCTTACTGATTAAAAAGAATAAAGTGAATTTCCTTTCCTTGCGTTTTCTTTCCCCGGGAGAATTTGTGTCACTTGTGTGTTGCAGTTAGTGTCAGAATCAAATGGATTGAACTTCCTCCATCACATCATCCTCCAGCTGCTGAATACTGGATGAATCACAGAATATCCCAAGTTGGAAGGGACCCAGAAGGATCAAGTCCAACTCCTGGCTCCACAGAGGACCACCCAAAAATCAGACCCGATGTCTGAGAGCACTGTCCAAACACGTATTTAAACTCCATCAGGCTGGGTGCTGTGACCACTGCCCTGGGCAGCCTGTCCCAGTGCCCGAGCACCCTCTGGGTGCAGAACCTTTCCCTAACCCCCAGCCTGACCCTCCCCTGTCCCAGCTCCATGCCGTTCCCTCGGGTCCTGTCGCTGTCCCCAGAGAGCAGAGCTCAGCGCCTTCCCCTCTGTTTCCAGGGGATTATAGCACACTGAATAATTTGTAGTTCCTTTTTTTGTCCCCTCTCAGATTTTTATGAATCTTAAGAGTACCAGGGCAAGACACAGAGGCAGTTCTCCCAAAGCACTTCACCTCAGGGAAGTGCTCAGTGGCTCTGAGAGCTGCTTGTTGTCCAGAATCTCCATGGCACAGCACACCAACAGGTTGCACCCAATTACTCAGATCTTCTCTCCAAGGTCTTCTTCAGGTTGCTGCTTTCTGGACTGTGTCAGTCTTCTGCAGGTCTGGTCTGCACTCCCTGTCCATAGATGAATACCTACCTGTATTATTTAGTGATGGCCTACTGCTGGCAAATGTTTTTAAGACTTGTGGGCTATTCTTTAGTTTGGTGTGGGTTTTCACTATATATTGTAAGGTTTGTTTTTAAACCAAATGAATCATTGAA